>NC_073627.1:6560000-7185000 GCF_029407905.1 Bubalus kerabau | reverse complement strand
GTTCCGAGTCTTAGTCACTGGACCACCAGGGAAGTCCCTCCATAGCATCTTTACTCACAACAGCTAAGAGGTAAAAGCCACCCAAGTGTCCGTATGAGTGGAAAAACAAACCGTGGTCTGTTCACGCGTGCTTGTGTTAGTCGCTCAGTCGTGTCCGACTTTGTGACCCCATGGACTGTACCAGCCAGGCTCCTCTGTCCGTGGAATTCTCCAGGCAAGAATACTGGAGTGGGTAGCCATTCCCTTCTCCAGGGAGTCTTCCTGACTCAGGGATCGAACCTGGGTCTGCTGCACTGCAGGCAGATTCTTTACCATCTGAGCCACCAGGGAACCCCGGTCTATTCATACAATGCGATACTATTTGGCCTCCAAAAAAAAAAAAAAGAAAAGGAAAATTCTGCCATGTGCCACACTGTGGATAAACCCTGAGAGCGTTGTGCTAAGTGAAAAGAGCCCGTCACAAAAAGAATTCACTGAAGTGAATGGGTACCCGGAGGAGTCAATTTCATAGAGACAGAAAGTCGAAGGGACTGAGGGAAGGGGAAGATGGGGAGTTAGTTGATTAAAAGATACAGAGTTTGTTTTGCAAGATGAAAAAGTTCTCGTTCTGGAGAGCCCACAGTGTAAATATACTTAACACTACTGAACTGCCCACTTAAGAATGGTTAAAGTGGAGACTTCCCTGGTAGTCCAGGGGTTAAGAATTCACCTTGAGTGCAGGGGACACGGGTTCAATCCCTGATCAGGGAACTAGGATCCCACATGCTGTGGAGCAACCGAGCTCACGAGCCACAACTAGAGAGTCGATGTGGTGCGATGAGCAACCCCACTCGAGGCAACGGAGATCCCGCGTGCCGCAACTGAGGCCTGACGCAGCCAAATAAATAGTTTTTTAAAAAAGAATGGTTAAGGTGGTACATCTTACATTAGGTGCTTTTAAATTTCTTTTTTTTTTTTTTTTTTACCACAATTAAAGAGAACGGCTGGGCTACAAATGGAGGGCCTGCTTGCTTAGTTGCTCAGTCGTGTCGGATTCTTTGCGACCCCATACTGTACTCGCCAGACTCCTCTGTCCGGAGGATTCTCCAGGCAAGAACACTAGAGTGGGTTGTCATCTCCTCCTCCAGGGGATCTTCCCGACCCAGGGATCAAGCCCACGTCTACTGTGTCCCCTGCATTGGTGGAGGATTCTTTATCTGCTGAGCCATCGGGGAAGTCCCATAAATGGGGTTGGGGGGGGCGTTAAAGGAAAATGAAGAGAAAAAGCTTGAGAGGCCCAGAAAAGTAAGGAAGAACGCCAGTTCCAGGGCCCCTCGGTGGGGGTGAGAGTGGAGAGCCCCACCCTGCAGCCAGAGCCCTGGGTTTGAGTCCCAGCTGCTCCCTGCTCTGGAGCACGTGACTCACCTTCCCACTAAAGACTCATTTTGTTTATCTGCAAAGTTGGGATAATGCTAATCCCATTAGCTTGCAAGACGGTCATGGGTGATTACACAAGCTCATCGCATCAGCGGCTACAGGGGGCCAGCACATAGTGCCCACTCGGCGACAAGGCGGGGGGCAAGTGGGGACCAGCAATGGTGTGGTCACGGCGTCTAGCACTTGGCCTAGAAATCTCTGATTCCAAGACAGAAGCTTTTTCTGAGTCCTCCCCACAGAGCCCGGGGCTTGGGGGGTGGGGGATGTCCAGTAAAGTTGTCGTCCACCTCCCCCACCACATTCATCCCCCAGCTTGGGGTGGGGGAGGTGCTCCCAGGGCAAGGGTGAGGTCAGAGCCTGTCCACCTCCTAAGGGCCTGGGAATGATGTCGGCCTGGAGGCAAACCAGTGACGATCCCAGGAGGGGGTCAGGCCAGGAGCCGTCCGGGAAGGTCATTTTATTGCTTTGGAGGGAATCTTCATTTGAGCTTCCAGAAGCCTCCCTCCTTGGACACATCCACATGACTGCTTTGCTGTTTCTTCTCATTATGTTTTATTTTTGGCTGTGCTGAGTCTTCGCTGTCACTCGGGTCTTTCTCTGGTTGTGGCGATCGCGGCCCACTCTTCATTGCGACGCGTGGGCTTCTCACTGCAGCGGCGTCTCTCGTGGTGGCGCACGGGCTCCAGGGCACGCGGGCTTCGGCAGTTGCAGCGGGTGAGCTCAGCGGTAGCAGCTCCCAGGCTCTGGAGCGCAGGCCCAATAATCGTGGCACCCGGGCTTAGCTGCTCTGCGGCACGTGGGATCTTCCCAGATCAGGGGTTGAACCTGAGTCTCCTGCATTGGCAGGCGGACTCCTTAGCACTGAGCCACCTGGGAAGCCACTATTTCTTATTTATTTTTCTTCTATTTTTTTTAGATTATTTATTTGGCTGTGTTGGGTCTTAGGTGCAGCACTCGGGCTCAGGAGTTTCGGTGTGTGGGCTTAGCTGCCTGGTGGCATATTGGATCTTAGTTCTTGGACCAGGGATCAAACCTGCGTCTCCTGCATTGGAAGGTGGATTCTTAGCCACTGGATCATCAGGGCTCTGCTCTGCAAAGCCCTCTGCTTTGCAGTTTCTTTACTGCTCCTCCTTAGTTACTAAATGCCATCTGTGATCAATTTGCCCAGGAGCCTCCTCTCATCTCATTTTCCTCTCCAACACCTCCTCTTCCCCCGCACGGGGTGAGCTGCCAGCCCAGGGCCCCACATGAGGACATGAGTCAGGTACAGAGCAGAGCCTGGGGTCCGGATGCTAATCCTGGACAGGGCTCTTCTTACAGCATGGAGCGTCTCTGGAATCCCGTGCAGTCAGAAGGCTCGCCTTCTGATCAGCGGGGACACTGGCCAAATGGGAACTCGGTGAATTAAAGGGGCTTTCTGCCTTTACTCTGCTGCCCCCTGCTGGAAAGTGGTTGCAAAGACTACACAGGTCTAGGAGGACCACAGAGGACCATCCAGAGCACAAGGTAAGAAGCAGCCTGGGGCCCGCGAGCGTCTGATACAGCAGCCACGGGCCTGCCCTCGGCTCTGGCTGCCCCGGCCATGGAAGGTGGGAAAGGGAGGGCAGGGGACACCCACCAGAGTGGACTCGAACTCCAGGGAGATGGCCCCCAAGGCGTTCTCCAGATGCTCCTTTTTGGTGATGTCCATGATGACGACCTCGGTCGGCTCGCTCAACTTCCGGATGTCCCACCACATGACCTGATGGGAGGAGGAGCCGACTTTGAGGCCTGGAGTCCCACAATTCTTACCCCCTCCACCTTCCCAGGGCCAGACACTGGGTGTCAGACACCCAGCAACCGAGGGAACAGGCGTGTTTTGAGAATTGCTCTTCTGGTCCATAGTCCTGGCTGATCGTCAGTCCTGGGCAAGGTCCCTAAAATCCAGAAGCAGGCCGCCTCACCACAGACCTACTGAGTGAAAACTGCCAGGTGTGGGCCCTGGAGTCTGTATCCTTAAAGACCCCTCACAATATGGCAATATATAGCAACATTCAAAACGCACATATGCTTTGACCCAGAAATTCCACTGCCAGGAATGTATGTGTATGCACTGTGTTTGCACATGCTTCATGTGTATGCGGTAATCTATATGCAAATACACTCTGTGCAGAAAGACAAGTATCGTATATTAACGCATATATGTGGAATCTAGGGAGAAAATGGTACAGATGAGCCTATTTGAAGGGCAGGAACAGAAATGCAGGCGTAGAGAAGGAACGTGTGGGCATTGGCAGGGAAGGGGAGAATGGGACGAACTGGGATAAATGCGCTGCCGCGTGTAAACTAGATAGCTGGAGGGAACCTGCCAAATAGCACAGGACGCGCAGCTTGGTGCTGTGCTGACTTCGGCGGGTGAGCTGGAGGGAGGCTCGAGAGGGAGGGGAGATATGTATCCATATGGCGGAGTCACTCTGTTGTACAGCAGAAGCTAACACAGCATTGTAAAGCAATTATACTCCAACAAAAAAATTCAACCCCTCCAACACACTCTTGGCTACATTTTTGGTAACTACAAACTATTAAAATCCACTTAAATAAATTACAGCATATCCATAATTTATTAAGTCCTTAACAGGCAGGGGGCAGCACTTTATGAAATACAAAATCATCTTTGAGACATGCCGAATGAAAAACATCAAGTGCAAATCAACGTGCAAGGTGCGCAGGAAGAGTGCAGAGATGCACACGTGTGCTTTGTATGCGGACACCGAGCCTGGAGGCAGACGGAGAGGCTGATGTAAGTGGGCGCCACAGGAAGGGGGACTGGGAGGCTGCAGGCAGTGGGGGAGGACGGGGGGCTGGGAGGCTGAAGGCGGCGGGAGGACGGGCTTCACCGCCTGCCCTCCTGTACCTTTAGGCTTGTGTTCCACACGCATCTTTACCTACTGCTCAGTTTTACAAAAAAATGCAAAAGGAAACATCCCGATGGGGGACCGTGTGACCGCTGCTGCTCCCCACTCCCTGCCCCTCCAGCGCTCGTACCTGCCCGTCCGTAGATGCCGAGAAACACTCTGTGCCCGTCTTCGACTGCAGCCAGATGGTGCCGTACACGGGGTCTCGGTGGCTGAACTCGATGGTGGACAGCTCTGCCACCAGGCTGCCCTTCCGCGTGTCCCAGCAGGCTGGCGGGGAAGGAGACGAGGGGGTAGTGGGTGCTGGCGGTACAGGCTTCCTGTCTTAGCGCAGGGAGCACGGGATCGGGGGATGCTGCTTGTCTTGGTTTGACAGATACGGGGCTTTTTTAAGAATCAGGGCTAAGTTCAAACCAGCCTGAGTTTCCTACTAGCCCCTGAAGCTCACTTCATTCATTCCATCAGGGCCCCTAACATGTAGTGAGCATCACACTGGGCCCTGGGGAAGCCACTGGGACTCAGACAGGCACAGTCCTTAGGAGACGGGAAGGGAAATCTGCCAAGTTACAGCCTGTGTTGTGATTGCTCCAGGGGGAGACAACAGGGAGGCAGTCAGGGAAGGCTTCCTGGAGGAAGTGAGGAGGAACTAAGATCGAGGAGGAGCTTCAGGATGGAGGGAGGCAGGGAAAGAGAGAGGAGCACCTCCATCCTGGGGAAAGTAAAAACACTTAGGCAAATCTCTCCTGTTGCATCCATTCATCCCCTTTTCACCTCTGTACCTCTGCTGCTGCTGACTGGAAAAGAAACTCACAGAGGGAGATTATCCTTTCTTTGGATTCATTATTAGGACTTCATCTCTTCTGCTTTACCAAGAAAGACTCAACGCTTATCTATATATATTTTTCTGTCCTGATGGATTCTGTCTTCATTTTCCCACGAGTGTATGGTGAGGACCCACCCTGTTACTCAGAGCTGTTTCTAGGAAAGCTGGTTTTGTAATACAACAACAGAAGTCCATGATCCATAAATCTCGATTTATGGAATCCAAGTCTAAGGCATTTGGCTCTGCACCAGTCTGGCCCAGAAACGGGTTTTCTTAGCTCACTTTGCTCTGCTCCGGCAAAGCAGTGCTCAAGGGCAGGTCCCACTGTGTCTTTCTCATAGACAGCAGAGCCCAAGAGCCTGGGCTGGTCTGGCTGGCAGAGAAAACCACTGAAAGGGGTTAGGAGTGATGAGCGAGGCAGGGCTCCTGAATAAACCATGGCCAAGTGACTCCGTTTCTGTCTTTCAGAGCGCCAGCACCCAGATAAAGTTGCAGGGAGATTGATGGGCTTCCCTGGTGGCGCTAGTGGTAAAGAATCCGCCTGCCGGTGCTGGACATATAAGAGATACGGGTTCGATTCCTGAGTGGGGAAGATCCCCTGGAGGAGGGCATGGCAACCCACTCGAGAACTCTTACCTGGAGAATCCCATGGACAGAGAAGCCTGGCGGGCTACAGTCTATGGGGTCACAAAGCGTCGGACACGACTGAGCGACTAACGCTTTCACTTGATGGGAATCCACTTCTATTTCATCACAGAGGGGCTCCCTGGAGGTGGGGGCAGCAGGTCTAAGAGGGAGGTCAGAGGTCTCAGGAGGCCAGGAGGCATCCTGATCACGTAGAGTTTCTGGGAAGTTTCCCAGCCCTTCTGGCTCCTACTCCTGGACAGAAGGGGACCCCTCATCATGCCTGGTTGAGTCCGGCCTGGGGCGCAAACAGGAGGATTAAGAGTTTGGCTATTCCAAGGCCAGGGGTGGCCGGAAGGCAGGAAACTTCAGGGCCATGGAGACGGGTTTCTTCTGAGTTCACATGGGATCGAAACATCAGTTTTCTGGGTGTCACACCAGCAAAAATAGCAGAGCGAGGACCTCTGAGAATTCTCTCTTCCATAAAAGCCATGAGAATGTTGGCAAAATCGATGATCAGAATCAACTTTTTCAGAACTCCGGAAATTAGCCAAAGGCTGGCAGCAAATCAGAGTGTTTATTCAAGAAAAATAGCTGAATCGTGATAAGAACAGTAAGTTTTGTTGCATTTTGGCTTGCCCCAGTTAAGATGCTATAATCTCCGGTTCTATGATAGCCTTGAAAAATAACTCTCTGCCTTCCTGTTAAAAACCCAATATCTTGGCAGCCACAGGATGGAGCAGAATGGAGCTGGAGCTCTTTCAAAGTCTCCTATTCAAAGAGTTGTCACTGTTTGACCTGTCTAGTGGTTCCCTGGAAGACCTCCTCCCCATTTGCAAAGTTGTCTGTATTCAGCTTGACTCAGAGCTTGCCCAGGGAAAAGGGTCTTTTTAACAAGTCTGTCTTGAAAATAATTAAAATTGCAGGCAACTGATTAACTTTGCAGTGTCCGGAAGTGGTGGATAACAGGTGGGGCAAACAGCAGGCTAGCCGAAAAGCTTCAAAGGAAAAGCCGGAGAGTGAGCTGTCCATAGGGGCTTTGAAGAGCTCTGACGTGTTCCCGGGAAACTAGAAGCTCCCGGGGCTGTGCGCACACCTTTGCTGTTGCTGTTCAGTCATGTCTGACTCTTTGTGACCCCGTGAACTGCAGCACACCAGGCTTCGCTATTTCCTTCACTATTCACTTCCTTCACTATTTCCCAGAGGTTGCTTAAACTCATGTCTGTTGAGTTTGGCATTGGCATCACCATGCCATTCAACCATCTCATCCTCTGTCGCCCCCTTCTCCTCCTGCCCTCAATCTTTCCCAGCATCACTGTCTTTTCCAATGAGTCAGATGCTCACATCAGGTGGCCCAAGTATTGGAAGAACTGGGAGGCCCTCAGCTCTCACCTCTGGCTGACCTGCAGGCTCGGTGGGGCGGCTAAGGCCAAACTGACAACTGCCCGGCTATGTGCTGAAAGTGTGCTCAAACGCGCACAGAGGCTTCCAGGAAAGTCTGCAAGAGTTTTTGGCCGTAGATGGCAACAAGCAGGAAACATTCATCTCAAATGCACATGGAATATTCTCCAGGACAGATTCCATAAAACAAGTCTCAACAGATTTTTAAAGACTGAAATCACAAAAGGTATCTTGTCTTACCATAATAGAATAAAACTAGAAATACCAGTAACTGAAGGAAAAGTGGAAAGTTTACAAATATATAGAAAGCAAACAACATATTTCTAAATAACCCATGGGTCAAAGGAGAAATCAAAGGGAAATTAGAAAATACAAAATGCACAAATATGGAAATACAACATACAAAAACTTAGTGTAGCTAAAACAGTGCTCAGAGGGAAATTATAACTTTAAACATCTGTATGTTTAAAAATCTCAAATCGATAATCTAACCTTCTACTTTAAGAAATTTAGAAAAAGAAGAACAAGTTAAACCCAAAGTAAGCAGAAGGAAGGAAATAATAAAGATTAGGGTGGAAATAAATGAAATGGAGAATAAAAACCAACTTAGAAACATCAATAAAATAAAATATAAAGTTGGTTCTTTGAAAAGAAAACAAACTTTACCAACCCCTATCTAGACTGACCAAGTGAAAAAAAAGAACACTCAAATTACTAAGATTAGGAAAGAAACAGGAGACGTTACTGCCAACCGCACAGAAATGAAATGACTGTAAGAGAATGAACAATTATATCTCGACAAATGAGATTACCTGGACGAAACACAAAAATTCTAGAAAAACACAAGCTATCAAAACTGATCCAAGAAGAAACAGAAAACACGAGAAGACCTGTCACACATAAAGAGGTTGAATTTTCTCTTTTAACACCAGCAATAAGGAAAATCCTCGGACCAGACGGCTTCATTGGTGAATTCTACCTAATATTTAAGGAAGAATGAATATCAACTCTTCACAAACACTTTCAAAAAAAAAAAAAGAAGAGGAAGAACCACTTCTCCACTCACTCTGTACGGCTGGTATTACTCACACTCATTACCATATATAAGGGCTTCCCAGGTGGCCCTAGTGGTAAAGAACCCACCTGAAATGCAGGAGACACAAGAGACGCAGGATCTAACCCTGGGTTGGGAAGACCCCCTGGAGAAGGAAATGGCAACCCGCTCCAGTATTCTTGCCTGGAGAATCCCATGGACAGAGGAGCCTAAAGAGCTGCAGTCCATGAGGTCGGAGGGACAGGACCGAGCGACTTGGCACACATTACCCACCGTGTCAGGTAGCCTGTCCTGACCGCCTCTCCCGAGATGCAGCTCCCCAGTGATGTCACCAGCCTTTGCCTCTAGTTGCCTTAGCCTGGCTCAGGGAATGCTGTGTGCTTAGTCGCTCAGTCGTGTCTGACTCTTTGCGACCCCATGGACCGTAGCCCGCCAGGCTCCTCTGTCCGTGGACTTCTTCAGCCAAGAACACTGGAGTGGGTTGCCATGCCCTCCTCCAGGGGATCTTCCCCACCCAGGGATCGAACCCATATCTCTCCCATTGCAGGCAGATTCTTTACCGTCCAAGCCACCAGGGAAGCCCTGGTCCAGGGCAGGTGCAGTAAATGTTCCTTGACTTTACTCGACCTGTACTTTTTCTTAACTTCTAATTTTGAACGAACTTCAGACTCACTTGAACTTTTACAAATGAAGACACTGCTGCTGCTGCTGCTAAGTCGCTTCAGGCGTGTCCAACTCTGTGCAACCCTATAGACGGCAGCCCACCAGGCTCCCCCGTCCCTGGGATTCTCCAGGCAAGAACGCTGGAGTGGGTTGCCATTTCCTTCTCCAATGCAGGAAAGTGAAAAGTGAAAGTGTAGTCGCTTCAGTCGCGTCCGACTCTTTGCGACCCCATGGACTGCAGCCTACCAGGCTCCTCCATCCATGGGATTTTCCAGGCAAGAGTACTGGAGTGGGGTGCCATTGCCTTCTCCGGAAGACACTGATGAGGCAGCAACAAAACTTGTCTCACCTTGACGCCTGAAAGCTTCAGGAAGTACCCCACCACCCCGACTTTGTCCTCTACAGCAAGCCTGGTCTGGCAGGTGGACCCTGGCTGGACCGCAGCGGAGCCTCGCTGCCTCAGAGCCCGGGAGAGGTTGGTTAAGCACCCGGGTGGTGGTGGGGGGGGCCTTCCTTACTGATCTGCCCATTGTAGCAGCCTGCCAGGAGCACGTGGGAATCTTTGGGGTTATACTCCAAGGTGACAAGAGGAGAAGACGGCTTTAGGGTGATTTCTGGCCTGTTGGGGTTTTCTATAAGGCAGAAAAAAAAAATATGTATATATACTACCAGACCTGGAAAGAAAAGGACAGAGTCAAACAATTCAACCCCTAGTCCAGGTCGGGGGCAGTGGGGCAAAGCTAGGAAGCCCCTCTCCGGGCTGCAACCTCTGGTCCTCAGTGACCAGCCTCTAGCCCTAGAGGTTCTTCTACAGATGTTATTTTTTGGGAATCAAGTGTGTGTGTGTGTGTGACTGTCATTCTACTCCATCTCCCAGGTCAGTATAAAATGAGGTTTTGACCCTAGGGCTTTTACAGAACGCTAACTCTCCCGTGATTTCTGTGAACCAGTTGCCCTGTGTGTACAGCAGAGAGAATGATGGAGGGACAATAATGTCAGCCCACGGGGGGCAGTAAGAGTTCGCTGAGCGGCTCAAAAGTGGAAAGTGCTCGCTCCGTGCTCGGCTCCCACACCGCTACCAAGAGCTAATGTTCATTTTCACAATGACAGCGACGAGCGACGTCTGAGAGCGTGGAGCCCCCGCCCCCTGCCCCCTGACAGGCTATGCCTGTGCAGTGAGCCCCTTTGTCCACTGTGGTCCCCGCTCCCGGGTGGACACACTGCCCTACTGGCCAGAAATTAGGGACAAGTGCCCGGCAGGCAGGACAGGGGGGTCCCCTTCCCTCCCCCCGGGTCCCTTCTCAGACTGCTGGGGACTCTCTGATACGCTCTTCAGGGGCCCAGAGTTGGGACTCCAGGTCTGGTCTTGAATGCCCTGATTCAGGATCCGGAAATGAAGGGAGTTCCTGCTTCTGCTGTGGCTTCACTTGACTGCATCTGAACCCAGGCAGGGACAGGACAAGACGTTGGCTTCCTCCAGGCTCCTGGGATCCCGGCGCTGGACCAGCCCCCCGACAGGCCCGCTTCTTCCACCTCCCCCAGAGCGTTCGCTGGCCTCTGCCGGGCTCCCTCTCCTTCCCGGGTCCCCAGGCCCCTCTGAGCCTCACCAAGGTCCCAGATGTACGATTCGTTGCTCATGCCCTCGGGTGCCCGTTGAAAGTTCAAGCAAGAATATGCCACTGCCAACTTCCTGTTGCCATCGGGATGCCAGGAGACATGTGTGGCTGGTCGCTTAATTTCCTGGGGGTCCCTTTAGAGGAGGGTGAGAGGGCAGAAGACCAGAGTGTCTGGATCCCCAGACTTCCTATTCATATTTGCTCATTTTTTTTTCTTAAAAGAATTCAAACGTCTTTAAATATTCACTAGAAGAAATTTACTTTAAAAACAAAGCCTCTAGGACCCTTAATTGGAAAACTGATCTCACAACCACAAAGAAAACTAATAAAAAAAGAGAGAATGGAAATAAAATTTTAAATTTCGGTCTGATGTCTTCATTTGCTGAAAGTTCTGCGCCTGAGACTTGATCTCTCATTAATATTAAACTATGAGGGAAGATGAAGAATCTGGCTCTTTGGTATTTGCCCAATTGAATCAAAAACTTCTGTCCACACAAAAGGCTGCATGCAGAGGTCTACAGCAGTAGTATTTGCAACTGCCAAAACTTGGAACCAACCAAGATGCCCTTCAGTAGGTAAGTGGATAAATTGTGGTACATTCAACATTGTTATTACTCAGCATTAAAAAGTTTCCACCATGTCTTTTCATGGCTTGATAGCTCATTTCTTTTTAATGCTAAGAGAAAGAAACCGATCTGAAAAGGCTATATGTTGTGTGGTTCCAACTATATGACATTCTGGAAAAGGCACAACCACGGAGCCAGTACAAAGATCAGTTGTTACCAAGGGTTTAGGGGCAGGGAGGGAGAAATAGGTAAAATACAGGGGATTTAAAAAATATATTTTTGTTTACTTGGCTGCACTGGGTCTAAGTTGTGATACAAGGGATCTAGTTCCCTGACCGGGGATTGAACCTGGGCCCCATGCGTTGGGAGTTTGGAGTCCTAGCCACTGGGACCACAGAGGACTTTTTTTTTTAATTGAAATATGTTGATTTACAGTGTTAGTTTCAGATGTGCAGCAAAGGAAATATATATATACACATTTTTTTTCAGATTCATTTCCATTTAGGTTATTACAAGATATTCAGGGGCTTCCCAGGTGGCTCAGTGATAAAGGATCCAGCTGCTAATGCCGGAAACGAAGGAGACACGGGTTCAGTCCTGGGTCAGGAAAGTTCCCTGGAGTAGGAAATAGCAACCCACTCCAGTATTCTTGCCTGGGAAATCCCATGGGCAGAGGAGCCTGGTGGGCTACAGTCATGGGGTTGCAAAGAGTTGGACACGACTGAGCACACAAGATAATGAATATAATTCCCTGTGCTGTATAGCAGGTCCTTGTTATTTATTTATTTACATATAGTTGTGTGTATCTATTAATCCCAGACTTCCGATTTATCCTCCCCCTTTTCCCTTTTAGTAACCATTTTTTTTCCTATGTCAACACAGGGGACTTTCAGGGCAACGAAACTATTCTGTGTCTTGCCATCTATGACACCAAGAGGGAGCCCTAATGTGAACTACAGACTCGGGGTGTGCTGGAGGCTGAGCACATCCCCTCAAACCTCCTGTGTTGAAGCCTAATCTCCAGTGTGCTGGTATCCGGAAGTGGGGCCTTTGGGAGGTGATTAGGCTGTGAGGGTGGAGCCCCTATGAATGGGATCGGTGCCCTTACAAAAGAGGGTCGAGAGAGACCCTCACCCTTTCTGCCTTGTGAGTTCTCAGCAAGAAGGCGGCTGTCTCTGAATTATTAATAAAAATCGAGCCGTGAGAATTTTGAAACATCCAGTGGTCAGGACTTGGTGCTCTCTCTGCTGCAGGCTTGGATTCAATCTCTGATCAGGGAACTAAGATCCCACAAGTTTCGAGAAGCAGTTAAAAAAAAAAAGAGAGTCCTCACGAGACACAGACTCTGACCTTGCTGGCACCCTGCGCTCAGACTTGCATCCCCCAGAGTGATGAGGGATGCGTTTCAGTTGTTTGTAAGCCACCCAAGTGATAGTATTTTGAGACGGCAGCCTGAGCGGACTAAGGACAGGGCGTAACGCTGTCCTGTGTTGCGCTCTGACTGTGACAAACGTCCCACCTACGGGGTGGGCGAGGCAGGAGACGCTGCTGGGGGGAGAGGCCCTGTGGGTGGGGGGAGGATGGGCGTGTGGGAATTCTCTGTACTTTCTGATCCGTTTTGCTGGGGACTAAAACTGCTTGAGAGGCTGCTTTGGGAAAGATCCAAGGTGTTCTCCTTACTTGTTGCAAGTAATAATTCTTTCTTTCTTTGGGGAAAAAAAACAACTGCTCAAAAAAATATTAGCTCAATTTGGTGGCTCAGATGGTAAAGTCTGCCTACAATGCGGGAGACCTGGGTTCAATCCCTGGGTTGGGAAGATCTCCTGGAGAAGGGAATGGCAACCCACTCCGGTGCTCTTGCCTAGAAAATTCCATGCACAGAGGAGCCTAGTGGGCTACGGGGTCGCAAAGAGTTGGACACGACTGAACGACTTCACTTTCACTTTCAAAAAATGAAAGGGGAGAGACAATGTGTAAGAGTGAAAAAAACATTAAAGACTTAATGGCCCCACATGTGGACTCAGAGGGGGAAGGTGGGGGCAACTGAGAGAAGAGCATTGACACACACACACCATGACTACCATGCGTAAAGGAGCTGGCAAGTGGGAGCCTGCTGCACAGCACGGGGAGCTCGGTGATGACCTAGAGGGGCGGGACTGGCGGGGGCAGAGAGCGCCAAGAAGGAGGGATGTGCGCATGCCTATGACTGACTCGCTGCATTGTGCGGCAGAAACGAACACAAGCGGTGAAGCAATTATACGCCAACGTTGAGAAAGTAAGTTGAAAGAAAAAGACGTGATGGTCCCAAGCTGACACTTTGTCATGGAAGTCATCGGAAGACATGAACAAAAGGAGGAAATGAAATAAGTTTCTGGTCGTGTGACTCATCCACTTCACTCCTCCCTGGGGGCACGGCTAGAGCAGCAGCAGCCCAGGTTGAGTCCCATCCTTGGCTGGGTCACCCACCCGCTGAGAGCCCTGAGCACGTCTCCTCCCCGGGGCCAGGTTCCTCGTCTGTCAAACGTGGAGGTTGGATGTGATGATTCCTCATGCATCAGCCCTCTCGGGTGTCCATACGTAAGGTCAGATGCTGGCAGCAGAGAAGGCGGCCCCCGCCCCGCCCTGGCCCCTCTCTTGCATGCCCATTGCTAGAAGTCTGCAGTGCCCACCAGGACTCAGCCCTGGATCAGAAGAGTCCTTGCTGGTCGTGCTCGGACTGGGTCAGACACTTCCCAGGTGGCAAAATGAATCCCCTAGAGTTGGCATTTGATGCTAGTTAGTGGCTTCCAAAGTCACAGGTTTTCTCTGCATATTCAAGAACACACACCTGCACGTATATACATACGTATACATATATGCATATATACATGCACATATACATAGGTATATTTGATTTTCTCTTTTGGCGCATAATTGCTTTTCAGCGTTGTGTTAGTTTCTGCTGTATGATGAATTGATCGGCTACATGTATACAGACATCCCCTCCCTTTTGGACTTCCCTCCCACCCCTCGAGGCCATCACAGAGCACCGAGCCGAGCTTCCTGTGCTTTACGCGTGATCGTGGACACAGGTCAGTCCCAGTCTCCCACTTCCCCCTCCCCTCCCCGCACCGTGTTCACAGGTCCGCTCTCGACATCTGCATCGCTACTCCTGCCCTGCAAAGAGGTTCATCTGTACCGTTTTTCTAGATTCCCACATACGTGTGTTAACATACGACATTTGTTTTTCTCTTTCTGATTTACTTCACTCTGTATGACAGACTCTAGGACCACCTGCGTCTCTATAGAGTGACCCTATTTCGCTCTTTTTAGTGGCTGAGTAATATCCGTTGTGTATATGTAC
Source organism: Bubalus kerabau (assembly GCF_029407905.1). NCBI lineage: Eukaryota > Metazoa > Chordata > Mammalia > Artiodactyla > Bovidae > Bubalus > Bubalus kerabau. The sequence goes on along the minus strand of NC_073627.1, from coordinate 7,170,600 downwards.
CACATCTTCTTTATCCATTCATCTGTCATTGGACATTTAGTTTGCTTTACCTAGGTGTATTTTCAACAAAATGTAGTGCTTTCTACACACGGTTCTGCGTCTTGATTTGGTTTGGTTTCACACAGCAATCTCAGAAACTCTTGCTTAAGGAGCTGCCTCATTCGTTCAGATGGCTGAGTGGTAGTCAGCGTGCGGGCATAGCAGAATTGCCGGAACCAGACCCTACTGATGGGTTTAGTGTACTCCCAGTCTCTGGCTAGCGCACACCCTGCTGCAGTGAATATCCAGTGATCTCACACACGTCTCCGGGCTAAGCTTCTGTTACACTGCTGTCCTTGGAGGTTATTCCAGGCAGACTCCCAAGTGCTTGGGACAAGGGTCTTTTTTGCTCACAGTGCAGCCAGATCACGGATGTCTGGTGCTTTGGACCTTCCCCACACAGTATGAATCGACCCCACGTGTACTCAGCTTTGCAAATTTGCTTTATTCTTTCCTGAGACGGACTCTCTCCTCCCTTTCCACCCACCAGGCCTGCCTCCAAGGTAGGGACCACTTATCTACTGGGCATTTGATCGCTCTGTCCCTTATTTAGCTCAGAGCACAGAGGGCATTATCCCCACAGCATGGAGAGATGGGTAAGGGGTCCCCTTTGGAAGCACCCATCCACAGGGGTGACAGAGGTCGGCCAGGCACCTGCCTGGCTACAGAGGTACCTGAAAACATTGATGGTCTTAGCTGACGGGGCCTCGTCCGTCACCTCCACCGCATCCTCGTCGTCAAAATACTCCTGGTAGATGTCGATGGCGTTATTCTGCTTGATACAGTGCTCCATGATCTGCGGGGGACACAGCGGGAGTCCTTAGTGGTAAAGGGAGGTCCTTTCAGCCTGACCAGGGCTGAGATAGAGTCTGGGAGGGATGAGAGACATCCCGCAGTCTTTTGCCTTCCTTCCAGGCCACGAATTTTCAATGGGGGCAACATCTACCCCGCAAAAGGGTGGAGATTGGTTCCAATTGTTTTCAAATTGCTTCGTGGGGGTAAAATAATATCACCTTTTTTTTTTTTTTTTTGTACAAAGTACAGACATACATTTTGTGGTTGTTGCTCAGTTGCTAAGTCGTGTCTGACTCTTTGCAACCCCATGGACTGCAGCACGCCAGGCCTCCCAGACACACATATAGTACGTAAATATACAGTACACCTTTGGTATTACATTTTCACTGGGGTGGGGGAATGTCTAAAAAGGCTTGTTGAGAGACAGCAATGAAAAAAAAAGGTGAAGAAACACAGTTCTAGCCAAACGGAATTAGTAGCCACTCTGTATATAGCATCCATCTCCTGTTTCCTCCATCCAGAAGGCCCTCCCCCATTATTCCAAATGTCCAACAAGGAAAATCCCAAGTTCAAGGGCCTCCTCCTCCAGGAAGGCTCCCCTGATACCTTCAGCAGGAAACCAACTCTCCCTCCGCATGGGGCAAATAGCAAAGCATTTCTTCCTTACAGCCTTCCTTTCAATGTGAGATTGTGTGGTATGTGCGTGCTCAGTTGTGCCCCCCTCTTTGAGACCCCATGGACTGTAGCCCACCAGGCTCCCCTGCCCATGGGATTTTTTCAGGCAAGAATACTGGAGGGGGTTTCCATTTCCTACTTCAGGGGAATCTTCTCAACTCAGGGATTGAATCTATATCTCTTCTGTCTCCTGCACTGGAGGTGGATTCTTTACCTGTCGACCTGCCTGGGGCTGCTGCTGCTGCTAAGTCGCTTCAGTCGTGTCCGACTCTGTGCAGCCCCATAGATGGCAGCCCACCAGGCTCTGCTGTCCCTGGGATTCTCTAGGCAAGAACACTGGAGTGGGTTGCCATTTCCTTCTCCAAGGCATGAAAGTGAAAAGTGAAAGTGAAGTCGCTCAGTAAGTGTCCGACTCTTCGTGACCCCATAGACTGCAGCCTACCAGGCTCCTCCGTCCATGGGATTTTCCAGGCAAGAGTACTGGAGTGGGGTGCCATTGCCTTCTCTGAGCTGCCTGGGGAGCCCCTGATAATACTGTGATATCTCTGTTTTTGTCTTTGGCCTCTGGTGGCTCACAAACTCTTTAGGGTGGGATATATGTGAATTTCATTTTTGCAATCTTTACTGCACCTGGCAAAGGCTAGAAGCTCCATCCAAATGTGCTGACTGAATGAATGAATGAATGACCCCTATTGGCAGGTAGCTGCTGGCTAGGGCTCCTTTGCCCAGAGGGTTTCCCACTTTCCCGATTCCTCCTAAAACCTGTTCAGTCCTTGGACTTCCCTGCCTTACCCTTGGGTCTGCTGTGGGGACCTGCCTACCTGCTCCCAGACCGAAGGTTCCATATGGTACGTGGTGTCCTGCCTCAAGGAGCTAGCTGCTGAGCCTGACATGCAGCTGGGGAAGCAGTCATGGCTGAGACACTGGCCGAGCTGAACGAAGCCTTACCGAGCCCAGCTGCATGATGGCGTTGATGTAGTTCTCATCTTTCTCCACCTTCTTCCGGAAGCGGATCGTCTGCTCCAGCTCCAGGGGGTTCACATCCTTGGGCCAGCCACCCTCGATGTAGTTAATCCCCCGGGTCTCCATCTCAAAGCGCTCTGTGTTGGCCTAAACAGAGAGTCACAGGTGAGAAGAGCCTGGCCCTGGTGGAAGCGTGTTTCTGCAAACCAGAGTCCCGGGGCTCCCGGGTCCCTGGGCTCTGCGTATTCAGGGAGGGCCTCGTGAGGTACCCTTGACCAGAGCCGCAACGTCTTCAGGTACCAGCAAGGAACTTTCTGGTCCTCAGGTGGTCGCAGGCGGCCATGAACGTGCTAGCCTGTGGAGTTAGTAACAGCCAATTTGCAGTTGATGCCGGCGGCCTGGAGAAATCCAGTTCTGACCTGACCTCAACCCTAAAAACCCAGAGGAGCCCACCCACCCATCTGCTCTGTGACACCCCAAAGAACAAAGTGACTAATCTACCATTTACAGTGAGACGGGAATCAAAGCATAGAACACTTGAGAGTTTGGATTTGCTTTGCTCATTCTCCGTTGCAGCGAGGACGGCATAGATGCAGTTTTGCCCTTTAAACTTACCTCCTGCCTCCTTTGCAGTCCCCTCACCCCGCATCTTTTCAACTGTGATAAAACATACATGTGCTTCCCTGGTGGCTCAGATGGTAAAGCATCCGCCTGCCAATGCAGGAGATGCAGGAGACCCAGGTTCGATCTCTGGATCAGGAAGATCCCCTGGAGAAGGGAATGGCTACCTCACTCCAGTGTTCTTGCCTTGAGAATCCCATGGACGGAGGAGCCTGGTGGGCTACAGTCCCTGGGGTCACAGAGTCAGACACGACTGAGCAATTAACACTTTCATAAAATACATATAACATCACGTCTACCATTTTGGGGCTTGCCTGGTGGCCCAGTGGCTAAGACTCCGCAGTCCCAATGCAGGCAGGGGGCCTGGGTTCAACCCCTGGTTAGTGAACCAGATCCTGCATGCCACAACTAAGACCCAGGGCAGCCAAATTAATACACAAATATTTTTAAAAATAAAATCTACCATGAAGCGAGGTGAGGTGAAGTCGCTCAGTCGTGTCCAACTCTTTGCGACCCCGTGGACTGTAGCCTACCAGGCTCCTCTGTCCATGGGATTTTCCAGGCAAGAGTACTGGAGTGGGTTGCCATTTCCTTCTCTAGAGGATCTTCCCCACCCAGGGATTGAACCCGGGTCTCCTGCAGTGTAGGCAGACACGTTACCGTCTGAGCCCCCAGGGAAAATCTACCATTCTGACCATTAAAAAAATGCTCAAGTTAGTGGCATTAAGAACATTCACGATGGGGTGCAATCCTCAGCACTATCCAGTTCCGGAACTTTCTCAATACCCCAAATGGAGATCCACACTCACTGAGCTCTCACTCTCACTTCCTTTTCCTTTATAAGCCATTTCTCACGAAAGCGACAAGTCTCAACAGGGCGGAGTCACTGGCCTTGGAGACCCCAGCGTGCCATGGAATTCATGGCTGTCGTCTTGTTTAGGAAGTTCCCGTGAACAAGACTGCTCTGGCTCCAGTGACAGCAGCTGGCCCTGGGGAAGCAGGACAGTCAGTGTGTTTGAACTGGAAGTTATTGGAAACACTCATCACGTGTTTTGGCCAAATCAGTGTGATTTTCATGCCGCTGATTTAGGAACATGACAACAGGGTCATCCCCTCAGTCTAATCTTCTCCCGGCAGTTGTTGACATAATCAGGAGCTGATCACCTACTTCGGACAGACCAGGAGAAATCTTGGGTTTTGAACAGCAACACGACACTCAGTTCTCTTATCTGAGAGGCACCTGTGACCAGAACGTTCTGTGGGACCGTTTCTTTTTCACGAGCTGGGCAGGTCCTGTAGGTATGAATCCCTGGCCCCCTCAGATGCCTCTCCCAGCTGCTGTTGTTCAGTCGCGCAGTCGTGTCTGACTCTCTGCGACCCCGTGCGCTGCAGCACGCCAGGCCTCCCTGTCCCTCACCATCTCCCGGAGTCTGCCCAGGTTCACATTCACTGCATCCGTGATGCCGTCTAGCCATCTCATCCTCTGACGCCCTGTTCTCCTGCCCTCAGTCTTGCCCAGCATCAGGGACTTTTCCAGTGAGTCATCTGTTCATAGCAGATGACCAAAATACTGGAGCTTCAGCTTCAGCACCAGTCCTTCCAGTGAATATTCAGGGTTGATCTCCCTTAAGATTGACTGGTTTGATCTCCTTGCTGTCCAAGGGACTTTCAGGAGTCTTCTCCAGCACCACAGTTCAAAAGCTGCACCAAATGCCTAAAACAACTCTAGGAAGAGTCTTAGAGGGGAGGCCAGAGAGAGGAGATCTTGATTTGCATTCGCCTGGCCCAGGGAGTGGTTGGTACTGGGGCTTGTCCTGACCCTGGGCACCAAGCTGAGATTGGGGGTGATTCTGCCCTCACACATCCAGCATCCGCACTGGTCCACTGGCTTCCCATGGGAATGGAGTCACGCAGTCCCACTTACCAGCCCTGACCCACAACCCTGCCAGACCACACCTCCACTGGCCCGGCCCTTGGCTCAGGGACCCACCTCATGTTCCGACATGCTGGTGGAGCACTGGCTGCCCGTGTCCACCGGGTTCCGCTCTACAAACTGCTCGGCCAGCTCGGGGTTGGGCGGGATGTCGATGTTCAGCTCTGCCTGGCGGTCGGAGAAGTTGCATTGCTTCCCAAACTCACTGCGTTTCTTCACGTATGCGTACACAATCTCCATGGTACCGGCTGCTGCAGGGATGGGGAAGGGTATGTGGTGAGGGCCTCCAGCTGGCTACCTCTTGGTCTCCAGGAGCCCCGCCACTGAGGGCGGCTCCGTGTTTCCTCTCTGGTTGTGGGGGAAAGGCTCCTAAGGGATTTGTCCAGATCCTGAGCTGCATTTGAAAAAATAATCTATGGAGTGATGACTACAGACTAAGCATTATCTTGCTTGGTTCTTACAGTTGCCCTCTAAAGTGGACAGTGAGATCACCAGTCCACTTTGGAGGAACCTGATATTCACAGGTACCCAGAATGCCTTGCCCAGGACCACAGAGCCAACAAGTGTTGCCGCTGGTCAACCCGACTCCAGAGCTCTAACTCACAAATGATGCAGGTTTTGCTGAGCTAATATGATTATCCAGAGGCAAGGAAGGAATATTGATGGTGATTATGTTGAATTAAATTCCCTGCAGCACACTGGACCTGACAATGATTTCACTTACTCTGTCAGAAAACATTTGTTAAAACCATGAATAGGGACTTCCTCGGTGGACCAGTGGTTAAGACGTGGCCTTCCAGTGCAGGGGGTGTGGGTTTCATACCTGGTCGGGGAGCTAAGATCCCACAGGCCAAAAACCCAAAACAGAAGACAAGCAATAGTGTAACACATTCAATAAAGACTTTAAGAATGGTCCACATTAAAATAAAAAACAAAACCTGAATAGTCAAGACAGAGTGATATGCTGGCATGAGGACAGACACTTAGGTCAATGGAATGGAATTGAGAGCGCAGAAATAAACCTTTATATCTATGGTCAATTGATTTTCAATGAAGGTGCTAAGAACACAATGGGGAGAGGATGGTCTTTTAAAAAGATGATGCTGGGGATGCTGTACATTCACAGGCAAAAGCATGACCCCAGGTTCTACCTCGCTCCATACAAAAAGATGACTCAAAATGGATCGCAGCAGGGCGGGCAGGTTCAGTCCCTGATCTGAGATCCCACAGCCAAAACAAACAAACGAAAATACAGTAGTGATTCTCAACCTTGGCCACACACTTAGAAACACCTGGAGGGCTCTGGAAAAAACCACGATGCTCAGGCTGAACTGCAGACTAATTAAATCATAATCTCTCAGCATGCAGCCAAGGATGAGAACCACCAATTTAAAGCGAGGGCTCTTAATCTCACAGCCAACATTTCTCAAATTGGAATGTCCCTTCAAAACATAGAGATTCCCAGCCCCCCTCCTGTAAACACTGATCTACATGTCTGAGATGAGGCTTAGACACTTGTACAGCCACTCCAGATGACTATTAGGACCAGATATGCGTCTGTCCTTCCTCCCCCAGCTCCAGGGCTTCAAGGAACCGGACGGGTGGGTCCAGGCTGCTGTTCCCTGAGATTTAGGGCCAAGAGCTCTGCGGCAGCCTAGAAGCATGTGCCTGGGTGGCCTCGGGCCCTGGAGCAGCTGGGACGGGGGTGAGGGCGATGAGGTTAAGGTTAACTACGAGGCCACTTTGCATCCGCACGCGTTGTTTGTTGGACATGGTACCACCGTCCCAACCGCCTACTTCTCAGCCCCAGTACAGCTCATCCTGCATCAGACTTGCAGGGAGCAGTATTTTTTGCTCTTTCCTGTGGTTTGGCAACTTTTCTACACCCAGGAAGGGTAGGAGCAATGGCTTGGAAAACAGAGGATGGGGACAGAAGCACAGATGACAGCAGGTTGCCCTAAGGGTTTATTTTTCATGGACAAAAGAGAGCCTCGTTGCAAAGGGTGCACACCCAATGAGCATCGCCCTGGCCCCAGCACATCGCTGAACTACAGCAGGGCTGCGCCTGCGCCCCCGCCCCGCCACCTCCCAGCGCTCACCCCCAAGGACTGCAGACTCTGGTAACTGCAGGCTGCTTGTCCCTCCCTCTGTTAAGAGACAACTGCCATGAGACGGCCAGCTCCTAGGGGACCCAAGGGGTCTTAAGAGCACGAGGTAAGCCTAGGAAGACAAAAATAGCCTCTTTAGCCCAGGTCATATTTTTAACAGCTTTGCTTTCCTTCTTGGTGCTTCCCAAGGCCAAGCCAGGAGCGAGAACAGAGGCATTGTTTTCTATCTGGAGGCAGACAGAGGAGACATTTAAAGGCTGGCTGGGTGATGGGAAGACAGCTCATTCAAGGACCCAGAGCAGGCTCTTTCTCACAAGCTGGTGAGGCAGGAAGATGAATGGTGAGGTCAGAGCTGGGGGGGTGGTCTCAGGAGGTCTCTCCCCGCCCTGGTGAGACAAGCCTCACAGGCGGGGCTGCGCCAAGCAGCGCCTGAGTAAGGCTGTCTGCAAAGGGGGCTTCAAGGGGAGGCACGAGCCGCCTTGCTGCCCTCTGGGACTTTGGGGGAGGAGATGCCACCCGTGGGAACCTCAGCCCCACAAGCATCTCAAACACAAGACCACGTGGAATTAGAGACATGCTGATCTGAATGCCAAATATGCAACCGCCTCCGACATCCTGGGGCAGTCATATCAGAACCTTCACCAAACATAAAAATAAGACTTGGCTTGTGCAATGATAATGAGCGAAATGATTCCTGGAAAGAACCTCCTTTGGCTTCAGAGAAAGGGAGAGACGAGGGACTGGTGGGGGGTGGCTGAGAAGTTCAGTGTAGGAGCTTCACGGGCAGGCAAGTGGAGGTGGCTACCTTCCGCACCACTGGACTCCCTGGTGTCACAAAGGTGACAAGGCCTCTCCTTCTTCTTGTCCCTGGGGCAGTCTCCAGTCTTTGTGCTGTGTCTGGCTGGACACAGGACTGTAGGGGGAGGGACTTCCTGCCCTCTTTCTTCTGTCTATGCACCTTCTGGAACTTGTGGTCATAAGGGACTCACTCGCCTTCAAAAGTGGCTGATCTCCCTGGGAATTCCTTCCTCTGCTCCACACTGGGGTCAACCTGGGATGAACTCCAAGAGGTAGAGGATGAAGACAGCCAGACGTGGGAGGAGGTCCCTAGACCCGGAGGGTGATGTAGGCCTGTGTTTCCCTGCTCCGCCCACTACAGCACTGTCCCCTTGAGCCAAGACTATGGTCTTTTTTTTTTTTTTTTTTGATGTAGTGCTAATAGTCCTTGGGCTTCCCTAGAGACTCAGTGGTAAAGAATTCACCTGCCAATGCAAGGGACGTGGGTTTGATCCCTGGGTGAGGACGATCCCCTGGAGAAGGAAAAGGCAACTCCAGTATTCTTGCCTGGAAAATCTCACGGACAGAGGAGTATGACGGGCTACAGTCCATGGGGTCACAAAAGAATCAGACACAATTTAGTGACTAAACAACAACAACAGCAATGAATATTCATTAATAATGACAGTCCACGAGAGTAATGGTTCCTAATCAGAAGACTGTGGTCCTCTATTCACTCCCATCCCCAGTGCCTGGCACAGAGGGGGGCCCCCTCCTCCCTTTGTCACACGCTGAACGTGCGATGTGACCCCAATCCGCCAGGACGCTCCCCTAGAGGTCTCTCCCCTACTCCTCCTCTTCTGATGTGAAAAAGTCCAGCAAGCTAACGATGTAAGATGGAAAACACTGGGTCTGAAAGCTGGGAGAAGAATGCACTTGTGTGGTTCGAGAGACATAAATGTGAACTTGTTGCAGGAAGAAGGAACTAACCCTGCGTGTGACCTTCAGCACGATACCCTCAGGGCATCCGGATGGAGACCCACTCCGGGGCTGAGGAATAGATGAAATGCTGCAGAGGACCACCCCTGAAGAGGGGCTCAGTAACTCTAACGCCCTTTCCTCCATTCTTACCAGAAAGCTCTCCTCTTCACCGGGCCGGGCCGCCCACCACCCCAGCCCCAGGCTGTATTTTCGATACCGGGGTGGGGGGTGGGGGTGGGCTGTAAACCCTTTAGGTCTCCCATCCCCCCACCAGGAGACGGATCGCATCAGGACCGGACTGGCCGCAAGAGGTGCAGGAGGCAGGGTGTTTGGAACTTGCTGGGTCCTGGGACTCTGGGAACATCTAGGGCAGCGAGGACCGATGGGCGGGGGACCCTAGGAGCACTGGTCCCCGGGGTCCATCATCAGGCAGGGCTAGCCCGGAAGGACGCCCCACGAGGAGCTTCTTGCACTAGAGGTGTTTCTCACCCTGTGGGGCTCCCTTTCACTCTCCAGTCTTCTCTTCAGTCGCGGACATCCTCCCCGCGTCCGCCCCTCAACCTTCGTCGGTTCCTGCTGCCGCTAGGGAAGCCCCCTAGTCGCTGATCTGGCTCCAGCGCTTCTCAAACGGCTCCGGCGTTTACTCGTTGCCTAGCAACCCTGGCCGGGGAGGGGGGGGGTGGCCGGGACGCGGGGCTGCGCGGCGCGGAAGGAAACCTGGAGCACGTGACCCTCCCATCCCGTTAAGCCATGTCTCCGGTCCCTCCTAAATTAGTCAAGCACCGGTAACGATAAACGTATGTAGGATCTTTGCCAAGGCGCTTATGCAAGTCCACAAATATGCATTTGGCAAGATTCTTAGAAAATGCAAAATGTACTACTCAGCGCTCCTCGGAGTCCTGAGCCCTGGGTGAGGCTGTTATTGATTTGCTCATGATCCAGAAGGTCAATTCCATCCCTTCCTTCAGTTTCCTTGTCTGCTAAATGGGAATTAGGACCCCCAGCTTCCTCTCTGTTACCATAGCCCCTGCACGTTGAATAGTAAGCTTAAGTCTGAACCACTAGACCAGGAAGGAAACTCCTATAAGGTAGGGGCTGGGTGTTTCCATAGCTTAGCTCTTGGTTGCTGCTGAATGAATGAATAAAATGAAATTTCTCCTTAGTTAAGACAATGAGGTGAAATAATGTAAACCAAAAGAACCCGATGTGGGGCCGGAAAACATGGGTTTGAATCCCAGCCAGGTGGTTCAGATGGTAAAGAATCTGCCTACAATGCAGGAGACTTGGGTTCCATCCCTGTGACAGGAAGATCCCCTGGAGAAGGGAATGGCAAACCACTCCCATATTCTTGCCTGGAAAATTCCATGGACAGAGGAGTCTGGTGGGCTATGATCCATGATGTCGCAAAGAGTCAGACACGACTGAGTGACTTTTGCTCACTTATTTGACTGTTTACTAACCGAGTGATGTTGGGCAAGTTGCTTTCCTTCTCTGACTCATGCTTGGTCGCTTGTGTGTGTGTGTGTTGGTCGCTTGGTCGAGTCCAACTCTTTGTGACCCCACGGACTGTAGCCCGCCAGTCTCCTCTGTCCATGGAATTCTCCAGGCAAGAATATTGGGGTGGGCTGCCATGCTCTCCTCCGGGGGATCTTCCTGACCCAGGGATGGAACCCAGGTCTTCTGCATTGCAGGCCAATTCTTTACCCTGTGTCACCAGAGAAGCCCCGCTTAGTCGCTTAGTCGTCTCCGACTCTGCGACTCCATGTACTGTAGCCCGCCAGGCTCCTCTGTCCTTGGGATTCTCCAGGGAAGAACAGTGGAGTGGGTAGCCATTCCCTTCTCCAGGGGATCTTCCCGACCCAGGGATCTTCCTGGCCCAGGGTCTCCTGCATTGCAGGTGGATTCTTTACCGTCTGAGCCACCAGACTCAACAATCCTCATTGGCCAAGGGAGGGGGCAGTTGCGGTACTCAGGATAACTGGGAGGCTCAGCTGAGCTGACGTGGCAGTGTGCCCAGGCTGGAGCTGACCACAGAACCTGCACCAGAGGCCAGCTCTGTGCCTCTCTGTGCCTGCCCACAGAGCAGGAAAATAAAGGCCCAGTAGAGATGGCGCAGAGGGACTGGGAGTGGCATGGCCAGTGGAGGTGTCTGTCCTGGCCCGCTGGGGGTCCAGGTGCTAGCGGCCTGAGAGCTGGGTGGATGGAAGCCAGGCGGTGGGTGGTAGACCAGATGCCTGGTTTCAGGAACTACTTTCACACTGACCTGAAAGGAAGGTTCCTGGTGGTGTGTATGTGTGTGTTCAGCGGTGTTTCAGTCTTTGCCACCTCATGTACTGTAGCCTGGCAGGCTCCTCTGCCCATGGAACTTTTCAGGCAAGAATACTGGAGGGCGATGCCCTTTCCTCCTGCGGGGCATCTTCCCAACCCAGGAATCAAACCCGTGTCTCTTGCATCTCCTGCATTAGCAAGTGGATTATCACCAGCACTACGTGGGAAGCCAGAGCTCTTGGTAGAAGAAACCAGCGCTCGGAGCGGCAAGGGGATGATTAAACCACCCAGTTCTGGGGGTAAAAACAGTCCAAGGAGGGCTCCACAGGTCAGGGGCTCCCCATCGTTCATTACCTTTTCCCCAAGGGCCCCCGTCCCCACAGGGGACAGGGCAGGTAAAAGCATCGAGATGGTCAGGTGCACCTTGGGGGAGCTTTCTCACCTGAAGCTGAGGGGCTCAGCTGAGCAATTTCTGAGCCCTGACATCCTGGGGTGGGAGGGGTAAGCACAACCCTAAGGCTCTGACCTCTCCTGGGAGGGGGTCTGGGCAGAGACCTCAGAGTCCGGAGGAAAAACGATTTCCCCCAGGAGTCTGTTGACCGGTGCTCTACAACCAGCCGGAGAAGAAGAGGGTGTGGTGGGAAGAGGGGACTTGGGTTGAATCTTAATCAGTCATGTGCTCGGTCGCTCAGTCGTGTCCGGCTCTTTGCAGCCCCGTGGACTGGAGCCCGCCAGTCCTCTACCCATGGGATTCTTCAGGCAAGAATCTGGAGTGGGTTGCCATTTCTTCCTCCAGGGGATCTTCCTGACCCAGGGACTGAACCCACATCTCTTGCATCTCCTGCATTGCAGGCAGGTTCTTTACCATTAGCAGCACCCGGGCAAGGGAAGCCCAGTCTGTCAGGACCACCCCACCTTTCAGACAAGGTCTAGTTTCCGGAACAACCAACAAAACTCAAATGGGATTTTTATTGTTAACAAGCAGTTGGGGGGCAGGGGGAAGGTGGAAGCGACTGCTGAGTAACAAAGCTAGATGGCTTTCCAGCCCCCAGCCACAGTAAGGGAAATGCCCGTCGGGCCCTTCCCCAACCATCCAACATGCCCTTGTCCCAGATGTGGGCCCAGGAGCCCTAATCCCACGAACAGTCCCTCCCTGCTCCACCCCCGCCCCACATTCCTCAGGCCAATCTGGTTGCAGATCTTAGAATAGAGTTTCGGCAACAGGAGTCTCTGCCCAGAGAGCCCTGGGATCCAGGGCTGGGAAGCCAGGGAGCCCTGCCATCCAGGCCATGCCTCCTGGGCTCAGCTCCCCTTCCCGTTGGCACTGAAGGCACGGAAGTGTGGGGGCAGGCACCCCCATGGTTCCTGGGTCCCAGGGGCCCCAGCCTTCTGAGATCCCGAGCTCCTGATGCCAAGTCATCCCCATCTGCCCAGCCTCCGTCTCCCTTTGCTGCCACACCCCATCAAGCCTTGGCGGGCAGGAGGGCCGGTTCCGGGCAGGGCCCCTCAGTTGTGCCGTAAGCATCCGTTTTTGCCTTGGGTGCTTGTGCCATAGGTCAGGCGGGGCATCCGACCAACCCTTTCGGAAACATCGCCTGGGTTGGAGCTGGCAGCGACAGGGGAGGTGTCCTCCGGGCCTGCGACAGGGAAGGGCCAGGAGCTCTGCTTTAAGGCATGCCTCTCCATGCCCTCTAGTCACCCACAGTGGCTCTGAACTCCCTAGGGGCACCTCCCCCCCAGAGGCCAGTCCCACTAATAGTCTTCAGGAACCCAGTTTCCAGCAAGGGGCAGCCATAGGGGCAGGGAGCTCAACCAGTCTCCTCCCTGGCCTGGCCAAGGGCTCCCCTCTCCCCATTGCTATCCCTGCCCCCCCCCCCCCACTTGCTGGTACTCACCCGAGTTCTGGCACGGAGGAAGTTTGACCTTGGCCATAGGCAGCGTGGCCTTTCCCAGTGGCCTGATGGTAGGGGTCAGGTGCCCAATCACTGGCATCCTCTCTTCTGTGGTGTGACTCTCCACAGGACAGAGTCCAGCGACGTGCATCTTGGGGCGGGAGAGCTGCATTGGCTGGAGAGCCAGATGAGCTGGGAGCTGTGTGGGGATCTGATACAAGGAGATGTTAGGTTCAGTTGGGGGACACTCCATGGAGAGTGGTGCACAGCTAGGGGTACCCTGGGGCCTCTGGAGGAGTCCAGCCTTCAGAACCCGGCAAGGAGGGGGCCCAGACACCCCCAGCTCCTGTCCCTCTAGGCTCACCCCTTGTCCTGTGATTTCAACGCCCTGGGACTTCCGCTTCCTCTTTGCCTCCAGGGACTCCTTTCGTTTCTTTCTTGGGCTTTTCTTCTGGCCTTGCAGCGGGGGACAAGGGCCATCGCCATGACGCTCGACTGCCCGGGATGGAGCCTCGCCTGTGCTGCTGGACAGGCTGTCCTCGCTGGCGGCGTGCTGGAGGGTGGGGCTGGGCGGCCGCTTGCAGGCCAGCGGTCCGGGCAGCTGCACATCATCCGTCTCGCCCAGCAAGTGCAGGGACAGGCTGCTCTGCTTTATGGTGGGTGCCAGCAGTTGGCGCGCCTCGGCCCCCAGGGCCTGTGAACGGCGCCGGGCAGCCTTCCCGGTGATGCTCTTGGTGTCGGCTGTGGTCTCCTTCCTCCCTGCGGCAGGACAGAGCGGCACCCACCCCGGGATCAAGGCCACATTTCCCCCCGCCCTCCTGCACCTCCAACACCCCTTTCTCTGCTGCAGCTCACCCCAACTTGCTTGCTGTTTGAGAAACTTTGGGTAAGTTTCTGAGCCTTCTTTTCATCTGTAAACTGACGATGGTAAAACTAGCCTCAGTGGGTTGGGAAGATTTTTTTTTTTTTTGACCATGACACACGGCATACAGGATCTTAGTTCCCTGACTGGGGATCGAACCTTCACCCGCTGCAGTGGAAGTGCTGAGTCTTAACCACTGGACTGCCAGGGAAGTCCCAGGTTCTGAGGATGGATTGCTGAGATAATGAGGGTAGCCTGAGGCCACAGGGTAGGGTGGATTCGAACTCTCAATGCTATTACATTTATTTCCGAGTGGGTAGTGGAGGGGGCTTGACCCCAAGGGCCATGTGTTCCCCATTCTGTTTCCAATTGTGTCCCCTGCTCTGTGTGGACAGAGCAGGTGGTTACTCTTCTCTGGGTACTGGTGCCTCTCTTTCTAGAATGATGCCTGGGTGTGTTCAGCAGAGGAGAGGGAAGGAAGGGGCTTTGGCTGGGTGCGCTGAGCTATTGAGATCATGCCAGGCTCAGGCTGATGGGGGTTGGGGGAGGCAGGGGACACACCTTTGAGGGACAAGGGGATCTCCGACAGATTCTCGATGTTTTCAGGGGAGGAGTTGATCTGGCCGATCAGACCGACCTGAGTGGCGGCCTGTGAGATGAATGGGTTGGGAAGAGAAGCCATTGGACCCAGCAGGAACCCTATGTCCTCAGAGGGCTGTTTTGGAAAAGTTCCATCCCAACCACTGGGTGTCCCTCCCGGGTACTCCCGCCCACATCCAGGGACCCGTGGGGCCCACTGCTCACCTCCTGCATCACCAGGTTGCCGGCCGGGATTCGGGGTGGGGTGGGCATAAAGGAGCCCTTCGCTTGCCAGGCCCAGGAGCTGGTCTTGACTGGGTGCTTGGCTTCACTGAGGTCGGCAGAGGAGGATGGGCAGCTGTTGCCCAGGCTGGTACCACGGGGGTCCCAGCGCCACCCCTCCTGAGAACTGTTGCATTGTGGGAACGAGGACCCCAAAGTCCTGGCTCCAGACCTGTGCCCCCCTCCCCTCTTTCCTGCTCCATCCTCCCTGGGAAGCCAGGTCTGGGCTGGCATCTCTGAGACATGGCCTGGTGGCTCAGGCGGGCTGGATGGCTGGAAGTGGTCCTCAGCTCACCTCTCAGTGCCGAGCAGAGGGAGGAAGCTTCCGTGCTGGTGCGGGGACTCGGAGTTAGGTATCTTGACCTTGTCTAGGTCAGACTCCTCCGGAGTCAGCACAGTTCCTGGTGGGCTAAGCTTGGGCAAGGCGCTGTCCTGGGGAGAGGAAAGGAGGGAGAGGGCAGTTGGAAGACTTGGTCTCAGACTGAGTAAACAGCCTGGGTGACACAGGCACACAGAGTGTCTGGGGCTGTAATCTGGGCTGGGAGCCCCAGAAGACAGGGGGGCTTGTGTGCTGAGTCCCCAGGGGCCAGCCGTGGTCTGCTAGGCATCCCCAGTGGCACTGCCTGGTGGCCTGGGCTCCTGGGAGGGCATCTGGGGCCCTTAGTGATATCTCAGATGGCCAACCCTGACCCTCAGACCCTGGATGGGGACACGTGTGGCAGAAGAACAGCACGGGAGGGGAGCTTGGTGAGGCTTTGGGTCGGATGAGGAGGAGGAGGAGGAGGAAGAGGTGTCCGCTTTCTGGGGACCAGCCAGCACGGTCCCGAGGCCACCCTACTTGCTGGCAGGCGCCGCCCTGGGCATCAGCCCTGCCCCTAGCACAGGGGCGCATTGTCCGGCCCGGGCGCCCACCTGCAGGGCCCGAGAGGCCAGGCGGTCCATCATGGTGGCACGCTCCAGGTTGCCCTCCTCCTGCTCCCGCAGGTACACTTTGTACAGCTCCTTCAGATGCTGCGGCACAGCCAGGTTGCAGTCTGCGGTGGGGGAGCGGAGAGGCAGGGCTCAGTGCGCGCTCTCGGGCTCTCGGCGGGTCGGACGCGCGGGGTGTAGGTAGCGAGGGGACCCTACCCTGGATGAGCTGCCGCTGGGCGCGGATGATCTCCTCGCAGAGGCTGCGGCGCTGCTCCAGGCGGCACAGGGCCTCGCGGCGGTGGCGGAGCGCGCCGTCGCGGAGCAGGGCTTGCGACTGCATCTCGGCGGTCTTCAGCTCCAGCTCGTGCACGCGGCAGAGCAGGCCGAGCGCCTCGCGCTGCTGCTCCGAGCTGACGCGCCGCGGCAGCGTCTGCTCCAGGCGGCGGCCCCGCGCGCGCAGCTCTCGGCACCGCTGCTCCAGCGCCAGCTGGGGAGCCGAGCGGGCCGTCAGCACCAGGTGGCCGGTGAGGGGCCGCCCGCACCCGCCGCTGAGCGGGTCCTCGCCCTTCCAAGCCCCCGGATGCTGTGCGGCCGGCTGAAGCCCCACTCCGAGGCCCGCTTTTCGAAGCTGTGTCTTGAACTCTGCAACCGGGGACTGCTCCTGAGGGACCCCTCTGTGCCCACCTTCTTGCAACCCATCCCTGAAACAGGCTCCGTGCAGTGAAGTCGCTCAGTTCTGTTCGACTCTTTGCGACCCCATGGACCGCAGCCCGCCAGGCTCCTTCCATGGGATTCTCCAGGCGAGGATATTGGAGTGGGCTGCCATTTCCTTCTCCAAGGGATCTTCCCGACCCAGGGAGGGAACCTCGGTCTCCCGCATTGGCGGGCGGACTCTTTACCATCTGAGCCACCAGGGAATCCAGGGAAATGAGCTCCGTGGACCAGCTCAACCGCAGCCCATCTCATGCCCTCTGGACTGGTGGACCCTGAAGCCCCTTGGTATGGCTATGCTCCAGAACAGAGAAGGGGGATCTGGAAAATCCTCATTAAAATGTTGGCTAACAGTTTTCTGAGTCTTTAATATGTGAAAGGATTTATTTACTCTTCTCATCAACCCCACGAGGGTGGACCACTCCCATTTTAAAGATGAGTTCTTGCCTGGAGAATCCCATGGACAGAGGAGGCTGGTGGGCTATAGTCCAGGGGGTAGCAAAGAGTCGGACCCAACTGAGCGACTGAGTCCACACACACAAAGCGTTAGTCCCTCACTGGTGTCTGACTCTGTGACCCGCCAGGCTCCTCTGTCCATGGGGTTCTCCAGGCAAGAATACTGGAGTGGGTAGCCATTTCCTACTCCAGGGGATCTTCCCGACCCAGGGATTGAACTGGCATCTCCTGCATTGCAGGTGGATTCTTTACCATCTGAGCCACCAGCGAAGTTCTCAGATGAGAAAGAGAGACTCAAAGTCACTGGGGATTTGTGGCCTGAGAGCCCAGGTTTCACTCCTCCCACAAGATTCTCCTAGCCCCTTCCTTCTGAGTCTCTCAACCCCCTCTCCCAGACCCAGAGCCCCAGGCACCTTCTGCTTTCGCAGCTTCTTCTGCTTGGTCATCAAGGTAGCGATGCTTTCGCGGGCGGACACCACCTCGGCGGGCTCCTTGATGTCTGGCTGGTTGTCACCGGTGTCCGAGTCCTTCCTGGTGTCACCCTTAGTGAAGGACTCCTTCCGACGCTCCTCCCGCCACTTGAGTGCCCGGCGTGACTTCTCATGCTTCCAGCTGCCGCAGCCCCAACCCCAAAGGAGACAGGGGATTCAGGCCATGGAGGGTTGGGGGGCATAAGGTGCGGCTCCAGCTCCCGGGTCCCATCCCAGGCCAGCGGTGCTTACCTGGCAATGGTGAGCAGGTGGTGGGAGGTGTCCATCTCCAGCTCCATGCCACGGTTCTCCAGCTCCAGCAGGCGTCTCTGCGTGTCCATTTGCTCCTGGAAGCTGCTGACCAGCTGCTCACGAAGGTGTTCCATTGCAGTCTGTTCGCCCTGCCCGCTGTGCAGCTGGACCTTGGCTGCCCGTTGAATGGGAGATGGGAGAGGTCAGCGGAGGAGGAAAGGTCAGCCCAGGAAAGTCTGGGTCCGCCTGGGCCCTCCCCACCTCTTTCTCCCCAAAAGACTTCTGTGCAACCACCTCCTCCACGAAGACCTCCTAGATTACCCCCTCCCACATTCCACCTTCCACATTGTCTTCAGGCAGTGACCCAAAGGTGACTCCCAGCTCCCTGTATGAACTGGGCTTCCACCAGCCTTTAGAGTGCCTTTCTGTCACCTAGTAAAAGGCACCCCTTAGACACTTTACTGCCATGTGCTGCAAGATCATCAAAGCAAGTACAGAAAATCTGTAAGGGAACCGTATCCCTCCTGGCGATGCCAGGCCCAGTCTGACAACCCTCACTGCAGTCCCCAGAGTGAAGCCCCCACACAGCTAAATGCCCAGGTGACTCTCACTCTGATACCACCGAATCCTCGGGTCAGGTCTCTGAGGCAGAGATCACGATTCTGTTTGCCAGCTGAAGGACGGGTGGCTTAAAGGCTATTCAGCCAGAAAGAGCCCGAGTCCGGCTTTGAAGCCAGCGCTATCTGACCGCAGAGCACCCTGAGGGGCATCGGGAGACGGGCTCTGGTTCACGGAGACCCACGCACGCACCCTGGATGTGGCGGATGTCGCCCCGCCCCAGCTGGGCTCGGTCCGGGCTCCGCCCGCCCCGCTCCTCCATCTTGCGCTTGAGCCTCTGGATCTCGCCCCGCAGGTCAGCAATGATGTTCGTGTACTGGGCGATGTGGTAGGAGGCGCTTAGCAGGTTCCGCTTCACCTGGGGAGGGGGCGGGGTACAGTCACCTGGGGGCCAGGGCCTGCCAGTGGGGACCCTCTTTTTCTCCTGGTTGACAGTAACGACCTCCTCGCCTCCAACCCTGTTCTATGCTCTGCTTAGTCACTCAGCTGTGCCTGACTCGCTGCGACCCCATGGACAGTAGCCTGCCGGGCTCCTCTGTCCATGGGATTCTCCAGGCAAGAATACTGGAGTGGGTGCCACGCCCTCCTCCAGGGGATCTTCAACCCAGGGATTGAACCCAGGTCTCCTGCATTGCAGGCGGATTCTTTACCACCTGAGCTACCAGGAAAGCCCTGCCTCCGACCCTACAACCTATCAAACTACATGCCCCCACCAGAGGCATACTCCTAAAATTATGCGCCAGCCCCCCCGCCCCGCCCCAAGCCCCGGCTCTCTGTGCCACTCAACCTTCATTGGCTCCCTACTGCTGGGAGAATGTCCTGATTCCTTCATTTGGTGTTGAAGGCACACTGCTCTCTCTAGTTCCATTTGGCTCACTGCTCCGGTGGAGGAAGCATTCTCCTCACCCCACCTCTGCCGCCAACACCACCTCCTCCCTGCCTTAGGAGCCTCTGTCCTTACTGCTCCCTCCCTTCTGGAGTCTCCTCTTCACCCTTCAGATTCCCACTCACAGTCTCTAAAGAGGTCCGTGGGATCCCACGGCCTCCCTGCTGTTGGCGTGACTGCTATTAATAATATTCTGAACTATCAATTCGCTCTTTTAAGGGTCTCTTCCCACCATTAAGTTACTTAATGGAGAGAGTAGAGATAAAGCATCCAGCTCCTGACACAGTAGCTGGAAAACTGCTGTGTTAGGAGAATGTTGGTTAGGTTCTTAGACTCTTCACATGGGTGGGCCCAGATGACCTCATAGGTAGCCAGGATTCTAACACACTGATCAGAAAATGTAGGGAAACCTTGAAAACTGGGCAGAGCTCAGTGCCCTTCCTCCCCAGCCGGGAAGCCGCTTAGCTCCCTTCAGCCTCACTGTCCTCGGCTGTGAGTTGAGGACAGAAATAACGCCTGCCTCATTCGAGGATCACATGAGATGAACTGATAAAGGGCCCACAGTATAAGTGCTCAGTAACACTCACCACTATTGGAACTGTTGGGGTTAGGGCCTTCGGAGGAGTAAAGGTCTGAATGAGCATCTTTTAAGATGAAAACAGGAAGATGGAAGGGGATGGTGGGGTTCGAGGCACAGACCTTGGGGATGAGTACAGACTGAGCAAGAGGAGGGCCGGGACTTCCCTGGAGGTCCGATGGTTAAGAGTCTGCCTGCCAATGCAGGGGACATGGGTTTGGTGTCTGGTCTGGGAAGATCTCACATGCCACGGGGCAACTAAGCCCGTAAGCCACCCTTACTGAGCCCACACGCCCCAGAGCCCGTCGCACAAGAGAATCCACCATAGTCGCCACAACTAGAGAGGAGCCCCCCAGTTCACCGCAACCAGAGAAACCCCACACATAGCAACAAAGACTGACCACGGCCAAATAAAGTTTGAAAAGAGAAGGGGCCCTTCAGAAGCTGTGGGCTTCCTGGCAAGTCACAGGGGGCCAGAGCAGTGGCGGCTCGGTCCAGCGTGTGTGTTCGGGGGGCTGGGGGTGGCACGCCTTGGAGTCAGTCAGGGGGCTTGAATCTTGGCCCAGAAGGGCAGATCCTGGGGGCACAGAGCAGGGGCCCCTCACCCGGGTCTTGATGCTCTTGGCCCGGCCGGCGTAGGTCAGGGTGTTCCGGGACTCCTCGAAGGCGCTGCTTGCTGGGCTGATGTGGGCGATCATCACGGTGCGGCTGTTTCCCCCCCAGGGAGTCCTGGACGGGCCGGGGGCGGGCGGCGGTCAGCAGGGGCTGCCTCCCTGGACCCTGCTCCCGCTCGTGATGCCCTCGTGGCGTGTGTGCGTCTCTCTCTCTCACACACTCACAGGTGCTGGTGCCGAGCACCCCGTGGACCCTCCTGCCCCCTCTGCTGCCTCCCCACTTCTTCCCTCTCCCAGTTTCTTCTCCAAAGCTCATGTTATAAAATTTCCAGCATCTGAGTCAGGGCCTCCCAGCTCTCCTCCTCCCCTGCTCATATACATGAGGACGAGGAAAGGTTGGCTGGAACCAGAGCGGGAAGAGCTCTGAGGGGTCCTGGGCTTCTCCGCCATCTCCTCGGGCCATCCAGGTCACCCCCTTTGCTGACGGCGGAAGGTGCCATTGTCTTGGCTGGAGCGAGGCTGGTGATGGAGTGAACTGGGCCTGTGGCCACTGCCTCCCTTGTCCCGGGCTTGCCCTGCCCTCTTCAACGGAGAGAGTGTGCGGGGCTACAGGGGCCTAGGGGCAAAGCCCTCGGGTGTGGCAGTGACCATCAGAGCGACTTCAAGCAAGCTCCTTCACCTCCCTAACCCTCAGCTCCCTCCAGTTTCTAGGTAGCAGGAGCCGGCTCTCGCACCCCCAGCCTGCAGGTGCAGTGATGCTGGTGGGCTGATGCCCAGCGCTAGGTCACCTGCAGCTCTGCCATCAGCCCAGCCAGACCTCTGCTGGGGCCCTCCGTCCAGCACTTACTGGCGGGAGCCCTTGGGGAGGTTACTTAGCCTCCTAGTGCCTCGGTGTCCTCGTCTGCAAATGGAATTAATGACCCCCTAACTCAGATACGCTGACCCGATAAAAGGAACTGAGGAGAATTCCCTGGCCGTCCGGTGGTTAGGACTCCATGCTTTCACTGCTGAGGGCCCGGGGTTCAATCCCTGGTCGGGAAATTAAGATCCCACAAATCATGCAGAATGGCTCCCTCCTCTCCAAAAAGGAACTGGGTGTGGCGGGGGGAAGTAGTGCATTCAGAGCCCAGCCAGGAGTGTGCTCCCCACCCCACAACAGCAGCCTCTGGGAGCCACGAGACTGACAGTCCACCTGAACCCCCAAATCCAGATGACTCCCAGTTCCCTCAAACCCACAGCCCTGGGTGGGAGGGCGGTGGTCAGATGCTCAGATGCAACCTCTTTTCCTCCCCGCTGTTCGCAAACAGGGGCCGGCGAGCGCGTGCTCAGTCGCTTCAGCCACGTCCGACTCTTCTAGACCCCGTGGACTGGTTCCTCTGTCCATGGGATTCTCCAGGCAAGAGTACTGGCGTGGGTTGCCATGCCCTCCTCCAGGGGACCTTCCTGACCCAGGAATCAAACCCCCAACTCCTGCATCTCCTGCATTGCAGGCAGATTTTTTTTTTTTACCTCCTCAGCCACCTGGAAACCCCTAACACACAGGACACCCAGTTGAGATCTGAAATTTGGATAAATGAGTGAGCTTTTTTTAAAGTATAAGTATGTCTCAAAGACGGCATGGGACATACATACTGATACCCAAACCAGATTTCGTTATTTATCTGTTATTTATTCACATGCAGCTGGACATCCTGTATTTCTCTCTGTGCAGCTGGCAGCCCCACCCCGGGTGCCCAGGGCCTAGGCCCAGTGGCAGCTGGTACCTTCAGGAGGCGGGTGAGCTTGCTGTCGCGATAGTTGACGTACTTGTTGGCGCCCTTGTCACTCAGCGCATTGATGCAGTTGCCCAGGGCCAGCAGCGAGCGGTTGATGTGGGCCCCCTCTTTCATGCGCTGCCCACGGTTCTGCGTCTGGGGGGGTGAGCAGCAGGTATGACTCCCCACCCCAGGCCATCCTGGGTTGTAAACCCTCTCCCCGTCCCCCAGGGCTCTGCAAGGAAGAGACGCTGAGGATCTGGTCTGCCCTCTGCTCAGGGAGGGCATTCCAGAAGGTCAGAGAACGAGAAGGTCTCTGGACAAGAGTGGGGCTTCCTAGGTGGGCGCTAGTGGTTAAGAACCTGCCTGGCAATGCAGGACACACAGGAAACGCCGGTTCGATCCCTGGGTCTAGGAGATTCTCTGGAGGAGGGCATGGCAACCCACTCCAATACTCTTGCCTGGAAAATCTCATGGACAGAGGAGCCTGGTGGGCTGCAGTCCATGGGGTCACAGAGTTGGACATGACTGAAGCAACTGAGCACGCATGCTGGACAAGAGCAGGGGACAGGACACTCCCACAGAGGGCTGAGAGCCCGGCTCTTCGTCTGCCTGGGGACTGACCCGCTGGCACAGTTAAGGGCAGCACCGAGGGCGAGATGGTGGGAGGTCGCGACTTCCCAGGCAGCTCAGCTGGGAGCCAGCATGGCCATGGGCTCCCGGTTGTAGAGAGAGAGCCAGGCTCCAGAGGGGAAGGATGGAAGTTTGTGTGTACGCGGGAAAGGGTGTGTGAGCGTGTGTGAATTGTATGTGTACATGTGACAGTGTGTATGTGTGTATAAGAAGGTGTGTGAGGAACCCCCTGGAGTTCCAGGGTCTAAGACTCCGCGCTCCCAATGCAGCAGGGGGCCTGCGTTCGATCCCTGGTTAGGGAACTAGGTCCCACATCCACAGCTAAGAGTTTGAATGCTGCAACTAAAGATTCCATGTGCCATAACTAAGACCCAAAGCAGCGGATACATAAATAAATAATAAGTAAATATTAAAAAAAAAAAAAAGAAGGCTGTGTGTTAGGAAATGCATGAATTTGTGTGTGAATGGATGTAAGAGCAGGACAGGACCAAGTCCCAGGAGGCTCTGCCACCCTTGAGAGACATCTCTGCCCAGCCTGGTGAAGCTGGGATCGGGTGGCTGCAGGGCACACCCTCTCCCCACTGGCTGCTCCCCGCCCCCTTCCTCCAGGAAGCCCTCAGGCCTTTACGGAAAGAGAATGTGTTTCTCCCACTCCACCCTATTGACACCAACCCTTGTTGCTTCTCCCCGGTACTTGCGTTTGCCTCAGTGCTAATGGTGAGATGCCCATGGATTCAGGCGACCACGAAACTTCTGAATTTGCCCACAAGAGGGGGCCAGGGTGGCAGGGCTGGGCAAACGGCGATGGGAGGGACGAACGCTGACAAGTGGGCGGCAGGCTCTTTTCTCTCCCTGATGTGGTGGGCAGGGTCCCCTCCCGGGCTCTGCCCAGGGTCCCCCCCATCAGGGGACATCGTCTCCCCTGGGCCCCAGCTCCTCACCGGGCCCATTCATTCTCCTGGCAGTTTCCCCAGGTCCTCCGGGACACACACTGTCTCCTTCCCTGGAGAGATCCTCACAAACCCTTCCCACAAACAGCCCCTTGGCGGGGGGGCGAAGTGGGGGGGTCTCCCTGGGGTACCCTAGCGCAGCCCGCCCTTTCTGTCCTCTGTGACATCCCTCAGTGCCCGCCCCTCTGGAGCACCCCCCACTCCCGCCCTCCCTGAGACAGTCCCCACTCCACCCCTTGGGGAGCGGGGTGGGCCAGCCTCCCTGCCCCGCACCCCCAAGCTCTGCCCCCAGCCCCAGGGGGAGCCAGCCTCACCTGGGAGGCCCGCTCAGAGCCAGCCAGGTCGATCATGAAGAGGCGGCCCTGCCGCACCTCCTGCAGGACGTCCCTGACTCGGCCGCGCTGGCGCACGGTCACCTGGAGCACGGCGTGGGAGCGCGAGGACGTCTGGTTGGCGGCCGTGGGCTCCTGGGTCCTCTGCCGGTTCCCTCTCATCAGCAGCTGCATGATCTGGGTGGGCGGGGCAGAGCAGGGAGGCCACTCCTGGGGACCCGTGGGGACGCTCCCCAGTCCTGCCTCTGCGAGGTTGGGAAGGGGCCCAAGGCAGGGCTGGGTCAGCCCCCCGTGTGCTGTGGGGGCCGAGCGGTCAGGGCCTGTCAACTGGGATGCTGGGTGCCTTGCCGGTCCCCAGGGTCGGCGTGGCCGGGGGCGTGTCATCCAGGGTCCTCTGTGTCTGCCCCAGCTCCAGCCCAGCTGAACTGCAGTGGCTCCCTGGTTGCAGAGCCCTGCCGCCTCTGGTCATACCCCCACACACAGAGATTAGTGTCCTCCACTACCCGACTGGCTGCACAAGACTCGCCTCTTTGGCATTGATGGTGGAGACCTCAGTGAGTCCAGCCACCTGGATCACTCCCTTGGAGTCTTCCCTCAGCTCCAGGTACCCCAGGGAAGGGTTCAGCAGGTCCCGGATCATCTCATTGTAGATCTGATGGGACCGGTTGGGAGGGGCAGGGGACAGACGTTAACGGGAGACCAAGAGCAGGAGGCTCAGGCAACAGCCGGGCTCTCCATCCCTCCCGAGAGCTCCGGGCTCCTCTCAGGGAAACCCTGGGTTAAGGAGATGGACCCCTTCCTTCCTTCCTATGAGGTGGGCATAAGGGGGCTTCAGCATCCAGGGGGGAAATACTGGGCTGCCAAAGCCAATGGTACAGAAGGTAGCAGGCCGGCCGGGCACCAGGCAGAGGATGGGACCTAACCCGTGGCCAAGCCCTGGTGGTTGCTAAGCAACCCTTACGGTACCTTCACCCAGCCTCCCTAGCCACGGCCGTCGAAGTGCATTTTGCTGTCTAAGTCAACACGACGCTGGCTGGAGCAGGTGCTGGCAGCGATGCCTCGCTGCGCCTCCTGAGCTGTCACCCAGGAGATTATCAGCTTCCAGAGGGAGCCAGGGAGGCCAGGAGCCAGATGGAGCCTAGCCCAGGGGCTCTCCCGCCGCTTCTGGCCTCTGTGGGCCCCCACCCACACTGATCTGCTATTGCCCAGTGATAGCACTCCCACAGGTGGGCATCAGGGGCTGTGTCAAGGTGGAGAAGGCTGGCAGGTCTAAGCCTGTCCGTGTATGTAACATTCTCACCTGTACCTACATATACAGAGTGCCTACAGGTAGCCTGGCAAAGCAAACAGGGTTGGCTCAGTCGTGTCTGACTCTCTGTGACCCCATGCACTGTAGCCCACCAGGCTCTTCTGTCCATGGGATTCTCCAGGCAAGAATGGAGTGGGTTGCCATTTCCTTCTCCAGGGGATCTTCCCAAGCCTGGGTCTCCTGCATTGCAGGCAGATTCTTTACCATCTGAGCCACCGGGGAAGTGGAGGAGTGGGTCCAGAGGATGGCCTCTGGGAGGCAGGCTGAGGTCTGTGCGCAGTGACCAGGTAGCTTTGGAGTAGCCAAGTGGGCAGGGCTCGGCTCTAAAGCCGCAGGGTCCTGAGTCTGAATTCCTGTTCCCCCACTTACTGTGTGGCCGCAGGACTGTGGCTGTCAAGTTGCCTAACCTCTCTGAGTTTTTATAAAGTGAGGCCGACCACATGCACGTGGTAGAGCAGCCGTGATGAGCGCCCCAGGAGACTGCCCCCTGACCTGACCCCTGGGAGGTAAACCAGCCCGGGCCTGTGGACCTCCTGGCCCAAGCCCACAGGACAGGGTGGGCCGAGGGCTCACCTCCAGGTAGGACATGGACACCTCGTATTCCATGTCATCGCTGGTCTCCTCGATGGCACGGAAGAGGTCGTTGAGGGTCCGAACGTAGATGCCGGGCTCGTGGTCTGTGCCCAGCATGGTGTAGGTTTTCCCGCAGCCTGGGGCAGAGTAGGGCGGGTGGGTGAGCAGGATGGAGACTGGGAGCATGGGGGCCCTGGCAAACCTGGGTCTGTCCTCAAGGCTGGAGCCTCCCAGGTGGCCAGGAGGTGGGGGGAGGGGGAGAAGATGGCATCCTTGGCTGGGGGTGGGGCTCTGGGTCTAAAGGGCTCTGGGAGAGGGCAGTTTCAATCAGCCACATCCTTGATTCCTGCTCCGGCCTGGGCCAGACAAGCTCCGAGGCGGAGGGTGAGGAGCTTGATTCTCGGGGGCACTCGCCCTCACCTGTGGGGCCATAGGCAAAGACAGTGGCATTGTAGCCTGAGATGACACCTTCGATGAGGCTCTTGGTGGTGGCCTGATACACCATCTCCTGTAGGAAAGAGGAGATCCATCAGGGCCCCGGGCACAGCCAGGGCAGAGCACATGGGCCCGTGGGCTCACCCTGACCCGCAACAGAGGCAGTTTCATCCCTGGAGCCCTCAGACCCTGAGATGTGGGTGTGGGAAGGGGGATGGCTGTCTCTGCTTTCCCCCCATGGGTCGGGGGGGCGGGGAATGCCAGCCTGCAAGAGTGCTCAGGACACCTGAGACCCTCCCCACCAACAGCTGTTTCCCAGTCCCCAGCCCAGAGGATGCCTCACACCTGCTCCTTGGAGCATCCGCGGATGGGTGAGATGGGGGTCCCTGGGAGGGTGTCAGCTTCCCCGAGGCGCCCCTCCCAGCACCAGATATCTGGGCTTCAAGCACCTTCCTGCAGCTCCCCTAGGGGGGCCACCTGTGGGGAGTGCTGTGTGGGTCCCTGTGGAGGGTGGCATTTGTGTGCTGACCGTGGTGTGTCCACGCAGAAGGCTCTGTATGCGCCATGCAGGCTCACGCATGTGTGTGTATGTGGGGATGTGGCAGGGAGAGAATGAGTGATGGAGGGTCTCCTGGGGCTCGGTGCCAGGGTCCCCTAAGGGCTCCCTCTCAAGTCAGTCAGAGGGCAGAGAGGGGATCCCGTGTGTCCCCAGGCCCAGGCGCCCCCTCACCTGGGTGGCAGTGAAGTCAAAGGCCACGTCGAACAGGTAGGACTTCTCCCGGAAGCGGTGCGCCCGTAGGATGTCATCGGGATCCTCCATTGGGTCCATAAGAACCACCATCTGCAAAGGTCCCAAGAGGAGGCGGGCAGTCACCCAGGAGCCCCAGGCCCACCCCGATGTCCACACTGACCACTGACCTTAAGGAGCGGGAGGGGCCGGATGAGAGACTGATGGCGTCCGGGAGCGCCAGGGTCAAGGTCAACTGAGTCCCAACATAGGACAAGACACTGAGCGGATGGGCTGCCCTGGGACCACCCCAAGGTCTCAGAGCTCCCTTCCGGGGTCAGCAGGGGAGTCAGGGCCAGTGATGGCCCAAAGAGAGCTTGAGAGGAGACAAGGCGTGAGGCTGGCCACTGTGGGGCAGACTCAGAGGAGGCTGATTTGGGAGCCCGGTCCAGTACCGTGGACTCAGGAGATGTACAGGGGTCCCTCTGGGTGCACCCCCATCCAGCACCAGGATTCAGGAGCCCCCGGTGCTGGGAGGACCACAGCTTTGGGGCTCCCCCCAGGCTCCTCCCAGTAGGTACACACTGGTGCTCACTGCATCTAAACTGGCCTAAGACACCCCCGCCCCTTCCCCCAGGTCCCAATAGGGCCCTCCTCTGAGATCTTCAGTAGAGGGAAGAAGGAAGAGGTAAGACAGCTTCCTAGGAGGCCCGAGCCCGGGACCCTCATGCAGAGGTCTTAACCAGTCAGGTGGGATTCCAGGGGAGTCACGAGAGGGGACGCCCCAGACAGGCTGGGCTGGGGCTCTGTGCAGGGAAACAAGGAGGCCACTGCCCCGGCCCCCCTCACAGACCGCTAAAGCCTGGGTGGCCACAGCGAGTTGAGTGCAGGGCACTGGGGCCTGCAGTGTACCTGGGGTGCACATCTATCTCCAGCCACCTCCTCCGGGCTTCAGCCCCAGGGCCGTGTGAGCCTCTCCCAGGATCCACTTCCTGGCTCGGGCCCTAATACCAGCAGCAGGAGCCCTGATCAAGAGTCAGACCCAAATGAAGAAATATCCGCCCACAAGTCCCCAGGCGTGGGTCCCAGAAGAGGGATGCAAGGGAACCTGACCAGCTGCATGGCTCTCACCCTCGGTGTCAGAGCTCCTGGGCCCACCGGCAGCACCAGGGGCCAAGGGGCAGCCTCTAGGATTTTCAGTGCAGGGGAGGGTGAGCAGCCTGCACAGATGCCCATCCCCCACTGATCACCTTCAGATGACCTTTGGCACTGCCAAGTTCATGGGCACCGTGGGCATCTGGTTCCTTTGACATCCAGCCTCCCGAATCAGGACATTGTCAGCACGGCTGCCATGAGCCCCTCTTAAAAGAGGGCTTTGTCTGGGTCTCCATCTGTCTGGACCCCTGCCCGCACCCCACTCTTCAGAGCATCACCCCCTTCCCTGTCCACTCGGGCACACAATGGAGCCCTTGTGCTCCTCGGCCAGGTGAACTGGAGCTGAGCTGCGGAGGGCTGGGGTGAGGGTGGGGTGCTCGGGGCTGCCACGGAGGCAGCACAGGGAGTTCAGGCCGAGTGACCACAACTGCTGGCCACCTTGCATGTAACCCAGGCATTAAGTGATACCCTCCGGGTCAGAGAGAGATGTGATTTCCTGCCTGACATTCAGAGTACAGTGGGGATCAGACCATTTTAGTAACAAGCCTGGGCTCCGGGAGGCAGGCAGAGTGCAGAGAAGGGGCACACGACCCAGCTTTTCCACTGCAGGAGGGCTTCTGGAAGAGGAGGTACCAGCACTGTCTTTTTTTTTTTTTTAATAAGATATTTAATATAGTTCCCTGTGCTATACAGTAAATCCCTGTTGCTTGGTGGTTTAGTTGCTAAGTTGTGTTCGACTCTTGCGACCCCATGGACTGGAGCCCACCAGGCTGCTCTGTCCATGGAATTCTCCAGGCAAGAATACAGGAGTGGGTTGCCATTTCCTTCTCCAGGGGATCTTCCTGAACCAGAGATCGAACCAGGGTCTCCTGCACTGCAGGCAGATTCTTTATCAACTGAGCCATCAGGAAGTAAGTCCTTGTTGCATATCTACTTTATTTTTAAAAAATTTCCGACATGCCATGAAGCAAGCAGGATCTCAGTTCCCTGACCAGAAATTGAACCTGTGCCCCCTGCCCTGGAAATGCAGAGTCTTAACCACTGGACCACCAGGGAAGTCCCAGCACCAAGTCTTAAAGGATGAGCAAGAACTGGCTGAGGAACGTGAGGTGGGAAAGCATCAAGGGGGCCACACGAGCAAGGCCGTGACGTGACAGGCAGGCTGTGGGCAGGTGGCCTCAGCGCAGAATCACCAGCAGTTCTCGGGAGAAAGGCAGGGTTGGAACGAGAGCTCGGGAACTTTTCCTCCTGTTCTCACTGCCAGGAATCCCGAGAGCACAGACCCAAAATGGCCACAGAAGGAGACGTAGGGGCCCCTCTGTGAGCACGTGTTGCCCGCCCTGCCCCCCTGCCCAAAGCAGGTCCTAAAAGTCACGCAGCCTGGCACCCGGCATCGGCCCAGGGAATGTTTTGTTTGTTCTGGCTACACCTCGCGGCTTCTGGAACTTTCCTGACCAGGGATTGAACCCATGCCCCTCTGCAGTGGAAACACCCGAGTCCTAACCACTAGACCACCAGGGAAGTCCCCAAGGAAAGCTTTCTAAGTAAAGCCGCACTGGGGCCATGCACAGGGCTAAATGCATGCACACAGCTAAATGCTGGTTCTCATCTTCTCCGAGGACTTAGAGCAGGCCCTCGTTATCGCAAGATCGTAATGAGGAGTCAGACTGGCACCCAAGGCTGCCAAGTACAGAGCTCGCTGGACTCAAAGCTACTGGGTTCCAGAACCCAGGCTCCTAACCAGGCCTCCTGTCCCCGCCTCGGGAACAACAGAAGCCTGGCAGGGGGATGCTCCTCTGTTTGGTTGAGCTGTGCCCCAGCCCCACCAGATTTAAATGTTGAAGTCCAACTCCCCAGCCCCTCCGAGAGTGACCTAATTTGGAAATAGCGTTGTTGCAGATGTAATCAGTTGAGTTAGGATGTGGCCCTTTTATAAGGTGGTGGTGTCCTTATAAAAGGGGGCTATTAGGGCACAAACACATGTGGAGGGAAGGAGATCCAGCCAGTCCACCCGAAAGGAAATCAGTCCTGAATATTCACTGGCAGGACTGATGCTAAAGTTGAAACTCCAATAGTTTGCCCACCTGATACAAAGAGCTGACTCCTTAGAAAAGACCCTGATGCTGGGAAAGATTGAAGGCAGGAGGAGAAGGGGACGACAGAGGATGAGATGATTGGATGGCATCACCGACTCAATGGACATGAGTTTGAGAGAACTCCGGGAGATGGTGAAGGACAGGGAGGCCTGGCGTGCTGCAGTCCATGGGGTCTCAAAGAGTCGGACACGACTGAGTGACTGAACAACTGGTATTCTGGTCCAGCAGCCTTGGAAACTGATACATCACCCCCCAACCCCCTGCCCGGAGGCAGGCCCCTCCCTCAGCCCGGAGGCGGTGGGCTCAGCCTGGGAGCGTCCTCTCACAAAATCCTTGAGTCTTAAGTGTCCATGTTCAACCTGTAGCATGCTGGACACCTGCCTCTGGGAGGTTTCAAAGGGGACGTTGACCACACAAGAGGCACAGGGCCCCCCCACACTGGCAGAGGGTGGGGTGGGAGGCGTGGCTGGGGCCGGGCCAGCTGGCAGCACACGGCAGGGCCCTGTCTCCGCTGATCCAGGCCCCCTGACTCCGCAGAGGCCCCGGCTTGCCCTCTCCCTGCCCTCACCGCCCCACACCCAGACCTATTCTTGACTCAAGGCCAGTTGTGATCTTTGCACAGTTCTAGATTTGGGCTGGGAAACCCAAGATCCACTGGGGAGCTAGGGGGGCCTCAGACTCAGGGGAGGGATGTGTCATCCGTACATGGGGCCGCAGAAGGTGCCAGGCTCCTCCCCAGCATCTCCTAGGTGAGAAATACCAGGAACAAAGCGTGTGGGGACTTCTTCCTGCTGAGCAGCGCTAAGCTGCTGGTTTTGATCAGCTGAGCAGCACTAACCACGTCTTTCTGGCCTGTGGATGGCTCAGGGTTCCTCAGTCTTGGCGCTACTGATGCTTTGGGCTGGACCACTGCGAGCGGGAATTGTCCCGGGCGTTGTAGGATGGTTGGCAGCAGCCCTCCGGCACTGGAGGCCCCGGCACTGCCTCCTCCCGCGGTGACATTGCCACATGCCCCCCGGGGAGCACAATCACCCCCGCTTGAAAACCGCTGTTCCCCCTCAAGCCGCCAAACTGGCAGCGAAGTTCTCTGAGCCGGGGGTGATGTGCAAATTGGGTTCAGGCTCCAGACTGCTGGGTGACCCTGGGAAGACTGCACCACCTCTCTGGGCCTCATGTTCACCCTGGCCAGAAGTCAGGGAGGACCCACAGGGCCATAGCCTTGAGAGAAGAAATCACCCCATCACCCCTCACCTGCTCGGGAAGCCCCAGCAGAGAATAGGAATGTGAGGGGGTGCCCAGCTCAAGAGACATCAGTTCCAGTCCAGGTTACTAAGCCCACAGCTCCTTTATTCTCGGGCTGTAAACCAGACACAACCAAACAAAAGCCGGATTCCAGCTGGATATCACCTCTGTAAAGCTGTTTCTGGATTTGTTTGTTTGTTCTTTAAGAAGGAAAATTCGTGGCTGGTCAGATTTCTAGTTGTACCATCCTGTGGGTACTCAAGAAAGGAGACTTTGATCCCAGGAAGGGTGTTACAGGGCCCTGACAGCCCTGAGGCTAGATGAAAAAAGATTAGAAGGCTGAGCTCATAAAGCCACCGAGGTCCAGCCAACTGCTCCCAACAGAGCCACACCTGGCTGATATCCTAGCCAGGTCCCCACCTTCCTACAGGACTCTGAAGACCCGGGTAAGCAGAGGCGTGACCGACATGGTCCAGGGCTGCCTTTCTCACGGGTCTGCTGATCCCTTCATCACCGTCTTCCTGGAAGCCTCTGAGATGCAGATTCCCAGCACTGCCCAGATTCATGGAATGAGAAACTCTGGGGAACTGGGCCCACAGATCTGCCTTTTTAGCCATTGCTCTTGTGACTCAGTGGTAAAGAATCCGTCTGCTGATGCAGGAGACGCGAGTTTGATCCCTGGGTCTGGAAGATCCCCTGGAGGAGAAAACGGCAACCGACTCCAGTATCCTTACCTGGAGAATCCCATGGACAGAGGAGCCTGGCAGGCTACAGTCCATGGGGTCCCAGAGTCAGAGATGGCTGAGCACAGCAATGCAACGCACAACTTGCCGTGTGCCCATTCAGGGCTAAGCGTAAGCATCCTTGCACCCTGGCGGCATTATTCATAGCAGTCAAAACGTAGGAAACGAGCCAAATGTCCATCAGCTGAGGGGAGGTCGATTAGATGCAGAGCAGCATGGAATGCTATCCAGCCGTGAAAACGAATGACACTCTGACCCAGGCGACAACGTGGATGAACCCTGAAAACATGCTCAGTGAAACAAGTCAGACACGAAGAACCACAGACTTCAGGACCCCGTTTCCATGAACTGTCCAAAGCAGGTGAATCTATAGAGATGGAAAGTGGTTGTCTGGGGCTGGGAGGGGGCTGGGGAGATGCATGGCGGTGTGGCTAAGGGCGGAGGGAAAGGCTCCCCGAATCCTCTCCCAAGTCACGCTCCACCAGGCTCGGCCCTCTGGGGTCACAGAGCCGGGAAGCAACCAGACGGTGGGTGGTGGGCGTGCAGGGAGGCCCTGCCCCTGGGGCAGTGAGCAGACTGAAGACGCCCTGGCTCCCGAACAACACTCACTCACGGATTCTGACGCTCAGCATCTGTCACCTTATCCTTTATTTATCTTTCACAATAGCCTCACCCTCACAGGATCGCTCTAATCCTCTCAACAGCTCTAGGGCCTGGCAGAGCAGGTTATTAACATCCTGCTTTCTGATGAGAAAACAGAGACTAGGAAGCCCCTTGCCTGACTCCTGAGATAGGACCCCCAGGGGTACAGGGAGGTTGACAGTTGGACTTTGAGGCTAATTATGGGATTATGCATATGGGCAGGTGACTTAAATCCTGCAGATAAACACAGTCTGGGAGGCTGAGGGGAGGGGCAGTGGGCCGTGGGTTCCTTGGGGCAGTGGGGGTGGGGTGGGAGAAGGAAGCTCTTTGTTCTGGGAGCTTCTTTTTCCAGCCTTGGGGCTCCTGGGCCCCTCCACCCTCTCAGGCTGCCCTCGCCCACTTTACAGTCATCAGGGGCGCTCCCCGAAGGGTCTGGCATCAGAGTCTAGTCCCAACCCCCGATGCTAGGAGACTGAGCTCCTACTGGACTCTTCCCCGAACATATATATGTGGCAGTGACCCACTGGGGACCACCAGATAGAAAGGCCTGAAGCCAGAAGCGGGTGGGCAGGAGGTGGGCCAGGGCCTCACTTATCTCCGGGGCCTAAAACCTTCCTGACTGTCAGCCCTTGAGATAAACTAACATCTCTTAAATCCCGACCACGCACCAGGCACTGGGGAAGCGCTGGGCATCCAGGAACTCGTGGAGACGTCTACGTGTGCATACTAAACTGCTTCAGTTGTGTCGGACTCTGCGAACCTGTGGACTGTTGCCCACCAGGCTGCTCTGTCCATGGGATGCTCCAGGCAAGAATACTGGAGTGCGTTGCCAAGCCCTCTTTCAAGGGATCTTCCCGACCCAGGGCTCGAACCCGCATCTCCTATGTCTCCTGCACTGGCAGGTGAGTTCTTTACCACTAGCGCCACCGGGGAAGCCCTGGAGACATCTAAGAAGGCATTGTGTGACAGCGCTGTGATGACCCCGAATCAACCGTCAACCCAAATCAACATCCCCGGGGGCGGTGGGAGGGGCAGGTAAGACCACAGGTG
The DNA here is from genome assembly GCF_029407905.1 of Bubalus kerabau. NCBI lineage: Eukaryota > Metazoa > Chordata > Mammalia > Artiodactyla > Bovidae > Bubalus > Bubalus kerabau. Next base: position 7,136,688 of record NC_073627.1, on the reverse strand, counting down.
CCCGAACCTCCTCTTTACAAATCCAAACCTCGCTCCAGCTTCCTCAGAATGCAGGCACCGGCCTCTGGTCCGCGGAGGACACTCTGCCCTGCCTGTGTCCACCTCTGCAAAGCTGGGGGAACACGGGCTCTCTCAGCCCCAGAAGAACAACCCCCAGCTCCAAGCAAGGCTGTCCTGGGACCCCCCTCATGCCAGCAGGTGACGGACACCTAGGCCCACCTCTCCCCACTAGGACCGCCGACTGGCGGGCTTTGACAGCACGGCCTCCCTGCTGACCACTAAGGGCTGGGCTTCAGTAGTGTGACCTCTGGGTTGCTCCCCAACCCCTGGCCCGAGCACGGGGCCAAGTAACTCCTCCATCACAGAGGGAAGAAAGAGCCTAGAAGCCCAGGCCAGGACAGACTGGGCTGGGAGCCCCTCTGTGGGGCTGGGTTGTGAGGAAGGGCCACAAGCAAGCGGGCAACGGAAGCCGCTGGGTCAAGGGCAGGTCTGCTTCCCAAGCAGAAGTCTCTTTAGTGGAGGCGGGGCGTTGTGCAGGCTGCCTGGGCCAGCGGCACCTTTGCTGGGAAGCGGTTCCATGGCCGTGTTATGCTGGGGTTGCTCCCACGCTCTCCCTGCCAGTCACCGGGCTCCACACCTCAAGAAGGAGGAGCTGAACAGCTGGCCCATCAGTGAGGCTGGTCAAGCCTGCAGCCCCGAGCCCTGTCGGGGTCAATGATGCAGGCCTGGGGGGCCAGGGCCATAGACGAGCCCTGGGGGTCACCAAAGAGCCATGGAGGTCAGGGTGCAGGGCCTGGCCAGACCGGGAGTTTGCCCTTTTCTTAAATGTTGGCCTCGAGGCATGTGAGATCTTACTTCCCCAACCAGGGATTGAACTCACGCCCCTCGCATTGGAAGGTAAAGTCTGAACCACTGGATCACCAGAGAAGTCCGCCACTTTTCTTCTTGGACTTGTGTGTCTTTACCTCCCGCCGCCCAGGGTCTTACTGGTCAGAGGAACGGAGCACTTGAGTGGTGGCTGGTTTTTGAGAGGTGCCCAGCCTGCCACGCACTGTGGCTTCTCCCAAACTGCAGGCCAGGCAAGTGCAGCCTTTTTTACCTTAGTCACCTGACCAGAGATCAAACTCCCATGCAGGGGAAGGGCGGAGTCTTAACCACCGGACCGCCAGGGAAGTCGCAGGCAAGGGCATCTTTGAACCCAGTGGGGAGAGAAGATGCTGGGGGCAGAAGCCTAACGTTCTCCCCCTGCAGGGCCCGGAGTCCGTGTTGACAGCCCTGGGCGCACGCCGCTCAGACCACCCTCTATATGTCTAAGCTGAGAAAGGAGCAGGCCCGTCGGCACTGCCCAGCCCAGGGCCTTCTCGGAGGCGCAGTCCAGCCTCCCTCTCCACTGGCAGGGACAGAAAGGAGCCAGTGTTTGCCGTGTGTGGGCACACAATGGGCTGTGCCCTGGACCAGAGCGTTTCCATCAGCATCGGTTAATATCTCTCAGCCCCCAGTCCGGCTGGGAGCCAGGAGCAGCGCAGAGAGACAGCATCTCTGTCCCTGACAGCCCTGGGGACAAGTGGGACCAACAGGGAGTGGCCTTGCTGGGAAGGAGGGCTCTCCTCTGGAGTTCCCTGGCCCTTCATGGATGGCCCCTCTCATCAGCCAGTCCAGGAACCCTGGGCACTTTCTCTCACTAATCCAGTAAGTCCCCTACACCGAGCCTTCAAGGTGCGAACATTCAAAGATGCCAAGGTACACCTGGTTCCAGCAAGGACCTGGAGCCTGTGCCATCAGCGCCAGGCGTGCGTGACACTGCAGCCTGCCCTCCATCTCCTCCTGCTGACGATCCTTCCGCTCCACCGTCTCCCACCTCCTCGGCCCCTCCAGTCAGTAACCCTTCTTGCTTGTTCACTCCTAGCCAGCCCCTGTATGTAGTACTGTCCTTTTCAAGGCACCATACTGTAAGATTAAAAAGGCTTTATTTTTTGTGTTTGTTTTTAAATATGTTATTTGCGTGAAAGGCATTATAAACCTATTACAGTACAATACTACATAGCCAATGGTGTTAATCGGGTACCTAGGCTAACTTTGTCGGACTTACGCACTAAGCGGACTTACGAACGTGCTCTCGGAATGGAACTCCTTAGTAGGCAGGGAACTTATAGTAGATGAGGTGTGTGCTAGTTGCTCAGTAGCGCCCAGCTCTTTGCAATCTCATGGACTAGTAGCCCTCCAGGCTCCTCTGTCTGTGGCATGCTCCAGGCAAGAATTCTGGAGTGGGTAGCCATTCCCTTCTCTAGGGGATCTTCCCAACTCAGGGATCGCACCCTGGTCTCTCCTGCACTGCAGGCAGATTCTTTACCGTCTGAGCCATCAGGGAAGCCCAGCAGATGATAATTCACAGCTACTAAATGCCTACTGCGTACCAGGATCTGGGGGAGCACTGTGCACCCATCAGTGTGCTCCCTAAAGACTCTTTAGGGAAGGGTTAGGGTTACTGTCCCCCGTCACAGAGGAGGCAATTGAGGCTTCTGGCAGCAGCCTGGCCAAGGCCACACAGCTGGTAGAAGGCAGAGCCTACCCTGCACGACTGCTGTGTGCGTACATCCTGCTCCTGCTGGCCTTTAGGTGGGGCCTCCCAGCCCTCCCCCGCTTTCCTTGAGGTCTTTGAGGAAGGCTACCCTTTTCCAAGGGGGAACAGAGGAAGAGAGATCAGGAGGCCGGTGCCACCCAGTTCCGCCATGCCCACAGCTCGTGGGAACCCCAGAGGCAGGCCGGCAGCTCATGCTGTGTTGCCCGCCTGTGCTCTTCATATCTTGGCCGTCGGGCTTCCTGAGTCCAGCCTTCCAGGATCAAGGGCAGCAAGTGCTCACTTTGCGTCTCTCTCTGCACCACGCGGGGCCACCCCAACTCCTCTGACCGCTCCCCAGCACGCTCTGCCGCCTTGATGAGCCCTGGAGCTCAGGAGAAGCCGGCAGCAGCCACGGAGCTCCCGGAGGCAAGTGGCCGCTTTCAGGGTCCCCATAGGCTAGAGCAGCATGATGCCTCTACCCAGGCACCAAGACTGCCCTTGCTGCCCCCACCATGGTGCCCACCCCCAGCCCACATTTGGATCCTCAACTGCCTACCCCAAAAAACATCCTGGCTGGGACTTCCTTGCTGGTCCAGTGGTTAAAAATCCACATTGCAATGCAAGGGACACAGGTTTGATCCCTGGCTGGGGAACTAAGATTCCACAGGCTTCAGAACAACTGAGCCTGCGTGCTGCAACTGCTGAGCCCTGGAGCCACAGCTAGACGGAAGCCCGCGCTCTACAATGACGATCCCACATGAGACCCGATGCAGCCAAAAATAAAAAAATTGTTTTAAAAGATTGAAATGTCAAAAATAAAACCTTCCTTTAAAAGCAAGCAAACAAACAAACAGAAAACACCCCGGCCGTGGGGGACAATGTGGCTCCTGCCCTCCTCTCACCCCTTCTCTCTCCAGCCTGAGCCACACTGGCCTTTTCTAAGTGACCCAAGTGTATCACCACCCCTCTCACCCCAGGGCCTTTGCACACACAAGTCCCTCTGGTTGAAATTCCCCCTTCAGCACACTCCTAAAGAGCTCCTCTTCATCCCGCGTGTTTCAGCTCAAGCATCCTTTCTCAGCGAAGTCCTCCCTGACTCCGGGACAAGGTCAAGTTCCCTCTTACTCCCACAGCAGCACACATTTCTTTGCAGCCCTTGCTGGCTACACACTCATACGTTTCATCACAAGAAAGCCATGGAAGGAAGACGGGGTCTTTTCTGCTCACCGTGGTTTCCTGGCTCCTAGCACTATCCCCAGTGTGTTGTGGGTACTTGATAAATATTTATTGTCTCTTGTGTAAGTGGAGGTGGAGCTTGCCCTGCCCAGCTCATAATAGTGACAGGAAGACCAAGAGAGCAAACAGACGTCCAAAGACCTGCAAACCATGAACAGTCTGGTGACCCTAGGAACACATGCCCTATGGGGAGCGGATCCATTAAGGTGGGGAAGTTAAGTCATGAGTACATGGAAGGTATGTGAATTTTTTCCGGGCTGGATGAAAGGGCTCAGCTCACTTCCCCCTGGACCAGGGAAGCTTTGAGCTCTCTTTGGATCAATCTAGGGAGGCTTCCTGGAAGAAGGGCGGTGGTTTCCTTGACGATGCTATCAATAGTACAACCCAGAGCTCAGAGGGTAGAGGAGGGGTCATTCCTGCCTCCACCAGGTGAGTAGGTACCTGCCCCCACTAGGTGAGAGCAGACCCCTGTCCTGCTCTGCGGCTCCTGGCCACAGCCCCCACGTACCTGCTCGTCCACTTTGTGGGCGATGAGGGTGGCTCCTTCTTCCAGCTCTGCCACGCTGATGGGCCGGACCCGGAGCGCCACCTGGGAGGGAAGGTCAGACCCCCAGGATTAGATGGAGAGGGCTGTGCTGGGCCCCTGAGAGAAGGATGAGAGGACCCCAGGATCCTTCCCTCGGACAAGCCCCGTGGGTTCCTCTCTGATCAGCCAGCCACGCCCGGCTCATCTTGAGGAAACCTCGGTGGTTCAAGGCGACCATCCAGGGCGAGGGCACCAGGTCCAGAGCGTGTGGGCTGTGTCTGTGTCTATAAATTTCCCAGGAGCCTGTGCCCCAGAGGAGACAGCCATCTGCTCCTCCCGGCTGCATCAGTCACACGCCCGAATTAAGCACCTGCAGCTCCCCTGGGCTTTTCACTTGGAGCCCTTGGCACCGGGGCAGCCTGTCTGTGCGTCTGTGAGTGACGTGCTGCATGTGGCGGCCACATGGTGGAATGGAGGCCCAGGGAACCTCCCCTCCTCGTGCTGACTACATCCCTACCCAAGGACAGCGCCATCAGGGGCTCCCTCCTCCCTCTGTCCTCCGGCCAGAGAGAGATGATGGGTCCCCATCTTGGGTGTGGGTCTCCCCAAAAGAAGGTGGAGGTGTTTCTTCTTCTGAACAAGGGGAAACACCTGCTGGGCGCGTGGGTATAACTAGCCATCTGCAGGCCCGGTAAGAAGCCTTCACTCTCAGAGGCACTTCATTGTCAGAGTGCCCTCCTGCATCCTCAGTCAAACTCCACAGGTGGGAGGGGCAGCCCCTCTGTCCACATCTGCCAAGGCAAGCCATTTGCAAAGAGACAATTCTAAACTGCCAGACAGGATGTTCCAGAGCCTGGGGCTTGCTGGGGTTGCCTTATCCTCCAGTAACATCATCACCCACCTGCTGGTGGAGGAGCTTCCCCAGATCTCAGAAGTTAGGGGCTGAGAGGGCGCATCGGCCTTGGGATCCCTGAGTCTCCCCCACCCTCATCACTCTAACCTGGCCCTGTTGATAATCAGAAATCTGTCTTTGTCTCTAGCCGCTTCTTGGACCCCCATTCACACCTCCTCCTCTGCTCCAGTCCCCAGGGCCCTGGGGGGGCCATCTCGGTGGCTTCCAGCATTTCTTTGAAATATTTAGAGTCCTGACATGGACAGCAACTCAATAACCAGCCACCCTCAATCTTGTGCCTGCTCCTTTGCCACGTGGGGACTCTTGCCCACCTATGGTCCTCAAAACCCTCTAACCTCCTGACCCCACCAGTTCCAGCTACCCTCCTTCACCAGGAAACCTCCACTTTCCTTTTCCGGAAGATGGGTCGGGCGCCCCCTGCTCCTGTCTCTTCGGGATCATATAGCAGTCTGGCCTCAGGGTGTCCCCTGGTGGGAAGGTGTAAAGGGGGATGGGACTGAAGCCTGGCCAACTTCTCAGGTCTTAGCAGGGTGGCCAGGATGCCTTCCTTCTTGATATCCATGACTTGGCAAAGTTGCTCAGGACCGTCGCAGCCCCTGGTTTTAAGTGTTCTCTTAGTGGAAACACCCAATACAGTCTGCGGGCCGCCGGCAGAGTCTGGGTTCTGGGGGCCGGAGATGGGGTCGAGGAGGAGGAGGAGGCTGACCGGGTCTCACCATGAGTTGCTGGTCCTTGGAGTCCCCGCTGTCCTTCATGCCTGCGGCGGGCGGAAGGGCTCAGGCCGAGATCGCGGGCGTGGCCGAGCCGCACGCCCACCGCCTCCGGGGCCCGCGCGGCCGCGGCCTGACAACCCGAAACCAACAAGGCGCGCGCGGCCGAGGGCGCGGACCGGGGCGGGCGGGGCCTGGGGCGGGCTCCGAAGGCGACCCGCCCCCCTCGCGCTGCGAACCGGGAGGTGGACGTCTCCGCCCGGGAGGCCGAACTTGCCAACGGCCTGGGCGACCCCCGGGCCCTCGGCGCGGCTCTGCATCCGCCCCGTGGGCGCCCGTGCTCCCTGCCTTCTTTCTGCCCGCTCGGGCCACGCGCATCGGCTGCCCGTCCGTCCGTCCGACTCTCAGCGTCTCCCGGGCGGCAGTGGGCAGCCTCATGTTTCCATGGTCGCTGCGGGCACCGTGGCTGAGGCTCATGTCGCTGGCGCGGTGTCTTCACGAAGTGTCCAGTGACAGAACGGGTGAGGAGGATGCCCGGGCTGCCCACCGGCGGACGTGCAGGGGAACGCCAGTATCACTGGGGTTGTCACAGAAGAGCCCCGTGAACTAACAGGACCTGACGGGTAAACCCAGCGACTAGGCCAAGATGGGTGGATCTGTGTGCCTTCTGGCTCCCTGCCTGCTGTAAGACCCACAGTGTTGATGTTGAGTCGCTAAGTCGTGTGGGACTCTTTTGCGACCCGATGGACTGTAACCCGCCGGGCTCCTCTGTCCCTGACATTTTTCAGGCAAAAGTACTGGAGTGGGTAGCCCTTCCCTTCTCCAGGAGATCTTGGAACCTGTGTCTGCTGGCGTCTCCTGCATTGCAGGTGGGTTCTTTACTGCTGAGCCACCAGGATAGCCCAAGAGCCACCATACCGTGCAAGAAAGTGCAGGTCAAACGCTGTCGTCCCCATCCTTGATGGGAACAACAGTGGTTGCAGTTGCAGGGAGCACGGTGGAAAGATTCCTGGCCTCAGGGGGCCCCGGGAAAACGGGATTCTGGTCCCACCTCGCACCCAACCTGCTGAACCACCTGGAGCCAGGTTTCCTGTGCCCCCGGGCCTTAGTGTCCGGGGTGATGGTGAAGCTCTACCCACTTCTGATGGAAGAAGCCCCCATCTTTCCTGTCTTCTCCTGAAGTTGAGCCTGGCAGCACCCCTACAATGACTGGGCGAGGGGCGTCCAGTGAGGTTCATGCCCCCTTTAAGGAGCTGGGTAAAGAAGAGCCGCGCATCCCCCAGGACTGTCTCAGACGGCCTGGCACGCATCCAGAACATGATGCCAGCCTGTGCTCTGGGACTGGCTTCCCTGGCTGCCCCCGAGGAGCTTGCGTTAGGTACAGTTATTAATAAACAGTGTCAGGAACCTGCCTGTGGCCTTGGAGTTGGTAAATAGATAAACCAAGGATAGCCTGGTGGAGACCAAACACTCCCGCAGGGCTCCCGAGGTTTCGGCCCGTTCTCTGGCCCAGGCTGCTCCTGGGACAGCGCACAGCACTTGGCCAGTTTGCAAGTGGGTGAGCGGCACTGAGGAGCAGTACGTTTGAAGATGGATCATCTGGATCAAAAACACTTTCCAGGGAATTCCCTGGTGGTCCACTGGCTAGGACTCTGTGCTTTCATTGCCGAGGGCCAGGTTCAATCCCTGGTTGGGGAACAAAGAGCATGGCGAGGGTAAAAAAAAAAAAAAAAAAAAAAAAGGAAGATCCAAAATGTGTTGAAAGAAAAAAAAACACAAAACACCCTCTAGACTTGCATTTCAGACCCCCTGAATCGTATCTGTTTGGATCAGTACAAGAGGCCTCTAATTAATTACACTATAGCTATTTTTCTCTCTTTTCTGTTCCTCCTCATGCATAAATCCCACCCAGGATGGCCCATGCTGGTCAAAACAAGAGGAGCTTCTAAGCAGGCAGTCCCAGCCCATCTTACTTGCATCCCGACTCATCACAAAGTCCTCTCTATCCTCAGACATTCCCTGCTTGACTCTGGTATTTCTGTCAGCGACACCGCCGTCTTCGAGAGCCCTGGACCTCTAAGTTGTCTTTGATTTCCCCTTTCCTCTCATCCTCTCCATTCATTTTCTTTCTTTACGTAAATATATATTTTAACATGTATTTATTTTTGGCTGTGCTCAGTCTTCATCGCTTTGCACAGGCTTTCTCTAGTCGCTTCGGGTGGGGGACATCCTTCGTTGCAGTGCTCGGGTTTCTCCTCTTGTTGGGGCACCAGACGCCACGTGCGGTCGCTCCAGTAGTTGTGGCCCGTGGGCTCGGTAGTTGCAGCTCCCGGGCTCTAGACACGGGCTCAGTAGTTGTGATGCCTGGGCTTAGTTGCTCCACAGCATGTGGGATCTTCCCGGAGTAGGGATAGAACCCCTGTCCCCCGCATTGGCAGGCAGATTCTTATCCACTGTACAACCAGGGAAGTCCTCTCTTCTCTTTCGGCTACCCAGTGTGGATGCGGGATCTTAGTCCGCTGACCAGGAATCAAGCCTGGGCCCTTGGCAGTGGAAGCACCGAATCCTAACCCAAACTCTACTCTGATCCTGGCGGTTCTACTTCGGCAAGTGCGTCTCCTCCTCGTCATCTCCTGGCCACATGGCCTGGGCTCCAACTTTTACCTCTTCTCACCTGGACAGCATCACGGCCTCCTGGGCCCCCTGCCTGCTGTCTCCCCCACTTTTCAAAGCTATGCTCCGACCTGGAAGCAGAAGCAGGCCTCTGTTTCTGGGAGACAGAGAACAGCCCTAAGTGGGTTCCTAGCAGACCCCCTTTGACTCCCCTGGGGCCAGTGCCATCTCAGGGGCCTCTGGACCCTGGGGAAGCATTTGGTTTCTAACAAAGGGCAAGGAGATCCTTCTTCAGAGTCCCGCCCTGCGGCCCACAGAACCCAGTTGCCCGGCAGAAGGGACTGTGGGGCCGTGACTCCCCTGGAGGGCCCAGGGCTGCCATGGCGGCAGCTGTGCGTCGTTGGCCAGTGGCATCGTAATCGATCAGCTCGGCAGAGAGGAACACAGGTCCGGGAGGAAGCAGACTCTCCCCCGGGTGTGCATGGACCCGGGGTGGGGGGCCTTAACTGCTGTGCACACAGCGGTCCGGCCGCTGCTTCCGCCACCCTCCCGACCTGCTTGGATGGGTCCCACACCCAGGGCCCCATCATCCACGTGCCACGCCCACGTGCCAGGTCTTTCCAGTGGCGTCTGGGTCTCCAGGGATGCATCATGGTTTTGTCTTGCTTCCCATCGGGGAAGACTAGGCAACAGGCTCCAGAGGAGGCTGAGGAACGAGAAGGCGGATGGTCATCGGTGAGGATGGGCGGTGATGGGTGTCGCATTCTCAGAGCCCATGACGCCCTTTTCCCCACGGTGTCTGCGGGGCCCTCCTCTCCGTTCCCACACCCGTTCCTCAAATGCCGTCTGGCACCGCGGCACGTCTGCACCACAGCGAAGGGCATGAGACTCCAGGGGTGGCCCATCCTGGGCAGCACCAGCCAAAGGCCCAAATTCTGGTACAGCGAGGGAATACTCTCCCTGGGAGTTCATCGGCCGAACATCTCATGCAGCGGTCCAGTGTGCCCGGGGCCAATGCAGGGAGCTCTGACTTTCTCCGGGAGATTTCACTGGATAGACTTTTTTCCGTAAGTGAGGGTTTCTCGACCTCCGCGCTGTTGGCATCTCGGGCAGGATGGTTCACTGTGGTGTCGGCTGTCTTGCGCGCCCTAGGATACTTAGCGGCATCTGTGGCTTCTGTCCACGGGATGCCAGGAGCGCCCTCCGAGTGGTCATGTCAATCTGAAATGTCCCCAGGACTCCCCTGGTGGTCCCGTGGGGTCCCGTGGTTACGAATCCCCCTTCCGATGCAGGGGAACACGGGTCTGACCCCTGTCCCAGGAAGATTTCACATGCTGCGGAGCAACTGAGCCCGTGCAGCACCAACCGCTGAGCCCAGGGGCCCCGGGTGCCCAGGGGCCGTGCTCCTCGACGAGAGAAGCCACAGCGATGAGAAGCCTAAGCACTGCGGCCAGAGAGGAGCCCCTGCCCCAGACAACTGGAGAAAGCCTGTGCTCAGCCCGGAAGACCCAGAGCGGCCAAGAATAAATTAATCAATTAATTAAAAAAATCAAGATGTCGCCAAGTGTCCCACTGAAGGCAAAATCACCCCCTTGCCCCATTGAAACTGCCATTGAAACCGCTGACCTTCGTCGGGCAGTTCTGGGGCTCCCTGCGTCCTCCCGCAGTGAGGGGCCCATCACAGGAGACCCCACAAAGCAGGATGTGGGATGTGCCAGCGGCCCCTCCCTGGATGCAGGTGGGCCGGCCCCTTCCTCCTCCTGGGAGACCGAGGAATGGGGTGTGTAAGGGCATAAGCTCTGGGGTCCCCTCTGTGCCACTGCTCCCACGAGACTCGGGCAGCCCCCCCTCCCCCGGGGTCTTGCTCGGCAGGCACGTAGTGACTCAGGGATTGAAGGTGGTAATATCAGCCCTTCTGGGGCTATTGCACAGATCAAGTGCTCAAGCCATATGCCCCTTGATGACTGTTTTACCATGGCAACTGGATTTTTTTTCCCTCTTTGGGCACAAGGGGTGGCTGACCCTGGGTTCTTCCCCAGTGAGATCCTTAACACAGGTGGTTTTTAAAAGGGCACTTCCGGTCACCTTCAGGACCAGCGGCCACCGGCAGACTGAACGGTGGTCCAGGACGTCTCCTGGCGCACGGTGGCTTCTGAATGGCTCTCTGGTCCTACCGTCTCTGGTCGCTGAACGCGCTGCGTTGCTGTGGTTTCAGGGCAGCCCACCGCGAACGCCACAGCCCCAGAGGACCTTGCACAGCACCCAGCCTGTGGTCACCTGCCCTGCAGGCTCATGGTGAGCTGCCTGGGCTCCCGTCCCCGCACTGACCCTCATGAGCCCGGTCACCTGGCACATGCCCACCTGTCTCCCAGAACCCGTTTCTCCCTCTGCTGAGGAGGACCAGTCAGAGCAGAAACCTTCGGCGACTTTATCAAAAGAACGACAGAGATAACTTGACAAGCTCTGAGTACAGGAGGCATAATAAGCACTAATCCTTAGTATTGTCCTTATTATTATTAATAATTGAACTTCACGAGCACAAAGATGGCAGAAAGCTCGCTGTATTCACCTGGTTGGTTTCATGCGTCGTCTCTCACCCTTTTGGAGGTAAATGTCTCCCAGGGAAGTTGCTTGGGAAAGACATCTTAGAAGTGGACAGGCTTTGTGTTCCCCAGCCGTATGTGGATGGGGAGGTTCAGTAAGGGAGAAAGAGAGACCCCCCCACCCCCGCCACCTTCCCCACCCACAGGCCTTCCCAAGCCCCGACGGAGGCCGTGGCCAGCCCTGGGGGAGGCTCTGCAGGCTTGTGAAGGGAGATGCTCATCGGGGCAGCCCTCGAGAAGCTGAATCCACGGGGATGGTGGGGTTAGGGGAGCTGGCTGAACTTGGCTGAGGACCAGCTTGGGGATGAACCTGCACCCCTTCCCTCCCTCTGAGGGGTCTCGGGGAGTCGGTGGGGACCGGGGATCTGTAGGGCGAGGGGTCTGGGTTGGAGTCCCTTCGCCCCTCCCGTCCCCTTTAAGGAAGGCGGTCAGCTCCCACTTGTTAACACCAGGGCAGTGCCCAGAGATGGGATACAGGCGCGTGTGAGAGCTGGGCTCCGGTCAGGGCTGACCTCCCAGCGCTGGACTCTCTTCACCGCCTCCTTCCTCCCCTTCACCGTCGCCTCTTTCTTCCTCCGCTTCTTCCTCTCCCTGCACCTCCTCATCTGTCTCCTGGCTTGGCTGTTTCGGCTACGGAAAGACAGCAGAGGCTCGTTGGTGGGGGGCAGGCCTTCCTCGCATCGGGACGTTAACCTCTGAGCCCGGGAATGCCTGGCACCCAGGAGGCCATGTAGCCAGCGCCACGGCCTCAGGGACTGAGAGGGCACTCGGCTCCAGCGGGCATGGATGGCAGGCACCTGCCGCTTGCTGCCTGGGCGGCCATGAGCTACCTCCCCCGAGATTCCTTGGCCCCCTGCCCTAAAGCCAGGTGTGATTCCTTCAGGGCAGTGGCTGGGATTAGAAATAATTCAGGTGAGGACCCAGCAGATGATTCTCTGTTCTGACTCCGGCACGTCTGGCCAAGTGCAGAGACGCAGAGATGCGCAGGAAGCCTGCGGCGAGCAGCAGAGGGAGGGGGCCAGGCTCAGTGAAGCGTAAGCCCTTCTGAGAGTCAGTGTCTCCATCCAGAGTGCTCCAGCCGCTGTGGGGAGCACATTCAGAGTACAGCAGGCACGGAATCAGTGGCCGCATTGCACTTTGTCTGCAGACCTTCTGGAGGGCCCAGCGTGGACGGCTGGGGGGAGGCCCGGGCTATGGGGTCAGAAAGCCTAGACTCCAGCCTCGCCTTGATGCCCCCCACCCCTGCCCCGGATCACCGGATGGTGGGAGAATAAGGCTGCCCAGATCCGACTATTTCCAGATGCAAAATGCACCCACAGAAGTCACCACCTGTCTCGAGACGCAGCGACAGGGAGACAGATGCGGGGAGCAGTCATGAGATGGACCCGGCGGCTCTTTTGCATGCTCACCCACCTTCGGACCTGGCCACTGCCTTACTGCCTGAGGACTGGCCACCCAGCCCCTCTTGCTGCTGGGCGCTGGCTCCATGGGCCGGTGATGGCCTCACCCCTGCTCCAGCACTCTGTTGTCACAGTCTCGAACTTCTCAATACTTTTCTTTTTTGGGCTGAGTGGCATGTGGGATCTTAGTTCCCTGACCAGCGATAGAACCTGCAGCCCCTGCAGGGGAAGCATGGAGTCTTAACCACTGGATCCGCCAGGCAAGTCCCTTGAGCTGCTCTGCGCGTTTTCCTTCCTCCCCTAACAAGGCAGCCAATCTTGCCGACAAGGGCAGACGCTGCTCCACGCTCACTTGTTCTCCCTGGCACGCTGGGCTTTTACTCTTTCGCATCTTAGCATCTTATCCCTGGGCCCCTGAAGGTAATGGTCTAGGCAGACCACATCTTTTCCTTCCTCTGCCCCCTGGTACCCAGAAGGGCCTGGAAGGTGACCAGACACCGCCTTCCTCACTCAGCCTCCTTCTGTTCCAGATGGAAATGAAGGAATTAAGACGTGAAGTGACCAGCCCAGGCGACACAGCTAGAAAGTGCTTTGGCACAGGGCCACGGCTGGATGCCGCTGTCTGGTCGACTCTAAGTTGGGCCAACTCTTTTGCGTGGATGGCCGAGCTCAGGACCAGTCTCACCCCCTCATGCCAGGTGGGGTCACCACGGACCTCACAGCCCCCTCTGCACCCTCCAGGCCTCCAGGCCCCCTCTCCTTTCATGGCTCATGTAGCCCTGGGTCCTCATCCAGTTGGTCACTTGCATGGAGTTCAAGGTGCCCTCTGGGGTGTGGGCAGAGGATTCCGAGAAGCTCAGGGAGCCGAAAGCCTGTTTGGAGACTTAGAATTCCCCAGGAGGAAGGAAGTCACTCTCCCCATTGGCCAGATGGACAAATGAAGGTCTGCCTGGTGGGGCCACTTTCTTGGAGCCGCCCAGGAGGTCAGCAGGCAGGCAGCCGGGGCCCCGTGGCTCCCTCCCGTCCAGCCCACCCCGAGCCCCCGCGCGAGGCCCCTACAGGTTTGGGCTGCTTCTTCATGGCTTCCGCCTCCTTCCTCTTCAGCTCCGTGAAGATGATGTCGAAGAACTCCTCCTCGGCCTTGGTGACCAGCTCCTCCAGGTTCAAGATGGGCGGCTCGTCCCTCAGCTCGTCGTCCCGGCCCTCGGCCTTGCCCTTCTCCTTCAGGCGCATCTCGCGGTGCCTCGCCTCCAGGATCTTCTCCCGCCGCGTCTCGCGCTCGAATATCTGGGGCACAGGGACAGGGAGGCCATGGGAGTGGCGGGTGGGCGGCCCCGGCTCCCAGCGCAGGGGGGCCAGCGGGCTCCCATCACTCTGCTCAAGGCAGCCCCACAGAGCCCTGCTCCCGGCTGATGGCAAGAAAGCGGGGGCTAAATACTGGAGCTGGGAGGAGGGGAGCAGGGATGCCAAGTCACGCAGTTCCAAGGAGTACCAAGCGCCTGACGCCGGTGTGAAGCATGCTCTCTGGGGGTGTGCAAGACGGTGTCCCTGGACCCCCAGAGGACCAGCTCAGTGGTGGGACTGCACACCAGGCGGAGCCAGGAGGGCCTCCCAGGATCTCAACACCAGGGCGTTTCAACTCCTCTGGGTACCCCATGGCTCTGGGGAGGCGTCTTCAGGACTCCCGGCCAGGGTGACGAATCTCAGCGCCCCAGCACCCCCTTCCCCCGAGCAGTCCCTTCTAGCTGCTTCACCATTGGTATCAGCTAAGTCTTCCTCAGACAGGCTCGGCTGCCCCAAATGTATACTGTTTACAACTAGACAAAAAGACCGAGTCACACCGCTTGGATCTGCAGCTGAAGAAACCTGAAGCCTGGAGAAGTCAAGAGACTTGCTCAGGGCTGCTGGACTTCCTGAGTGGTGAAGCCTGGGCAGGTTCAGACACGGCCAATACCCATTTCTCAGGCCCGTTCCCTGACCCACCCCCGAATGTCCACCCGCTTCCCAGGAGGCAGTGGAAGCGCGTCTGCCCTTCGCTGACCAGCCCGCTCGGCCGGGGGCCAGGCCAGGACCGGAGCCAGTGTGCCCGCCTCGCCGGGGGCCCGCACCTACCGAGGAAGCCGTGTTCTTCTCATTTCTCTGGAGGGTGCACAGCCCGTTGGAGACCTCCAGCAGCGTGGTCGTCCCCAGCTGGGAGCCACAGGCGATGAAGCACTCGTTGTCTTGCACCTGGAGGCAGAAGAGGGCTTCGTCACAGACCTGCTGGAGGGCCGGGCAGACCCGCGGGAGCCACGTCACCCTCTGCTCGTCTGGTCATCTGGTACTTGGGGAGGCTTAGGCCGGCAGCCCCATTCAAACACCCCTGGGGACTTCCCCGACCGATAGGGACCCCAGCCTCAGCCCACAGGAGGGCGTCCACACCCTAAAGTCGGTTGCAAGACCCTTCACTCCAGCCTCATCTCCCACCGTACCCCGCCCACCACACCCACCCCCTCAGTCCGGCCTCACTTCTTTCCTTTTTTTTTAGTGGCCACACAGACAGGCATGGGGATCCTAGTTTCCTGACCAGGGATCGAACCTGTGCCCCCTGCATTGGAGGGCAGAGTCTTAACCACTGGACTGCCAGGGAAGGCCCTCCAGCGCCCCTTTCATTCTGCAGTTTCCCCAGCCCCGCTCTTTCCCTGCAGGTCTCTGCCCCGCCTCTGCTGATAAGATAAGGCTGGCTCAGCTGGGAGGCTCGGCTCGGCCCAGGCTTGGCCAGAACAGGCCTGGCAGGAGGAAAGGCCAGGCTTCTGAGGGCGTGGATGCACCGGGAGGGGGGTGCACGTGACCTTCAGGCTGAGGGCAGGGTCGCACTGCTTGAACACAAAGTCCCAGATGTCCAAGGTCCCGTCCATCTTGGTGGTGAAGAAAACCGCCGGCCTCACGGGGCTCCAGGCGCCATCAGTGAGATAAGCCATGTGGTACCTGTAGGGAGCCAGGACCTCCGGTCAGGGACCACGGAGGGAGTGGGATGCAGGGAGAGCCTGCTGAGCCAAGACCCTGCTCATCCAGCCCCTCCCCGGCTCCTGGGTCTCAGCCCGGAAGTTCTTCCTGGTGTCTGACTTCTGGCCGTGCCAGCCTCACCAGCCACGGTTCACAGTTTGCACTGCAAAGGGCTCTGGTGTTTCTCTATACCTAACTCAAGGGCACAGGCCTGGGCCCGGTCCCCCGGCCATGAGACTCACTTGAAAAGGAGTTGGAGGAAGGAAAATCTGCCCAGAAACGTTCACACTATTCAGATGAAGAGAGGGCTATACTGCCTACTTGATTTAACCTTGATTTTCAAAGATTTCTACAGCAAAAAATGGAACTGGACCCTTATGTTACATACCAAAATGAACTCACAATGAACTGAAGACTTAAACATATGATCTGAAACCATAAAGCTTCTAGAAGAAAACATAGAGTAAAAGTTCCTTGACAGTGGCCTTGGCAATGAATGTTTGGATTTGGCACCAAAAGCATAAGCAGCAAAAGCAAAAATAAGTACGTGGGATTGTATCTACTTAAAAGGCTCCTGCAGAGCCAAGGGAACAGTCAACAGAATGAAAAGGCAACCTAAGGAATGGGGGGAAATATTTGCAAACCAGATATCTGATAAAGGTTTAACACCCCAAATAGATGAGGAACTCGTACACGTCAATGGCACAACAAAACAAAACAACCCAATTAAAAAAGCGGGCAAAGGACATGGACAGACATTTCTTCAAAGACGACAAAGAAACGGCTAACAGGTACGTGAAAAGATGCTCGACATCACTAATCAGTGGAGGAAGATAACCAAATCCACAGTGAGATATCACCTCACACCTGTGAGGACGGCTACATTATTAGAAAAGCCAAAGATGAATGTGGGTGAGGATGTGGAGGAACGAGAACCCTTGTGCACTGATGGTGGGAATGCAAATTGGTGCGACCACCGTGGAAAACAGTATGGAAGGTCCTCAATCCTGTTTCTGGGTCTTTTTTCTCTTTCGGCTGCGAAGCATGTGGGATCTTAGTTCCCTGACCAGGGATCGAACCCGCATCCCCTGCACTGAAAGCACAGAGTCTTAACCCCTGGACTGCCAGGGAAGCCCCCCGTTTCTGGGTCTTTATCCAAAGGAATTGAAGGCAGGATCTTTAAGAGACACCTGCCCCCCTTCCATGCTCACTGCTGCATTCTTCACAATTGTCAAGATATGGAAACAAGCTCAATGTCCATCAGCAGACAAGTGGGCAGTTTGAAGCTGATTCCCTTTCTGAAGTCGCTGAATCAAGCTATTTCCTAGCATTGGCTCGGATGTTTGGAGAGAAATGTTTTCTCCGTTTTTATGGGTGGAGACACAGAGGCTCAGAGCCCCCCTGGGCTGGGCCAGGCCCCCCTGTCCCGTCCAGCCCCGGCACCCCTCTCCCACCTCAATCTTCCCCTCACTTGGTCCACATGATGGACGACTCCCGGCTGTCCTCTGACCAGATGCGGGCGGTCCAGTCGCCGACGGTCAGGAAGTTCTTTGGGTAGAACGGGTTTCTCTGCAGGGCATAGATGGGGCCATGGTGGCCTGAGAAGGTGCACATGATCTTCTCAGCGGGCGTCTTGCCCTTGCGGTTGCAGGAGATGACGACGCCTTGCTCCGTGCCCACCATGAACTTGGTCGGCTGTGGAGGGGGTGATGCGTGAGTGGAAGGCGGCAAGAAACGTCAGCTCAGGGTTAAGCTGGCAGGGAGAGCGGCTTTCCAGGGCCAGAGCGGTGGGACCAGCGGGGTGGGGGCCCAAAGGTGCCGAAAGTGCCTTTGGTTTAAGCCTCTGCTTGAGCTGTGCCCCGCCCCTTTTGGGGGGCCGCCCCCACTGTTGGTCAGCTTGAGCAGATCCCACCCTTCTTTAGCACCTGCTCAAGGGCCCCACGAGTGATGAAGCCCCCCCAGTCATCTGCTCCCTAGAGCTGCATCACCAGCCCCTCACGCATCATGTGAGCACCGAGCATTTTGCCAAAAAAAGATCCTGAATGTCTGTTTACACACAAAGTTAATGACTGAATGAACACTGTGACCCATGAGTCCAGAAGAGCCGCCTCCAGCCTCCGGCTACTACTCACTGCAAACCCGGCTTCATTGTACACCCATGTCTAATGATTGTTGCTGGACTTTTTTGGTTGTTTGCTCTTTGCTTTGTTTTTTAAAATGTATTTGGCTGTGCTGGGTCTTCGTTGGGGCATGCAGGATCTAGTTCCCTGACCATGGATTGAGCCTGGGCTCTGCGTTGGGAGTTCCGAGTCTTAGTCACTGGACCACCAGGGAAGTCCCTCCATAGCATCTTTACTCACAACAGCTAAGAGGTAAAAGCCACCCAAGTGTCCGTATGAGTGGAAAAACAAACCGTGGTCTGTTCACGCGTGCTTATGTTAGTCGCTCAGTCGTGTCTGACTTTGTGACCCCATGGACTGTACCAGCCAGGCTCCTCTGTCCGTGGAATTCTCCAGGCAAGAATACTGGAGTGGGTAGCCATTCCCTTCTCCAGGGAGTCTTCCTGACTCAGGGATCGAACCTGGGTCTGCTGCACTGCAGGCAGATTCTTTACCATCTGAGCCACCAGGGAACCCCGGTCTATTCATACAATGCGATACTATTTGACCTCCAAAAAAAAAAAAAGAAAAGGAAAATTCTGCCATGTGCCACACTGTGGATAAACCTTGAGAGCGTTGTGCTAAGTGAAAAGAGCCCGTCACAAAAAGAATTCACTGAAGTGAATGGGTACCCGGAGGAGTCAATTTCATAGAGACAGAAAGTCGAAGGGACTGAGGGAAGGGGAAGATGGGGAGTTAGTTGATTTAAAGATACAGAGTTTGTTTTGCAAGATGAAAAAGTTCTCGTTCTGGAGAGCCCACAGTGTAAATATACTTAACACTACTGAACTGTCCACTTAAGAATGGTTAAAGTGGAGACTTCCCTGGTAGTCCAGGGGTTAAGAATTCACCTTGAGTGCAGGGGACACGGGTTCAATCCCTGGTCAGGGAACTAGGATCCCACATGCTGTGGAGCAAACGAGCTCACGAGCCACAACTAGAGAGTCGATGTGCTGCGATGAGCGACCCCACTCGAGGCAACGGAGATCCCGCATGCCGCAACTGAGGCCTGACGCAGCCAAATAAATAGTTTTTTAAAAAAGAATGGTTAAGGTGGTACATCTTACATTATGTGCTTTTAAATTTCTTTTTTTTTTTTTTTTTTTTTTACCACAATTAAAGAGAACGGCTGGGCTACAAATGGAGGGCCTGCTTGCTTAGTTGCTCAGTCGTGTCGGATTCTTTGCGACCCCATACTGTACTCGCCAGACTCCTCTGTCCGGAGGATTCTCCAGGCAAGAACACTAGAGTGGGTTGTCATCTCCTCCTCCAGGGGATCTTCCCGACCCAGGGATCAAGCCCACGTCTACTGTGTCCCCTGCATTGGTGGAGGATTCTTTATCTGCTGAGCCATCGGGGAAGTCCCATAAATGGGGTGGGGGGGCGTTAAAGGAAAATGAAGAGAAAAAGCTTGAGAGGCCCAGAAAAGTAAGGAAGAACGCCAGTTCCAGGGCCCCTCGGTGGGGGTGAGAGTGGAGAGCCCCACCCTGCAGCCAGAGCCCTGGGTTTGAGTCCCAGCTGCTCCCTGCTCTGGAGCACGTGACTCACCTTCCCACTAAAGACTCATTTTGTTTATCTGCAAAGTTGGGATAATGCTAATCCCATTAGCTTGCAAGACGGTCATGGGTGATTACACAAGCTCATCGCATCAGCGGCTACAGGGGGCCAGCACATAGTGCCCACTCGGCGACAAGGCGGGGGGCAAGTGGGGACCAGCAATGGTGTGGTCACGGCGTCTAGCACTTGGCCTAGAAATCTCTGATTCCAAGACAGAAGCTTTTTCTGAGTCCTCCCCACAGAGCCCGGGGCTTGGGGGGTGGGGGATGTCCAGTAAAGTTGTCGTCCACCTCCCCCACCACATTCATCCCCCAGCTTGGGGTGGGGGAGGTGCTCCCAGGGCAAGGGTGAGGTCAGAGCCTGTCCACCTCCTAAGGGCCTGGGAATGATGTCGGCCTGGAGGCAAACCAGTGACGATCCCAGGAGGGGGTCAGGCCAGGAGCCATCAGGGAAGGTCATTTTATTGCTTTGGAGGGAATCTTCATTTGAGCTTCCAGAAGCCTCCCTCCTTGGACACATCCACATGACTGCTTTGCTGTTTCTTCTCATTATGTTTTATTTTTGGCTATGCTGAGTCTTCGCTGTCACTCAGGTCTTTCTCTGGTTATGGCGATCGCGGCCCACTCTTCATTGCGACGCGTGGGCTTCTCACTGCAGCGGCGTCTCTCGTGGTGGCGCACGGGCTCCAGGGCACGCGGGCTTCGGCAGTTGCAGCGGGTGAGCTCAGCGGTAGCAGCTCCCAGGCTCTGGAGCGCAGGCCCAATAATCATGGCACCTGGGCTTAGCTGCTCTGCGGCACGTGGGATCTTCCCAGATCAGGGGTCGAACCTGAGTCTCCTGCATTGGCAGGCGGACTCCTTACCACTGAGCCACCTGGGAAGCCACTATTTCTTATTTATTTTTCTTCTATTTTTTTTAGATTATTTATTTGGCTGTGTTGGGTCTTAGGTGCAGCACTCGGGCTCAGGAGTTTCGGTGTGTGGGCTTAGCTGCCTGGTGGCATATTGGATCTTAGTTCTTGGACCAGGGATCAAACCTGCGTCTCCTGCATTGGAAGGTGGATTCTTAGCCACTGGATCACCAGGGCTCTGCTCTGCAAAGCCCTCTGCTTTGCAGTTTCTTTACTGCTCCTCCTTAGTTACTAAATGCCATCTGTGATCAATTTGCCCAGGAGCCTCCTCTCATCTCATTTTCCTCTCCAACACCTCTTCTTCCCCCGCAGGGGGTGAGCTGCCAGCCCAGGGCCCCACATGAAGACATGAGTCAGGTACAGAGCAGAGCCTGGGGTCCGGATGCTAATCCTGGACAGGGCTCTTCTTACAGCATGGAGCGCCTCTGGAATCCCGTGCAGTCAGAAGGCTCGCCTTCTGATCAGCGGGGACACTGGCCAAATGGGAACTCGGTGAATTAAAGGGGCTTTCTGCCTTTACTCTGCTGCCCCCTGCTGGAAAGTGGTTGCAAAGACTACACAGGTCTAGGAGGACCACAGAGGACCATCCAGAGCACAAGGTAAGAAGCAGCCTGGGGCCCACGAGCGTCTGATACAGCAGCCACGGGCCTGCCCTCGGCTCTGGCTGCCCCGGCCATGGAAGGTGGGAAAGGGAGGGCAGGGGACACCCACCAGAGTGGACTCGAACTCCAGGGAGATGGCCCCCAAGGCGTTCTCCAGATGCTCCTTTTTGGTGATGTCCATGATGACGACCTCGGTCGGCTCGCTCAACTTCCGGATGTCCCACCACATGACCTGATGGGAGGAGGAGCCGACTTTGAGGCCTGGAGTCCCACAATTCTTACCCCCTCCACCTTCCCAGGGCCAGACACTGGGTGTCAGACACCCAGCAACCGAGGGAACAGGCGTGTTTTGAGAATTGCTCTTCTGGTCCATAGTCCTGGCTGATCGTCAGTCCTGGGCAAGGTCCCTAAAATCCAGAAGCAGGCGGCCTCATCACAGACCTACTGAGTGAAAACTGCCAGGTGTGGGCCCTGGAGTCTGTATCCTTAAAGACCCCTCACAGTATGGCAATATATAGCAACATTCAAAACGCACATATGCTTTGACCCAGAAATTCCACTGCCAGGAAAGTATGTGTATGCAGTGTGTATGCGCATGCTTCATGTGTATGCGGTAATCTATATGCAAATACACTCTGTGCCGAAAGACAAGTATCGTATATTAACGCATATATGTGGAATCTAGGGAGAAAATGGTACAGATGAGCCTATTTGAAGGGCAGGAACAGAAATGCAGGCGTAGAGAAGGAACGTGTGGGCATTGGCAGGGAAGGGGAGAATGGGACGAACTGGGATAAATGCGCTGCCGCGTGTCAACTAGATAGCTGGAGGGAACCTGCCAAATAGCACAGGACGCGCAGCTTGGTGCTGTGCTGACTTCGGCGGGTGAGCTGGAGGGAGGCTCGAGAGGGAGGGGAGATATGTATCCATATGGCGGAGTCACTCTGTTGTACAGCAGAAGCTAACACAGCATTGTAAAGCAATTATACTCCAACAAAAAAATTCAACCCCTCCAACACACTCTTGGCTACATTTTTGGTAACTACAAACTATTAAAATCCACTTAAATAAATTACAGCATATCCATAATTTATTAAGTCCTTAACAGGCAGGGGGCAGCACTTTATGAAATACAAAATCATCTTTGAGACATGCCGAATGAAAAACATCAAGTGCAAATCAACGTGCAAGGTGCGCAGGAAGACTGCAGAGACGCACACGTGTGCTTTGTATGCGGACACCGAGCCTGGAGGCAGACGGAGAGGCTGATGTAAGTGGGCGCCACAGGAAGGGGGACTGGGAGGCTGCAGGCAGTGGGGGAGGACGGGGGGCTGGGAGGCTGAAGGCGGCGGGAGGACGGGCTTCACCGCCTGCCCTCCTGTACCTTTAGGCTTGTGTTCCACACGCATCTTTACCTACTGCTCAGTTTTACAAAAAAATGCAAAAGGAAACATCCCGATGGGGGACCGTGTGACCGCTGCTGCTCCCCACTCCCTGCCCCTCCAGCGCTCGTACCTGCCCGTCCGTAGATGCCGAGAAACACTCTGTGCCTGTCTTCGAGTGCAGCCAGATGGTGCCGTACACGGGGTCTCGGTGGCTGAACTCGATGGTGGACAGCTCTGCCACCAGGCTGCCCTTCCGCGTGTCCCAGCAGGCTGGCGGGGAAGGAGACGAGGGGGTAGTGGCTGCTGGCGGTACAGGCTTCCTGTCTTAGCGCAGGGAGCACGGGATCGGGGGATGCTGCTTGTCTTGGTTTGACAGATACGGGGCTTTTTTAAGAATCAGGGCTAAGTTCAAACCAGCCTGAGTTTCCTACTAGCCCCTGAAGCTCACTTCATTCATTCCATCAGGGCCCCTAACATGTAGTGAGCATCACATTGGGCCCTGGGGAAGCCACTGGGACTCAGACAGGCACAGTCCTTAGGAGACGGGAAGGGAAATCTGCCAAGTTACAGCCTGTGTTGTGATTGCTCCAGGGGGAGACAACAGGGAGGCAGTCAGGGAAGGCTTCCTGGAGGAAGTGAGGAGGAACTAAGATCGAGGAGGAGCTTCAGGATGGAGGGAGGCAGGGAAAGAGAGAGGAGCACCTCCATCCTGGGGAAAGTAAAAACACTTAGGCAAATCTCTCCTGTTGGATCCATTCATCCCCTTTTCACCTCTGTACCTCTGCTGCTGCTGACTGGAAAAGAAACTCACAGAGGGAGATTATCCTTTCTTTGGATTCATTATTAGGACTTCATCTCTTCTGCTTTACCAAGAAAGACTCAACGCTTATCTATATATATATTTTCTGTCCTGATGGATTCTGTCTTCATTTTCCCACGAGTGTATGGTGAGGACCCACCCTGTTACTCAGAGCTGTTTCTAGGAAAGCTGGTTTTGTAATACAACAACAGAAGTCCATGATCCATAAATCTCGATTTATGGAATCCAAGTCTAAGGCATTTGGCTCTGCACCAGTCTGGCCCAGAAACGGGTTTTCTTAGCTCACTTTGCTCTGCTCCGGCAAAGCAGTGCTCAAGGGCAGGTCCCACTGTGTCTTTCTCATAGACAGCAGAGCCCAAGAGCCTGGGCTGGTCTGGCTGGCAGAGAAAACCACTGAAAGGGTTAGGAGTGATGAGCGAGGCAGGGCTCCTGAATAAACCATGGCCAAGTGACTCCGTTTCTGTCTTTCAGAGCGCCAGCACCCAGATAAAGTTGCAGGGAGATTGATGGGCTTCCCTGGTGGCGCTAGTGGTAAAGAATCCGCCTGCCGGTGCTGGACATATAAGAGATACGGGTTCGATTCCTGAGTGGGGAAGATCCCCTGGAGGAGGGCATGGCAACCCACTCGAGAACTCTTACCTGGAGAATCCCATGGACAGAGAAGCCTGGCGGGCTACAGTCTATGGGGTCACAAAGCATCGGACACGACTGAGCGACTAACGCTTTCACTTGATGGGAATCCACTTCTATTTCATCACAGAGGGGCTCCCTGGAGGTGGGGGCAGCAGGTCTAAGAGGGAGGTCAGAGGTCTCAGGAGGCCAGGAGGCATCCTGATCACGTAGAGTTTCTGGGAAGTTTCCCAGCCCTTCTGGCTCCTACTCCTGGACAGAAGGGGACCCCTCATCATGCCTGGTTGAGTCCGGCCTGGGGCGCAAACAGGAGGATTAAGAGTTTGGCTATTCCAAGGCCAGGGGTGGCCGGAAGGCAGGAAACTTCAGGGCCATGGAGACGGGTTTCTTCTGAGTTCACATGGGATCTAAACATCAGTTTTCTGGGTGTCCCACCAGCAAAAATAGCAGAGCGAGGACCTCTGAGAATTCTCTCTTCCATAAAAGCCATGAGAATGTTGGCAAAATCGATGATCAGAATCAACTTTTTCAGAACTCTGGAAATTAGCCAAAGGCTGGCAGCAAATCAGAGTGTTTATTCAAGAAAAATAGCTGAATCTTGATAAGAACAGTAAGTTTTGTTGCATTTTGGCTTGCCCCAGTTAAGATGCTATAATCTCCGGTTCTATGATAGCCTTGAAAAATAACTCTCTGCCTTCCTGTTAAAAACCCAATATCTTGGCAGCCACAGGATGGAGCAGAATGGAGCTGGAGCTCTTTCAAAGTCTCCTATTCAAAGAGTTGTCACTGTTTGACCTGTCTCGTGGTTCCCTGGAAGACCTCCTCCCCGTTTGCAAAGTTGTCTGTATTCAGCTTGACTCAGAGCTTGCCCAGGGAAAAGGGTCTTTTTAACAAGTCTGTCTTGAAAATAATTAAAATTGCAGGCAACTGATTAACTTTGCAGTGTCCGGAAGTGGTGGATAACAGGTGGGGCAAACAGCAGGCTAGCCGAAAAGCTTCAAAGGAAAAGCCGGAGAGTGAGCTGTCCATAGGGGCTTTGAAGAGCTCTGACGTGTTCCCGGGAAACTAGAAGCTCCCGGGGCTGTGCGCACACCTTTGCTGTTGCTGTTCAGTCATGTCTGACTCTTTGTGACCCCGTGAACTGCAGCACACCAGGCTTCGCTATTTCCTTCACTATTCACTTCCTTCACTATTTCCCAGAGGTTGCTTAAACTCATGTCTGTTGAGTTTGGCACTGGCATCACCATGCCATTCAACCATCTCATCCTCTGTCGCCCCCTTCTCCTCCTGCCCTCAATCTTTCCCAGCATCACTGTCTTTTCCAATGAGTCAGATGCTCACATCAGGTGGCCCAAGTATTGGAAGAACTGGGAGGCCCTCAGCTCTCACCTCTGGCTGACCTGCAGGCTCGGTGGGGCGGCTAAGGCCAAACTGACAACTGCCCGGCTATGTGCTGAAAGTGTGCTCAAACGCGCACAGAGGCTTCCAGGAAAGTCTGCAAAAGTTTTTGGCCGTAGATGGCAACAAGCAGGAAACATTCATCTCAAATGCACATGGAATATTCTCCAGGACAGATTCCATAAAACAAGTCTCAACAGATTTTTAAAGACTGAAATCACAAAAGGTATCTTGTCTTACCATAATAGAATAAAACTAGAAACACCAGTAACTGAAGGAAAAGTGGAAAGTTTACAAATATATAGAAAGCAAACAACATATTTCTAAATAACCCATGGGTCAAAGGAGAAATCAAAGGGAAATTAGAAAATACAAAATGCACGAATATGGAAATACAACATACAAAAACTTAGTGTAGCTAAAACAGTGCTCAGAGGGAAATTGTAACTTTAAACATCTGTATGTTTAAAAATCTCAAATCGATAATCTAACCTTCTACTTTAAGAAATTTAGAAAAAGAAGAACAAGTTAAACCCAAAGTAAGCAGAGGGAAGGAAATAATAAAGATTAGGGTGGAAATAAATGAAATGGAGAATAAAAACCAACTTAGAAACATCAATAAAATAAAATATAAAGTTGGTTCTTTGAAAAGAAAACAAACTTTACCAACCCCTATCTAGACTGACCAAGTGAAAAAAAAGAACACTCAAATTACTAAGATTAGGAAAGAAACAGGAGACGTTACTGCCAACCGCACAGAAATGAAATGACTGTAAGAGAATGAACAATTATATCTCGACAAATGAGATTACCTGGACGAAACACAAAAATTCTAGAAAAACACAAGCTATCAAAACTGATCCAAGAAGAAACAGAAAACACGAGAAGACCTGTCACACATAAAGAGGTTGAATTTTCTCTTTTAACACCAGCAATAAGGAAAATCCTCGGACCAGACGGCTTCATTGGTGAATTCTACCCAATATTTAAGGAAGAATGAATATCAACTCTTCACAAACACTTTCAAAAAAAAAAAAGAAGAGGAAGAACCACTTCTCCACTCACTCTGTACCGCTGGTATTACTCACACTCATTACCATATATAAGGGCTTCCCAGGTGGCCCTAGTGGTAAAGAACCCACCTGACAATGCAGGAGACACAAGAGATGCAGGATCTAACCCTGGGTTGGGAAGATCCCCTGGAGAAGGAAATGGCAACCCGCTCCAGTATTCTTGCCTGGAGAATCCCATGGACAGAGGAGCCTAAAGAGCTGCAGTCCATGAGGTCGGAGGGACAGGACCGAGCGACTTGGCACACATTACCCACCGTGTCAGGTAGCCTGTCCTGACCGCCTCTCCCGAGATGGAGCTCCCCAGTGATGTCACCAGCCTTTGCCTCTAGTTGCCTTAGCCTGGCTCAGGGAATGCTGTGTGCTTAGTCGCTCAGTCGTGTCTGACTCTTTGCGACCCCATGGACCGTAGCCCGCCAGGCTCCTCTGTCCGTGGACTTCTTCAGCCAAGAACACTGGAGTGGGTTGCCATGCCCTCCTCCAGGGGATCTTCCCCACCCAGGGATCGAACCCATATCTCTCCCATTGCAGGCAGATTCTTTACCGTCCAAGCCACCAGGGAAGCCCTGGTCCAGGGCAGGTGCAGTAAATGTTCCTTGACTTTACTCGACCTGTACTTTTTCTTAACTTCTAATTTTGAACGAACTTCAGACTCACTTGAACTTTTACAAATGAAGACACTGCTGCTGCTGCTGCTAAGTCGCTTCAGGCGTGTCCAACTCTGTGCAACCCTATAGACGGCAGCCCACCAGGCTCCCCCGTCCCTGGGATTCTCCAGGCAAGAACGCTGGAGTGGGTTGCCATTTCCTTCTCCAATGCAGGAAAGTGAAAAGTGAAAGTGTAGTCGCTTCAGTCGCGTCCGACTCTTTGCGACCCCATGGACTGCAGCCTACCAGGCTCCTCCATCCATGGGATTTTCCAGGCAAGAGTACTGGAGTGGGGTGCCATTGCCTTCTCCGGAAGACACTGATGAGGCAGCAACAAAACTTGTCTCACCTTGACGCCTGAAAGCTTCAGGAAGTACCCCACCACCCCGACTTTGTCCTCTACAGCAAGCCTGGTCTGGCAGGTGGACCCTGGCTGGACCGCAGCGGAGCCTCGCTGCCTCAGAGCCCGGGAGAGGTTGGTTAAGCACCCGGGTGGTGGTGGGGGAAGTCCTTCCTTACCGATCTGCCCATTGTAGCAGCCTGCCAGGAGCACGTGGGAATCTTTGGGGTTATACTCCAAGGTGACAAGAGGAGAAGACGGCTTTAGGGTGATTTCTGGCCTGTTGGGGTTTTCTATAAGGCAGAAAAAAAAAATATGTATATATACTACCAGACCTGGAAAGAAAAGGACAGAGTCAAACAATTCAACCCCTAGTCCAGGTCGGGGGCAGTGGGGCAAAGCTAGGAAGCCCCTCTCCGGGCTGCAACCTCTGGTCCTCAGTGACCAGCCTCTAGCCCTAGAGGTTCTTCTACAGATGTTATTTTTTGGGAATCAAGTGTGTGTGTGTGTGTGACTGTCATTCTACTCCATCTCCCAGGTCAGTATAAAATGAGGTTTTGACCCTAGGGCTTTTACAGAACGCTAACTCTCCCGTGATTTCTGTGAACCAGTTGCCCTGTGTGTACAGCAGAGAGAATGATGGAGGGACAATAATGTCAGCCCACGGGGGGCAGTAAGAGTTCGCTGAGCGGCTCAAAAGTGGAAAGTGCTCGCTCCGTGCTCGGCTCCCACACCGCTACCAAGAGCTAATGTTCATTTTCACAATGACAGCGACGAGCGACGTCTGAGAGCGTGGAGCCCCCGCCCCCTGCCCCCTGACAGGCTATGCCTGTGCAGTGAGCCCCTTTGTCCACTGTGGTCCCCGCTCCCGGGTGGACACACTGCCCTACTGGCCAGAAATTAGGGACAAGTGCCCGGCAGGCAGGACAGGGGGGTCCCCTTCCCTCCCCCCGGGTCCCTTCTCAGACTGCTGGGGACTCTCTGATACGCTCTTCAGGGGCCCAGAGTTGGGACTCCAGGTCTGGTCTTGAATGCCCTGATTCAGGATCCGGAAATGAAGGGAGTTCCTGCTTCTGCTGTGGCTTCACTTGACTGCATCTGAACCCAGGCAGGGACAGGACAAGACGTTGGCTTCCTCCAGGCTCCTGGGATCCCGGCGCTGGACCAGCCCCCCGACAGGCCCGCTTCTTCCACCTCCCCCCGAGCGTTCGCTGGCCTCTGCCCGGCTCCCTCTCCTTCCCGGGTCCCCAGGCCCCTCTGCGCCTCACCCAGGTCCCAGATGTACGATTCGTTGCTCATGCCCTCGGGCGCCCGTTGAAAGTTCAAGCAAGAATACGCCACTGCCAACTTCCTGTTGCCATCGGGATGCCAGGAGACATGTGTGGCTGGCCGCTTAATTTCCTGGGGGTCCCTTTAGAGGAGGGCGAGAGGGCAGAAGACCAGAGTGTCTGGATCCCCAGACTTCCTATTCATATTTGCTCATTTTTTTTTCTTAAAAGAATTCAAACGTCTTTAAATATTCACTAGAAGAAATTTACTTTAAAAACAAAGCCTCTAGGACCCTTAATTGGAAAACTCATCTCACAACCACAAAGAAAACTAATAAAAAAAGAGAGAATGGAAATAAAATTTTAAATTTCGGTCTGATGTCTTCATTTGCTGAAAGTTCTGCGCCTGAGACTTGATCTCTCATTAATATTAAACTATGAGGGAAGATGAAGAATCTGGCTCTTTGGTATTTGCCCAATTGAATCAAAAACTTCTGTCCACACAAAAGGCTGCATGCAGAGGTCTACAGCAGTAGTATCTGCAACTGCCAAAACTTGGAACCAACCAAGATGCCCTTCAGTAGGTAAGTGGATAAATTGTGGTACATTCAACATTGTTATTACTCAGCATTAAAAAGTTTCCACCATGTCTTTTCATGGCTTGATAGCTCATTTCTTTTTAATGCTAAGAGAAAGAAACCGATCTGAAAAGGCTATATGTTGTGTGGTTCCAACTATATGACATTCTGGAAAAGGCACAACCACGGAGCCAGTACAAAGATCAGTTGTTACCAAGGGTTTAGGGGCAGGGAGGGAGAAATAGGTAAAATACAGGGGATTTAAAAAATATATTTTTGTTTACTTGGCTGCACTGGGTCTAAGTTGTGATACAAGGGATCTAGTTCCCTGACCGGGGATTGAACCTGGGCCCCATGCGTTGGGAGTTTGGAGTCCTAGCCACTGGGACCACAGAGGACTTTTTTTTTTAATTGAAATATGTTGATTTACAGTGTTAGTTTCAGATGTGCAGCAAAGGAAATATATATATACACATTTTTTTTCAGAATCATTTCCATTTAGGTTATTACAAGATATTCAGGGGCTTCCCAGGTGGCTCAGTGATAAAGGATCCAGCTGCTAATGCCGGAGACGAAGGAGACACGGGTTCAGTCCTGGGTCAGGAAAGTTCCCTGGAGTAGGAAATAGCAACCCACTCCAGTATTCTTGCCTGGGAAATCCCATGGGCAGAGGAGCCTGGTGGGCTAGAGTCATGGGGTTGCAAAGAGTTGGACACGACTGAGCACACAAGATACTGAATATAATTCCCTGTGCTGTAGAGCAGGTCCTTGTTATTTATTTATTTACATATAGTTGTGTGTATCTATTAATCCCAGACTTCCGATTTATCCTCCCCCTTTTCCCTTTTAGTAACCATTTTTTTTCCTATGTCAACACAGGGGACTTTCAGGGCAACGAAACTATTCTGTGTCTTGGCATCTATGACACCAAGAGGGAGCCCTAATGTGAACTACAGACTCGGGGTGTGCTGGAGGCTGAGCACATCCCCTCAAACCTCCTGTGTTGAAGCCTAATCTCCAGTGTGCTGGTATCCGGAAGTGGGGCCTTTGGGAGGTGATTAGGCTGTGAGGGTGGAGCCCCTATGAATGGGATCGGTGCCCTTACAAAAGAGGGTCGAGAGAGACCCTCACCCTTTCTGCCTTGTGAGTTCTCAGCAAGAAGGCGGCTGTCTCTGAATTATTAATAAAAATCGAGCCGTGAGAATTTTGAAACATCCAGTGGTCAGGACTTGGTGCTCTCTCTGCTGCAGGCTTGGATTCAATCTCTGATCAGGGAACTAAGATCCCACAAGTTTCGAGAAGCAGTTAAAAAAAAAAAAGAGAGTCCTCACGAGACACAGACTCTGACCTTGCTGGCACCCTGCGCTCAGACTTGCATCCCCCAGAGTGATGAGGGATGCGTTTCAGTTGTTGGTAAGCCACCCAAGTGATAGTATTTTGAGACGGCAGCCTGAGCGGACTAAGGACAGGGCGTAACGCTGTCCTGTGTTGCGCTCTGACTGTGACAAACGTCCCACCTACGGGGTGGGGGAGGCAGGAGACGCTGCTGGGGGGAGAGGCCCTGTGGGTGGGGGGAGGATGGGCGCGTGGGAATTCTCTGTACTTTCTGATCCGTTTTGCTGGGGACTAAAACTGCTTGAGAGGCTGCTTTGGGAAAGATCCAAGGTGTTCTCCTTACTTGTTGCAAGTAATAATTCTTTCTTTCTTTGGGGAAAAAAAACAACTGCTCAAAAAAATATTAGCTCAATTTGGTGGCTCAGATGGTAAAGTCTGCCTACAATGCGGGAGACCTGGGTTCAATCCCTGGGTTGGGAAGATCTCCTGGAGAAGGGAATGGCAACCCACTCCGGTGCTCTTGCCTAGAAAATTCCATGCACAGAGGAGCCTAGTGGGCTACGGGGTCGCAAAGAGTTGGACACGACTGAACGACTTCACTTTCACTTTCAAAAAATGAAAGGGGAGAGACAATGTGTAAGAGTGAAAAAAACATTAAAGACTTAATGGCCCCACATGTGGACTCAGAGGGGGAAGGTGGGGGCAACTGAGAGAAGAGCATTGACACACACACACCATGACTACCATGCGTAAAGGAGCTGGCAAGTGGGAGCCTGCTGCACAGCACGGGGAGCTCGGTGATGACCTAGAGGGGCGGGACTGGCGGGGGCAGAGAGCGCCAAGAAGGAGGGATGTGCGCATGCCTATGACTGACTCGCTGCATTGTGCGGCAGAAACGAACACAAGCGGTGAAGCAATTATACGCCAACGTTGAGAAAGTAAGTTGAAAGAAAAAGACGTGATGGTCCCAAGCTGACACTTTGTCATGGAAGTCATCGGAAGACATGAACAAAAGGAGGAAATGAAATAAGTTTCTGGTCGTGTGACTCATCCACTTCACTCCTCCCTGGGGGCACGGCTAGAGCAGCAGCAGCCCAGGTTGAGTCCCATCCTTGGCTGGGTCACCCACCCGCTGAGAGCCCTGAGCACGTCTCCTCCCCGGGGCCAGGTTCCTCGTCTGTCAAACGTGGAGGTTGGATGTGATGATTCCTCATGCATCAGCCCTCTCGGGTGTCCATACGTAAGGTCAGATGCTGGCAGCAGAGAAGGCGGCCCCCGCCCCGCCCTGGCCCCTCTCTTGCATGCCCATTGCTAGAAGTCTGCAGTGCCCACCAGGACTCAGCCCTGGATCGTAAGAGTCCTTGCTGGTCGTGCTCGGACTGGGTCAGACACTTTCCAGGTGGCAAAATGAATCCCCTAGAGTTGGCATTTGATGCTAGTTAGTGGCTTCCAAAGTCACAGGTTTTCGCTGCATATTCAAGAACACACACCTGCACGTATATACATACGTATACATATATGCATATATACATGCACATATACATAGGTATATTTGATTTTCTCTTTTGGCGCATAATTGCTTTTCAGCGTTGTGTTAGTTTCTGCTGTATGATGAATTGATCGGCTACATGTATACAGACATCCCCTCCCTTTTGGACTTCCCTCCCACCCCTCGAGGCCATCACAGAGCACCGAGCCGAGCTTCCTGTGCTTTACGCGTGATCGTGGACACAGGTCAGTCCCAGTCTCCCGCTTCCCCCTCCCCTCCCCGCACCGTGTTCACAGGTCCGCTCTCGACCTCTGCATCGCTACTCCTGCCCTGCAAAGAGGTTCATCTGTACCGTTTTTCTAGATTCCCACATACGTGTGTTAACATACGACATTTGTTTTTCTCTTTCTGATTTACTTCACTCTGTATGACAGACTCTAGGACCACCTGCGTCTCTATAGAGTGACCCTATTTCGCTCTTTTTAGTGGCTGAGTAATATCCGTTGTGTATATGTACCACATCTTCTTTATCCATTCATCTGTCATTGGACATTTAGTTTGCTTTACCTAGGTGTATTTTCAACAAAATGTAGTGCTTTCTACACACGGTTCTGCGTCTTGATTTGGTTTGGTTTCACACAGCAATCTCAGAAACTCTTGCTTAAGGAGCTGCCTCATTCGTTCAGATGGCTGAGTGGTAGTCAGCGTGCGGGCATAGCAGAATTGCCGGAACCAGACCCTACTGATGGGTTTAGTGTACTCCCAGTCTCTGGCTAGTGCACACCCTGCTGCAGTGAATATCCAGTGATCTCACACACGTCTCCGGGCTAAGCTTCTGTTACACTGCTGTCCTTGGAGGTTATTCCAGGCAGACTCCCAAGTGCTTGGGACAAGGGTCTTTTTTGCTCACAGTGCAGCCAGATCACGGATGTCTGGTGCTTTGGACCTTCCCCACACAGTATGAATCGACCCCACGTGTACTCAGCTTTGCAAATTTGCTTTATTCTTTCCTGAGACGGACTCTCTCCTCCCTTTCCACCCACCAGGCCTGCCTCCAAGGTAGGGACCACTTATCTACTGGGCATTTGATCGCTCTGTCCCTTATTTAGCTCAGAGCACAGAGGGCATTATCCCCACAGCATGGAGAGATGGGTAAGGGGTCCCCTTTGGAAGCACCCATCCACAGGGGTGACAGAGGTCGGCCAGGCACCTGCCTGGCTACAGAGGTACCTGAAAACATTGATGGTCTTAGCTGACGGGGCCTCGTCCGTCACCTCCACCGCATCCTCGTCGTCAAAATACTCCTGGTAGATGTCGATGGCGTTATTCTGCTTGATACAGTGCTCCATGATCTGCGGGGGACACAGCGGGAGTCCTTAGTGGTAAAGGGAGGTCCTTTCAGCCTGACCAGGGCTGAGATGGAGTCTGGGAGGGATGAGAGACATCCCGCAGTCTTTTGCCTTCCTTCCAGGCCACGAATTTTCAATGGGGGCAACATCTACCCCGCAAAAGGGTGGAGATTGGTTCCAATTGTTTTCAAATTGCTTCGTGGGGGTAAAATAATATCACCTTTTTTTTTTTTTTTTGTACAAAGTACAGACATACATTTTGTGGTTGTTGCTCAGTTGCTAAGTCGTGTCTGACTCTTTGCAACCCCATGGACTGCAGCACGCCAGGCCTCCCAGACACACATATAGTACGTAAATATACAGTACACCTTTGGTATTACATTTTCACTGGGGTGGGGGAATGTCTAAAAAGGCTTGTTGAGAGACAGCAATGAAAAAAAAAGGTGAAGAAACACAGTTCTAGCCAAACGGAATTAGTAGCCACTCTGTATATAGCATCCATCTCCTGTTTCCTCCATCCAGAAGGCCCTCCCCCATTATTCCAAATGTCCAACAAGGAAAATCCCAAGTTCAAGGGCCTCCTCCTCCAGGAAGGCTCCCCTGATACCTTCAGCAGGAAACCAACTCTCCCTCCGCATGGGGCAAATAGCAAAGCATTTCTTCCTTACAGCCTTCCTTTCAATGTGAGATTGTGTGGTATGTGCGTGCTCAGTTGTGCCCCCCTCTTTGAGACCCCATGGACTGTAGCCCACCAGGCTCCCCTGCCCATGGGATTTTTTCAGGCAAGAATACTGGAGGGGGTTTCCATTTCCTACTTCAGGGGAATCTTCTCAACTCAGGGATTGAATCTATATCTCTTCTGTCTCCTGCACTGGAGGTGGATTCTTTACCTGTTGACCTGCCTGGGGCTGCTGCTGCTGCTAAGTCGCTTCAGTCGTGTCCGACTCTGTGCAGCCCCATAGGTGGCAGCCCACCAGGCTCTGCTGTCCCTGGGATTCTCTAGGCAAGAACACTGGAGTGGGTTGCCATTTCCTTCTCCAAGGCATGAAAGTGAAAAGTGAAAGTGAAGTCGCTCAGTAAGTGTCCGACTCTTCGTGACCCCATAGACTGCAGCCTACCAGGCTCCTCCGTCCATGGGATTTTCCAGGCAAGAGTACTGGAGTGGGGTGCCATTGCCTTCTCTGAGCTGCCTGGGGAGCCCCTGATAATACTGTGATATCTCTGTTTTTGTCTTTGGCCTCTGGTGGCTCACAAACTCTTTAGGGTGGGATATATGTGAATTTCATTTTTGCAATCTTTACTGCACCTGGCAAAGGCTAGAAGCTCCATCCAAATGTGCTGACTGAATGAATGAATGAATGACCCCTATTGGCAGGTAGCTGCTGGCTAGGGCTCCTTTGCCCAGAGGGTTTCCCACTTTCCCGATTCCTCCTAAAACCTGTTCAGTCCTTGGACTTCCCTGCCTTACCCTTGGGTCTGCTGTGGGGACCTGCCTACCTGCTCCCAGACCGAAGGTTCCATATGGTACGTGGTGTCCTGCCTCAAGGAGCTAGCTGCTGAGCCTGACATGCAGCTGGGGAAGCAGTCATGGCTGAGACACTGGCCGAGCTGAACGAAGCCTTACCGAGCCCAGCTGCAGGATGGCGTTGATGTAGTTCTCATCTTTCTCCACCTTCTTCCGGAAGCGGATCGTCTGCTCCAGCTCCAGGGGGTTCACATCCTTGGGCCAGCCACCCTCGATGTGGTTAATCCCCCGGGTCTCCATCTCAAAGCGCTCTGTGTTGGCCTAAACAGAGAGTCACAGGTGAGAAGAGCCTGGCCCTGGTGGAAGCGTGTTTCTGCAAACCAGAGTCCCGGGGCTCCCGGGTCCCTGGGCTCTGCGTATTCAGGGAGGGCCTCGTGAGGTACCCTTGACCAGAGCCGCAACGTCTTCAGGTACCAGCAAGGAACTTTCTGGTCCTCAGGTGGTCGCAGGCGGCCATGAACGTGCTAGCCTGTGGAGTTAGTAACAGCCAATTTGCAGTTGATGCCGGCGGCCTGGAGAAATCCAGTTCTGACCTGACCTCAACCCTAAAAACCCAGAGGAGCCCACCCACCCATCTGCTCTGTGACACCCCAAAGAACAAAGTGACTAATCTACCATTTACAGTGAGACGGGAATCAAAGCATAGAACACTTGAGAGTTTGGATTTGCTTTGCTCATTCTCCGTTGCAGCGAGGACGGCATAGATGCAGTTTTGCCCTTTAAACTTACCTCCTGCCTCCTTTGCAGTCCCCTCACCCCGCATCTTTTCAACTGTGATAAAACATACATGTGCTTCCCTGGTGGCTCAGATGGTAAAGCATCCGCCTGCCAATGCAGGAGATGCAGGAGACCCAGGTTCGATCTCTGGATCAGGAAGATCCCCTGGAGAAGGGAATGGCTACCTCACTCCAGTGTTCTTGCCTTGAGAATCCCATGGACGGAGGAGCCTGGTGGGCTACAGTCCCTGGGGTCACAGAGTCAGACACGACTGAGCAATTAACACTTTCATAAAATACATATAACATCACGTCTACCATTTTGGGGCTTGCCTGGTGGCCCAGTGGCTAAGACTCCGCAGTCCCAATGCAGGCAGGGGGCCTGGGTTCAACCCCTGGTTAGTGAACCAGATCCTGCATGCCACAACTAAGACCCAGGGCAGCCAAATTAATACACAAATATTTTTAAAAATAAAATCTACCATGAAGCGAGGTGAGGTGAAGTCGCTCAGTCGTGTCCAACTCTTTGCGACCCCGTGGACTGTAGCCTACCAGGCTCCTCTGTCCATGGGATTTTCCAGGCAAGAGTACTGGAGTGGGTTGCCATTTCCTTCTCTAGAGGATCTTCCCCACCCAGGGATTGAACCCGGGTCTCCTGCAGTGTAGGCAGACACGTTACCGTCTGAGCCCCCAGGGAAAATCTACCATTCTGACCATTAAAAAAATGCTCAAGTTAGTGGCATTAAGAACATTCACGATGGGGTGCAATCCTCAGCACTATCCAGTTCCGGAACTTTCTCAATACCCCAAATGGAGATCCACACTCACTGAGCTCTCACTCTCACTTCCTTTTCCTTTATAAGCCATTTCTCACGAAAGCGACAAGTCTCAACAGGGCGGAGTCACTGGCCTTGGAGACCCCAGCGTGCCATGGAATTCATGGCTGTCGTCTTGTTTAGGAAGTTCCCGTGAACAAGACTGCTCTGGCCCCAGTGACAGCAGCTGGCCCTGGGGAAGCAGGACAGTCAGTGTGTTTGAACTGGAAGTTATTGGAAACGCTCATCACGTGTTTTGGCCAAATCAGTGTGATTTTCATGCCGCTGATTTAGGAACATGACAACAGGGTCATCCCCTCAGTCTAATCTTCTCCCGGCAGTTGTTGACATAATCAGGAGCTGATCACCTACTTCGGACAGACCAGGAGAAATCTTGGGTTTTGAACAGCAACACGACACTCAGTTCTCTTATCTGAGAGGCACCTGTGACCAGAACGTTCTGTGGGACCGTTTCTTTTTCATGAGCTGGGCAGGTCCTGTAGGTATGAATCTCTGGCCCCCTCAGATGCCTCTCCCAGCTGCTGTTGTTCAGTCGCGCAGTCGTGTCTGACTCTCTGCGACCCCGTGGGCTGCAGCACGCCAGGCCTCCCTGTCCCTCACCATCTCCCGGAGTCTGCCCAGGTTCACATTCACTGCATCCGTGATGCCGTCCAGCCATCTCATCCTCTGACGCCCTGTTCTCCTGCCCTCAGTCTTGCCCAGCATCAGGGACTTTTCCAGTGAGTCATCTGTTCATAGCAGATGACCAAAATACTGGAGCTTCAGCTTCAGCACCAGTCCTTCCAGTGAATATTCAGGGTTGATCTCCCTTAAGATTGACTGGTTTGATCTCCTTGCTGTCCAAGGGACTTTCAGGAGTCTTCTCCAGCACCACAGTTCAAAAGCTGCACCAAATGCCTAAAACAACTCTAGGAAGAGTCTTAGAGGGGAGGCCAGAGAGAGGAGATCTTGATTTGCATTCGCCTGGCCCAGGGAGTGGTTGGTACTGGGGCTTGTCCTGACCCTGGGCACCAAGCTGAGATTGGGGGTGATTCTGCCCTCAGACATCCAGCATCCGCACTGGTCCACTGGCTTCCCATGGGAATGGAGTCACGCAGTCCCACTTACCAGCCCTGACCCACAACCCTGCCAGACCACACCTCCACTGGCCCGGCCCTTGGCTCAGGGACCCACCTCATGTTCCGACATGCTGGTGGAGCACTGGCTGCCCGTGTCCACCGGGTTCCGCTCTACAAACTGCTCGGCCAGCTCGGGGTTGGGCGGGATGTCGATGTTCAGCTCTGCCTGGCGGTCGGAGAAGTTGCATTGCTTCCCAAACTCACTGCGTTTCTTCACGTATGCGTACACAATCTCCATGGTACCGGCTGCTGCAGGGATGGGGAAGGGTATGTGGTGAGGGCCTCCAGCTGGCTACCTCTTGGTCTCCAGGAGCCCCGCCACTGAGGGCGGCTCCGTGTTTCCTCTCTGGTTGTGGGGGGAAGGCTCCTAAGGGATTTGTCCAGATCCTGAGCTGCATTTGAAAAAATAATCTATGGAGTGATGACTACAGACTAAGCATTATCTTGCTTGGTTCTTACAGTTGCCCTCTAAAGTGGACAGTGAGATCACCAGTCCACTTTGGAGGAACCTGATATTCACAGGTACCCAGAATGCCTTGCCCAGGACCACAGAGCCAACAAGTGTTGCCGCTGGTCAACCCGACTCCAGAGCTCTAACTCACAAATGATGCAGGTTTTGCTGAGCTAATATGATTATCCAGAGGCAAGGAAGGAATATTGATGGTGATTATGTTGAATTAAATTCCCTGCAGCACACTGGACCTGACAATGATTTCACTTACTCTGTCAGAAAACATTTGTTAAAACCATGAATAGGGACTTCCTCGGTGGACCAGTGGTTAAGACGTGGCCTTCCAGTGCAGGGGGTGTGGGTTTCATACCTGGTCGGGGAGCTAAGATCCCACAGGCCAAAAACCCAAAACAGAAGACAAGCAATAGTGTAACACATTCAATAAAGACTTTAAGAATGGTCCACATTAAAATAAAAAACAAAACCTGAATAGTCAAGACAGAGTGATATGCTGGCATGAGGACAGACACTTAGGTCAATGGAATGGAATTGAGAGCGCAGAAATAAACCTTTATATCTATGGTCAATTGATTTTCAATGAAGGTGCTAAGAACACAATGGGGAGAGGATGGTCTTTTAAAAAGATGATGCTGGGGATGCTGTACATTCACAGGCAAAAGCATGACCCCAGGTTCTACCTCGCTCCATACAAAAAGATGACTCAAAATGGATCGCAGCAGGGCGGGCAGGTTCAGTCCCTGATCTGAGATCCCACAGCCAAAACAAACAAACGAAAATACAGTAGTGATTCTCAACCTTGGCCACACACTTAGAAACACCTGGAGGGCTCTGGAAAAAACCACGATGCTCAGGCTGAACTGCAGACTAATTAAATCATAATCTCTCAGCATGCAGCCAAGGATGAGAACCACCAATTTAAAGCGAGGGCTCTTAATCTCACAGCCAACATTTCTCAAATTGGAATGTCCCTTCAAAACACAGAGATTCCCAGCCCCCCTCCTGTAAACACTGATCTACATGTCTGAGATGAGGCTTAGACACTTGTACAGCCACTCCAGATGACTATTAGGACCAGATATGCGTCTGTCCTTCCTCCCCCAGCTCCAGGGCTTCAAGGAACCGGACGGGTGGGTCCAGGCTGCTGTTCCCTGAGATTTAGGGCCAAGAGCTCTGCGGCAGCCTAGAAGCATGTGCCTGGGTGGCCTCGGGCCCTGGAGCAGCTGGGACGGGGGTGAGGGCGATGAGGTTAAGGTTAACTACGAGGCCACTTTGCATCCGCCCGCGTTGTTTGTTGGACATGGTACCACCGTCCCAACCGCCTACTTCTCAGCCCCAGTACAGCTCATCCTGCATCAGACTTGCAGGGAGCAGTATTTTTTGCTCTTTCCTGTGGTTTGGCAACTTTTCTACACCCAGGAAGGGTAGGAGCAATGGCTTGGAAAACAGAGGATGGGGACAGAAGCACAGATGACAGCAGGTTGCCCTAAGGGTTTATTTTTCATGGAC
The DNA here is from genome assembly GCF_029407905.1 of Bubalus kerabau. Taxonomy (NCBI): domain Eukaryota; kingdom Metazoa; phylum Chordata; class Mammalia; order Artiodactyla; family Bovidae; genus Bubalus; species Bubalus kerabau. The sequence goes on along the minus strand of NC_073627.1, from coordinate 7,097,432 downwards.
AAAAGAGAGCCTCGTTGCAAAGGGTGCACACCCAATGAGCATCGCCCTGGCCCCAGCACATCGCTGAACTACAGCAGGGCTGCGCCTGCGCCCCCGCCCCGCCACCTCCCAGCGCTCACCCCCAAGGACTGCAGACTCTGGTAACTGCAGGCTGCTTGTCCCTCCCTCTGTTAAGAGACAACTGCCATGAGACGGCCAGCTCCTAGGGGACCCAAGGGGTCTTAAGAGCACGAGGTAAGCCTAGGAAGACAAAAATAGCCTCTTTAGCCCAGGTCATATTTTTAACAGCTTTGCTTTCCTTCTTGGTGCTTCCCAAGGCCAAGCCAGGAGCGAGAACAGAGGCATTGTTTTCTATCTGGAGGCAGACAGAGGAGACATTTAAAGGCTGGCTGGGTGATGGGAAGACAGCTCATTCAAGGACCCAGAGCAGGCTCTTTCTCACAAGCTGGTGAGGCAGGAAGATGAATGGTGAGGTCAGAGCTGGGGGGGTGGTCTCAGGAGGTCTCTCCCCGCCCTGGTGAGACAAGCCTCACAGGCGGGGCTGCGCCAAGCAGCGCCTGAGTAAGGCTGTCTGCAAAGGGGGCTTCAAGGGGAGGCACGAGCCGCCTTGCTGCCCTCTGGGACTTTGGGGGAGGAGATGCCACCCGTGGGAACCTCAGCCCCACAAGCATCTCAAACACAAGACCACGTGGAATTAGAGACATGCTGATCTGAATGCCAAATATGCAACCGCCTCCGACATCCTGGGGCAGTCATATCAGAACCTTCACCAAACATAAAAATAAGACTTGGCTTGTGCAATGATAATGAGCGAAGTGATTCCTGGAAAGAACCTCCTTTGGCTTCAGAGAAAGGGAGAGACGAGGGACTGGTGGGGGGTGGCTGAGAAGTTCAGTGTAGGAGCTTCACGGGCAGGCAAGTGGAGGTGGCTACCTTCCGCACCACTGGACTCCCTGGTGTCACAAAGGTGACAAGGCCTCTCCTTCTTCTTGTCCCTGGGGCAGGCTCCAGTCTTTGTGCTGTGTCTGGCTGGACACAGGACTGTAGGGGGAGGGACTTCCTGCCCTCTTTCTTCTGTCTATGCACCTTCTGGAACTTGTGGTCATAAGGGACTCACTCGCCTTCAAAAGTGGCTGATCTCCCTGGGAATTCCTTCCTCTGCTCCACACTGGGGTCAACCTGGGATGAACTCCAAGAGGTAGAGGATGAAGACAGCCAGACGTGGGAGGAGGTCCCTAGACCCGGAGGGTGATGTGGGCCTGTGTTTCCCTGCTCCGCCCACTACAGCACTGTCCCCTTGAGCCAAGACTATGGTCTTTTTTTTTTTTTTTTGATGTAGTGCTAATAGTCATTGGGCTTCCCTAGAGACTCAGTGGTAAAGAATTCACCTGCCAATGCAAGGGACGTGGGTTTGATCCCTGGGTGAGGACGATCCCCTGGAGAAGGAAAAGGCAACTCCAGTATTCTTGCCTGGAAAATCTCACGGACAGAGGAGTATGACGGGCTCCAGTCCATGGGGTCACAAAAGAATCAGACACAATTTAGTGACTAAACAACAACAACAGCAATGAATATTCATTAATAATGACAGTCCACGAGAGTAATGGTTCCTAATCAGAAGACTGTGGTCCTCTATTCACTCCCATCCCCAGTGCCTGGCACGGAGGGGGGCCCCCTCCTCCCTTTGTCACACGCTGAACGTGCGATGTGACCCCAATCCGCCAGGACGCTCCCCTAGAGGTCTCTCCCCTACTCCTCCTCTTCTGATGTGAAAAAGTCCAGCAAGCTAACGATGTAAGATGGAAAACACTGGGTCTGAAAGCTGGGAGAAGAATGCACTTGTGTGGTTCGAGAGACATAAATGTGAACTTGTTGCAGGAAGAAGGAACTAACCCTGCGTGTGACCTTCAGCACGATACCCTCAGGGCATCCGGATGGAGACCCACTCCGGGGCTGAGGAATAGATGAAATGCTGCAGAGGACCACCCCTGAAGAGGGGCTCAGTAACTCTAACGCCCTTTCCTCCATTCTTACCAGAAAGCTCTCCTCTTCACCGGGCCGGGCCGCCCACCACCCCAGCCCCAGGCTGTATTTTCGATACCGGGGTGGGGGGTGGGGGTGGGCTGTAAACCCTTTAGGTCTCCCATCCCCCCACCAGGAGACGGATCGCATCAGGACCGGACTGGCCGCAAGAGGTGCAGGAGGCAGGGTGTTTGGAACTTGCTGGGTCCTGGGACTCTGGGAACATCTAGGGCAGCGAGGACCGATGGGCGGGGGACCCTAGGAGCACTGGTCCCCGGGGTCCATCATCAGGCAGGGCTAGCCCGGAAGGACGCCCCACGAGGAGCTTCTTGCACTAGAGGTGTTTCTCACCCTGTGGGGCTCCCTTTCACTCTCCAGTCTTCTCTTCAGTCGCGGACATCCTCCCCGCGTCCGCCCCTCAACCTTGGTCGGTTCCTGCTGCCGCTAGGGAAGCCCCCTAGTCGCTGATCTGGCTCCAGCGCTTCTCAAACGGCTCCGGCGTTTACTCGTTGCCTAGCAACCCTGGCCGGGGAGGGGGGGGGGGTGGCCGGGACGCGGGGCTGCGCGGCGCGGAAGGAAACCTGGAGCACGTGACCCTCCCATCCCGTTAAGCCATGTCTCCGGTCCCTCCTAAATTAGTCAAGCACCGGTAACGATAAACGTATGTAGGATCTTTGCCAAGGCGCTTATGCAAGTCCACAAATATGCATTTGGCAAGATTCTTAGAAAATGCAAAATGTACTACTCAGCGCTCCTCGGAGTCCTGAGCCCTGGGTGAGGCTGTTATTGATTTGCTCATGATCCAGAAGGTCAATTCCATCCCTTCCTTCAGTTTCCTTGTCTGCTAAATGGGAATTAGGACCCCCAGCTTCCTCTCTGTTACCATAGCCCCTGCACGTTGAATAGTAAGCTTAAGTCTGAACCACTAGACCAGGAAGGAAACTCCTATAAGGTAGGGGCTGGGTGTTTCCATAGCTTAGCTCTTGGTTGCTGCTGAATGAATGAATAAAATGAAATTTCTCCTTAGTTAAGACAATGAGGTGAAATAATGTAAACCAAAAGAACCCGATGTGGGGCCGGAAAACATGGGTTTGAATCCCAGCCAGGTGGTTCAGATGGTAAAGAATCTGCCTACAATGCAGGAGACTTGGGTTCCATCCCTGTGACAGGAAGATCCCCTGGAGAAGGGAATGGCAAACCACTCCCATATTCTTGCCTGGAAAATTCCATGGACAGAGGAGTCTGGTGGGCTATGATCCATGATGTCGCAAAGAGTCAGACACGACTGAGTGACTTTTGCTCACTTATTTGACTGTTTACTAACCGAGTGATGTTGGGCAAGTTGCTTTCCTTCTCTGACTCATGCTTGGTCGCTTGTGTGTGTGTGTGTTGGTCGCTTGGTCGAGTCCAACTCTTTGTGACCCCACGGACTGTAGCCCGCCAGTCTCCTCTGTCCATGGAATTCTCCAGGCAAGAATATTGGGGTGGGCTGCCATGCTCTCCTCCGGGGGATCTTCCTGACCCAGGGATGGAACCCAGGTCTTCTGCATTGCAGGCCAATTCTTTACCCTGTGTCACCAGAGAAGCCCCGCTTAGTCGCTTAGTCGTCTCCGACTCTGCGACTCCATGTACTGTAGCCCGCCAGGCTCCTCTGTCCTTGGGATTCTCCAGGGAAGAACAGTGGAGTGGGTAGCCATTCCCTTCTCCAGGGGATCTTCCCGACCCAGGGATCTTCCTGGCCCAGGGTCTCCTGCATTGCAGGTGGATTCTTTACCGTCTGAGCCACCAGACTCAACAATCCTCATTGGCCAAGGGAGGGGGCAGTTGCGGTACTCAGGATAACTGGGAGGCTCAGCTGAGCTGACGTGGCAGTGTGCCCAGGCTGGAGCTGACCACAGAACCTGCACCAGAGGCCAGCTCTGTGCCTCTCTGTGCCTGCCCACAGAGCAGGAAAATAAAGGCCCAGTAGAGATGGCGCAGAGGGACTGGGAGTGGCATGGCCAGTGGAGGTGTCTGTCCTGGCCCGCTGGGGGTCCAGGTGCTAGCGGCCTGAGAGCTGGGTGGATGGAAGCCAGGCGGTGGGTGGTAGACCAGATGCCTGGTTTCAGGAGCTACTTTCACACTGACCTGAAAGGAAGGTTCCTGGTGGTGTGTATGTGTGTGTTCAGCGGCGTTTCAGTCTTTGCCACCTCATGTACTGTAGCCTGGCAGGCTCCTCTGCCCATGGAACTTTTCAGGCAAGAATACTGGAGGGCGATGCCCTTTCCTCCTGCGGGGGATCTTCCCAACCCAGGAATCAAACCCGTGTCTCTTGCATCTCCTGCATTAGCAAGTGGATTATCACCAGCACTACGTGGGAAGCCAGAGCTCTTGGTAGAAGAAACCAGCGCTCGGAGCGGCAAGGGGATGATTAAACCACCCAGTTCTGGGGGTAAAAACAGTCCAAGGAGGGCTCCACAGGTCAGGGGCTCCCCATCGTTCATTACCTTTTCCCCAAGGGCCCCCGTCCCCACAGGGGACAGGGCAGGTAAAAGCATCGAGATGGTCAGGTGCACCTTGGGGGAGCTTTCTCACCTGAAGCTGAGGGGCTCAGCTGAGCAGTTTCTGAGCCCTGACATCCTGGGGTGGGAGGGGTAAGCACAACCCTAAGGCTCTGACCTCTCCTGGGAGGGGGTCTGGGCAGAGACCTCAGAGTCCGGAGGAAAAACGATTTCCCCCAGGAGTCTGTTGACCGGTGCTCTACAACCAGCCGGAGAAGAAGAGGGTGTGGTGGGAAGAGGGGACTTGGGTTGAATCTTAATCAGTCATGTGCTCGGTCGCTCAGTCGTGTCCGGCTCTTTGCAGCCCCGTGGACTGGAGCCCGCCAGTCCTCTACCCATGGGATTCTTCAGGCAAGAATCTGGAGTGGGTTGCCATTTCTTCCTCCAGGGGATCTTCCTGACCCAGGGACTGAACCCACATCTCTTGCATCTCCTGCATTGCAGGCAGGTTCTTTACCATTAGCAGCACCCGGGCAAGGGAAGCCCAGTCTGTCAGGACCACCCCACCTTTCAGACAAGGTCTAGTTTCCGGAACAACCAACAAAACTCAAATGGGATTTTTATTGTTAACAAGCAGTTGGGGGGCAGGGGGAAGGTGGAAGCGACTGCTGAGTAACAAAGCTTGCACACATACGCACACGGGGGGTGGGGGTGCCCATCTGCTCCCCTGGACTCCTCAGTCCATGCTCCACTTGGGGAGGCTGCTGGCAGTGCTTTCTGTCACTGAGTTTTCCGTCCATGGGCACGTGTCCCTGTCTGACCCTCACGGTGTCCCTGGAAACAGGGGAGGAGGGTCCAGCGCGGCTCGCCTGGAAGCAGGAGGACGCCAGTCCCAAGGCGCAGGTGCCTTGAGAGTCCCGTCCAGGACCCGCTCGCTCTGTGCTTTCTCAGGTCCCCCGGGAGGCCAGTGTAGACCCCTGCCTCCCAGATCAGGATCCAGGAGGGCGGCTGGGCCTGCACCACGCCCCCATGCTGCAGCCCCCTCCCCTGCTCCGCCCCTCGCCTCCCACTCAGAATGTGGGCAGATCCCCTCCGCCTTCCCAGCACCAAGCCCAGCGTTTCCCAGGGCCTCGGGCGGGCTCCTTATCACTTCCGCAGGGAGCCTGTCTCTGATTCCTGCACCTACAGGAGCCGCCACCCGTCACCGCCTTTACTGGTCACAGCCTAAAACCAGAGGCTTATTTGTGTATTTATTGCCTAAGAAGCTAAGTTGTGCTTTTATGAGTGTAAGGAGCTGGTTTGTTTTGTTCACTGTGCTGGTCTGAGCTCCCAGGGGAGTGTCTGGCTTATTGTAAGTGCTCAATAGATTATTTGCTGGGGAATGCACTGCTTTGGGCCAACTATTCTCTTCCAAGGGGTAAGGTGGGCAATTCTTCAGGAGGCGAGGGGGTGGGGACCAAGAGGTTCCTCAATCCTTGCCTAGGGGTCTGGCATCATGGAGATCAGCTCTAGACATTAAATTTTTTTTTTTTTTGGATGTGTTGGGTCTCTTGCTGTGTGGGCTTTTCTCTAGTTGCAGCAAGCACGGGCTACTCTTCATCAAAGTGCGCGGGCTTCTCACTGCAGTGGCCTCTCTTGTCACAGACCTTGGGCTCAGTACTTTCAGCTCCCCGGCTCTAGAGCACAGACTCAATAGTCCTGGAGCACAGGCTTAGTTGCTCTGCGGCACATGGGATCTTCCCAGATCAGGGATCAAACCTGTGTCTCCTGCATGGGCAGGCAGATTTTTACCACCAAGTCACCAGGGAAATCCAGCTCTGGACATTTTGTCCCATCCTGATTCATGACCTCTCCCTGCCGGAAATCCACCCCCAGCCCCTTCCAAGAGCATCTTCTGAGGGTCTGCTCAGGTTCACGACTTTCCCTGTCTAAGATGTGCTTGTCTGCACACACATGCATCCACGCACTTCACAGGCACAAACGAGAGCACACAGCCTCCCCAGGCTTCCCCTACCCTCTTGCCCACATCCAACCACAGGCATCTCCAGCTGGTCCATCTGCAACCCCAGAAGGCTGCTCTCTCAGGCTGCTCTGTTCCTTCCTGCTGCAGCCCAGAAAGCTGATGTTGGCGGGGAGTCAGCGGGCACCTCCATCAACCACTCCCAGATGCTGCTCCAGCGCCTGCAGGAACTGCTGCGGCAGGGCAATGCCAGCGATGTGGTGTTGCGGGTGCAGGCCATGGGCACCGACGAGGTCCGAGTCTTCCATGCCCACCGCCTGCTGCTGGGACTGCAGAGTGAGCAGTTCCGGGAGCTGCTGAGTAACCAGAGCGAGGTGGTGTTGCAGGAGTCCCCGGACTGTGCTGCTGTCTTCGACAAGTTCATCAGGTGGGGAAGGATCAGGGGAAGACATCCCTTTCCACGTCCCTGGCTTCTCTACTCACAGGGTGATGGAAGCCCTGGCTCTTAACCCTGCCCCTTCCCTGGATGGCATTAGGATGACCATGCAACTACCTCCCTCTTCCTTCTTTGCACCAGCTTCTTGCAAAATGCAGCAGGACTCCCCTGACTGAAAGCTCTGAGAGGTTTGAAGTTAGTTACCAAATACTTTCAAAGCTGTTTCCAAACCTGGCCTTGAGAGCTTTTAAGGACTATAGACTTCTAGGCCCCACCCTGAATTCCGAGCTTCACATCTAGGGTTGGGCCACTGTTTCTTATTTTAATGTCTCTGTGTGGTTTTGCTGTCTGGCCAGGTTTTGAATCACAGGGCTAGGGGGCTGCTTCCTGCTAGCGTTCTGCGCAGGGACACTGCCCACACTCTAGTCTGAGGAAGTGACCCTGCTTTAATAGCTTAGACAAGATGGCTGCAGAATATTGGTCATTTCTTCAAACTTCCAGGCAACAGAAAGAGAGATAGCACAGAAGGACAAAAGCATCTTTCCTCTACCCCCTAACTGGGAAAGATTGAAGGAAGGAGGAGAAGGGGACAACAAAGGATGAGACAGTTGGATGGTGTCACCGACTCAATGGATAAGAGTTAGAACAAGCTCCAGGAGATGGTGAAGGACAGGGAAGCCTGGTGTGCTGGTCTATGCAGTCGCAAAGAGTCGGACAGGACTGACAGACTGAACGACAATAATCTCTACCCTCAGTTCAGTTCAGTCGCTCAGTCGTGTCCGACTCTTTGTGACCCCCATGAATTGCAGCACACCAGGCCTCCCTGTCTATCACCAACTCCCAGAGTTCACTCAGACTCACGTCCATTGAGTCAGTGATGCCATCCAGCCATTTCATCTTCTGTCGTCCCCTTCTCCTCCTGCCCCCAATCCTTCCCAGCATCAGAGTCTTTTCCAATGAGTCAACTCTTCGCATGAGGTGGCCAAAGTACTGGAGTTTCAGCTTTAGCATCAATCTCTACCCTAGTCAGTTCTATTTAACCAGCCTTTCCCCCAATCCCAGTCTGTGCCTTTGCAGACATCTCATTAGCTAGAATTTAGTCATGTGATCTAAGGGATCCTGGGAAACATCTTTTGTTCCCAGAGGCAAACAGTGAAGTTAAATGGCTTGCCCACTCTTATAGCAAGTAACTGGCGGAATATGAATCCGAACCCACACTGTACACCTGGTGAAGGTAGGAGATACATCTTTCTTGCCCTAGCACAGAGCTCAATCACTCAGTGGGCGCTCAATATAGGAATCATTGACGTACTCAGTCAGGTAAGTCCTGTCCGACTCTTTGGGACCCCATGGGCTGTAGCCCACGAGGCTTATGTGTCCATGGTATTTTCCAGGCAAGGATACTGGAGGGGGTAGCCATTTCCTACTCCAGAGGATCTTCCTGACCCAGGGACAGAACCTGCGTCCCCTAAATTGGCAGGCAGATGCTTCACCAGTGAGCCACCTGTGCTCGATAAATGCTTGCTTATTTCCACGTCCCACGAGAAACCGGAGAGAAGAGGCGGTGAAGTAGGATGCGCGTGGGAAGGTCCTTCTGTTGGCTCCCTTAATGACAATACTGTCTGCCCAAGGCCGGGTACCCTCGGGACTCAGGGGGCAGCGCTGGGTAGGGTAACCGCTGGCCGCCCTGACCGCGCTCCATCTCTGTACCTCTCTGGCAGGTACCTCTACTGCGGAGAGCTGACCGTGCTGCTGGCGCAGGCCATCCCCCTGCACCAGCTGGCCACCAAGTACCGCGTGGCCTCCTTGCAGCGGGGCGTGGCCGACTATATGCGCGCGCACCTGGTGGCGGCGCGGCCCGGCGGTGGGCTGTACCACTACGCGGTGAGCACCGGGGACGAGGCCCTGCGCCAGAGCTGCCTGCAGTTCCTGGCCTGGAACCTGTCGGCCGTGGCGGGGAGCGCCGAGTGGGGCGCCGTGAGCCCTGAGCTGCTGGCGCAGCTGCTGCCGCGCTCGGACCTCGTGCTGCAGGACGAGCTGGAGCTCTTCCAGGCGCTGGAGGCGTGGCTGGGCCGCGCGCGGCCGCCGCCGGCCATAGCCGAGCGCGCGCCGCGCGCCATCCGTTACCCCATGATCCCTCCGGCTCAACTGTTCCAGCTTCAGGCGCGCTCGGCCGCCCTGGCGCGCCATGGCCCGGCGGTGGCCGACCTGCTCCTTCAGGCCTACCAGTTCCACGCCGCCTCGCCGCTGCACTACGCCAAGTTTTTCGACGTCAACGGCAGCGCCTTCCTGCCCCGCAACTACCTCGCGCCCGCCTGGGGCGCCCCGTGGGTCATCAACAACCCTGCCCGCGACGATCGCAGCACCAGCTTCCAGACGCAGCTGGGCCCAAGCGGCCACGACTCGGGCCGCCGTGTCACCTGGAACGTGCTCTTCTCTCCACGCTGGCTGCCGGTAAGCCTGCGGCCCGTCTACGCGGACGCCACGGGCACCGCGCTGCCCCTCGCACGCCCTGAGGACGGCCGGCCGCGGCTGGTGGTCACGCCGGCCAGCAGCGGCGGCGACGCGGCGGGCGTGAGCTTCCAGAAGACCGTGCTGGTGGGGGCGCGCCACCACGGCCGCCTGCTGGTCCGCCACGCCTACAGCTTCCACCAGAGCAGCGAGGAGGCCGGCGACTTCCTGGCGCACGCCGACCTGCAGCGGCGCAACTCCGAGTACCTGGTGGAGAACGCCCTGCATCTCCACCTCATTGTCAAGCCCGTCTATCACACCCTCATCCGGACCCCCAAGTAGCCAACAGGCCGGGGCGGGAAGCTGAGCATCCCTGAGGCCTCTGGATCAGGAAAATAAAGGCCCAGTAGAGATGGCGCAGAGGGACTGGGAGTGGCATGGCCAGTGGAGGTGTCTGTCCTGGCCCGCTGGGGGTCCAGGTGCTAGCGGCCTGAGAGCTGGGTGGATGGAAGCCAGGCGGTGGGTGGTAGACCAGATGCCTGGTTTCAGGAGCTACTTTCACACTGACCTGAAAGGAAGGTTCCTGGTGGTGTGTATGTGTGTGTTCAGCGGCGTTTCAGTCTTTGCCACCTCATGTACTGTAGCCTGGCAGGCTCCTCTGCCCATGGAACTTTTCAGGCAAGAATACTGGAGGGCGATGCCCTTTCCTCCTGCGGGGCATCTTCCCAACCCAGGAATCAAACCCGTGTCTCTTGCATCTCCTGCATTAGCAAGTGGATTATCACCAGCACTACGTGGGAAGCCAGAGCTCTTGGTAGAAGAAACCAGCGCTCGGAGCGGCAAGGGGATGATTAAACCACCCAGTTCTGGGGGTAAAAACAGTCCAAGGAGGGCTCCACAGGTCAGGGGCTCCCCATCGTTCATTACCTTTTCCCCAAGGGTCCCCGTCCCCACAGGGGACAGGGCAGGTAAAAGCATCGAGATGGTCAGGTGCACCTTGGGGGAGCTTTCTCACCTGAAGCTGAGGGGCTCAGCTGAGCAATTTCTGAGCCCTGACATCCTGGGGTGGGAGGGGTAAGCACAACCCTAAGGCTCTGACCTCTCCTGGGAGGGGGTCTGGGCAGAGACCTCAGAGTCCGGAGGAAAAACGATTTCCCCCAGGAGTCTGTTGACCGGTGCTCTACAACCAGCCGGAGAAGAAGAGGGTGTGGTGGGAAGAGGGGACTTGGGTTGAATCTTAATCAGTCATGTGCTCGGTCGCTCAGTCGTGTCCGGCTCTTTGCAGCCCCGTGGACTGGAGCCCGCCAGTCCTCTACCCATGGGATTCTTCAGGCAAGAATCTGGAGTGGGTTGCCATTTCTTCCTCCAGGGGATCTTCCTGACCCAGGGACTGAACCCACATCTCTTGCATCTCCTGCATTGCAGGCAGGTTCTTTACCATTAGCAGCACCCGGGCAAGGGAAGCCCAGTCTGTCAGGACCACCCCACCTTTCAGACAAGGTCTAGTTTCCGGAACAACCAACAAAACTCAAATGGGATTTTTATTGTTAACAAGCAGTTGGGGGGCAGGGGGAAGGTGGAAGCGACTGCTGAGTAACAAAGCTAGATTCCTTTCCAGCCCCCAGCCACAGTAAGGGAAATGCCCGTCGGGCCCTTCCCCAACCATCCAGCATGCCCTTGTCCCAGATGTGGGCCCAGGAGCCCTAATCCCACGAACAGTCCCTCCCTGCTCCACCCCCGCCCCACATTCCTCAGGCCAATCTGGTTGCAGATCTTAGAATAGAGTTTCGGCAACAGGAGTCTCTGCCCAGAGAGCCCTGGGATCCAGGGCTGGGAAGCCAGGGAGCCCTGCCATCCAGGCCATGCCTCCTGGGCTCAGCTCCCCTTCCCGTTGGCACTGAAGGCACGGAAGTGTGGGGGCAGGCACCCCCATGGTTCCTGGGTCCCAGGGGCCCCAGCCTTCTGAGATCCCGAGCTCCTGACGCCAGGTCATCCCCATCTGCCCAGCCTCCGTCTCCCTTTGCTGCCACACCCCATCAAGCCTTGGCGGGCAGGAGGGCCGGTTCCGGGCAGGGCCCTCAGTTCTACTGTAATCCTCCATTTTTGCCTTGGGTGCCTGTGCCATAGGGCAGGCGGGGCATCCGAGTAACCCGTTCAGAAATATCCCCTGGGTTGGAGGGGGCAGCGACAGGGGAGGTGTCCTCCGGGCCTGCGACAGGGAAGGGCCAGGAGCTCTGCTTTAAGGCATGCCTCTCCATGCCCTCTAGTCACCCACAGTGGCTCTGAACTCCCTGGGGCACCTCCCCCCAGAGGCCAGTCCCACTAATAGTCTTCAGGAACCCAGTTTCCAGCAAGGGGCAGCCATAGGGGCAGGGAGCTCAACCAGTCTCCTCCCTGGCCTGGCCAAGGGCTCCCCTCTCCCCATTGCTATCCCTGCCCCCCCACCCCCACTTGCTGGTACTCACCCAAGTTCTGGCACGGAGGAAGTTTGACCTTGGCCATAGGCAGTGTGGCCTTTCCCAGGGGCCGGACGGTAGGGGTCAGGTGCCCAACCACTGGCATCCTCTGTTCTGAGGTGTGATTCTCCACGGAACAGGGTCCAGCGACGTTCATCTTGGGGCGGGAGAGCTGCGTTGGCTGGAGAGCCAGATGAGCTCGGAGCTGGGTGGGGATCTGATATAGGAGATGTTAGGTTCAGTTGGGGGACACTCCATGGAGAGTGGTGCACAGCTAGGGGTACCCTGGGGCCTCTGGAGGAGTCCAGCCTTCAGAACCCAGCAAGGAGGGGGCCCAGACACCCCCAGCTCCTGTCCCTCTAGGCTCACCCCTTGTCCTGTGACTTCAAAGGCCTGGGACCTCCGCTTCACCTCCAGGGAGTCCTCACGTTTCTTTCTTGGGCTTTTCTTCTGGCCTTACAGCGTGGGACAAGGGCCATCGCCATGACGCTCGACTGCCCGGGATGGCGCCTCGCCTGTGCTGCTGGACAGGCTGTCCTCGTTGGTGGCGTGCTGGAGGGTGGGGCTGGGTGGCCGCTTGCAGGCCAGCGGTCCGGGTGGCCACACGTCATCAGTCTCGCCCAGCGAGTGCAGGGACAGGCTGCTCTGCTTTATGGTGGGTGCCAGCAGTTGGCACCCCTTGGCCCCCAGGGCCTGCGATTGGTGCCTGGCAGCCTTCCCGCTGATGCTCTTGGTGTCGGCTGTGGTCTCCTTCCTCCCTGCGGCAGGACAGAGCGGCACCCACCCCGGGATCAAGGCCACATTTCCCCCCGCCCTCCTGCATCTCCAACACCCCTTTCTCTGCTGCAGCTCACCCCAACTTGCTTGCTGTTTGAGAAACTTTGGGCAAGTTTCTGAGCCTTTTTTTCATCTGTAAACTGACGATGGTAAAACTAGCCTCAGTGGGTTGGGAAGGGTTTTTTTTGACCATGACACACGGCATACGGGATCTAAGTTCCCTGACTGGGGATCGAAATTTCACCCACTGCAGTGGAAGTGCTGAGTCTTAACCACTGAAATGCCAGGGAAGTCCCAGGTTCTGAAGATGGATTGCTGAGCTATGAGGGTCACCTGTGGCCACAGGGTAGGGAGGATTCGGACTCTATTTGCTATTACAGTTATTTCCGAGTGGGAAGTGGAGGGGGCTTGACCCCAAGGGCCATGTGTTCCCCATTCTGTTTCCAATTGTGTCCCCTGCTCTGTGTGGACAGAGCAGGTGGTTACTCTTCTCTGGGTACTGGTGCCTCTCTTTCTAGAATGATGCCTGGGTGTGTTCAGCAGAGGAGAGGGAAGGAAGAGGCTTCGGCTGGGTGCGCTGAGCTATTGAGATCATGCCAGGCTCAGGCTGATGGGGGTTGGGGGAGGCAGGGGACACACCTTTGAGGGACAAGGGGATCTCCGACAGATTCTCGATGCTTTCAGGGGAGGAGTTGATCTGGCCGTTCAGACCGACCTGAGTGGCAGCTTGTGAGATGAATGGGTTGGGAAGAGAAGCCATTGGACCCAGCAGGAACCCTATGTCCTCAGAGGGCTGTTTTGGAAAAGTTCCATCCCAACCACTGGGTGTCCCTCCCGGGTACTCCCGCCCACATCCAGGGACCCGTGGGGCCCACTGCTCACCTCCTGCATCACCAGGTTGACAGCCGGGATTCGGGGTGGGGTGGGCATAAAGGAGCCCTTCGCTTGCCAGGCCCGGGAGCTGGCCTTGAACGGGTGCTTGGCTTCACTGAGGTCGGCAGAGGAGGATGGGCAGCTGTTGCCCAGGCTGGTACCACGGGGGTCCCAGCGCCACCCCTCCTGAGAACTGTTGCATTGTGGGAACGAGGACCCCAAAGTCCTGGCTCCATATCTGTGCCCCCCTCCCCTCTTTCCTGCTCCATCCTCCCTGGGAAGCCAGGTCTGGGCTGGCATCTCTGAGACATGGCCTGGTGGCTCAGGCGGGCTGGATGGCTGGAAGTGGTGCTCAGCTCACCTCTCAGTGCCGAGCAGAGGAGGAAGCTTCCGTGCTGGTGCGGGGACTCGGAGTTTGGCATCTTGACGCTCTCTAGGTCAGACTCCTCCGGGTCGGCACGGTTCCCGGGGGGCTAATCTTGGGCAAGGCGCTGTCCTGGGGAGAGGAAAGGAGGGAGAGGGGAGTCGGAAGACTTGGTCTCAGACTGAGTAAACAGCCTGGGTGACACAGGCACACAGAGTGTCTGGGGCTGTAATCTGGGCTGGGAGCCCCAGAAGACAGGGGGGCTTGTGTGCTGAGTCCCCAGGGGCCAGCCGTGGTCTGCTAGGCATCCCCAGTGGCACTGCCTGGTGGCCTGGGCTCCTGGGAGGGCATCTGGGGCCCTTAGTGATATCTCAGATGGCCAACCCTGACCCTCAGACCCTGGATGGGGACACGTGTGGCAGAAGAACAGCACGGGAGGGGAGCTTGGTGAGGCTTTGGGTCGGATAAGGAGGAGGAGGAGGAGGAGGAAGAGGTGTCCGCTTTCTGGGGACCAGCCAGCACGGTCCCGAGGCCACCCTACTTGCTGGCAGGCGCCGCCCTGGGCATCAGCCCTGCCCCTAGCACAGGGGCGCATTGTCCGGCCCGGGCGCCCACCTGCAGGGCCCGAGAGGCCAGGCGGTCCATCATGGTGGCACGCTCCAGGTTGCCCTCCTCCTGCTCCCGCAGGTACACTTCGTACAGCTCCTTCAGATGCTGCGGCACAGCCAGGTTGCAGTCTGCGGTGGGGGAGCGGAGAGGCAGGGCTCAGTGCGCGCTCTCGGGCTCTAGGCGGGTCGGACGTGCGCGGTGTAGGTAGCGAGGGGACCCTACCCTGGATGAGCTGCCGCTGGGCGCGGATGATCTCCTCGCAGAGGCTGCGGCGCTGCTCCAGGCGGCGCAGGGCCTCGCGGCGGTGGCGGAGCGCGCTGTCGCGGAGCAGGGCTTGCGACTGCATCTCGGCGTTCTTCAGCTCCAGCTCGTGCACGCGGCAGAGCAGGCCGAGCGCCTCGCGCTGCTGCTCCGAGCTGACGCGCCGCGGCAGCGTCTGCTCCAGGCGGCGGCCCCGCGCGCGCAGCTCTCGGCACCGCTGCTCCAGCGCCAGCTGGGGAGCCGAGCGGGCCGTCAGCACCAGGTGGCCGGTGAGGGGCCGCCTGCACCCGCCGCTGAGCGGGTCCTCGCCCTTCCAAGCCCCCGGATGCTGTGCGGCCGGCTGAAGCCCCACTCCGAGGCCCGCTTTTCGAAGCTGTGTCTTGAACTCTGCAACCGGGGACTGCTCCTGAGGGACCCCTCTGTGCCCACCTTCTTGCAACCCATCCCTGAAACAGGCTCCGTGCAGTGAAGTCGCTCAGTTCTGTTCGACTCTTTGCGACCCCATGGACCGCAGCCCGCCAGGCTCCTTCTTCCATGGGATTCTCCAGGCGAGGATATTGGAGTGGGCTGCCATTTCCTTCTCCAAGGGATCTTCCCGACCCAGGGAGGGAACCTCGGTCTCCCGCATTGGCGGGCGGACTCTTTACCATCTGAGCCACCAGGGAATCCAGGGAAATGAGCTCCGTGGACCAGCTCAACCGCAGCCCATCTCATGCCCTCTGGACTGGTGGACCCTGAAGCCCCCTGGTATGGCTATGCTCCAGAACAGAGAAGGGAGATCTGGAAAATCCTCATTAAAATGTTGGCTAACAGTTTTCTGAGTCTTTAATATGTGAAAGGATTTATTTACTCTTCTCATCAACCCCACGAGGGTGGACCACTCCCATTTTAAAGATGAGTTCTTGCCTGGAGAATCCCATGGACAGAGGAGGTTGGTGGGCTATAGTCCAGGGGGTAGCAAAGAGTCAGACCCAACTGAGCGACTGAGTCCACACACACAAAGCGTTAGTCCCTCACTGGTGTCTGACTCTGTGACCCGCCAGGCTCCTGTGTCCATGGGGTTCTCCAGGCAAGAATACTGGAGTGGGTAGCCATTTCCTACTCCAGAGGATCTTCCTGACCCAGGGACAGAACCTGCGTCCCCTAAATTGGCAGGCGGATGCTTCACCACTGAGCCACCTGTGGTCGATAAATGCTTGCTTATTTCCACGTCCCACGAGAAACCGGAGAGAAGAGGCGGTGAAGTAGGATGCGCGTGGGAAGGTCCTTCTGTTGGCTCCCTTAATGACAATACTGTCTGCCCAAGGCCGGGTACCCTCGGGACTCAGGAGGCAGCGCTGGGTAGGGTAACCGCTGGCCGCCCTGACCGCGCTCCATCTCTGTACCTCTCTGGCAGGTACCTCTACTGCGGAGAGCTGACCGTGCTGCTGGCGCAGGCCATCCCCCTGCACCAGCTGGCCACCAAGTACCGCGTGGCCTCCTTGCAGCGGGGCGTGGCCGACTATATGCGCGCGCGCCTGGCGGGCGGCGCGGGCCCGGCGGTGGGCTGGTACCACTACGCGGTGAGCACCGGGGACGAGGCCCTGCGCCAGAGCTGCCTGCAGTTCCTGGCCTGGAACCTGTCGGCCGTGGCGGGGAGCGCCGAGTGGGGCGCCGTGAGCCCTGAGCTGCTGGCGCAGCTGCTGCCGCGCTCGGACCTCGTGCTGCAGGACGAGCTGGAGCTCTTCCAGGCGCTGGAGGCGTGGCTGGGCCGCGCGCGGCCGCCGCCGGCCGTGGACGAGTGCGCGCTGCGCGCCATTCGTTACCCCATGATCCCTCCGGCGCAGCTGTTCCAGCTTCAGGCGCTCTCGGCCGCCCTGGCGCGCCATGGCCCGGCGGTGGCCGACCTGCTCCTTCAGGCCTACCAGTTCCACGCCGCCTCGCCGCTGCACTACGCCAAGTTTTTCGACGTCAACGGCAGCGCCTTCCTGCCCCGCAACTACCTCGCGCCCGCCTGGGGCGCCCCGTGGGTCATCAACAACCCTGCCCGCGACGATCGCAGCACCAGCTTCCAGACGCAGCTGGGCCCAAGCGGCCACGACTCGGGCCGCCGTGTCACCTGGAACGTGCTCTTCTCTCCACGCTGGCTGCCGGTAAGCCTGCGGCCCGTCTACGCGGACGCCACGGGCACCGCGCTGCCCCTCGCACGCCCTGAGGACGGCCGGCCGCGGCTGGTGGTCACGCCGGCCAGCAGCGGCGGCGACGCGGCGGGCGTGAGCTTCCAGAAGACCGTGCTGGTGGGGGCGCGCCACCACGGCCGCCTGCTGGTCCGCCACGCCTACAGCTTCCACCAGAGCAGCGAGGAGGCCGGCGACTTCCTGGCGCACGCCGACCTGCAGCGGCGCAACTCCGAGTACCTGGTGGAGAACGCCCTGCATCTCCACCTCATTGTCAAGCCCATCTATCACACCCTCATCCGGACCCCCAAGTAGCCAACAGGCCGGGGCGGGAAGCTGAGCATCCCTGAGGCCTCTGGATCAGGAAAATAAAGGCCCAGTAGAGATGGCGCAGAGGGACTGGGAGTGGCATGGCCAGTGGAGGTGTCTGTCCTGGCCCGCTGGGGGTCCAGGTGCTAGCGGCCTGAGAGCTGGGTGGATGGAAGCCAGGCGGTGGGTGGTAGACCAGATGCCTGGTTTCAGGAGCTACTTTCACACTGACCTGAAAGGAAGGTTCCTGGTGGTGTGTATGTGTGTGTTCAGCGGTGTTTCAGTCTTTGCCACCTCATGTACTGTAGCCTGGCAGGCTCCTCTGCCCATGGAACTTTTCAGGCAAGAATACTGGAGGGCGATGCCCTTTCCTCCTGCGGGGCATCTTCCCAACCCAGGAATCAAACCCGTGTCTCTTGCATCTCCTGCATTAGCAAGTGGATTATCACCAGCACTACGTGGGAAGCCAGAGCTCTTGGTAGAAGAAACCAGCGCTCGGAGCGGCAAGGGGATGATTAAACCACCCAGTTCTGGGGGTAAAAACAGTCCAAGGAGGGCTCCACAGGTCAGGGGCTCCCCATCGTTCATTACCTTTTCCCCAAGGGCCCCCGTCCCCACAGGGGACAGGGCAGGTAAAAGCATCGAGATGGTCAGGTGCACCTTGGGGGAGCTTTCTCACCTGAAGCTGAGGGGCTCAGCTGAGCAATTTCTGAGCCCTGACATCCTGGGGTGGGAGGGGTAAGCACAACCCTAAGGCTCTGACCTCTCCTGGGAGGGGGTCTGGGCAGAGACCTCAGAGTCCGGAGGAAAAACGATTTCCCCCAGGAGTCTGTTGACCGGTGCTCTACAACCAGCCGGAGAAGAAGAGGGTGTGGTGGGAAGAGGGGACTTGGGTTGAATCTTAATCAGTCATGTGCTCGGTCGCTCAGTCGTGTCCGGCTCTTTGCAGCCCCGTGGACTGGAGCCCGCCAGTCCTCTACCCATGGGATTCTTCAGGCAAGAATCTGGAGTGGGTTGCCATTTCTTCCTCCAGGGGATCTTCCTGACCCAGGGACTGAACCCACATCTCTTGCATCTCCTGCATTGCAGGCAGGTTCTTTACCATTAGCAGCACCCGGGCAAGGGAAGCCCAGTCTGTCAGGACCACCCCACCTTTCAGACAAGGTCTAGTTTCCGGAACAACCAACAAAACTCAAATGGGATTTTTATTGTTAACAAGCAGTTGGGGGGCAGGGGGAAGGTGGAAGCGACTGCTGAGTAACAAAGCTAGATGGCTTTCCAGCCCCCAGCCACAGTAAGGGAAATGCCCGTCGGGCCCTTCCCCAACCATCCAGCATGCCCTTGTCCCAGATGTGGGCCCAGGAGCCCTAATCCCACGAACAGTCCCTCCCTGCTCCACCCCCGCCCCACATTCCTCAGGCCAATCTGGTTGCAGATCTTAGAATAGAGTTTCGGCAACAGGAGTCTCTGCCCAGAGAGCCCTGGGATCCAGGGCTGGGAAGCCAGGGAGCCCTGCCATCCAGGCCATGCCTCCTGGGCTCAGCTCCCCTTCCCGTTGGCACTGAAGGCACGGAAGTGTGGGGGCAGGCACCCCCATGGTTCCTGGGTCCCAGGGGCCCCAGCCTTCTGAGATCCCGAGCTCCTGACGCCAGGTCATCCCCATCTGCCCAGCCTCCGTCTCCCTTTGCTGCCACACCCCATCAAGCCTTGGCGGGCAGGAGGGCCGGTTCCGGGCAGGGCCCCTCAGTTGTGCCGTAAGCATCCGTTTTTGCCTTGGGTGCTTGTGCCACAGGTCAGGCGGGGCATCCGACCAACCCTTTCGGAAACATCGCCTGGGTTGGAGCTGGCAGCGACAGGGGAGGTGTCCTCCGGGCCTGCGACAGGGAAGGGCCAGGAGCTCTGCTTTAAGGCATGCCTCTCCATGCCCTCTAGTCACCCACAGTGGCTCTGAACTCCCTAGGGGCACCTCCCCCACCAGAGGCCAGTCCCACTAATAGTCTTCAGGAACCCAGTTTCCAGCAAGGGGCAGCCATAGGGGCAGGGAGCTCAACCAGTCTCCTCCCTGGCCTGGCCAAGGGCTCCCCTCTCCCCATTGCTATCCCTGCCCCCCCCCCCACTTGCTGGTACTCACCCGAGTTCTGGCACGGAGGAAGTTTGACCTTGGCCATAGGCAGCGTGGCCTTTCCCAGTGGCCTGATGGTAGGGGTCAGGTGCCCAATCACTGGCATCCTCTCTTCTGTGGTGTGACTCTCCACAGGACAGAGTCCAGCGACGTGCATCTTGGGGCGGGAGAGCTTCATTGGCTGGAGAGCCAGATGAGCTGGGAGCTGTGTGGGGATCTGATACAAGGAGATGTTAGGTTCAGTTGGGGGACACTCCATGGAGAGTGGTACACAGCTAGGGGTACCCTGGGGCCTCTGGAGGAGTCCAGCCTTCAGAACCCGGCAAGGAGGGGGCCCAGACACCCCCAGCTCCTGTCCCTCTAGGCTCACCCCTTGTCCTGTGATTTCAACGCCCTGGGACTTCCGCTTCCTCTTTGCCTCCAGGGACTCCTTTCGTTTCTTTCTTGGGCTTTTCTTCTGGCCTTGCAGCGGGGGACAAGGGCCATCGCCATGACGCTCGACTGCCCGGGATGGAGCCTCGCCTGTGCTGCTGGACAGGCTGTCCTCGCTGGCGGCGTGCTGGAGGGTGGGGCTGGGCGGCCGCTTGCAGGCCAGCGGTCCGGGCAGCTGCACATCATCCGTCTCGCCCAGCAAGTGCAGGGACAGGCTGCTCTGCTTTATGGTGGGTGCCAGCAGTTGGCGCGCCTCGGCCCCCAGGGCCTGTGAACGGCGCCGGGCAGCCTTCCCGGTGATGCTCTTGGTGTCGGCTGTGGTCTCCTTCCTCCCTGCGGCAGGACAGAGCGGCACCCACCCCGGGATCAAGGCCACATTTCCCCCCGCCCTCCTGCACCTCCAACACCCCTTTCTCTGCTGCAGCTCACCCCAACTTGCTTGCTGTTTGAGAAACTTTGGGTAAGTTTCTGAGCCTTTTTTTCATCTGTAAACTGACGATGGTAAAACTAGCCTCAGTGGGTTGGGAAGATTTTTTTTTTTTTTGACCATGACACACGGCATACAGGATCTTAGTTCCCTGACTGGGGATCGAACCTTCACCCGCTGCAGTGGAAGTGCTGAGTCTTAACCACTGGACTGCCAGGGAAGTCCCAGGTTCTGAGGATGGATTGCTGAGATAATGAGGGTAGCCTGAGGCCACAGGGTAGGGTGGATTCGAACTCTCAATGCTATTACATTTATTTCCGAGTGGGTAGTGGAGGGGGCTTGACCCCAAGGGCCATGTGTTCCCCATTCTGTTTCCAATTGTGTCCCCTGCTCTGTGTGGACAGAGCAGGTGGTTACTCTTCTCTGGGTACTGGTGCCTCTCTTTCTAGAATGATGCCTGGGTGTGTTCAGCAGAGGAGAGGGAAGGAAGGGGCTTTGGCTGGGTGCGCTGAGCTATTGAGATCATGCCAGGCTCAGGCTGATGGGGGTTGGGGGAGGCAGGGGACACACCTTTGAGGGACAAGGGGATCTCCGACAGATTCTCGATGTTTTCAGGGGAGGAGTTGATCTGGCCGATCAGACCGACCTGAGTGGCGGCCTGTGAGATGAATGGGTTGGGAAGAGAAGCCATTGGACCCAGCAGGAACCCTATGTCCTCAGAGGGCTGTTTTGGAAAAGTTCCATCCCAACCACTGGGTGTCCCTCCCGGGTACTCCCGCCCACATCCAGGGACCCGTGGGGCCCACTGCTCACCTCCTGCATCACCAGGTTGCCGGCCGGGATTCGGGGTGGGGTGGGCATAAAGGAGCCCTTCGCTTGCCAGGCCCAGGAGCTGGTCTTGACTGGGTGCTTGGCTTCACTGAGGTCGGCAGAGGAGGATGGGCAGCTGTTGCCCAGGCTGGTACCACGGGGGTCCCAGCGCCACCCCTCCTGAGAACTGTTGCATTGTGGGAACGAGGACCCCAAAGTCCTGGCTCCAGACCTGTGCCCCCCTCCCCTCTTTCCTGCTCCATCCTCCCTGGGAAGCCAGGTCTGGGCTGGCATCTCTGAGACATGGCCTGGTGGCTCAGGCGGGCTGGATGGCTGGAAGTGGTCCTCAGCTCACCTCTCAGTGCCGAGCAGAGGGAGGAAGCTTCCGTGCTGGTGCGGGGACTCGGAGTTAGGTATCTTGACCTTGTCTAGGTCAGACTCCTCCGGAGTCAGCACGGTTCCTGGTGGGCTAAGCTTGGGCAAGGCGCTGTCCTGGGGAGAGGAAAGGAGGGAGAGGGCAGTTGGAAGACTTGGTCTCAGACTGAGTAAACAGCCTGGGTGACACAGGCACACAGAGTGTCTGGGGCTGTAATCTGGGCTGGGAGCCCCAGAAGACAGGGGGGCTTGTGTGCTGAGTCCCCAGGGGCCAGCCGTGGTCTGCTAGGCATCCCCAGTGGCACTGCCTGGTGGCCTGGGCTCCTGGGAGGGCATCTGGGGCCCTTAGTGATATCTCAGATGGCCAACCCTGACCCTCAGACCCTGGATGGGGACACGTGTGGCAGAAGAACAGCACGGGAGGGGAGCTTGGTGAGGCTTTGGGTCGGATGAGGAGGAGGAGGAGGAGGAAGAGGTGTCCGCTTTCTGGGGACCAGCCAGCATGGTCCCGAGGCCACCCTACTTGCTGGCAGGCGCCGCCCTGGGCATCAGCCCTGCCCCTAGCACAGGGGCGCATTGTCCGGCCCGGGCGCCCACCTGCAGGGCCCGAGAGGCCAGGCGGTCCATCATGGTGGCACGCTCCAGGTTGCCCTCCTCCTGCTCCCGCAGGTACACTTCGTACAGCTCCTTCAGATGCTGCGGCACAGCCAGGTTGCAGTCTGCGGTGGGGGAGCGGAGAGGCAGGGCTCAGTGCGCGCTCTCGGGCTCTCGGCGGGTCGGACGCGCGGGGTGTAGGTAGCGAGGGGACCCTACCCTGGATGAGCTGCCGCTGGGCGCGGATGATCTCCTCGCAGAGGCTGCGGCGCTGCTCCAGGCGGCGCAGGGCCTCGCGGCGGTGGCGGAGCGCGCCGTCGCGGAGCAGGGCTTGCGACTGCATCTCGGCGTTCTTCAGCTCCAGCTCGTGCACGCGGCAGAGCAGGCCGAGCGCCTCGCGCTGCTGCTCCGAGCTGACGCGCCGCGGCAGCGTCTGCTCCAGGCGGCGGCCCCGCGCGCGCAGCTCTCGGCACCGCTGCTCCAGCGCCAGCTGGGGAGCCGAGCGGGCCGTCAGCACCAGGTGGCCGGTGAGGGGCCGCCCGCACCCGCCGCTGAGCGGGTCCTCGCCCTTCCAAGCCCCCGGATGCTGTGCGGCCGGCTGAAGCCCCACTCCGAGGCCCGCTTTTCGAAGCTGTGTCTTGAACTCTGCAACCGGGGACTGCTCCTGAGGGACCCCTCTGTGCCCACCTTCTTGCAACCCATCCCTGAAACAGGCTCCGTGCAGTGAAGTCGCTCAGTTCTGTTCGACTCTTTGCGACCCCATGGACCGCAGCCCGCCAGGCTCCTTCTTCCATGGGATTCTCCAGGCGAGGATATTGGAGTGGGCTGCCATTTCCTTCTCCAAGGGATCTTCCCGACCCAGGGAGGGAACCTCGGTCTCCCGCATTGGCGGGCGGACTCTTTACCATCTGAGCCACCAGGGAATCCAGGGAAATGAGCTCCGTGGACCAGCTCAACCGCAGCCCATCTCATGCCCTCTGGACTGGTGGACCCTGAAGCCCCTTGGTATGGCTATGCTCCAGAACAGAGAAGGGAGATCTGGAAAACCCTCATTAAAATGTTGGCTAACAGTTTTCTGAGTCTTTAATATGTGAAAGGATTTATTTACTCTTCTCATCAACCCCACGAGGGTGGACCACTCCCATTTTAAAGATGAGTTCTTGCCTGGAGAATCCCATGGACAGAGGAGGCTGGTGGGCTATAGTCCAGGGGGTAGCAAAGAGTCGGACCCAACTGAGCGACTGAGTCCACACACACAAAGCGTTAGTCCCTCACTGGTGTCTGACTCTGTGACCCGCCAGGCTCCTGTGTCCATGGGGTTCTCCAGGCAAGAATACTGGAGTGGGTAGCCATTTCCTACTCCAGGGGATCTTCCCGACCCAGGGATTGAACTGGCATCTCCTGCATTGCAGGTGGATTCTTTACCATCTGAGCCACCAGCGAAGTTCTCAGATGAGAAAGAGAGACTCAAAGTCACTGGGGATTTGTGGCCTGAGAGCCCAGGTTTCACTCCTCCCACAAGATTCTCCTAGCCCCTTCCTTCTGAGTCTCTCAACCCCCTCTCCCAGACCCAGAGCCCCAGGCACCTTCTGCTTTCGCAGCTTCTTCTGCTTGGTCATCAAGGTAGCGATGCTTTCGCGGGCGGACACCACCTCGGCGGGCTCCTTGATGTCTGGCTGGTTGTCACCGGTGTCCGAGTCCTTCCTGGTGTCACCCTTAGTGAAGGACTCCTTCCGACGCTCCTCCCGCCACTTGAGTGCCCGGCGTGACTTCTCATGCTTCCAGCTGCCGCAGCCCCAACCCCAAAGGAGACAGGGGATTCAGGCCATGGAGGGTTGGGGGGCATAAGGTGCGGCTCCAGCTCCCGGGTCCCATCCCAGGCCAGCGGTGCTTACCTGGCAATGGTGAGCAGGTGGTGGGAGGTGTCCATCTCCAGCTCCATGCCACGGTTCTCCAGCTCCAGCAGGCGTCTCTGCGTGTCCATTTGCTCCTGGAAGGTGCTGACCAGCTGCTCACGAAGGTGTTCCATTGCAGTCTGTTCGCCCTGCCCGCTGTGCAGCTGGACCTTGGCTGCCCGTTGAATGGGAGATGGGAGAGGTCAGCGGAGGAGGAAAGGTCAGCCCAGGAAAGTCTGGGTCCGCCTGGGCCCTCCCCACCTCTTTCTCCCCAAAAGACTTCTGTGCAACCACCTCCTCCACGAAGACCTCCTAGATTACCCCCTCCCACATTCCACCTTCCACATTGTCTTCAGGCAGTGACCCAAAGGTGACTCCCAGCTCCCTGTATGAACTGGGCTTCCACCAGCCTTTAGAGTGCCTTTCTGTCACCTAGTAAAAGGCACCCCTTAGACACTTTACTGCCATGTGCTGCAAGATCATCAAAGCAAGTACAGAAAATCTGTAAGGGAACCGTATCCCTCCTGGCGATGCCAGGCCCAGTCTGACAGCCCTCACTGCAGTTCCCAGAGTGAAGCCCCCACACAGCTAAATGCCCAGGTGACTCTCACTCTGATACCACCGAATCCTCGGGTCAGGTCTCTGAGGCAGAGATCACGATTCTGTTTGCCAGCTGAAGGACGGGTGGCTTAAAGGCTACTCAGCCAGAAAGAGCCCGAGTCCGGCTTTGAAGCCAGCGCTATCTGACCGCAGAGCAGCCTGAGGGGCATCGGGAGACGGGCTCTGGTTCACGGAGACCCACGCACGCACCCTGGATGTGGCGGATGTCGCCCCGCCCCAGCTGGGCTCGGTCCGGGCTCCGCCCGCCCCGCTCCTCCATCTTGCGCTTGAGCCTCTGGATCTCGCCCCGCAGGTCAGCAATGATGTTCGTGTACTGGGCGATGTGGTAGGAGACGCTTAGCAGGTTCCGCTTCACCTGGGGAGGGGGCGGGGTACAGTCACCTGGGGGCCAGGGCCTGCCAGTGGGGACCCTCTTTTTCTCCTGGTTGACAGTAACGACCTCCTCGCCTCCAACCCTGTTCTATGCTCTGCTTAGTCACTCAGCTGTGCCTGACTCGCTGCGACCCCATGGACAGTAGCCTGCCGGGCTCCTCTGTCCATGGGATTCTCCAGGCAAGAATACTGGAGTGGGTGCCATGCCCTCCTCCAGGGGATCTTCAACCCAGGGATTGAACCCAGGTCTCCTGCATTGCAGGCGGATTCTTTACCACCTGAGCTACCAGGAAAGCCCTGCCTCCGACCCTACAACCTATCAAACTACATGCCCCCACCAGAGGCATACTCCTAAAATTATGCGCCAGCCCCCCCGCCCCGCCCCAAGCCCCGGCTCTCTGTGCCACTCAACCTTCATTGGCTCCCTACTGCTGGGAGAATGTCCCGATTCCTTCATTTGGTGTTGAAGGCACACTGCTCTCTCTAGTTCCATTTGGCTCACTGCTCCGGTGGAGGAAGCATTCTCCTCACCCCACCTCTGCCGCCAACACCACCTCCTCCCTGCCTTAGGAGCCTCTGTCCTTACTGCTCCCTCCCTTCTGGAGTCTCCTCTTCACCCTTCAGATTCCCACTCACAGTCTCTAAAGAGGTCCGTGGGATCCCACGGCCTCCCTGCTGTTGGCGTGACTGCTATTAATAATATTCTGAACTATCAATTCGCTCTTTTAAGGGTCTCTTCCCACCATTAAGTTACTTAATGGAGAGAGTAGAGATAAAGCATCCAGCTCCTGACACAGTAGCTGGAAAACTGCTGTGTTAGGAGAATGTTGGTTAGGTTCTTAGACTCTTCACATGGGTGGGCCCAGATGACCTCATAGATAGCCAGGATTCTAACACACTGATCAGAAAATGTAGGGAAACCTTGAAAACTGGGCAGAGCTCAGTGCCCTTCCTCCCCAGCCGGGAAGCCGCTTAGCTCCCTTCAGCCTCACTGTCCTCGGCTGTGAGTTGAGGACAGAAATAACGCCTGCCTCATTCGAGGATCACATGAGATGAACTGATAAAGGGCCCACAGTATAAGTGCTCAGTAACACTCACCACTATTGGAACTGTTGGGGTTAGGGCCTTCGGAGGAGTAAAGGTCTGAATGAGCATCTTTTAAGATGAAAACAGGAAGATGGAAGGGGATGGTGGGGTTCGGGGCACAGACCTTGGGGATGAGCACAGACTTTGAGCAAGAGGAGGGCCGGGACTTCCCTGGAGGTCCGATGGTTAAGAGTCTGCCTGCCAATGCAGGGGACATGGGTTTGGTGTCTGGTCTGGGAAGATCTCACATGCCACGGGGCAACTAAGCCCATAAGCCACCCTTACTGAGCCCACACGCCCCAGAGCCCATGTCGCACAAGAGAATCCCCCATAGTCGCCACAACTAGAGAGGAGCCCCCAGTTCACCGCAACCAGAGAAACCCCACACATAGCAACAAAGACTGACCACGGCCAAATAAAGTTTGAAAAGAGAAGGGGCCTTTCAGAAGCTGTGGGCTTCCTGGCAAGTCACAGGGGGCCAGAGCAGTGGCGGCTCGGTCCAGCGTGTGTGTTCGGGGGGCTGGGGGTGGCACGCCTTGGAGTCAGTCAGGGGGCTTGAATCTTGGCCCAGAAGGGCAGATCCTGGGGGCACAGAGCAGGGGCGCCTCACCCGGGTCTTGATGCTCTTGGCCCGGCCGGCGTAGGTCAGGGTGTTCCGGGACTCCTCGAAGGCGCTGCTTGCTGGGCTGATGTGGGCGATCATCACGGTGCGGCTGTTTCCCCCCAGGGAGTCCTGGACGGGCCGGGGGCGGGCGGCGGTCAGCAGGGGCTGCCTCCCTGGACCCTGCTCCCGCTCGTGATGCCCTCGTGGCGTGTGTGCGTCTCTCTCTCTCACACACTCACAGGTGCTGGTGCCGAGCACCCCGTGGACCCTCCTGCCCCCTCTGCTGCCTCCCCACTTCTTCCCTCTCCCAGTTTCTTCTCCAAAGCTCATGTTAGAAAATTTCCAGCATCTGAGTCAGGGCCTCCCAGCTCTCCTCCTCCCCTGCTCATATACATGAGGACAAGGAAAGGTTGGCTGGGACCAGAGCGGGAAGAGCTCTGAGGGGTCCTGGGCTTCTCCGCCATCTCCTCGGGCCATCCAGGTCACCCCCTTTGCTGACGGCGGAAGGTGCCATTGTCTTGGCTGGAGCGAGGC
This sequence comes from Bubalus kerabau, assembly GCF_029407905.1. Lineage (NCBI taxonomy): Eukaryota > Metazoa > Chordata > Mammalia > Artiodactyla > Bovidae > Bubalus > Bubalus kerabau. The sequence continues at coordinate 7,070,406 of NC_073627.1, read as the reverse complement.
TGGTGATGGAGTGAACTGGGCCTGTGGCCACTGCCTCCCTTGTCCCGGGCTTGCCCTGCCCTCTTCAACGGAGAGAGTGTGCGGGGCTACAGGGGCCTAGGGGCAAAGCCCTCGGGTGTGGCAGTGACCATCGGAGCGACTTCAAGCAAGCTCCTTCACCTCCCTAACCCTCAGCTCCCTCCAGTTTCTAGGTAGCAGGAGCCGGCTCTCGCACCCCCAGCCTGCAGGTGCAGTGATGCTGGTGGGCTGATGCCCAGCGTTAGGTCACCTGCAGCTCTGCCATCAGCCCAGCCAGACCTCTGCTGGGGCCCTCCGTCCAGCACTTACTGGCGGGAGCCCTTGGGGAGGTTACTTAGCCTCCTAGTGCCTCGGTGTCCTCGTCTGCAAATGGAATTAATGACCCCCTAACTCAGATACGCTGACCCGATAAAAGGAACTGAGGAGAATTCCCTGGCCGTCCGGTGGTTAGGACTCCATGCTTTCACTGCTGAGGGCCCGGGGTTCAATCCCTGGTCGGGAAATTAAGATCCCACAAATCATGCAGAATGGCTCCCTCCTCTCCAAAAAGGAACTGGGTGTGGCGGGGGGAAGTAGTGCATTCAGAGCCCAGCCAGGAGTGTGCTCCCCACCCCACAACAGCAGCCTCTGGGAGCCACGAGACTGACAGTCCACCTGAACCCCCAAATCCAGATGACTCCCAGTTCCCTCAAACCCACAGCCCTGGGTGGGAGGGCGGTGGTCAGATGCTCAGATGCAACCTCTTTTCCTCCCCGCTGTTCGCAAACAGGGGCCGGCGAGCGCGTGCTCAGTCGCTTCAGCCACGTCCGACTCTTCTAGACCCCGTGGACTGGTTCCTCTGTCCATGGGATTCTCCAGGCAAGAGTACTGGCGTGGGTTGCCATGCCCTCCTCCAGGGGACCTTCCTGACCCAGGAATCAAACCCCCAACTCCTGCATCTCCTGCATTGCAGGCAGATTTTTTTTTTACCTCCTCAGCCACCTGGAAACCCCTAACACACAGGACACCCAGTTGAGATCTGAAATTTGGATAAATGAGTGAGCTTTTTTTAAAGTATAAGTATGTCTCAAAGACGGCATGGGACATACATACTGATACCCAAACCAGATTTCGTTATTTATCTGTTATTTATTCACATGCAGCTGGACATCCTGTATTTCTCTCTGTGCAGCTGGCAGCCCCACCCCGGGTGCCCAGGGCCTAGGCCCAGTGGCAGCTGGTACCTTCAGGAGGCGGGTGAGCTTGCTATCGCGATAGTTGACGTACTTGTTGGCGCCCTTGTCACTCAGCGCATTGATGCAGTTGCCCAGGGCCAGCAGCGAGCGGTTGATGTGGGCCCCCTCTTTCATGCGCTGCCCACGGTTCTGCGTCTGGGGCGGTGAGCAGCAGGTATGACCCCACCCCAGGCCATCCTGGGTTGTAAACCCTCTCCCTGTCCCCCAGGGCTCTGCAAGGAAGAGACGCTGAGGATCTGGTCTGCCCTCTGCTCAGGGAGGGCATTCCAGAAGGTCAGAGAACGAGAAGGTCTCTGGACAAGAGTGGGGCTTCCTAGGTGGGCGCTAGTGGTTAAGAACCTGCCTGGCAATGCAGGAGACACAGGAAACGCCGGTTCGATCCCTGGGTCTAGGAGATTCTCTGGAGGAGGGCATGGCAACCCACTCCAATACTCTTGCCTGGAAAATCTCATGGACAGAGGAGCCTGGTGGGCTGCAGTCCATGGGGTCACAGAGTTGGACATGACTGAAGCAACTGAGCACGCATGCTGGACAAGAGCAGGGGACAGGACATTCCCACAGAGGGCTGAGAGCCCGGCTCTTCGTCTGCCTGGGGACTGACCCGCTGGCACAGTTAAGGGCAGCACCGAGGGCGAGATGGTGGGAGGTCGCAACTTCCCAGGCAGCTCAGCTGGGAGCCAGCACGGCCATGGGCTCCCGGTTGTAGAGAGAGAGCCAGGCTCCAGAGGGGAAGGATGGAAGTTTGTGTGTACGCGGGAAAGGGTGTGTGAGCGTGTGTGAATTGTATGTGTACATGTGACAGTGTGTATGTGTGTATAAGAAGGTGTGTGAGGAACCACCTGGAGTTCCAGGGTCTAAGACTCCGCGCTCCCGATGCAGGGGGCCTGCGTTCGATCCCTGGTTAGAGAACTAGGTCCCACATCCACAGCTAAGAGTTTGAATGCTGCAACTAAAGATTCCATGTGCCATAACTAAGACCCAAAGCAGCCGATACATAAATAAATAATAAGTAAATATTAAAAAAAAAAAAAAAGAAGGCTGTGTGTTAGGAAATGCATGAATTTGTGTGTGAATGGATGTAAGAGCAGGACAGGACCAAGTCCCAGGAGGCTCTGCCACCCTTGGGAGACATCTCTGCCCAGCCTGGTGAAGCCGGGATCGGGTGGCTGCAGGGCACACCCTCTCCCCACTGGCTGCTCCCCGCCCCCTTCCTCCAGGAAGCCCTCAGGCCTTTACGGAAAGAGAATGTGTTTCTCCCACTCCACCCTATTGACACCAACCCTTGTTGCTTCTCCCCGGTACTTGCGTTTGCCTCAGTGCTAATGGTGAGATGCCCATGGATTCAGGCGACCACGAAACTTCTGAATTTGCCCACAAGAGGGGGCCAGGGTGGCAGGGCTGGGCAAACGGCGATGGGAGGGACCAACGCTGACAAGTGGGCGGCAGGCTCTTTTCTCTCCCTGATGTGGTGGGCAGGGTCCCCTCCCGGGCTCTGCCCAGGGTCCCCCCCATCAGGGGACATCGTCTCCCCTGGGCCCCAGCTCCTCACCGGGCCCATTCATTCTCCTGGCAGTTTCCCCAGGTCCTCCGGGACACACACTGTCTCCTTCCCTGGAGAGATCCTCACAAACCCTTCCCACAAACAGCCCCTTGGCGGGGGGGCGAAGTGGGGGGGTCTCCCTGGGGTACCCTAGCGCAGCCCACCCTTTCTGTCCTCTGTGACATCCCTCAGTGCCCGCCCCTCTGGAGCACCCCCCACTCCCGCCCTCCCTGAGACAGTCCCCACTCCACCCCTTGGGGAGCGGGGTGGGCCAGCCTCCCTGCCCCGCACCCCCAAGCTCTGCCCCCAGCCCCAGGGGGAGCCAGCCTCACCTGGGAGGCCCGCTCAGAGCCAGCCAGGTCGATCATGAAGAGGCGGCCCTGCCGCACCTCCTGCAGGACGTCCCTGACCCGGCCGCGCTGGCGCACGGTCACCTGGAGCACGGCGTGGGAGCGCGAGGACGTCTGGTTGGCGGCCGTGGGCTCCTGGGTCCTCTGCCGGTTCCCTCTCATCAGCAGCTGCATGATCTGGGTGGGCGGGGCAGAGCAGGGAGGCCACTCCTGGGGACCCGTGGGGACGCTCCCCAGTCCTGCCTCTGCGAGGTTGGGAAGGGGCCCAAGGCAGGGCTGGGTCAGCCCCCCGTGTGCTGTGGGGGCCGAGCGGTCAGGGCCTGTCAACTGGGATGCTGGGTGCCTTGCCGGTCCCCAGGGTCGGCGTGGCCGGGGGCGTGTCATCCAGGGTCCTCTGTGTCTGCCCCAGCTCCAGCCCAGCTGACCTGCAGTGGCTCCCTGGTTGCAGAGCCCTGCCGCCTCTGGTCATACCCCCACACACAGAGATTAGTGTCCTCCACTACCCGACTGGCTGCACAAGACTCGCCTCTTTGGCATTGATGGTGGAGACCTCAGTGAGTCCAGCCACCTGGATCACTCCCTTGGAGTCTTCCCTCAGCTCCAGGTACCCCAGGGAAGGGTTCAGCAGGTCCCGGATCATCTCATTGTAGATCTGATGGGACCGGTTGGGAGGGGCAGGGGACAGACGTTAACGGGAGACCAAGAGCAGGAGGCTCAGGCAACAGCCGGGCTCTCCATCCCTCCCGAGAGCTCCGGGCTCCTCTCAGGGAAACCCTGGGTTAAGGAGATGGACCCCTTCCTTCCTTCCTATGAGGTGGGCATAAGGGGGCTTCAGCATCCAGGGGGGAAATACTGGGCTGCCAAAGCCAATGGTACAGAAGGTAGCAGGCCGGCCGGGCACCAGGCAGAGGATGGGACCTAACCCGTGGCCAAGCCCTGGTGGTTGCTAAGCAACCCTTACGGTACCTTCACCCAGCCTCCCTAGCCACGGCCGTCGAAGTGCATTTTGCTGTCTAAGTCAACACGACGCTGGCTGGAGCAGGTGCTGGCAGCGATGCCTCGCTGCGCCTCCTGAGCTGTCACCCAGGAGATTATCAGCTTCCAGAGGGAGCCAGGGAGGCCAGGAGCCAGATGGAGCCTAGCCCAGGGGCTCTCCCGCCGCTTCTGGCCTCTGTGGGCCCCCACCCACACTGATCTGCTATTGCCCAGTGATAGCACTCCCACAGGTGGGCATCAGGGGCTGTGTCAAGGTGGAGAAGGCTGGCAGGTCTAAGCCTGTCCGTGTATGTAACATTCTCACCTGTACCTACATATACAGAGTGCCTACAGGTAGCCTGGCAAAGCAAACAGGGTTGGCTCAGTCGTGTCTGACTCTCTGTGATCCCATGCACTGTAGCCCACCAGGCTCCTCTGTCCATGGGATGCTCCAGGCAAGAATACTGGAGTGGGTTGCCAAACCCTCTTTCAAGGGATCTTCCCGACCCAGGGCTCGAACCCGCATCTCCTATGTCTCCTGCACTGGCAGGTGAGTTCTTTACCACTAGCGCCACCGGGGAAGCCCTGGAGACATCTAAGAAGGCATTGTGTGACAGCGCTGTGATGACCCCGAATCAACCGTCAACCCAAATCAACATCCCCGGGGGCGGTGGGAGGGGCAGGTAAGACCACAGGTGCCCGAACCTCCTCTTTACAAATCCAAACCTCGCTCCAGCTTCCTCAGAATGCAGGCACCGGCCTCTGGTCCGCGGAGGACACTCTGCCCTGCCCGTGTCCACCTCTGCAAAGCCGGGGGAACATGGACTCTCTCAGCCCCAGAAGAACAACCCCCAGCTCCAAGCAAGGCTGTCCTGGGACCCCCCTCATGCCAGCAGGTGACGGACACCTAGGCCCACCTCTCCCCACTAGGACCGCCGACTGGCGGGCTTTGACAGCACGGCCTCCCTGCTGACCACTAAGGGCCGGGCTTCAGTAGTGTGACCTCTGGGTTGCTCCCCACCCCCTGGCCCGAGCACGGGGCCAAGTAACTCCTCCATCACAGAGGGAAGAAAGAGCCTAGAAGCCCAGGCCAGGACAGACTGGGCTGGGAGCCCCTCTGTGGGGCTGGGTTGTGAGGAAGGGCCACAAGCAAGCGGGCAAGGGAAGCCGCTGGGTCAAGGGCAGGTCTGCTTCCCAAGCAGAAGTCTCTTTAGTGGAGGCGGGGCGTTGTGCAGGCTGCCTGGGCCAGCGGCACCTTTGCTGGGAAGCGGTTCCATGGCCGTGTTGTGCTGGGGTTGCTCCCACGCTCTCCCTGCCAGTCACCGGGCTCCACACCTCAAGAAGGAGGAGCTGAACAGCTGGCCCATCAGTGAGGCTGGTTAAGCCTGCAGCCCCGAGCCCTGTCGGGGTCAATGATGCAGGCCTGGGGGGCCAGGGCCATAGACGAGCCCTGGGGGTCACCAAAGAGCCACGGAGGTCAGGGTGCAGGGCCTGGCCAGACTGGGAGTTTGCCCTTTTCTTAAATGTTGGCCTCGAGGCATGTGAGATCTTACTTCCCCAACCAGGGATTGAACTCACGCCCCTTGCATTGGAAGGTAAAGTCTGAACCACTGGATCACCAGAGAAGTCCGCCACTTTTCTTCTTGGACTTGTGTGTCTTTACCTCCCGCCGCCCAGGGTCTTACTGGTCAGAGGAACGGAGCACTTGAGTGGTGGCTGGTTTTTGAGAGGTGCCCAGCCTGCCACGCACTGTGGCTTCTCCCAAACTGCAGGCCAGGCAAGTGCATCCTTTTTTACCTTAGTCACCTGACCAGAGATCAAACTCCCATGCAGGGGAAGGGCGGAGTCTTAACCACCGGACCGCCAGGGAAGTCGCAGGCAAGGGCATCTTTGAACCCAGTGGGGAGAGAAGATGCTGGGGGCAGAAGCCTAACGTTCTCCCCCTGCAGGGCCCGGAGTCCGTGTTGACAGCCCTGGGCGCACACCGCTCAGACCACCCTCTGTATGTCTAAGCTGAGAAAGGAGCAGGCCCGTCGGCACTGCCCAGCCCAGGGCCTTCTCGGAGGCGCAGTCCAGCCTCCCTCTCCACTGGCAGGGACAGAAAGGAGCCAGTGTTTGCCGTGTGTGGGCACACAATGGGCTGTGCCCTGGACCAGAGCGTTTCCATCAGCATCGGTTAATATCTCTCAGCCCCCAGTCCGGCTGGGAGCCAGGAGCAGCGCAGAGAGACAGCATCTCTGTCCCTGACAGCCCTGGGGACAAGTGGGACCAACAGGGAGTGGCCTTGCTGGGAAGGAGGGCTCTCCTCTGGAGTTCCCTGGCCCTTCATGGATGGCCCCTCTCATCAGCCAGTCCAGGAACCCTGGGCACTTTCTCTCACTAATCCAGTAAGTCCCCTACACCGAGCCTTCAAGGTGCGAACATTCAAAGATGCCAAGGTACACCTGGTTCCAGCAAGGACCTGGAGCCTGTGCCATCAGCGCCAGGCGTGCGTGACACTGCAGCCTGCCCTCCATCTCCTCCTGCTGACGATCCTTCCGCTCCACCGTCTCCCACCTCCTCGGCCCCTCCAGTCAGTAACCCTTCTTGCTTGTTCACTCCTAGCCAGCCCCTGTATGTAGTACTGTCCTTTTCAAGGCACCATACTGTAAGATTAAAAAGGCTTTATTTTTTGTGTTTGTTTTTAAATATGTTATTTGCGTGAAAGGCATTATAAACCTATTACAGTACAATACTACATAGCCAATGGTGTTAATCGGGTACCTAGGCTAACTTTGTCGGACTTACGCACTAAGCGGACTTACGAACGTGCTCTCGGAATGGAACTCCTTAGTAGGCAGGGAACTTATAGTAGATGAGGTGTGTGCTAGTTGCTCAGTAGCGCCCAGCTCTTTGCAATCTCATGGACTAGTAGCCCTCCAGGCTCCTCTGTCTGTGGAATGCTCCAGGCAAGAATTCTGGAGTGGGTAGCCATTCCCTTCTCTAGGGGATCTTCCCAACTCAGGGATCGCACCCTGGTCTCTCCTGCACTGCAGGCAGATTCTTTACCGTCTGAGCCATCAGGGAAGCCCAGCAGATGATAATTCACAGCTACTAAATGCCTACTGCGTACCAGGATCTGGGGGAGCACTGTGCACCCATCAGTGTGCTCCCTAAAGACTCTTTAGGGAAGGGTTAGGGTTACTGTCCCCCGTCACAGAGGAGGCAATTGAGGCTTCTGGCAGCAGCCTGGCCAAGGCCACACAGCTGGTAGAAGGCAGAGCCTACCCTGCACGACTGCTGTGTGCGTACATCCTGCTCCTGCTGGCCTTTAGGTGGGGCCTCCCAGCCCTCCCCCGCTTTCCTTGAGGTCTTTGAGGAAGGCTACCCTTTTCCAAGGGGGAACAGAGGAAGAGAGATCAGGAGGCCGGTGCCACCCAGTTCCGCCATGCCCACAGCTCGTGGGAACCCCAGAGGCAGGCCGGCAGCTCATGCTGTGTTGCCCGCCTGTGCTCTTCAGATCTTGGCCGTCGGGCTTCCTGAGTCCAGCCTTCCAGGATCAAGGGCAGCAAGTGCTCATTTTGCGTCTCTCTCTGCACCACGCGGGGCCACCCCAACTCCTCTGACCGCTCCCCAGCACGCTCTGCCGCCTTGATGAGCCCTGGAGCTCAGGAGAAGCCGGCAGCAGCCACAGAGCTCCCGGAGGCAAGTGGCCGCTTTCAGGGTCCCCATAGGCTAGAGCAGCATGATGCCTCTACCCAGGCACCAAGACTGCCCTTGCTGCCCCCACCATGGTGCCCACCCCCAGCCCACATTTGGATCCTCAACTGCCTACCCCAAAAAACATCCTGGCTGGGACTTCCTTGCTGGTCCAGTGGTTAAAAATCCACCTTGCAATGCAAGGGACACAGGTTTGATCCCTGGCTGGGGAACTAAGATTCCACAGGCTTCAGAACAACTGAGCCTGCTTGCTGCAACTGCTGAGCCCTGGAGCCACAGCTAGACGGAAGCCCGCGCTCTACAATGACGATCCCACATAAGACCCGATGCAGCCAAAAATAAAAAAAATTTTTTAAAAGATTGAAATGTCAAAAATAAAACCTTCCTTTAAAAGCAAGCAAACAAACAAACAGAAAACACCCCGGCCGTGGGGGACAATGTGGCTCCTGCCCTCCTCTCACCCCTTCTCTCTCCAGCCTGAGCCACACTGGCCTTTTCTAAGTGACCCAAGTGTATCACCACCCCTCTCACCCCAGGGCCTTTGCACACACAAGTCCCTCTGGTTGAAATTCCCCCTTCAGCACACTCCTAAAGAGCTCCTCTTCATCCCGCGTGTTTCAGCTCAAGCATCCTTTCTCAGCGAAGTCCTCCCTGACTCCGGGACAAGGTCAAGTTCCCTCTTACTCCCACAGCAGCACACATTTCTTTGCAGCCCTTGCTGGCTACACACTCATACGTTTCATCACAAGAAAGCCATGGAAGGAAGACGGGGTCTTTTCTGCTCACCGTGGTTTCCTGGCTCCTAGCACTATCCCCAGTGTGTTGTGGGTACTTGATAAATATTTATTGTCTCTTGTGTAAGTGGAGGTGGAGCTTGCCCTGCCCAGCTCATAATAGTGACAGGAAGACCAAGAGAGCAAACAGACGTCCAAAGACCTGCAAACCATGAACAGTCTGGTGACCCTAGGAACACATGCCCTATGGGGAGCAGATCCATTAAGGTGGGGAAGTTAAGTCATGAGTACATGGAAGGTATGTGAATTTTTTCTGGGCTGGATGAAAGGGCTCAGCTCACTTCCCCCTGGACCAGGGAAGCTTTTAGCTCTCTTTGGATCAATCTAGGGAGGCTTCCTGGAAGAAGGGCGGTGGTTTCCTTGACGATGCTATCAATAGTACAACCCAGAGCTCAGAGGGTAGAGGAGGGGTCATTCCTGCCTCCACCAGGTGAGTAGGTACCTGCCCCCACTAGGTGAGAGCAGACCCCTGTCCTGCTCTGCGGCTCCTGGCCACAGCCCCCACGTACCTGCTCGTCCACTTTGTGGGCGATGAGGGTGGCTCCTTCTTCCAGCTCTGCCACGCTGATGGGCCGGACCCGGAGCGCCACCTGGGAGGGAAGGTCAGACCCCCAGGATTAGATGGAGAGGGCTGTGCTGGGCCCCTGAGAGAAGGATGAGAGGACCCCAGGATCCTTCCCTCGGACAAGCCCCGTGGGTTCCTCTCTGATCAGCCAGCCACGCCCGGCTCATCTTGAGGAAACCTCGGTGGTTCAAGGCGACCATCCAGGGCGAGGGCACCAGGTCCAGAGCGTGTGGGCTGTGTCTGTGTCTATAAATTTCCCAGGAGCCTGTGCCCCAGAGGAGACAGCCATCTGCTCCTCCCGGCTGCATCAGTCACACGCCCGAATTAAGCACCTGCAGCTCCCCTGGGCTTTTCACTTGGAGCCCTTGGCACCGGGGCAGCCTGTCTGTGCGTCTGTGAGTGACGTGCTGCATGTGGCGGCCACATGGTGGAATGGAGGCCCAGGGAACCTCCCCTCCTCGTGCTGACTACATCCCTACCCAAGGACAGCGCCATCAGGGGCTCCCTCCTCCCTCTGTCCTCCGGCCAGAGAGAGATGATGGGTCCCCATCTTGGGTGTGGGTCTCCCCAAAAGAAGGTGGAGGTGTTTCTTCTTCTGAACAAGGGGAAACACCTGCTGGGCGCGTGGGTATAACTAGCCATCTGCAGGCCCGGTAAGAAGCCTTCACTCTCAGAGGCACTTCATTGTCAGAGTGCCCTCCTGCATCCTCAGTCAAACTCCACAGGTGGGAGGGGCAGCCCCTCTGTCCACATCTGCCAAGGCAAGCCATTTGCAAAGAGACAATTCTAAACTGCCAGACAGGATGTTCCAGAGCCCGGGGCTTGCTGGGGTTGCCTTATCCTCCAGTAACATCATCACCCACCTGCTGGTGGAGGAGCTTCCCCAGATCTCAGAAGTTAGGGGCTGAGAGGGCGCATCGGCCTTGGGATCCCTGAGTCTCCCCCACCCTCATCACTCTAACCTGGCCCTGTTGATAATCAGAAATCTGTCTTTGTCTCTAGCTGCTTCTTGGACCCCCATTCACACCTCCTCCTCTGCTCCAGTCCCCAGGGCCCTGGGGGGGCCATCTCGGTGGCTTCCAGCATTTCTTTGAAATATTTAGAGTCCTGACATGGACAGCAACTCAATAACCAGCCACCCTCAATCTTGTGCCTGCTCCTTTGCCACGTGGGGACTCTTGCCCACCTACGGCCCTCAAAACCCTCTAACCTCCTGACCCCACCAGTTCCAGCTACCCTCCTTCACCAGGAAACCTCCACTTTCCTTTTCCGGAAGATGGGTCGGGCGCCCCCTGCTCCTGTCTCTTCGGGATCATATAGCAGTCTGGCCTCAGGGTGTCCCCTGGTGGGAAGGTGTAAAGGGGGATGGGACTGAAGCCTGGCCAACTTCTCAGGTCTTAGCAGGGTGGCCAGGATGCCTTCCTTCTTGATATCCATGACTTGGCAAAGTTGCTCAGGACCGTCGCAGCCCCTGGTTTTAAGTGTTCTCTTAGTGGAAACACCCAATACAGTCTGGGGGCCGCCGGCAGAGTCTGGGTTCTGGGGGCCGGAGATGGGGTCGAGGAGGAGGAGGAGGCTGACCGGGTCTCACCATGAGTTGCTGGTCCTTGGAGTCCCCGCTGTCCTTCATGCCTGCGGCGGGCGGAAGGGCTCAGGCCGAGATCGCGGGCATGGCCGAGCCGCACGCCCACCGCCTCCGGGGCCCGCGCGGCCGCTGCCTGACAACCCGAAACCAACAAGGCGCGCGCGGCCGAGGGCGCGGACCGGGGCGGGCGGGGCCTGGGGCGGGCTCCGAAGGCGACCCGCCCCCCTCGCGCTGCGAACCGGGAGGTGGACGTCTCCGCCCGGGAGGCCGAACTTGCCAACGGCCTGGGCGACCCCCGGGCCCTCGGCGCGGCTCTGCATCCGCCCCGTGGGCGCCCGTGCTCCCTGCCTTCTTTCTGCCCGCTCGGGCCACGCGCATCGGCTGCCCGTCCGTCCGTCCGACTCTCAGCGTCTCCCGGGCGGCAGTGGGCAGCCTCATGTTTCCATGGTCGCTGCGGGCACCGTGGCTGAGGCTCATGTCGCTGGCGCGGTGTCTTCACGAAGTGTCCAGTGACAGAACGGGTGAGGAGGATGCCCGGGCTGCCCACCGGCGGACGTGCAGGGGAACGCCAGTATCACTTGGGTTGTCACTGAAGAGCCCCGTGAACTAACAGGACCTGACGGGTAAACCCAGCGACTAGGCCAAGATGGGTGGATCTGTGTGCCTTCTGGCTCCCTGCCTGCTGTAAGACCCACAGTGTTGATGTTGAGTCGCTAAGTCGTGTGGGACTCTTTTGCGACCCGATGGACTGTAACCCGCCAGGCTCCTCTGTCCCTGACATTTTTCAGGCAAAAGTACTGCAGTGGGTAGCCCTTCCCTTCTCCAGGAGATCTTGGAACCTGTGTCTGCTGGCGTCTCCTGCATTGCAGGTGGGTTCTTTACTGCTGAGCCACCAGGACAGCACAAGAGCCACCATACCGTGCAAGAAAGTGCAGGTCAAACGCTGTCGTCCCCATCCTAGATGGGAACAACAGTGATTGCAGTTGCAGGGAGCACGGTGGAAAGATTCCTAGCCTCAGGGGGCCCCGGGAAAACGGGATTCTGGTCCCACCTCGCACCCAACCTGCTGAACCACCTGGAGCCAGGTTTCCTGTGCCCCCGGGCCTTAGTGTCCGGGGTGATGGTGAAGCTCTACCCACTTCTGATGGAAGAAGCCCCCATCTTTCCTGTCTTCTCCTGAAGTTGAGCCTGGCAGCACCCCTACAATGACTGGGCGAGGGGCGTCCAGTGAGGTTCATGCCCCCTTTAAGGAGCTGGGTAAAGAAGAGCCGCGCATCCCCCAGGACTGTCTCAGACGGCCTGGCACGCATCCAGAACATGATGCCAGCCTGTGCTCTGGGACTGGCTTCCCTGGCTGCCCCCGAGGAGCTTGCGTTAGGTACAGTTATTAATAAACAGTGTCAGGAACCTGCCTGTGGCCTTGGAGTTGGTAAATAGATAAACCAAGGATAGCCTGGTGGAGACCAAACACTCCCGCAGGGCTCCCGAGGTTTCGGCCCGTTCTCTGGCCCAGGCTGCTCCTGGGACAGCGCACAGCACTTGGCCAGTTTGCAAGTGGGTGAGCGGCACTGAGGAGCAGTACGTTTGAAGATGGATCATCTGGATCAAAAACACTTTCCAGGGAATTCCCTGGTGGTCCACTGGCTAGGACTCTGTGCTTTCATTGCCGAGGGCCAGGTTCAATCCCTGGTTGGGGAACAAAGAGCATGGCGAGGGTAAAAAAAAAAAAGGAAGATCCAAAATGTGTTGAAAGAAAAAAAAACACAAAACACCCTCTAGACTTGCATTTCAGACCCCCTGAATCGTATCTGTTTGGATCAGTACAAGAGGCCTCTAATTAATTACACTATAGCTATTTTTCTCTCTTTTCTGTTCCTCCTCATGCATAAATCCCACCCAGGATGGCCCATGCTGGTCAAAACAAGAGGAGCTTCTACGCAGGCAGTCCCAGCCCATCTTACTTGCATCCCGACTCATCACAAAGTCCTCTCTATCCTCAGACATTCCCTGCTTGACTCTGGTATTTCTGTCAGCGACACCGCCGTCTTCGAGAGCCCTGGACCTCTAAGTTGTCTTTGATTTCCCCTTTCCTCTCATCCTCTCCATTCATTTTCTTTCTTTACGTAAATATATATTTTAACATGTATTTATTTTTGGCTGTGCTCAGTCTTCATCGCTTTGCACAGGCTTTCTCTAGTCGCTTCGGGTGGGGGACATCCTTCGTTGCAGTGCTCGGGTTTCTCCTCTTGTTGGGGCACCAGACGCCACGTGCAGTCGCTCCAGCAGTTGTGGCCCGTGGGCTCGGTAGTTGCGGCTCCTGGGCTCTAGACACGGGCTCAGTAGTTGTGATGCCTGGGCTTAGTTGCTCCACAGCATGTGGGATCTTCCCGGAGTAGGGATAGAACCCCTGTCCCCCGCATTGGCAGGCAGATTCTTATCCACTGTACAACCAGGGAAGTCCTCTTTGCTCTTTCGGCTACCCAGTGTGGATGCGGGATCTTAGTCCGCTGACCAGGAATCAAGCCTGGGCCCTTGGCAGTGGAAGCACCGAATCCTAACCCAAACTCTCCTCTGATCCTGGCGGTTCTACTTCGGCAAGTGCGTCTCCTCCTCGTCATCTCCTGGCCACATGCCCTGGGCTCCAACTTTTACCTCTTCTCACCTGGACAGCATCACGGCCTCCTGGGCCCCCTGCCTGCTGTCTCCCCCACTTTTCAAAGCTATGCTCTGACCTGGAAGCAGAAGCAGGCCTCTGTTTCTGGGAGACAGAGAACAGCCCTAAGCGGGTTCCTAGCAGACCCCCTTTGACTCCCCTGGGGCCAGTGCCATCTCAGGGGCCTCTGGACCCTGGGGAAGCATTTGGTTTCTAACAAAGGGCAAGGAGATCCTTCTTCAGAGTCCCGCCCTGGGGCCCACAGAACCCAGTTGCCCGGCAGAAGGGACTGTGGGGCCGTGACTCCCCTGGAGTGCCCAGGGCTGCCATGGCGGCAGCTGTGCATCGTTGGCCAGTGGCATCGTAATCGATCAGGTCGGCAGAGAGGAACACAGGTCCGGGAGGAAGCAGACTCTCCCCCGGGTGTGCATGGACCCGGGGTGGGGGGCCTTAACTGCTGTGCACACAGCGGTCCGGCCGCTGCTTCCGCCACCCTCCCGTCCTGCTTGGATGGGTCCCACACCCAGGGCCCCATCATCCACGTGCCACGCCCACGTGCCAGGTCTTTCCAGTGGCGTCTGGGTCTCCAGGGATGCATCATGGTTTTGTCTTGCTTCCCATCGGGGAAGACTAGGCAACAGGCTCCAGAGGAGGCTGAGGAACGAGAAGGCGGATGGTTATCGGTGAGGATGGGCGGTGATGGGTGTCGCATTCTCAGAGCCCATGACGCCCTTTTCCCCACGGTGTCTGCGGGGCCCTCCTCTCCGTTCCCACACCCGTTCCTCAAATGCCGTCTGGCACCGCAGCACGTCTGCACCACAGTGAAGGGCATGAGACTCCAGGGGTGGCCCATCCTGGGCAGCACCAGCCAAAGGCCCAAATTCTGGTACAGCGAGGGAATACTCTCCCTGGGAGTTCATCGGCCGAACATCTCATGCAGCGGTCCAGTGTGCCCGGGGCCAATGCAGGGAGCTCTGACTTTCTCCGGGAGATTTCATTGGATAGACTTTTTTCCGTAAGTGAGGGTTTCTCGACCTCCGCGCTGTTGGCATCTCGGGCAGGATGGTTCACTGTGGTGTCGGCTGTCTTGCGCGCCCTAGGATACTTAGCGGCATCTGTGGCTTCTGTCCACGGGATGCCAGGAGCGCCCTCCGAGTGGTCATGTCAATCTGAAATGTCCCCAGGACTCCCCTGGTGGTCCCGTGGTTACGAATCCCCCTTCCGATGCAGGGGAACACAGGTCTGACCCCTGTCCCAGGAAGATTTCACATGCTGCGGAGCAACTGAGCCCGTGCAGCACCAACCGCTGAGCCCAGGGGCCCCGGGTGCCCAGGGGCCGTGCTCCTCGACGAGAGAAGCCACAGCGATGAGAAGCCTAAGCACTGCGGCCAGAGAGGAGCCCCTGCCCCAGACAACTGGAGAAAGCCTGTGCTCAGCCCGGAAGACCCAGAGCGGCCAAGAATAAATTAATCAATTAATTAAAAAAATCAAGATGTCGCCAAGTGTCCCACTGAAGGCAAAATCACCCCCTTGCCCCATTGAAACTACCATTGAAACCGCTGACCTTCGTTGGGCAGTTCTGGGGCTCCCTGCATCCTCCCGCAGTGAGGGGCCCATCACAGGAGACCCCACAAAGCAGGATGTGGGATGTGCCAGCGGCCCCTCCCTGGATGCAGGTGGGCCGGCCCCTTCCTCCTCCTGGGAGACCGAGGAATGGGGTGTGTAAGGGCATAAGCTCTGGGGTCCCCTCTGTGCCACTGCTCCCACGAGACTCGGGCAGCCCCCCCCTCCCCGGGGTCTTGCTCGGCAGGCATGTAGTGACTCAGGGATTGAAGGTGGTAATATCAGCCCTTCTGGGGCTATTGCACAGATCAAGTGCTCAAGCCATATGCCCCTTGATGACTGTTTTACCATGGCAACTGGATTTTTTTTCCCTCTTTGGGCACAAGGGGTGGCTGACCCTGGGTTCTTCCCCAGTGAGATCCTTAACACAGGTGGTTTTTAAAAGGGCACTTCCGGTCACCTTCAGGACCAGCGGCCACCGGCAGACTGAACGGTGGTCCAGGACGTCTCCTGGCGCATGGTGGCTTCTGAATGGCTCTCTGGTCCTACCGTCTCTGGTCGCTGAACGCGCTGCGTTGCTGTGGTTTCAGGGCAGCCCACCGCCCACGCCACAGCCCCAGAGGACCTTGCACAGCACCCAGCCTGTGGTCACCTGCCTTGCAGGCTCATGGTGAGCTGCCTGGGCTCCCGTCCCCGCACTGACCCTCATGAGCCCGGTCACCTGGCACATGCCCACCTGTCTCCCAGAACCTGTTTCTCCCTCTGCTGAGAAGGAACAGTCAGAGCAGAAACCTTCGGCGACTTTATCAAAAGAACGACAGAGATAACTTGACAAGCTCTGAGTACAGGAGGCATAATAAGCACTAATCCTTAGTATTGTCCTTATTATTATTAATAATTGAACTTTACGAGCACAAAGATGGCAGAAAGCTCGCTGTATTCACCTGGTTGGTTTCATGCGTCGTCTCTCACCCTTTTGGAGGTAAATGTCTCCCAGGGAAGTTGCTTGGGAAAGACATCTTAGAAGTGGACAGGCTTTGTGTTCCCCAGCCGTATGTGGATGGGGAGGTTCAGTAAGGGAGAAAGAGAGACCCCCCCACCCCCGCCACCTTCCCCACCCACAGGCCTTCCCAAGCCCCGACGGAGGCCGTGGCCAGCCCTGGGGGAGGCTCTGCAGGCTTGTGAAGGGAGATGCTCATCGGGGCAGCCCTCGAGAAGCTGAATCCACGGGGATGGTGGGGTTAGGGGAGCTGGCTGAACTTGGCTGAGGACCAGCTTGGGGATGAACCTGCACCCCTTCCCTCCCTCTGAGGGGTCTCGGGGAGTCGGTGGGGACCGGGGATCTGTAGGGCGAGGGGTCTGGGTTGGAGTCCCTTCGCCCCTCCCGTCCCCTTTAAGGAAGGCGGTCAGCTCCCACTTGTTAACACCAGGGCAGTGCCCAGAGATGGGATACAGGCGCGTGTGAGAGCTGGGCTCCGGTCAGGGCTGACCTCCCAGCGCTGGACTCTCTTCACCGCCTCCTTCCTCCCCTTCACCGTCGCCTCTTTCTTCCTCCGCTTCTTCCTCTCCCTGCACCTCCTCATCTGTCTCCTGGCTTGGCTGTTTTGGCTACGGAAAGACAGCAGAGACTCGTTGGTGGGGGGCAGGCCTTCCTCGCATCGGGACGTTAACCTCTGAGCCGGGGAATGCCTGGCACCCAGGAGGCCATGTAGCCAGCGCCACGGCCTCAGGGACTGAGAGGGCACTCGGCTCCAGCGGGCATGGATGGCAGGCACCTGCCGCTTGCTGCCTGGGCGGCCATGAGCTACCTCCCCCGAGATTCCTTGGCCCCCTGCCCTAAAGCCAGGTGTGATTCCTTCAGGGCAGTGGCTGGGATTAGAAATAATTCAGGTGAGGACCCAGCAGATGATTCTCTGTTCTGACTCCGGCACGTCTGGCCAAGTGCAGAGACGCAGAGATGCGCAGGAAGCCTGCGGCGAGCAGCAGAGGGAGGGGGCCAGGCTCAGTGAAGCGTAAGCCCTTCTGAGAGTCAGTGTCTCCATCCAGAGTGCTCCAGCCGCTGTGGGGAGCACATTCAGAGTACAGCAGGCACGGAATCAGTGGCCGCATTGCACTTTGTCTGCAGACCTTCTGGAGGGCCCAGCGTGGACGGCTGGGGGGAGGCCCGGGCTATGGGGTCAGAAAGCCTAGACTCCAGCCTCGCCTTGATGCCCCCCACCCCTGCCCCGGATCACCGGATGGTGGGAGAATAAGGCTGCCCAGATCCGACTATTTCCAGATGCAAAATGCACCCACAGAAGTCACCACCTGTCTCGAGACGCAGCGACAGGGAGACAGATGCGGGGAGCAGTCATGAGATGGACCCGGCGGCTCTTTTGCATGCTCACCCACCTTCGGACCTGGCCACTCCCTTACTGCCTGAGGACTGGCCACCCAGCCCCTCTTGCTGCTGGGCGCTGGCTCCATGGGCCGGTGATGGCCTCACCCCTGCTCCAGCACTCTGTTGTCACAGTCTCGAACTTCTCAATACTTTTCTTTTTTTGGGCTGAGTGGCATGTGGGATCTTAGTTCCCTGACCAGCGATAGAACCTGCAGCCCCTGCAGGGGAAGCATGGAGTCTTAACCACTGGATCCGCCAGGCAAGTCCCTTGAGCTGCTCTGCGCGTTTTCCTTCCTCCCCTAACAAGGCAGCCAATCTTGCCGACAAGGGCAGACGCTGCTCCACGCTCACTTGTTCTCCCTGGCACGCTGGGCTTTTACTCTTTCGCATCTTAGCATCTTATCCCTGGGCCCCTGAAGGTAATGGTCTAGGCAGACCACATCTTTTCCTTCCTCTGCCCGCTGGTACCCAGAAGGGCCTGGAAGGTGACCAGACACCGCCTTCCTCACTCAGCCTCCTTCTGTTCCAGATGGAATGAAGGAATTAAGACGTGAAGTGACCAGCCCAGGCGACACAGCTAGAAAGTGCTTTGGCACAGGGCCACGGCTGGATGCCGCTGTCTGGTCGACTCTAAGTTGGGCCAACTCTTTTGCGTGGATGGCCGAGCTCAGGACCAGTCTCACCCCCTCATGCCAGGTGTGGTCACCACGGACCTCACAGCCCCCTCTGCACCCTCCAGGCCTCCAGGCCCCCTCTCCTTTCATGGCTCATGTAGCCCTGGGTCCTCATCCAGTTGGTCACTTGCATGGAGTTCAAGGTGCCCTCTGGGGTGTGGGCAGAGGATTCCGAGAAGCTCAGGGAGCCGAAAGCCTGTTTGGAGACTTAGAATTCCCCAGGAGGAAGGAAGTCACTCTCCCCATTTGCCAGATGGACAAAGGAAGGTCTGCCTGGTGGGGCCACTTTCTTGGAGCCGCCCAGGAGGTCAGCAGGCAGGCAGCCGGGGCCCCGTGGCTCCCTCCCGTCCAGCCCACCCCGAGCCCCCGCGCGAGGCCCCTACAGGTTTGGGCTGCTTCTTCATGGCTTCCGCCTCCTTCCTCTTCAGCTCCGTGAAGATGATGTCGAAGAACTCCTCCTCGGCCTTGGTGACCAGCTCCTCCAGGTTCAAGATGGGCGGCTCGTCCCTCAGCTCGTCGTCCCGGCCCTCGGCCTTGCCCTTCTCCTTCAGGCGCATCTCGCGGTGCCTCGCCTCCAGGATCTTCTCCCGCCGCGTCTCGCGCTCGAATATCTGGGGCACAGGGACAGGGAGGCCATGGGAGTGGCGGGTGGGCGGCCCCGGCTCCCAGCGCAGGGGGGCCAGCGGGCTCCCATCACTCTGCTCAAGGCAGCCCCACAGAGCCCTGCTCCCGGCTGATGGCAAGAAAGTGGGGGCTAAATACTGGAGCTGGGAGGAGGGGAGCAGGGATGCCAAGTCACGCAGTTCCAAGGAGTACCAAGCGCCTGACGCCGGTGTGAAGCATGCTCTCTGGGGGTGTGCAAGACGGTGTCCCTGGACCCCCAGAGGACCAGCTCAGTGGTGGGACTGCACACCAGGCGGAACCAGGAGGGCCTCCCAGGATCTCAACACCAGGGCGTTTCAACCCCTCTGGGTACCCCATGGCTCTGGGGAGGCGTCTTCAGGACTCCCGGCCAGGGTGACGAATCTCAGCGCCCCAGCACCCCCTTCCCCCGAGCAGTCCCTTCTAGCTGCTTCACCATGGGTATCAGCTAAGTCTTCCTCAGACAGGCTCGGCTGCCCCAAATGTATACTGTTTACAACTAGACAAAAAGACCGAGTCACACCGCTTGGATCTGCAGCTGAAGAAACCTGAAGCCTGGAGAAGTCAAGAGACTTGCTCAGGGCTGCTGGACTTCCTGAGTGGTGAAGCCTGGGCGGGTTCAGACACGGCCAATACCCATTTCTCAGGCCCGTTCCCTGACCCACCCCCGAATGTCCACCCGCTTCCCAGGAGGCAGTGGAAGCGCGTCTGCCCTTCGCTGACCGGCCCGCTCGGCCGGGGGCCAGGCCAGGACCGGAGCCAGTGTGCCCGCCTCGCTGGGGGCCCGCTCCTACCGAGGAAGCCGTGTTCTTCTCATTTCTCTGGAGGGTGCACAGCCCGTTGGAGACCTCCAGCAGCGTGGTCGTCCCCAGCTGGGAGCCGCAGGCGATGAAGCACCCGTTGTCTTGCACCCGGAGGCAGAAGAGGGCTTCGTCACAGACCTGCTGGAGGGCCGGGCAGACCCGCGGGAGCCACGTCACCCTCTGCTCGTCTGGTCATCTGGTACTTGGGGAGGCTTAGGCCGGCAGCCCCATTCAAACACCCCTGGGGACTTCCCCGACCAATAGGGACCCCAGCCTCAGCCCACAGGAGGGTGTCCACACCCTAAAGTCGGTTGCAAGACCCTTCACTCCAGCCTCATCTCCCACCGTACCCCGCCCACCACACCCACCCCCTCAGTCCGGCCTCACTTCTTTCCTTTTTTTTTAGTGGCCACACAGACAGGCATGGGGATCCTAGTTTCCTGACCAGGGATCGAACCTGTGCCCCCTGCATTGGAGGGCAGAGTCTTAACCACTGGACTGCCAGGGAAGGCCCTCCAGCGCCCCTTTCATTCTGCAGTTTCCCCAGCCCCGCTCTTTCCCTGCAGGTCTCTGCCCCGCCTCTGCTGATAAGATAAGGCTGGCTCAGCTGAGAGGCTCGGCTCGGCCCAGGCTTGGCCAGAACAGGCCTGGCGGGAGGAAAGGCCAGGCTTCTGAGGGCGTGGATGCACCGGGAGGGGGGTGCACGTGACCTTCAGGCTGAGGGCAGGGTCGCACTGCTTGAACACAAAGTCCCAGATGTCCAAGGTCCCGTCCATCTTGGTGGTGAAGAAAACCGCCGGCCTCACGGGGCTCCAGGCCCCATCAGTGAGATAAGCCATGTGGTACCTGTAGGGAGCCAGGACCTCCAGTCAGGGACCACGGAGGGAGTGGGATGCAGGGAGAGCCTGCTGAGCCAAGACCCTGCTCATCCAGCCCCTCCCCGGCTCCTGGGTCTCAGCCCGGAAGTTCTTCCTGGTGTCTGACTTCTGGCCGTGCCAGCCTCACCAGCCACGGTTCACAGTTTGCACTGCAAAGGGCTCTGGTGTTTCTCTATACCTAACTCAAGGGCACAGGCCTGGGCCCGGTCCCCCGGCCATGAGACTCACTTGAAAAGGAGTTGGAGGAAGGAAAATCTGCCCAGAAACGTTCACACTATTCAGATGAAGAGAGGGCTATACTGCCTACTTGATTTAACCTTGATTTTCAAAGATTTCTACAGCAAAAAATGGAACTGGACCCTTATGTTACATACCAAAATGAACTCACAATGAACTGAAGACTTAAACATATGATCTGAAACCATAAAGCTTCTAGAAGAAAACATAGAGTAAAAGTTCCTTGACAGTGGTCTTGGCAATGAATGTTTGGATTTGGTACCAAAAGCATAAGCAGCAAAAGCAAAAATAAGTACATGGGATTGTATCTACTTAAAAGGCTCCTGCAGAGCCAAGGGAACAGTCAACAGAATGAAAAGGCAACCTAAGGAATGGGGGGAAATATTTGCAAACCAGATATCTGATAAAGGTTTAACACCCCAAATAGATGAGGAACTCGTACACGTCAATGGCACAACAAAACAAAACAACCCAATTAAAAAAGCGGGCAAAGGACATGGACAGACATTTCTTCAAAGACGACAAAGAAACGGCTAACAGGTACGTGAAAAGATGCTCGACATCACTAATCAGTGGAGGAAGATAACCAAATCCACAGTGAGATATCACCTCACACCTGTGAGGACGGCTACATTATTAGAAAAGCCAAAGATGAATGTGGGTGAGGATGTGGAGGAACGAGAACCCTTGTGCACTGATGGTGGGAATGCAAATTGGTGCGACCACCGTGGAAAACAGTATGGAAGGTCCTCAATCCTGTTTCTGGGTCTTTTTTCTCTTTCGGCTGCGAAGCATGTGGGATCTTAGTTCCCTGACCAGGGATCGAACCCGCATCCCCTGCACTGAAAGCACAGAGTCTTAACCCCTGGACTGCCAGGGAAGCCCCCCGTTTCTGGGTCTTTATCCAAAGGAATTGAAGGCAGGATCTTTAAGAGACACCTGCCCCCCTTCCATGCTCACTGCTGCATTCTTCACAATTGTCAAGATATGGAAACAAGCTCAATGTCCATCAGCAGACAAGTGGGCAGTTTGAAGCTGATTCCCTTTCTGAAGTCGCTGAATCAAGCTATTTCCTAGCATTGGCTCGGATGTTTGGAGAGAAATGTTTTCTCCGTTTTTATGGGTGGAGACACAGAGGCTCAGAGCCCCCCAGGGCTGGGCCAGGCCCCCCTGTCCCGTCCAGCCCTGGCACCCCTCTCCCACCTCAATCTTCCCCTCACTTGGTCCACATGATGGACGACTCCCGGCTGTCCTCTGACCAGATGCGGGCGGTCCAGTCGCCGACGGTCAGGAAGTTCTTTGGGTAGAACGGGTTTCTCTGCAGGGCATAGATGGGGCCATGGTGGCCTGAGAAGGTGCACACGATCTTCTCAGCCGGCGTCTTGCCCTTGCGGTTGCAGGAGATGACGACGCCTTGCTCCGTGCCCACCATGAACTTGGTCGGCTGTGGAGGGGGTGATGCGTGAGTGGAAGGCGGCAAGAAACGTCAGCTCAGGGTTAAGCTGGCAGGGAGAGCGGCTTTCCAGGGCCAGAGCGGTGGGACCAGCGGGGTGGGGGCCCAAAGGTGCCGAAAGTGCCTTTGGTTTAAGCCTCTGCTTGAGCTGTGCCCCGCCCCTTGTGGGGGGCCGCCCCCACTGTTGGTCAGCTTGAGCAGATCCCACCCTTCTTTAGCACCTGCTCAAGGGCCCCACGAGTGATGAAGCCCCCCCAGTCATCTGCTCCCTAGAGCTGCATCACCAGCCCCTCACGCATCATGTGAGCACCGAGCATTTTGCCAAAAAAAGATCCTGAATGTCTGTTTACACACGAAGTTAATGACTGAATGAACACTGTGACCCATGAGTCCAGAAGAGCCGCCTCCAGCCTCCGGCTACTACTCACTGCAAACCCGGCTTCATTGTACACCCATGTCTAATGATTGTTGCTGGACTTTTTTGGTTGTTTGCTCTTTGCTTTGTTTTTTAAAATGTATTTGGCTGTGCTGGGTCTTCGTTGGGGCATGCAGGATCTAGTTCCCTGACCATGGATTGAGCCTGGGCTCTGTGCGTTGGGAGTTCCGAGTCTTAGTCACTGGACCACCAGGGAAGTCCCTCCATAGCATCTTTACTCACAACAGCTAAGAGGTAAAAGCCACCCAAGTGTCCGTATGAGTGGAAAAACAAACTGTGGTCTGTTCACGCGTGCTTGTGTTAGTCGCTCAGTCGTGTCCGACTTTGTGACCCCATGGACTGTACCAGCCAGGCTCCTCTGTCCGTGGAATTCTCCAGGCAAGAATACTGGAGTGGGTAGCCATTCCCTTCTCCAGGGAGTCTTCCTGACTCAGGGATCGAACCTGGGTCTGCTGCACTGCAGGCAGATTCTTTACCATCTGAGCCACCAGGGAACCCCGGTCTATTCATACAATGCGATACTATTTGGCCTCCAAAAAAAAAAAAAAGAAAAGGAAAATTCTGCCATGTGCCACACTGTGGATAAACCCTGAGAGCGTTTAGCTAAGTGAAAAGAGCCCGTCACAAAAAGAATTCACTGAAGTGAATGGGTACCCGGAGAAGTCAATTTCATAGAGACAGAAAGTCGAAGGGACTGAGGGAAGGGGAAGATGGGGAGTTAGTTGATTAAAAGATACAGAGTTTGTTTTGCAAGATGAAAAAGTTCTCGTTCTGGAGAGCCCACAGGGTAAATATACTTAACACTACTGAACTGTCCACTTAAGAATGGTTAAAGTGGAGACTTCCCTGGTAGTCCAGGGGTTAAGAATTCACCTTGAGTGCAGGGGACACGGGTTCAATCCCTGGTCAGGGAACTAGGATCCCACATGCTGTGGAGCAACCGAGCTCACGAGCCACAACTAGAGAGTCGATGTGCTGCGATGAGCGACCCCACTCGAGGCAACGGAGATCCCGCGTGCCGCAACTGAGGCCTGACACAGCCAAATAAATAGTTTTTTAAAAAAGAATGGTTAAGGTGGTACATCTTACATTATGTGCTTTTAAATTTCTTTTTTTTTTTTTTTTACCACAATTAAAGAGAACGGCTGGGCTACAAATGGAGGGCCTGCTTGCTTAGTTGCTCAGTCGTGTCGGATTCTTTGCGACCCCATACTGTACTCGCCAGACTCCTCTGTCCGGAGGATTCTCCAGGCAAGAACACTAGAGTGGGTTGTCATCTCCTCCTCCAGGGGATCTTCCCGACCCAGGGATCAAGCCCACGTCTACTTGTGTCCCCTGCATTGGTGGAGGATTCTTTATCTGCTGAGCCATTGGGGAAGTCCCATAAATGGGGTTGGGGGGGGCGTTAAAGGAAAATGAAGAGAAAAAGCTTGAGAGGCCCAGAAAAGTAAGGAAGAACGCCAGTTCCAGGGCCCCTCGGTGGGGGTGAGAGTGGAGAGCCCCACCCTGCAGCCAGAGCCCTGGGTTTGAGTCCCAGCTGCTCCCTGCTCTGGAGCACGTGACTCACCTTCCCACTAAAGACTCATTTTGTTTATCTGCAAAGTTGGGATAATGCTAATCCCATTAGCTTGCAAGACGGTCATGGGTGATTACACAAGCTCATCGCATCAGCGGCTACAGGGGGCCAGCACATAGTGCCCACTCGGCGACAAGGCGGGGGGCAAGTGGGGACCAGCAATGGTGTGGTCACGGCGTCTAGCACTTGGCCTAGAAATCTCTGATTCCAAGACAGAACCTTTTTCTGAGTCCTCCCCACAGAGCCCGGGGCTTGGGGGGTGGGGGATGTCCAGTAAAGTTGTCGTCCACCTCCCCCACCACATTCATCCCCCAGCTTGGGGTGGGGGAGGTGCTCCCAGGGCAAGGGTGAGGTCAGAGCCTGTCCACCTCCTAAGGGCCTGGGAATGATGTCGGCCTGGAGGCAAACCAGTGACGATCCCAGGAGGGGGTCAGGCCAGGAGCCGTCCGGGAAGGTCATTTTATTGCTTTGGAGGGAATCTTCATTTGAGCTTCCAGAAGCCTCCCTCCTTGGACACATCCACATGACTGCTTTGCTGTTTCTTCTCATTATGTTTTATTTGTGGCTATGCTGAGTCTTCGCTGTCACTCAGGTCTTTCTCTGGTTGTGGCGATCGCGGCCCACTCTTCATTGCGACGCGTGGGCTTCTCACTGCAGCGGCGTCTCTCGTGGTGGCGCACGGGCTCCAGGGCACGCGGGCTTCGGCAGTTGCAGCGGGTGAGCTCAGCGGTAGCAGCTCCCAGGCTCTGGAGCGCAGGCCCAATAATCGTGGCACCCGGGCTTAGCTGCTCTGCGGCACGTGGGATCTTCCCAGATCAGGGGTCGAACCTGAGTCTCCTGCATTGGCAGGAGGACTCCTTACCACTGAGCCACCTGGGAAGCCACTATTTCTTATTTATTTTTCTTCTATTTTTTTTAGATTATTTATTTGGCTGTGTTGGGTCTTAGGTGCAGCACTCGGGCTCAGGAGTTTCGGTGTGTGGGCTTAGCTGCCTGGTGGCATATTGGATCTTAGTTCTTGGACCAGGGATCAAACCTGCGTCTCCTGCATTGGAAGGTGGATTCTTAGCCACTGGATCACCAGGGCTCTGCTCTGCAAAGCCCTCTGCTTTGCAGTTTCTTTACTGCTCCTCCTTAGTTACTAAATGCCATCTGTGATCAATTTGCCCAGGAGCCTCCTCTCATCTCATTTTCCTCTCCAACACCTCTTCTTCCCCCGCAGGGGGTGAGCTGCCAGCCCAGGGCCCCACATGAGGACATGAGTCAGGTACAGAGCAGAGCCTGGGGTCCGGATGCTAATCCTGGACAGGGCTCTTCTTACAGCATGGAGCGTCTCTGGAATCCCGTGCAGTCAGAAGGCTCGCCTTCTGATCAGCGGGGACACTGGCCAAATGGGAACTCGGTGAATTCAAGGGGCTTTCTGCCTCTACTCTGCTGCCCCCTGCTGGAAAGTGGTTGCAAAGACTACACAGGTCTAGGAGGACCACAGAGGACCATCCAGTGCACAAGGTAAGAAGCAGCCTGGGGCCCACGAGCGTCTGATACAGCAGCCACGGGCCTGCCCTCGGCTCTGGCTGCCCCGGCCATGGAAGGTGGGAAAGGGAGGGCAGGGGACACCCACCAGAGTGGACTCGAACTCCAGGGAGATGGCCCCCAAGGCGTTCTCCAGATGCTCCTTTTTGGTGATGTCCATGATGACGACCTCGGTCGGCTCGCTCAACTTCCGGATGTCCCACCACATGACCTGATGGGAGGAGGAGCCGACTTTGAGGCCTGGAGTCCCACAATTCTTACCCCCTCCACCTTCCCAGGGCCAGACACTGGGTGTCAGACACCCAGCAACCGAGGGAACAGGCGTGTTTTGAGAATTGCTCTTCTGGTCCATAGTCCTGGCTGATCGTCAGTCCTGGGCAAGGTCCCTAAAATCCAGAAGCAGGCGGCCTCACCACAGACCTACTGAGTGAAAACTGCCAGGTGTGGGCCCTGGAGTCTGTATCCTTAAAGACCCCTCACAATATGGCAATATATAGCAACATTCAAAACGCACATATGCTTTGACCCAGAAATTCCACTGCCAGGAACGTGTGTGTATGCAGTGTGTATGCGTATGCTTCATGCGTATGCGGTAATCTATATGCAAATACACTCTGTGCCGAAAGACAAGTATCGTATATTAACGCATATATGTGGAATCTAGGGAGAAAATGGTACAGATGAGCCTATTTGAAGGGCAGGAACAGAAATGCAGGCGTAGAGAAGGAACGTGTGGGCATTGGCAGGGAAGGGGAGAATGGGACGAACTGGGATAAATGCGCTGCCGCGTGTCAACTAGATAGCTGGAGGGAACCTGCCAAATAGCACAGGACGCGCAGCTTGGTGCTGTGCTGACTTCGGCGGGTGAGCTGGAGGGAGGCTCGAGAGGGAGGGGAGATATGTATCCATATGGCGGAGTCACTCTGTTGTACAGCAGAAGCTAACACAGCATTGTAAAGCAATTATACTCCAACAAAAAAATTCAACCCCTCCAACACACTCTTGGCTACATTTTTGGTAACTACAAACTATTAAAATCCACTTAAATAAATTACAGCATATCCATAATTTATTAAGTCCTTAACAGGCAGGGGGCAGCACTTTATGAAATATAAAATCATCTTTGAGACATGCCGAATGAAAAACATCAAGTGCAAATCAACGTGCAAGGTGCGCAGGAAGAGTGCAGAGACGCACACGTGTGCTTTGTATGCGGACACCGAGCCTGGAGGCAGACGGAGAGGCTGATGTAAGTGGGCGCCACAGGAAGGGGGACTGGGAGGCTGCAGGCAGTGGGGGAGGACGGGGGGCTGGGAGGCTGAAGGCGGCGGGAGGACGGGCTTCACCGCCTGCCCTCCTGTACCTTTAGGCTTGTGTTCCACATGCATCTTTACCTACTGCTCAGTTTTACAAAAAAACGCAAAAGGAAACATCCCGATGGGGGACCGTGTGACCGCTGCTGCTCCCCACTCCCTGCCCCTCCAGCGCTCGTACCTGCCCGTCCGTAGATGCCGAGAAACACTCTGTGCCCGTCTTCGACTGCAGCCAGATGGTGCCGTACACGGGGTCTCGGTGGCTGAACTCGATGGTGGACAGCTCTGCCACCAGGCTGCCCTTCCGCGTGTCCCAGCAGGCTGGCGGGGAAGGAGACGAGGGGGTAGTGGCTGCTGGCGGTACAGGCTTCCTGTCTTAGCGCAGGGAGCACGGGATCGGGCGATGCTGCTTGTCTTGGTTTGACAGATACGGGGCTTTTTTAAGAATCAGGGCTAAGTTCAAACCAGCCTGAGTTTCCTACTAGCCCCTGAAGCTCACTTCATTCATTCCATCAGGGCCCCTAACATGTAGTGAGCATCACACTGGGCCCTGGGGAAGCCACTGGGACTCAGACAGGCACAGTCCTTAGGAGACGGGAAGGGAAATCTGCCAAGTTACAGCCTGTGTTGTGATTGCTCCAGGGGGAGACAACAGGGAGGCAGTCAGGGAAGGCTTCCTGGAGGAAGTGAGGAGGAACTAAGATCGAGGAGGAGCTTCAGGATGGAGGGAGGCAGGGAAAGAGAGAGGAGCACCTCCATCCTGGGGAAAGTAAAAACACTTAGGCAAATCTCTCCTGTTGCATCCATTCATCCCCTTTTCACCTCTGTACCTCTGCTGCTGCTGCCTGGAAAAGAAACTCACAGAGGGAGATTATCCTTTCTTTGGATTCATTATTAGGACTTCATCTCTTCTGCTTTACCAAGAAAGACTCAACGCTTATCTATATATATTTTTCTGTCCTGATGGATTCTGTCTTCATTTTCCCACGAGTGTATGGTGAGGACCCACCCTGTTACTCAGAGCTGTTTCTAGGAAAGCTGGTTTTGTAATACAACAACAGAAGTCCATGATCCATAAATCTCGATTTATGGAATCCAAGTCTAAGGCATTTGGCTCTGCACCAGTCTGGCCCAGAAACGGGTTTTCTTAGCTCACTTTGCTCTGCTCCGGCAAAGCAGTGCTCAAGGGCAGGTCCCACTGTGTCTTTCTCATAGACAGCAGAGCCCAAGAGCCTGGGCTGGTCTGGCTGGCAGAGAAAACCACTGAAAGGGTTAGGAGTGATGAGCGAGGCAGGGCTCCTGAATAAACCATGGCCAAGTGACTCCGTTTCTGTCTTTCAGAGCGCCAGCACCCAGATAAAGTTGCAGGGAGATTGATGGGCTTCCCTGGTGGCGCTAGTGGTAAAGAATCCGCCTGCCGGTGCTGGACATATAAGAGATACGGGTTCGATTCCTGAGTGGGGAAGATCCCCTGGAGGAGGGCATGGCAACCCACTCGAGAACTCTTACCTGGAGAATCCCATGGACAGAGAAGCCTGGCGGGCTACAGTCCATGGAGTCACAAAGCGTCGGACACGACTGAGCGACTAACGCTTTCACTTGATGGGAATCCACTTCTATTTCATCACAGAGGGGCTCCCTGGAGGTGGGGGCAGCAGGTCTAAGAGGGAGGTCAGAGGTCTCAGGAGGCCAGGAGGCATCCTGATCACGTAGAGTTTCTGGGAAGTTTCCCAGCCCTTCTGGCTCCTACTCCTGGACAGAAGGGGACCCCTCATCATGCCTGGTTGAGTCCGGCCTGGGGCGCAAACAGGAGGATTAAGAGTTTGGCTATTCCAAGGCCAGGGGTGGCCGGAAGGCAGGAAGCTTCAGGGCCATGGAGACGGGTTTCTTCTGAGTTCACATGGGATCTAGACATCAGTTTTCTGGGTGTCCCACCAGCAAAAATAGCAGAGCGAGGACCTCTGAGAATTCTCTCTTCCATAAAAGCCATGAGAATGTTGGCAAAATCGATGATCAGAATCAACTTTTTCAGAACTCCGGAAATTAGCCAAAGGCTGGCAGCAAATCAGAGTGTTTATTCAAGAAAAATAGCTGAATCTTGATAAGAACAGTAAGTTTTGTTGCATTTTGGCTTGCCCCAGTTAAGATGCTATAATCTCCGGTTCTATGATAGCCTTGAAAAATAACTCTCTGCCTTCCTGTTAAAAACCCAATATCTTGGCAGCCACAGGATGGAGCAGAATGGAGCTGGAGCTCTTTCAAAGTCTCCTATTCAAAGAGTTGTCACTGTTTGACCTGTCTCGTGGTTCCCTGGAAGACCCCCTCCCCGTTTGCAAAGTTGTCTGTATTCAGCTTGACTCAGAGCTTGCCCAGGGAAAAGGGTCTTTTTAACAAGTCTGTCTTGAAAATCATTAAAATTGCAGGCAACTGATTAACTTTGCAGTGTCCGGAAGTGGTGGATAACAGGTGGGGCAAACAGCAGGCTAGCCGAAAAGCTTCAAAGGAAAAGCCGGAGAGTGAGCTGTCCATAGGGGCTTTGAAGAGCTCTGACATGTTCCTGGGAAACTAGAAGCTCCCGGGGCTGTGCGCACACCTTTGCTGTTGCTGTTCAGTCACGTCTGACTCTTTGTGACCCCGTGAACTGCAGCACACCAGGCTTCGCTATTTCCTTCACTATTCACTTCCTTCACTATTTCCCAGAGGTTGCTTAAACTCATGTCTGTTGAGTTTGGCATTGGCATCACCATGCCATTCAACCATCTCATCCTCTGTCGCCCCCTTCTCCTCCTGCCCTCAATCTTTCCCAGCATCACTGTCTTTTCCAATGAGTCAGATGCTCACATCAGGTGGCCCAAGTATTGGAAGAACTGGGAGGCCCTCAGCTCTCACCTCTGGCTGACCTGCAGGCTCGGTGGGGCGGCTAAGGCCAAACTGACAACTGCCCGGCTATGTGCTGAAAGTGTGCTCAAACGCGCACAGAGGCTTCCAGGAAAGTCTGCAAGAGTTTTTGGCCGTAGATGGCAACAAGCAGGAAACATTCATCTCAAATGCACATGGAATATTCTCCAGGACAGATTCCATAAAACAAGTCTCAACAGATTTTTAAAGACTGAAATCACAAAAGGTATCTTGTCTTACCATAATAGAATAAAACTAGAAACACCAGTAACTGAAGGAAAAGTGGAAAGTTTACAAATATATAGAGAGCAAACAACATATTTCTAAATAACCCATGGGTCAAAGGAGAAATCAAAGGGAAATTAGAAAATACAAAATGCACGAATATGGAAATACAACATACAAAAACTTAGTGTAGCTAAAACAGTGCTCAGAGGGAAATTATAACTTTAAACATCTGTATGTTTAAAAATCTCAAATCGATAATCTAACCTTCTACTTTAAGAAATTTAGAAAAAGAAGAACAAGTTAAACCCAAAGTAAGCAGAGGGAAGGAAATAATAAAGATTAGGGTGGAAATAAATGAAATGGAGAATAAAAACCAACTTAGAAACTTCAATAAAATAAAATATAAAGTTGGTTCTTTGAAAAGAAAACAAACTTTACCAACCCCTATCTAGACTGACCAAGTGAAAAAAAAGAACACTCAAATTACTAAGATTAGGAAAGAAACAGGAGACGTTACTGCCAACCGCACAGAAATGAAATGACTGTAAGAGAATGAACAATTATATCTCGACAAATGAGATTACCTGGACGAAACACAAAAATTCTAGAAAAACACAAGCTATCAAAACTGATCCAAGAAGAAACAGAAAACACGAGAAGACCTGCAACACATAAAGAGGTTGAATTTTCTCTTTTAACACCACCAATAAGGAAAATCCTCGGACCAGACAGCTTCATTGGTGAATTCTACCCAATATTTAAGGAAGAATGAATATCAACTCTTCACAAACACTTTCAAAAAAAAAAAAAGAACTGGGACGACCCAGAGGGATGGAATGGAGAGGGAGGAGGGAGGAGGGTTCAGGATGGGGAACACATGTAAACCTGTGGCGGATTCATTTTGATATTTGGCAAATCTAATACAGTTATGTAAAGTTTAAAAATAAAATAAAATTAAAAAAAAAAAAAAAAAAAGAAGAGGAAGAACCACTTCTCCACTCACTCTGTACGGCTGGTATTACTCACACTCATTACCATATATAAGGGCTTCCCAGGTGGCGCTAGTGGTAAAGAACCCACCTGAAATGCAGGAGACACAAGAGATGCAGGATCTAACCCTGGGTTGGGAAGATCCCCTGGAGAAGGAAATGGCAACCCGCTCCCGTATTCTTGCCTGGAGAATCCCATGGACAGAGGAGCCTAAAGAGCTGCAGTCCATGAGGTCGGAGGGACAGGACCGAGCAACTTGGCACACATTACCCACCGTGTCAGGTAGCCTGTCCTGACCGCCTCTCCCGAGATGGAGCTCCCCAGTGATGTCACCAGCCTTTGCCTCTAGTTGCCTTAGCCTGGCTCAGGGAATGCTGTGTGCTTAGTCGCTCAGTCGTGTCTGACTCTTTGCGACCCCATGGACCGTAGCCCGCCAGGCTCCTCTGTCCGTGGACTTCTTCAGCCAAGAACACTGGAGTGGGTTGCCATGCCCTCCTCCAGGGGATCTTCCCCACCCAGGGATCGAACCCATATCTCTCCCATTGCAGGCAGGTTCTTTACCGTCCAAGCCACCAGGGAAGCCCTGGTCCAGGGCAGGTGCAGTAAATGTTCCTTGACTTTACTCGACCTGTACTTTTTCTTAACTTCTAATTTTGAACGAACTTCAGACTCACTTGAACTTTTACAAATGAAGACACTGCTGCTGCTGCTGCTAAGTCGCTTCAGTCGTGTCCAGCTCTGTGCAACCCTATAGACGGCAGCCCACCAGGCTCCCCCGTCCCTGGGATTCTCCAGGCAAGAACACTGGAGTGGGTTGCCATTTCCTTCTCCAATGCAGGAAAGTGAAAAGTGAAAGTGTAGTCGCTTCAGTCGTGTCCGACTCTTTGCGACCCCATGGACTGCAGCCTACCAGGCTCCTCCATCCATGGGATTTTCCAGGCAAGAGTACTGGAGTGGGGTGCCATTGCCTTCTCCGGAAGACACTGATGAGGCAGCAACAAAACTTGTCTCACCTTGACGCCTGAAAGCTTCAGGAAGTACCCCACCACCCCGACTTTGTCCTCTACAGCAAGCCTGGTCTGGCAGGTGGACCCTGGCTGGACCGCAGCGGAGCCTCGCTGCCTCAGAGCCCGGGAGAGGTTGGTTAAGCACCCGGGTGGTGGTGGGGGGGGCCTTCCTTACCGATCTGCCCATTGTAGCAGCCTGCCAGGAGCACGTGGGAATCTTTGGGGTTATACTCCAAGGTGACAAGAGGAGAAGACGGCTTTAGGGTGATTTTTGGCCTGTTGGGGTTTTCTATAAGGCAGAAAAAAATATATATATACTACCAGACCTGGAAAGAAAAGGACAGAGTCAAACAATTCAACCCCTTGTCCAGGTCGGGGGCAGTGGGGCAAAGCTAGGAAGCCCCTCTCCGGGCTGCAACCTCTGGTCCTCAGTGACCAGCCTCTAGCCCTGGAGGTTCTTCTTCAGATGTTATTTTTTGGGAATCAAGTGTGTGTGTGTGTGACTGTCATTCTACTCCATCTCCCAGGTCAGTATAAAATGAGGTTTTGACCCTAGGGCTTTTACAAAACGCTAACTCTCCCGTGATTTCTGTGAACCAGTTGCCCTGTGTGTACAGCAGAGGGAATGATGGAGGGACAATAATGTCAGCCCACGGGGGGCAGTAAGAGTTCGCTGAGTGGCTCAAAAGTGGAAAGTGCTCGCTCCGTGCTCGGCTCCCACACCGCTACCAAGAGCTAATGTTCATTTTCACAATGACAGCGACGAGCGACGTCTGAGAGTGTGGAGCCCCCGCCCCCTGCCCCCTGACAGGCTATGCCTGTGCAGTGAGCCCCTTTGTCCACTGTGGTCCCCGCTCCCGGGTGGACACACTGCCCTACTGGCCAGAAATTAGGGACAAGTGCCCGGCAGGCAGGACAGGGGCCTCCCCTTCCCTCCCCCCGGGTCCCTTCTCAGACTGCTGGGGACTCTCTGATACGCTCTTCAGGGGCCCAGAGTTGGGACTCCAGGTCTGGTCTTGAATGCCCTGATTCAGGATCCGGAAATGAAGGGAGTTCCTGCTTCTGCTGTGGCTTCACTTGACTGCATCTGAACCCAGGCAGGGACAGGACAAGACGTTGGCTTCCTCCAGGCTCCTGGGATCCCGGCGCTGGACCAGCCCCCCGACAGGCCCGCTTCTTCCACCTCCCCCCGAGCGTTCGCTGGCCTCTGCCCGGCTCCCTCTCCTTCCCGGGTCCCCAGGCCCCTCTGCGCCTCACCCAGGTCCCAGATGTACGATTCGTTGCTCATGCCCTCGGGCGCCCGTTGAAAGTTCAAGCAAGAATACGCCACTGCCAACTTCCTGTTGCCATCGGGATGCCAGGAGACATGTGTGGCTGGCCGCTTAATTTCTTGGGGGGTCCCTTTAGAGGAGGGCGAGAGGGCAGAAGACCAGAGTGTCTGGCTCCCCAGACTTCCTATTCATATTTGCTCATTTTTTTTCTTAAAAGAATTCAAACGTCTTTAAATATTCACTAGAAGAAATTTACTTTAAAAACAAAGCCTCTAGGACCCTTAATTGGAAAACTCATCTCACAACCACAAAGAAAACTAATAAAAAAAGAGAGAATGGAAATAAAATTTTACATTTCGGTCTGATGTCTTCATTTGCTGAAAGTTCTGTGCCTGAGACTTGATCTCTCATTAATATTAAACTATGAGGGAAGATGAAGAATCTGGCTCTTTGGTATTTGCCCAATTGAATCAAAAACTTCTGTCCACACAAAAGGCTGCATGCAGAGGTCTACAGCAGTAGTATCTGCAACTGCCAAAACTTGGAACCAACCAAAATGCCTTTCAGTACGTAAGTGGATAAATTGTGGTACATTCAACATTGTTATTACTCAGCATTAAAAAGTTTCCACCATGTCTTTTCATGGCTTGATAGCTCATTTCTTTTTAATGCTAAGAGAAAGAAACCGATCTGAAAAGGCTATATGTTGTGTGGTTCCAACTATATGACATTCTGGAAAAGGCACAACCACGGAGCCAGTACAAAGATCAGTTGTTACCAAGGGTTTAGGGGCAGGGAGGGAGAAATAGGTAAAATACAGGGGATTTTAAAAATATATTTTTGTTTACTTGGCTGCACTGGGTCTAAGTTGTGATACAAGGGATCTAGTTCCCTGACTGGGGATTGAACCTGGGCCCCATGCGTTGGGAGTTTGGAGTCCTAGCCACTGGGACCACAGAGGACTTTTTTTTTTCATTGAAATATGTTGATTTACAGTGTTAGTTTCAGATGTGGAGCAAAGGAAATATACATACACATTTTTTTTTCAGATTCATTTCCATTTAGGTTATTACAAGATATTCAGGGGCTTCCCAGGTGGCTCAGTGATAAAGGATCCAGCTGCTAATGCCGGAGACGAAGGAGACACGGGTTCAGTCCTGGGTCAGGAAAATTCCCTGGAGTAGGAAATAGCAACCCACTCCAGTATTCTTGCCTGGGAAATCCCATGGGCAGAGGAGCCTGGTGGGCTAGAGTCATGGGGTTGCAAAGAGTTGGACACGACTGAGCACACAAGATACTGAATATAATTCCCTGTGCTGTATAGCAGGTCCTTGTTATTTATTTATTTACATATAGTTGTGTGTATCTATTAATCCCAGACTTCCGATTTATCCTCCCCCTTTTCCCTTTTAGTAACCATTTTTTTCCCTATGTCAACACAGGGGACTTTCAGGGCAACGCAACTATTCCGTGTCTTGGCATCTATGACACCAAGAGGGAGCCCTAATGTGAACTACAGACTCAGGGTGTGCTGGAGGCTGAGCACATCCCCTCAAACCTCTTGTGCTGAAGCCTAATCTCCAGTGTGCTGGTATCCGGAAGTGGGGCCTTTGGGAGGTGATTAGGCTGTGAGGGTGGAGCCCCTATGAATGGGATCGGTGCCCTTACAAAAGAGGGTCGAGAGAGACCCTCACCCTTTCTGCCTTGTGAGTTCTCAGCAAGAAGGCGGCTGTCTCTGAATTATTAATAAAAATCGAGCCGTGAGAATTTTGAAACATCCAGTGGTCAGGACTTGGTGCTCTCTCTGCTGCAGGCTTGGATTCAATCTCTGATCAGGGAACTAAGATCCCACAAGTTTCGAGAAGCAGTTAAAAAAAAAAGAGAGTCCTCACGAGACACAGACTCTGACCTTGCTGGCACCCTGCGCTCAGACTTGCATCCCCCAGAGTGATGAGGGATGCGTTTCAGTTGTTGGTAAGCCACCCAAGTGATAGTATTTTGAGACGGCAGCCTGAGCGGACTAAGGACAGGGCGTAACGCTGTCCTGTGTTGCGCTCTGACTGTGACAAACGTCCCACCTACGGGGTGGGGGAGGCAGGAGACGCTGCTGGGGGGAGAGGCCCTGTGGGTGGGGGGAGGATGGGCGTGTGGGAATTCTCTGTACTTTCTGATCCGTTTTGCTGGGGACTAAAACTGCTTGAGAGGCTGCTTTGGGAAAGATCCAAGGTGTTCTCCTTACTTGTTGCAAGTTATAATTCTTTCTTTCTTTGGGGAAAAAAAACAACTGCTCAAAAAAATATTAGCTGAATTTGGTGGCTCAGACGGTAAAGCGTCTGCCTACAATGCGGGAGACCTGGGTTCAATCCCTGGGTTGGGAAGATCTCCTGGAGAAGGGAATGGCAACCCACTCCGGTGCTCTTGCCTAGAAAATTCCATGCACAGAGGAGCCTAGTGGGCTACGGGGTCGCAAAGAGTTGGACACGACTGAACGACTTCACTTTCACTTTCAAAAAATGAAAGGGGAGAGACAATGTGTAAGAGTGAAAAAAACATTAAAGACTTAATGGCCCCACATGTGGACTCAGAGGGGGAAGGTGGGGGCAACTGAGAGAAGAGCATTGACACACACACACCATGACTACCATGCGTAAAGGAGCTGGCAAGTGGGAGCCTGCTGCACAGCACGGGGAGCTCGGTGATGACCTAGAGGGGCGGGACTGGCGGGGGCAGAGAGCGCCAAGAAGGAGGGATGTGCGCATGCCTATGACTGACTCGCTGCATTGTGCGGCAGAAACGAACACAAGCGGTGAAGCAATTATACGCCAACGTTGAGAAAGTAAGTTGAAAGAAAAAGACGTGATGGTCCCAAGCTGACACTTTGTCATGGAAGTCATCGGAAGACATGAACAAAAGGAGGAAATGAAATAAGTTTCTGGTCGCGTGACTCATCCACTTCACTCCTCCCTGGGGGCACGGCTAGAGCAGCAGCAGCCCAGGTTGAGTCCCATCCTTGGCTGGGTCACCCACCCGCTGAGAGCCCTGAGCACGTCTCCTCCCCGGGGCCAGGTTCCTCGTCTGTCAAACGTGGAGGTTGGATGTGATGATTCCTCATGCATCAGCCCTCTCGGGTGTCCATACGTAAGGTCAGATGCTGGCAGCAGAGAAGGCGGCCCCCGCCCCGCCCTGGCCCCTCTCTTGCATGCCCATTGCTAGAAGTCTGCAGTGCCCACCAGGACTCAGACCTGGATCGTAAGAGTCCTTGCTGGTCGTGCTCGGACTGGGTCAGACACTTTCCAGGTGGCAAAATGAATCCCCTAGAGTTGGCATTTGATGCTAGTGGCTTCTGAAATCACGGGTTTTCTCTGCATATTCGAGAACACACACCTGCACGTATATACATACGTATACATATATGCATATATACATGCACATATACATAGGTATATTTGATTTTCTCTTTTGGCGCATAATTGCTTTTCAGCGTTGTGTTAGTTTCTGCTGTATGATGAATTGATCGGCTACATGTATACAGACATCCCCTCCCTTTTGGACTTCCCTCCCACCCCTCGAGGCCATCACAGAGCACCGAGCCGAGCTTCCTGTGCTTTACGCGTGATCGTGGACACAGGTCAGTCCCAGTCTCCCACTTCCCCCTCCCCTCCCCGCACCGTGTTCACAGGTCCGCTCTCGACCTCTGCATCGCTACTCCTGCCCTGCAAAGAGGTTCATCTGTACCGTTTTTCTAGATTCCCACATACGTGTGTTAACATACGACATTTGTTTTTCTCTTTCTGATTTACTTCACTCTGTATGACAGACTCTAGGACCACCTGCGTCTCTATAGAGTGACCCTATTTCGCTCTTTTTAGTGGCTGAGTAATATCCGTTGTGTATATGTACCACATCTTCTTTATCCATTCATCTGTCATTGGACATTTAGTTTGCTTTACCTAGGTGTATTTTCAACAAAATGTAGTGCTTTCTACACACGGTTCTGCGTCTTGATTTGGTTTGGTTTCACACAGCAATCTCAGAAACTCTTGCTTAAGGAGCTGCCTCATTCGTTCAGATGGCTGAGTGGTAGTCAGCGTGCGGGCATAGCAGAATTGCCGGAACCAGACCCTACTGATGGGTTTAGTGTACTCCCGATCTCTGGCTAGTGCACACCCTGCTGCAGTGAATATCCAGTGATCTCACACACGTCTCTGGGCTAAGCTTCTGTTACACTGCTGTCCTTGGAGGTTATTCCAGGCAGACTCCCAAGTGCTTGGGACAAGGGTCTTTTTTGCTCACAGTGCAGCCAGATCACGGATGTCTGGTGCTTTGGACCTTCCCCACACAGTATGAATCGACCCCACGTGTACTCAGCTTTGCAAATTTGCTTTATTCTTTCCTGAGACGGACTCTCTCCTCCCTTTCCACCCACCAGGCCTGCCTCCAAGGTAGGGACCACTTATCTACTGGGCATTTGATCGCTCTGTCCCTTATTTAGCTCAGAGCACAGAGGGCATTATCCCCACAGCATGGAGTGATGGGTAAGGGGTCCCCTTTGGAAGCACCCATCCACAGGGGTGACAGAGGTCGGCCAGGCACCTGCCTGGCTACAGAGGTACCTGAAAACATTGATGGTCTTAGCTGACGGGGCCTCGTCGGTCACCTCCACCGCGTCCTCGTCGTCAAAATACTCCTGGTAGATGTCGATGGCGTTATTCTGCTTGATACAGTGCTCCATGATCTGCGGGGGACACAGCGGGAGTCCTTAGTGGTAAAGGGAGGTCCTTTCAGCCTGACCAGGGCTGAGATGGAGTCTGGGAGGGATGAGAGACATCCCGCAGTCTTTTCCCTTCCTTCCAGGCCACGAATTTTCAATGGGGGGCAACATCTACCCCGCAAAAGGGTGGAGATTGGTTCCAATTGTTTTCAAATTGCTTCGTGGGGGTAAAATAATATCACCTTTTTTTTTTTTTTTTTTTTGTACAAAGTACAGACATACATTTTGTGGTTGTTGCTCAGTTGCTAAGTCGTGTCTGACTCTTTGCAACCCCATGGACTGCAGCACGCTAGGCCTCCCAGACACACATATAGTACGTAAATATACAGTACACCTTTGGTATTACATTTTCACTGGGGTGGGGGAATGTCTAAAAAGGCTTGTTGAGAGACAGCAATGAAAAAAAAAGGTGAAGAAACACAGTTCTAGCCAAACAGAATTAGTAGCCACTCTGTATATAGCATCCATCTCCTGTTTCCTCCATCCAGAAGGCCCTCCCCCATTATTCCAAATGTCCAACAAGGAAAATCCCAAGTTCAAGGGCCTCCTCCTCCAGGAAGGCTCCCCTGATACCTTCAGCAGGAAACCAACTCTCCCTCCACATGGGGCAAATAGCAAAGCATTTCTTCCTT
Organism: Bubalus kerabau; assembly: GCF_029407905.1. NCBI lineage: Eukaryota > Metazoa > Chordata > Mammalia > Artiodactyla > Bovidae > Bubalus > Bubalus kerabau. Next base: position 7,031,707 of record NC_073627.1, on the reverse strand, counting down.
ACAGCCTTCCTTTCAATGTGAGATTGTGTGGTATGTGCGTGCTCAGTTGTGCCCCCCTCTTTGAGACCCCATGGACTGTAGCCCACCAGGCTCCCCTGCCCATGGGATTTTTTCAGGCAAGAATACTGGAGGGGGTTTCCATTTCCTACTTCAGGGGAATCTTCTCAACTCAGGGATTGAATCTATATCTCTTCTGTCTCCTGCACTGGAGGTGGATTCTTTACCTGTTGACCTGCCTGGGGCTGCTGCTGCTGCTAAGTCGCTTCAGTCGTGTCCGACTCTGTGCAGCCCCATAGATGGCAGCCCACCAGGCTCCTCCGTCCATGGGATTTTCCAGGCAAGAGTACTGGAGTCGGGTGCCATTGCCTTCTCTGAGCTGCCTGGGGAGCCCCTGATAATACTGTGATATCTCTGTTTTTGTCTTTGGCCTCTGGTGGCTCACAAACTCTTTAGGGCGGGATATATGTGAATTTCATTCTTGCAATCTTTACTGCACCTGGCAAAGGCTAGAAGCTCCATCCAAATGTGCCGACTGAATGAATGAATGAATGACCCCTATTGGCAGGTAGCTGCTGGCTAGGGCTCCTTTGCCCAGAGGGTTTCCCACTTTCCCGATTCCTCCTAAAACCTGTTCAGTCCTTGGACTTCCCTGCCTTACCCTTGGGTCTGCTGTGGGGACCTGCCTACCTGCTCCCAGACCGAAGGTTCCATATGGTACGTGGTGTCCTGCCTCAAGGAGCTAGCTGCTGAGCCTGACGTGCAGCTGGGGAAGCAGTCATGGCTGAGACACTGGCCGAGCTGAACGAAGCCTTACCGAGCCCAGCTGCTTGATGGCGTTGATGTAGTTCTCATCTTTCTCCACCTTCTTCCGGAAGCGGATCGTCTGCTCCAGCTCCAGGGGGTTCACATCCTTGGGCCAGCCGCCCTCGATGTGGTTGATCCCCCGGGTCTCCATCTCAAAGCGCTCTGTGTTGGCCTAAACAGAGAGTCACAGGTGAGAAGAGCCCGGCCCTGGTGGAAGCGTGTTTCTGCAAACCAGAGTCCCGGGGCTCCCGGGTCCCTGGGCTCTGCGTGTTCAGGGAGGGCCTCGTGAGGTACCCTTGACCAGAGCCGCAACGTCTTCAGGTACCAGCAAGGAACTTTCTGGTCCTCAGGTGGTCGCAGGCGGCCATGAACGTGCTAGCCTGTGGAGTTAGTAACAGCCAATTTGCAGTTGATGCCGGCGGCCGGGAGAAATCCAGTTCTGACCTGACCTCAACCCTAAAAACCCAGAGGAGCCCACCCACCCATCTGCTCTGTGACACCCCAAAGAACAAAGTGACTAATCTACCATTTACAGTGAGACGGGAATCAAAGCATAGAACACTTGAGAGTTTGGATTTGCTTTGCTCATTCTCCGTTGCAGCGAGGACGGCATAGATGCAGTTTTGCCCTTTAAACTTACCTCCTGCCTCCTTTGCAGTCCCCTCACCCCGCATCTTTTCAACTGTGATAAAACATACATGTGCTTCCCTGGTGGCTCAGACGGTAAAGCATCCGCCTGCCAATGCAGGAGATGCAGGAGACCCAGGTTCGATCTCTGGATCAGGAAGATCCCCTGGAGAAGGGAATGGCTACCCCACTCCAGTGTTCTTGCCTTGAGAATCCCATGGACGGAGGAGCCTGGTGGGCTACAGTCCCTGGGGTCACAGAGTCAGACACGACTGAGCAATTAACACTTTCATAAAATACATATAACATCACGTCTACCGTTTTGGGGCTTGCCTGGTGGCCCAGTGGCTAAGACTCCGCAGTCCCAATGCAGGCAGGGGGCCTGGGTTCAACCCCTGGTTAGTGAACCAGATCCTGCATGCCACAACTAAGACCCAGGGCAGCCAAATTAATACACAAATATTTTTAAAAATAAAATCTACCATGAAGTGAGGTGAGGTGAAGTCGCTCAGTCGTGTCCAACTCTTTGCGACCCCGTGGACTGTAGCCTACCAGGCTCCTCTGTCCATGGGATTTTCCAGGCAAGAGTACTGGAGTGGGTTGCCATTTCCTTCTCTAGAGGATCTTCCCCACCCAGGGATTGAACCCGGGTCTCCTGCAGTGTAGGCAGACACGTTACCGTCTGAGCCCCCAGGGAAAATCTACCATTCTGACCATTAAAAAAATGCTCAAGTTAGTGGCATTAAGAACATTCACGATGGGGTGCAATCCTCAGCACTATCCAGTTCCGGAACTTTCTCAATACCCCAAATAGAGATCCACACTCACTGAGCTCTCACTCTCACTTCCTTTTCCTTTATAAGCCATTTCTCACGAAAGGTACAAGTCTCAACAGGGCGGAGTCACTGGCCTTGGAGACCCCAGCGTGCCATGGAATTCATGGCTGTCGTCTTGTTTAGGAAGTTCCCGTGAACAAGACTGCTCTGGCCCCAGTGACAGCAGCTGGCCCTGGGGAAGCAGGACAGTCAGTGTGTTTGAACTGCAAGTTATTGGAAACGCTCATCACGTGTTTTGGCCAAATCAGTGTGATTTTCATGCCGCTGATTTAGGAACATGACAACAGGGTCATCCCCTCAGTCTAATCTTCTCCCGGCAGTTGTTGACATAATCAGGAGCTGATCACCTACTTCGGACAGACCAGGAGAAATCTTGGGTTTTGAACAGCAACACGACACTCAGTTCTCTTATCTTAGAGGCACCTGTGACCAGAACGTTCTATGGGACCGTTTCTTTTTCACGAGCTGGGCGGGTCCTGTAGGTATGAATCCCTGGCCCCCTCAGATGCCTCTCCCAGCTGCTGTTGTTCAGTCACGTAGTCGTGTCTGACTCTCTGTGACCCATGGGCTGCAGCACGCCAGGCCTCCCTGTCCCTCACCATCTCCCGGAGTCTGCCCAGGTTCACATTCACTGCATCCGTGATGCCGTCCAGCCATCTCATCCTCTGACGCCCTGTTCTCCTGCCCTCAGTCTTTCCCAGCATCAGGGACTTTTCCAGTGAGTCATCTGTTCATAGCAGATGACCAAAATACTGGAGCTTCAGCTTCAGCACCAGTCCTTCCAGTGAATATTCAGGGTTGATCTCCCTTAAGATTGACTGGTTTGATCTCCTTGCTGTCCAAGGGACTTTCAGGAGTCTTCTCCAGCACCACAGTTCAAAAGCTGCACCAAATGCCTAAAACAACTCTAGGAAGAGTCTTAGAGGGGAGGCCAGAGAGAGGAGATCTTGATTTGCATTCGCCTGGCCCAGGGAGTGGCTGGTACTGGGGCTTGTCCTGACCCTGGGCACCAAGCTGAGATTGGGGGTGATTCTGCCCTCACACATCCAGCATCCGCACTGGTCCACTGGCTTCCCATGGGAATGGAGTCACGCAGTCCCACTTACCAGCCCTGACCCACAACCCTGCCAGACCACACCTCCACTGGCCCGGCCCTTGGCTCAGGGACCCACCTCATGTTCCGACATGCTGGTGGAGCACTGGATGCCCGTGTCCACCGGGTTCCGCTCTACAAACTGCTCGGCCAGCTCGGGGTTGGGCGGGATGTCGATGTTCAGCTCTGCCTGGCAGTCGGAGAAGTTGCATTGCTTCCCAAACTCACTGCGTTTCTTCACGTATACGTACACAACCTCCATGGTACCGGCTGCTGCAGGGATGGGGAAGGGTATGTGGTGAGGGCCTCCAGCTGGCTACCTCTTGGTCTCCAGGAGCCCCGCCACTGAGGGCGGCTCCGTGTTTCCTCTCTGGTTGTGGGGGGAAGGCTCCTAAGGGATTTGTCCAGATCCTGAGCTGCATTTGAAAAAATAATCTATGGAGTGATGACTACAGGCTAAGCATTATCTTGCTTGGTTCTTACAGTTGCCCTCTAAAGTGGACAGTGAGATCACCAGTCCACTTTGGAGGAACCTGATATTCACAGGTACCCAGAATGCCTTGCCCAGGACCACAGAGCCAACAAGTGTTGCCGCTGGTCAACCCGACTCCAGAGCTCTAACTCACAAATGATGCAGGTTTTGCTGAGCTAATATGATTATCCAGAGGCAAGGAAGGAATATTGATGGTGATTATGTTGAATTAAATTCCCTGCAGCACACTGGACCTGACAATGATTTCACTTACTCTGTCAGAAAACATTTGTTAAAACCATGAATAGGGACTTCCTCGGTGGACCAGTGGTTAAGACGTGGCCTTCCAGTGCAGGGGGTGTGGGTTTCATACCTGGTCGGGGAGCTAAGATCCCACAGGCCAAAAACCCAAAACAGAAGACAAGCAATAGTGTAACACATTCAATAAAGACTTTAAGAATGGTCCACATTAAAATAAAAAACAAAACCTGAATAGTCAAGACAGAGTGATATGCTGGCATGAGGACAGACACTTAGGTCAATGGAATGGAATTGAGAGCGCAGAAATAAACCTTTATATCTATGGTCAATTGATTTTCAATGAAGGTGCTAAGAACACAATGGGGAGAGGATGGTCTTTTAAAAAGATGATGCTGGGGATGCTGTACATTCACAGGCAAAAGCATGACCCCAGGTTCTACCTCGCTCCATACAAAAAGATGACTCAAAATGGATCGCAGCAGGGCGGGCAGGTTCAGTCCCTGATCTGAGATCCCACAGCCAAAACAAACAAACGAAAATACAGTAGTGATTCTCAACCTTGGCCACACACTTAGAAACACCTGGAGGGCTCTGGAAAAAACCACCATGCTCAGGCTGAACTGCAGACTAATTAAATCATAATCTCTCAGCATGCAGCCAAGGATGAGAACCACCAATTTAAAGCGAGGGCTCTTAATCTCACAGCCAACATTTCTCAAATTGGAATGTCCCTTCAAAACATAGAGATTCCCAGCCCCCCTCCTGTAAACACTGATCTACATGTCTGAGATGAGGCTTAGACACTTGTACAGCCACTCCAGATGACTATTAGGACCAGATATGCGTCTGTCCTTCCTCCCCCAGCTCCAGGGCTTCAAGGAACCGGACGGGTGGGTCCAGGCTGCTGTTCCCTGAGATTTAGGGCCAAGAGCTCTGCGGCAGCCTAGAAGCATGTGCCTGGGTGGCCTCGGGCCCTGGAGCAGCTGGGACGGGGGTGAGGGCGATGAGGTTAAGGTTAACTACGAGGCCACTTTGCATCCGCACGCGTTGTTTGTTGGACATGGTACCACCGTCCCAACCGCCTACTTCTCAGCCCCAGTACAGCTCATCCTGCATCAGACTTGCAGGGAGCAGTATTTTTTGCTCTTTCCTGTGGTTTGGCAACTTTTCTACACCCAGGAAGGGTAGGAGCAATGGCTTGGAAAACAGAGGATGGGGACAGAAGCACAGATGACAGCAGGTTGCCCTAAGGGTTTATTTTTCATGGACAAAAGAGAGCCTCGTTGCAAAGGGTGCACACCCAATGAGCATCGCCCTGGCCCCAGCACATCGCTGAACTACAGCAGGGCTGCGCCTGCGCCCCCGCCCCGCCACCTCCCAGCGCTCACCCCCAAGGACTGCAGACTCTGGTAACTGCAGGCTGCTTGTCCCTCCCTCTGTTAAGAGACAACTGCCATGAGACGGCCAGCTCCTAGGGGACCCAAGGGGTCTTAAGAGCACGAGGTAAGCCTAGGAAGACAAAAATAGCCTCTTTAGCCCAGGTCATATTTTTAACAGCTTTGCTTTCCTTCTTGGTGCTTCCCAAGGCCAAGCCAGGAGCGAGAACAGAGGCATTGTTTTCTATCTGGAGGCAGACAGAGGAGACATTTAAAGGCTGGCTGGGTGATGGGAAGACAGCTCATTCAAGGACCCAGAGCAGGCTCTTTCTCACAAGCTGGTGAGGCAGGAAGATGAATGGTGAGGTCAGAGCTGGGGGGGTGGTCTCAGGAGGTCTCTCCCCGCCCTGGTGAGACAAGCCTCACAGGCGGGGCTGCGCCAAGCAGCGCCTGAGTAAGGCTGTCTGCAAAGGGGGCTTCAAGGGGAGGCACGAGCCGCCTTGCTGCCCTCTGGGACTTTGGGGGAGGAGATGCCACCCGTGGGAACCTCAGCCCCACAAGCATCTCAAACACAAGACCACGTGGAATTAGAGACATGCTGATCTGAATGCCAAATATGCAACCGCCTCCGACATCCTGGGGCAGTCATATCAGAACCTTCACCAAACATAAAAATAAGACTTGGCTTGTGCAATGATAATGAGCGAAGTGATTCCTGGAAAGAACCTCCTTTGGCTTCAGAGAAAGGGAGAGACGAGGGACTGGTGGGGGGTGGCTGAGAAGTTCAGTGTAGGAGCTTCACGGGCAGGCAAGTGGAGGTGGCTACCTTCCGCACCACTGGACTCCCTGGTGTCACAAAGGTGACAAGGCCTCTCCTTCTTCTTGTCCCTGGGGCAGGCTCCAGTCTTTGTGCTGTGTCTGGCTGGACACAGGACTGTAGGGGGAGGGACTTCCTGCCCTCTTTCTTCTGTCTATGCACCTTCTGGAACTTGTGGTCATAAGGGACTCACTCGCCTTCAAAAGTGGCTGATCTCCCTGGGAATTCCTTCCTCTGTTCCACACTGGGGTCAACCTGGGATGAACTCCAAGAGGTAGAGGATGAAGACAGCCAGACGTGGGAGGAGGTCCCTAGACCCGGAGGGTGATGTAGGCCTGTGTTTCCCTGCTCCGCCCACTACAGCACTGTCCCCTTGAGCCAAGACTATGGTCTTTTTTTTTTTTTTTGATGTAGTGCTAATAGTCATTGGGCTTCCCTAGAGACTCAGTGGTAAAGAATTCACCTGCCAATGCAAGGGACGTGGGTTTGATCCCTGGGTGAGGACGATCCCCTGGAGAAGGAAAAGGCAACTCCAGTATTCTTGCCTGGAAAATCTCACGGACAGAGGAGTATGACGGGCTACAGTCCATGGGGTCACAAAAGAATCAGACACAATTTAGTGACTAAACAACAACAACAGCAATGAATATTCATTAATAATGACAGTCCACGAGAGTAATGGTTCCTAATCAGAAGACTGTGGTCCTCTATTCACTCCCATCCCCAGTGCCTGGCACGGAGGGGGGCCCCCTCCTCCCTTTGTCACACGCTGAACGTGCGATGTGACCCCAATCCGCCAGGACGCTCCCCTAGAGGTCTCTCCCCTACTCCTCCTCTTCTGATGTGAAAAAGTCCAGCAAGCTAACGATGTAAGATGGAAAACACTGGGTCTGAAAGCTGGGAGAAGAATGCACTTGTGTGGTTCGAGAGACATAAATGTGAACTTGTTGCAGGAAGAAGGAACTAACCCTGCGTGTGACCTTCAGCACGATACCCTCAGGGCATCCGGATGGAGACCCACTCCGGGGCTGAGGAATAGATGAAATGCTGCAGAGGACCACCCCTGAAGAGGGGCTCAGTAACTCTAACGCCCTTTCCTCCATTCTTACCAGAAAGCTCTCCTCTTCACCGGGCCGGGCCGCCCACCACCCCAGCCCCAGGCTGTATTTTCGATACCGGGGTGGGGGTTGGGGGTGGGCTGTAAACCCTTTAGGTCTCCCATCCCCCCACCAGGAGACGGATCGCATCAGGACCGGACTGGCCGCAAGAGGTGCAGGAGGCAGGGTGTTTGGAACTTGCTGGGTCCTGGGACTCTGGGAACATCTAGGGCAGCGAGGACCGATGGGCGGGGGACCCTAGGAGCACTGGTCCCCGGGGTCCATCATCAGGCAGGGCTAGCCCGGAAGGACGCCCCACGAGGAGCTTCTTGCACTAGAGGTGTTTCTCACCCTGTGGGGCTCCCTTTCACTCTCCAGTCTTCTCTTCAGTCGCGGACATCCTCCCCGCGTCCGCCCCTCAACCTTGGTCGGTTCCTGCTGCCGCTAGGGAAGCCCCCGAGTCGCTGATCTGGCTCCAGCGCTTCTCAAACGGCTCCGGCGTTTACTCGTTGCCTAGCAACCCTGGCCGGGGAGTGGGGGGGTTGGCCAGGACGCGGGGCTGCGCGGCGCGGAAGGAAACCTGGAGCACGTGACCCTCCCATCCCGTTAAGCCATGTCTCCGGTCCCTCCTAAATTAGTCAAGCACCGGTAACGATAAACGTATGTAGGATCTTTGCCAAGGCGCTTATGCAAGTCCACAAATATGCATTTGGCAAGATTCTTAGAAAATGCAAAATGTACTACTCAGCGCTCCTCGGAGTCCTGAGCCCTGGGTGAGGCTGTTATTGATTTGCTCATGATCCAGAAGGTCAATTCCATCCCTTCCTTCAGTTTCCTTGTCTGCTAAATGGGAATTAGGACCCCCAGCTTCCTCTCTGTTACCATAGCCCCTGCACGTTGAATAGTAAGCTTAAGTCTGAACCACTAGACCAGGAAGGAAACTCCTATAAGGTAGGGGCTGGGTGTTTCCATAGCTTAGCTCTTGGTTGCTGCTGAATGAATGAATAAAATGAAATTTCTCCTTAGTTAAGACAATGAGGTGAAATAATGTAAACCAAAAGAACCCGATGTGGGGCCGGAAAACATGGGTTTGAATCCCAGCCAGGTGGTTCAGATGGTAAAGAATCTGCCTACAATGCAGGAGACTTGGGTTCCATCCCTGTGACAGGAAGATCCCCTGGAGAAGGGAATGGCAAACCACTCCCATATTCTTGCCTGGAAAATTCCATGGACAGAGGAGTCTGGTGGGCTATGATCCATGATGTCGCAAAGAGTCAGACACGACTGAGTGACTTTTGCTCACTTATTTGACTGTTTACTAACCGAGTGATGTTGGGCAAGTTGCTTTCCTTCTCTGACTCATGCTTGGTCGCTTGTGTGTGTGTGTGTTGGTCGCTTGGTCGAGTCCAACTCTTTGTGACCCCACGGACTGTAGCCCGCCAGTCTCCTCTGTCCATGGAATTCTCCAGGCAAGAATATTGGGGTGGGCTGCCATGCTCTCCTCCGGGGGATCTTCCTGACCCAGGGATGGAACCCAGGTCTTCTGCATTGCAGGCCAATTCTTTACCCTGTGTCACCAGAGAAGCCCCGCTTAGTCGCTTAGTCGTCTCCGACTCTGCGACTCCATGTACTGTAGCCCGCCAGGCTCCTCTGTCCTTGGGATTCTCCAGGGAAGAACAGTGGAGTGGGTAGCCATTCCCTTCTCCAGGGGATCTTCCCGACCCAGGGATCTTCCTGGCCCAGGGTCTCCTGCATTGCAGGTGGATTCTTTACCGTCTGAGCCACCAGACTCAACAATCCTCATTGGCCAAGGGAGGGGGCAGTTGCGGTACTCAGGATAACTGGGAGGCTCAGCTGAGCTGACGTGGCAGTGTGCCCAGGCTGGAGCTGACCACAGAACCTGCACCAGAGGCCAGCTCTGTGCCTCTCTGTGCCTGCCCACAGAGCAGGAAAATAAAGGCCCAGTAGAGATGGCGCAGAGGGACTGGGAGTGGCATGGCCAGTGGAGGTGTCTGTCCTGGCCCGCTGGGGGTCCAGGTGCTAGCGGCCTGAGAGCTGGGTGGATGGAAGCCAGGCGGTGGGTGGTAGACCAGATGCCTGGTTTCAGGAGCTACTTTCACACTGACCTGAAAGGAAGGTTCCTGGTGGTGTGTATGTGTGTGTTCAGCGGCGTTTCAGTCTTTGCCACCTCATGTACTGTAGCCTGGCAGGCTCCTCTGCCCATGGAACTTTTCAGGCAAGAATACTGGAGGGCGATGCCCTTTCCTCCTGCGGGGCATCTTCCCAACCCAGGAATCAAACCCGTGTCTCTTGCATCTCCTGCATTAGCAAGTGGATTATCACCAGCACTACGTGGGAAGCCAGAGCTCTTGGTAGAAGAAACCAGCGCTCGGAGCGGCAAGGGGATGATTAAACCACCCAGTTCTGGGGGTAAAAACAGTCCAAGGAGGGCTCCACAGGTCAGGGGCTCCCCATCGTTCATTACCTTTTCCCCAAGGGCCCCCGTCCCCACAGGGGACAGGGCAGGTAAAAGCATCGAGATGGTCAGGTGCACCTTGGGGGAGCTTTCTCACCTGAAGCTGAGGGGCTCAGCTGAGCAATTTCTGAGCCCTGACATCCTGGGGTGGGAGGGGTAAGCACAACCCTAAGGCTCTGACCTCTCCTGGGAGGGGGTCTGGGCAGAGACCTCAGAGTCCGGAGGAAAAACGATTTCCCCCAGGAGTCTGTTGACCGGTGCTCTACAACCAGCCGGAGAAGAAGAGGGTGTGGTGGGAAGAGGGGACTTGGGTTGAATCTTAATCAGTCATGTGCTCGGTCGCTCAGTCGTGTCCGGCTCTTTGCAGCCCCGTGGACTGGAGCCCGCCAGTCCTCTACCCATGGGATTCTTCAGGCAAGAATCTGGAGTGGGTTGCCATTTCTTCCTCCAGGGGATCTTCCTGACCCAGGGACTGAACCCACATCTCTTGCATCTCCTGCATTGCAGGCAGGTTCTTTACCATTAGCAGCACCCGGGCAAGGGAAGCCCAGTCTGTCAGGACCACCCCACCTTTCAGACAAGGTCTAGTTTCCGGAACAACCAACAAAACTCAAATGGGATTTTTATTGTTAACAAGCAGTTGGGGGGCAGGGGGAAGGTGGAAGCGACTGCTGAGTAACAAAGCTTGCACACATACGCACACGGGGGGTGGGGGTGCCCATCTGCTCCCCTGGACTCCTCAGTCCATGCTCCACTTGGGGAGGCTGCTGGCAGTGCTTTCTGTCACTGAGTTTTCCGTCCATGGGCACGTGTCCCTGTCTGACCCTCACGGTGTCCCTGGAAACAGGGGAGGAGGGTCCAGCGCGGCTCGCCTGGAAGCAGGAGGACGCCAGTCCCAAGGCGCAGGTGCCTTGAGAGTCCCGTCCAGGACCCGCTCGCTCTGTGCTTTCTCAGGTCCCCCGGGAGGCCAGTGTAGACCCCTGCCTCCCAGATCAGGATCCAGGAGGGCGGCTGGGCCTGCACCACGCCCCCATGCTGCAGCCCCCTCCCCTGCTCCGCCCCTCGCCTCCCACTCAGAATGTGGGCAGATCCCCTCCGCCTTCCCAGCACCAAGCCCAGCGTTTCCCAGGGCCTCGGGCGGGCTCCTTATCACTTCCGCAGGGAGCCTGTCTCTGATTCCTGCACCTACAGGAGCCGCCACCTGTCACCGCCTTTACTGGTCACAGCCTAAAACCAGAGGCTTATTTGTGTATTTATTGCCTAAGAAGCTAAGTTGTGCTTTTATGAGTGTAAGGAGCTGGTTTGTTTTGTTCACTGTGCTGGTCTGAGCTCCCAGGGGAGTGTCTGGCTTATTGTAAGTGCTCAATAGATTATTTGCTGGGGAATGCACTGCTTTGGGCCAACTATTCTCTTCCAAGGGGTAAGGTGGGCAATTCTTCAGGAGGCGAGGGGGTGGGGACCAAGAGGTTCCTCAATCCTTGCCTAGGGGTCTGGCATCATGGAGATCAGCTCTAGACATTAAATTTTTTTTTTTTTTGGATGTGTTGGGTCTCTTGCTGTGTGGGCTTTTCTCTAGTTGCAGCAAGCACGGGCTACTCTTCATCAAAGTGCGCGGGCTTCTCACTGCAGTGGCCTCTCTTGTCACAGACCTTGGGCTCAGTACTTTCAGCTCCCCGGCTCTAGAGCACAGACTCAATAGTCCTGGAGCACAGGCTTAGTTGCTCTGCGGCACATGGGATCTTCCCAGATCAGGGATCAAACCTGTGTCTCCTGCATGGGCAGGCAGATTTTTACCACCAAGTCACCAGGGAAATCCAGCTCTGGACATTTTGTCCCATCCTGATTCATGACCTCTCCCTGCCGGAAATCCACCCCCAGCCCCTTCCAAGAGCATCTTCTGAGGGTCTGCTCAGGTTCACGACTTTCCCTGTCTAAGATGTGCTTGTCTGCACACACATGCATCCACGCACTTCACAGGCACAAACGAGAGCACACAGCCTCCCCAGGCTTCCCCTACCCTCTTGCCCACATCCAACCACAGGCATCTCCAGCTGGTCCATCTGCAACCCCAGAAGGCTGCTCTCTCAGGCTGCTCTGTTCCTTCCTGCTGCAGCCCAGAAAGCTGATGTTGGCGGGGAGTCAGCGGGCACCTCCATCAACCACTCCCAGATGCTGCTCCAGCGCCTGCAGGAACTGCTGCAGCAGGGCAATGCCAGCGATGTGGTGTTGCGGGTGCAGGCCATGGGCACCGACGAGGTCCGAGTCTTCCATGCCCACCGCCTGCTGCTGGGACTGCAGAGTGAGCAGTTCCGGGAGCTGCTGAGTAACCAGAGCGAGGTGGTGTTGCAGGAGTCCCCGGACTGTGCTGCTGTCTTCGACAAGTTCATCAGGTGGGGAAGGATCAGGGGAAGACATCCCTTTCCATGTCCCTGGCTTCTCTACTCACAGGGTGATGGAAGCCCTGGCTCTTAACCCTGCCCCTTCCCTGGATGGCATTAGGATGACCATGCAACTACCTCCCTCTTCCTTCTTTGCACCAGCTTCTTGCAAAATGCAGCATGACTCCCCTGACTGAAAGCTCTGAGAGGTTTGAAGTTAGTTACCAAATACTTTCAAAGCTGTTTCCAAACCTGGCCTTGAGAGCTTTTAAGGACTATAGACTTCTAGGCCCCACCCTGAATTCCGAGCTTCACATCTAGGGTTGGGCCACTGTTTCTTATTTTAATGTCTCTGTGTGGTTTTGCTGTCTGGCCAGGTTTTGAATCACAGGGCTAGGGGGCTGCTTCCTGCTAGCGTTCTGCGCAGGGACACTGCCCACACTCTAGTCTGAGGAAGTGACCCTGCTTTAATAGCTTAGACAAGATGGCTGCAGAATATTGGTCATTTCTTCAAACTTCCAGGCAACAGAAAGAGAGATAGCACAGAAGGACAAAAGCATCTTTCCTCTACCCCCTAACTGGGAAAGATTGAAGGAAGGAGGAGAAGGGGACAACAAAGGATGAGACAGTTGGATGGTGTCACCGACTCAATGGATAAGAGTTAGAACAAGCTCCAGGAGATGGTGAAGGACAGGGAAGCCTGGTGTGCTGGTCTATGCAGTCGCAAAGAGTCGGACAGGACTGACAGACTGAACGACAATAATCTCTACCCTCAGTTCAGTTCAGTCGCTCAGTCGTGTCCGACTCTTTGTGACCCCCATGAATTGCAGCACACCAGGCCTCCCTGTCTATCACCAACTCCCAGAGTTCACTCAGACTCACGTCCATTGAGTCAGTGATGCCATCCAGCCATTTCATCTTCTGTCGTCCCCTTCTCCTCCTGCCCCCAATCCTTCCCAGCATCAGAGTCTTTTCCAATGAGTCAACTCTTCGCATGAGGTGGCCAAAGTACTGGAGTTTCAGCTTTAGCATCAATCTCTACCCTAGTCAGTTCTATTTAACCAGCCTTTCCCCCAATCCCAGTCTGTGCCTTTGCAGACATCTCATTAGCTAGAATTTAGTCATGTGATCTAAGGGATCCTGGGAAACATCTTTTGTTCCCAGAGGCAAACAGTGAAGTTAAATGGCTTGCCCACTCTTATAGCAAGTAACTGGCGGAATATGAATCCGAACCCACACTGTACACCTGGTGAAGGTAGGAGATACATCTTTCTTGCCCTAGCACAGAGCTCAATCACTCAGTGGGCGCTCAATATAGGAATCATTGACGTACTCAGTCAGGTAAGTCCTGTCCGACTCTTTGGGACCCCATGGGCTGTAGCCCACGAGGCTTATGTGTCCATGGTATTTTCCAGGCAAGGATACTGGAGGGGGTAGCCATTTCCTACTCCAGAGGATCTTCCTGACCCAGGGACAGAACCTGCGTCCCCTAAATTGGCAGGCAGATGCTTCACCAGTGAGCCACCTGTGCTCGATAAATGCTTGCTTATTTCCACGTCCCACGAGAAACCGGAGAGAAGAGGCGGTGAAGTAGGATGCGCGTGGGAAGGTCCTTCTGTTGGCTCCCTTAATGACAATACTGTCTGCCCAAGGCCGGGTACCCTCGGGACTCAGGAGGCAGCGCTGGGTAGGGTAACCGCTGGCCGCCCTGACCGCGCTCCATCTCTGTACCTCTCTGGCAGGTACCTCTACTGCGGAGAGCTGACCGTGCTGCTGGCGCAGGCCATCCCCCTGCACCAGCTGGCCACCAAGTACCGCGTGGCCTCCTTGCAGCGGGGCGTGGCCGACTATATGCGCGCGCACCTGGTGGCGGCGCGGGCCCGGCGGTGGGCTGGTACCACTACGCGGTGAGCACCGGGGACGAGGCCCTGCGCCAGAGCTGCCTGCAGTTCCTGGCCTGGAACCTGTCGGCCGTGGCGGGGAGCGCCGAGTGGGGCGCCGTGAGCCCTGAGCTGCTGGCGCAGCTGCTGCCGCGCTCGGACCTCGTGCTGCAGGACGAGCTGGAGCTCTTCCAGGCGCTGGAGGCGTGGCTGGGCCGCGCGCGGCCGCCGCCGGCCGTAGCCGAGCGCGCGCCGCGCGCCATCCGTTACCCCATGATCCCTCCGGCTCAACTGTTCCAGCTTCAGGCGCGCTCGGCCGCCCTGGCGCGCCATGGCCCGGCGGTGGCCGACCTGCTCCTTCAGGCCTACCAGTTCCACGCCGCCTCGCCGCTGCACTACGCCAAGTTTTTCGACGTCAACGGCAGCGCCTTCCTGCCCCGCAACTACCTCGCGCCCGCCTGGGGCGCCCCGTGGGTCATCAACAACCCTGCCCGCGACGATCGCAGCACCAGCTTCCAGACGCAGCTGGGCCCAAGCGGCCACGACTCGGGCCGCCGTGTCACCTGGAACGTGCTCTTCTCTCCACGCTGGCTGCCGGTAAGCCTGCGGCCCGTCTACGCAGACGCCACGGGCACCGCGCTGCCCCTCGCACGCCCTGAGGACGGCCGGCCGCGGCTGGTGGTCACGCCGGCCAGCAGCGGCGGCGACGCGGCGGGCGTGAGCTTCCAGAAGACCGTGCTGGTGGGGGCGCGCCACCACGGCCGCCTGCTGGTCCGCCACGCCTACAGCTTCCACCAGAGCAGCGAGGAGGCCGGCGACTTCCTGGCGCACGCCGACCTGCAGCGGCGCAACTCCGAGTACCTGGTGGAGAACGCCCTGCATCTCCACCTCATTGTCAAGCCCGTCTATCACACCCTCATCCAGACCCCCAAGTAGCCAACAGGCCGGGGCGGGAAGCTGAGCATCCCTGAGGCCTCTGGATCAGGAAAATAAAGGCCCAGTAGAGATGGCGCAGAGGGACTGGGAGTGGCATGGCCAGTGGAGGTGTCTGTCCTGGCCCGCTGGGGGTCCAGGTGCTAGCGGCCTGAGAGCTGGGTGGATGGAAGCCAGGCGGTGGGTGGTAGACCAGATGCCTGGTTTCAGGAGCTACTTTCACACTGACCTGAAAGGAAGGTTCCTGGTGGTGTGTATGTGTGTGTTCAGCGGCGTTTCAGTCTTTGCCACCTCATGTACTGTAGCCTGGCAGGCTCCTCTGCCCATGGAACTTTTCAGGCAAGAATACTGGAGGGCGATGCCCTTTCCTCCTGCGGGGCATCTTCCCAACCCAGGAATCAAACCCGTGTCTCTTGCATCTCCTGCATTAGCAAGTGGATTATCACCAGCACTACGTGGGAAGCCAGAGCTCTTGGTAGAAGAAACCAGCGCTCGGAGCGGCAAGGGGATGATTAAACCACCCAGTTCTGGGGGTAAAAACAGTCCAAGGAGGGCTCCACAGGTCAGGGGCTCCCCATCGTTCATTACCTTTTCCCCAAGGGCCCCCGTCCCCACAGGGGACAGGGCAGGTAAAAGCATCGAGATGGTCAGGTGCACCTTGGGGGAGCTTTCTCACCTGAAGCTGAGGGGCTCAGCTGAGCAATTTCTGAGCCCTGACATCCTGGGGTGGGAGGGGTAAGCACAACCCTAAGGCTCTGACCTCTCCTGGGAGGGGGTCTGGGCAGAGACCTCAGAGTCCGGAGGAAAAACGATTTCCCCCAGGAGTCTGTTGACCGGTGCTCTACAACCAGCCGGAGAAGAAGAGGGTGTGGTGGGAAGAGGGGACTTGGGTTGAATCTTAATCAGTCATGTGCTCGGTCGCTCAGTCGTGTCCGGCTCTTTGCAGCCCCGTGGACTGGAGCCCGCCAGTCCTCTACCCATGGGATTCTTCAGGCAAGAATCTGGAGTGGGTTGCCATTTCTTCCTCCAGGGGATCTTCCTGACCCAGGGACTGAACCCACATCTCTTGCATCTCCTGCATTGCAGGCAGGTTCTTTACCATTAGCAGCACCCGGGCAAGGGAAGCCCAGTCTGTCAGGACCACCCCACCTTTCAGACAAGGTCTAGTTTCCGGAACAACCAACAAAACTCAAATGGGATTTTTATTGTTAACAAGCAGTTGGGGGGCAGGGGGAAGGTGGAAGCGACTGCTGAGTAACAAAGCTAGATGGCTTTCCAGCCCCCAGCCACAGTAAGGGAAATGCCCGTCGGGCCCTTCCCCAACCATCCAGCATGCCCTTGTCCCAGATGTGGGCCCAGGAGCCCTAATCCCACGAACAGTCCCTCCCTGCTCCACCCCCGCCCCACATTCCTCAGGCCAATCTGGTTGCAGATCTTAGAATAGAGTTTCGGCAACAGGAGTCTCTGCCCAGAGAGCCCTGGGATCCAGGGCTGGGAAGCCAGGGAGCCCTGCCATCCAGGCCATGCCTCCTGGGCTCAGCTCCCCTTCCCGTTGGCACTGAAGGCACGGAAGTGTGGGGGCAGGCACCCCCATGGTTCCTGGGTCCCAGGGGCCCCAGCCTTCTGAGATCCCGAGCTCCTGACGCCAAGTCATCCCCATCTGCCCAGCCTCCGTCTCCCTTTGCTGCCACACCCCATCAAGCCTTGGCGGGCAGGAGGGCCGGTTCCGGGCAGGGCCCCTCAGTTGTGCCGTAAGCATCCGTTTTTGCCTTTGGTGCTTGTGCCATAGGTCAGGCGGGGCATCCGAGCAACCCGTTCGGAAACATCGCCTGGGTTGGAGGGGGCAGCGACAGGGGAGGTGTCCTCCGGGCCTGCGACAGGGAAGGGCCAGGAGCTCTGCTTTAAGGCATGCCTCTCCATGCCCTCTAGTCACCCACAGTGGCTCTGAACTCCCTAGGGGCACCTCCCCCCCCAGAGGCCAGTCCCACTAATAGTCTTCAGGAGCCCAGTTTCCAGCAAGGGGCAGCCATAGGGGCAGGGAGCTCAACCAGTCTCCTCCCTGGCCTGGCCAAGGGCTCCCCTCTCCCCATTGCTATCCCTGCCCCCCCACCCCCCCCCACTTGCTGGTACTCACCCGAGTTCTGGCACGGAGGAAGTTTGACCTTGGCCATAGGCAGTGTGGCCTTTCCCAGGGGCCGGACGGTAGGGGTCAGGTGCCCAACCACTGGCATCCTCTGTTCTGAGGTGTGATTCTCCACGGAACAGGGTCCAGCGACGTGCATCTTGGGGCGGGAGAGCTGCGTTGGCTGGAGAGCCAGATGAGCTCGGAGCTGGGTGAGGATCTGATATAGGAGATGTTAGGTTCAGTTGGGGGACACTCCATGGAGAGTGGTGCACAGCTAGGGGTACCCTGGGGCCTCTGGAGGAGTCCAGCCTTCAGAACCCGGCAAGGAGGGGGCCCAGACACCCCCAGCTCCTGTCCCTCTAGGCTCACCCCTTGTCCTGTGACTTCAAAGGCCTGGGACCTCCGCTTCACCTCCAGGGAGTCCTCACGTTTCTTTCTTGGGCTTTTCTTCTGGCCTTACAGCGTGGGACAAGGGCCATCGCCATGACGCTCGACTGCCCGGGATGGCGCCTCGCCTGTGCTGCTGGACAGGCTGTCCTCGTTGGTGGCGTGCTGGAGGGTGGGGCTGGGTGGCCGCTTGCAGGCCAGCGGTCCGGGTGGCCACACGTCATCAGTCTCGCCCAGCGAGTGCAGGGACAGGCTGCTCTGCTTTATGGTGGGTGCCAGCAGTTGGCACCCCTTGGCCCCCAGGGCCTGCGATTGGTGCCTGGCAGCCTTCCCGCTGATGCTCTTGGTGTCGGCTGTGGTCTCCTTCCTCCCTGCGGCAGGACAGAGCGGCACCCACCCCGGGATCAAGGCCACATTTCCCCCCGCCCTCCTGCACCTCCAACACCCCTTTCTCTGCTGCAGCTCACCCCAACTTGCTTGCTGTTTGAGAAACTTTGGGCAAGTTTCTGAGCCTTTTTTTCATCTGTAAACTGACGATGGTAAAACTAGCCTCAGTGGGTTGGGAAGGGTTTTTTTTGACCATGACACACGGCATACGGGATCTAAGTTCCCTGACTGGGGATCGAAATTTCACCCACTGCAGTGGAAGTGCTGAGTCTTAACCACTGAAATGCCAGGGAAGTCCCAGGTTCTGAAGATGGATTGCTGAGCTATGAGGGTCACCTGTGGCCACAGGGTAGGGAGGATTCGGACTCTATTTGCTATTACAGTTATTTCCGAGTGGGAAGTGGAGGGGGCTTGACCCCAAGGGCCATGTGTTCCCCATTCTGTTTCCAATTGTGTCCCCTGCTCTGTGTGGACAGAGCAGGTGGTTACTCTTCTCTGGGTACTGGTGCCTCTCTTTCTAGAATGATGCCTGGGTGTGTTCAGCAGAGGAGAGGGAAGGAAGGGGCTTCGGCTGGGTGCGCTGAGCTATTGAGATCATGCCAGGCTCAGGCTGATGGGGGTTGGGGGAGGCAGGGGACACACCTTTGAGGGACAAGGGGATCTCCGACAGATTCTCGATGCTTTCAGGGGAGGAGTTGATCTTGCCATTCAGACCGACCTGAGTGGCAGCTTGTGAGATGAATGGGTTGGGAAGAGAAGCCATTGGACCCAGCAGGAACCCTATGTCCTCAGAGGGCTGTTTTGGAAAAGTTCCATCCCAACCACTGGGTGTCCCTCCCGGGTACTCCCGCCCACATCCAGGGACCCGTGGGGCCCACTGCTCACCTCCTGCATCACCAGGTTGACAGCCCGGATTCGGGGTGGGGTGGGCATAAAGGAGCCCTTCGCTTGCCAGGCCCGGGAGCTGGCCTTGAACGGGTGCTTGGCTTCACTGAGGTCGGCAGAGGAGGATGGGCAGCTGTTGCCCAGGCTGGTACCACGGGGGTCCCAGCGCCACCCCTCCTGAGAACTGTTGCATTGTGGGAACGAGGACCCCAAAGTCCTGGCTCCAGACCTGTGCCCCCCTCCCCTCTTTCCTGCTCCATCCTCCCTGGGAAGCCAGGTCTGGGCTGGCATCTCTGAGACATGGCCTGGTGGCTCAGGCGGGCTGGATGGCTGGAAGTGGTCCTCAGCTCACCTCTCAGTGCCGAGCAGAGGAGGAAGCTTCCGTGCTGGTGCGGGGACTCAGAGTTTGGCATCTTGACGCTCTCTAGGTCAGACTCCTCCGGGGTCGGCATGGTTCCTGGTGGGCTAAGCTTGGGCAAGGCGCTGTCCTGGGGAGAGGAAAGGAGGGAGAGGGCAGTTGGAAGACTTGGTCTCAGACTGAGTAAACAGCCTGGGTGACACAGGCACACAGAGTGTCTGGGGCTGTAATCTGGGCTGGGAGCCCCAGAAGACAGGGGGGCTTGTGTGCTGAGTCCCCAGGGGCCAGCCGTGGTCTGCTAGGCATCCCCAGTGGCACTGCCTGGTGGCCTGGGCTCCTGGGAGGGCATCTGGGGCCTTTAGTGATATCTCAGATGGCCAACCCTGACCCTCAGACCCTGGATGGGGACACGTGTGGCAGAAGAACAGCACGGGAGTGGAGCTTGGTGAGGCTTTGGGTCAGATAAGGAGGAGGAGGAGGAGGAGGTGTCAGCTTTCTGGGGACCAGCCAGCACGGTCCCGAGGCCACCCTACTTGCTGGCAGGCGCCGCCCTGGGCATCAGCCCTGCCCCTAGCACAGGGGCGCATTGTCCGGCCCGGGCGCCCACCTGCAGGGCCCGAGAGGCCAGGCGGTCCATCATGGTGGCACGCTCCAGGTTGCCCTCCTCCTGCTCCCGCAGGTACACTTCGTACAGCTCCTTCAGATGCTGCAGCACAGCCAGGTTGCAGTCTGCGGTGGGGGAGCGGAGAGGCAGGGCTCAGTGCGCGCTCTCGGGCTCTCGGCGGGTCGGACGCGCGGGGTGTAGGTAGCGAGGGGACCCTACCCTGGATGAGCTGCCGCTGGGCGCGGATGATCTCCTCGCAGAGGCTGCCGCGCTGCTCCAGGCGGCGCAGGGCCTCGCGGCGGTGGCGGAGCGCGCCGTCGCGGAGCAGGGCTTGCGACTGCATCTCGGCGTTCTTCAGCTCCAGCTCGTGCACGCGGCAGAGCAGGCCGAGCGCCTCGCGCTGCTGCTCCGAGCTGACGCGCCGCGGCAGCGTCTGCTCCAGGCGGCGGCCCCGCGCGCGCAGCTCTCGGCACCGCTGCTCCAGCGCCAGCTGGGGAGCCGAGCGGGCCGTCAGCACCAGGTGGCCGGTGAGGGGCCGCCCGCACCCGCCGCTGAGCGGGTCCTCGCCCTTCCAAGCCCCCGGATGCTGTGCGGCCGGCTGAAGCCCCACTCCGAGGCCCGCTTTTCGAAGCTGTGTCTTGAACTCTGCAACCGGGGACTGCTCCTGAGGGACCCCTCTGTGCCCACCTTCTTGCAACCCATCCCTGAAACAGGCTCCGTGCAGTGAAGTCGCTCAGTTCTGTTCGACTCTTTGCGACCCCATGGACCGCAGCCCGCCAGGCTCCTTCTTCCATGGGATTCTCCAGGCGAGGATATTGGAGTGGGCTGCCATTTCCTTCTCCAAGGGATCTTCCCGACCCAGGGAGGGAACCTCGGTCTCCCGCATTGGCGGGCGGACTCTACCATCTGAGCCACCAGGGAATCCAGGGAAATGAGCTCCGTGGACCAGCTCAACCGCAGCCCATCTCATGCCCTCTGGACTGGTGGACCCTGAAGCCCCTTGGTATGGCTATGCTCCAGAACAGAGAAGGAGATCTGGAAAATCCTCATTAAAATGTTGGCTAACAGTTTCCTGAGTCTTTAATATGTGAAAGGATTTATTTACTCTTCTCATCAACCCCACGAGGGTGGACCACTCCCATTTTAAAGATGAGTTCTTGCCTGGAGAATCCCATGGACACAGGAGGCTGGTGGGCTATAGTCCAGGGGGTAGCAAAGAGTCAGACCCAACTGAGCGACTGAGTCCACACACACAAAGCGTTAGTCCCTCACTGGTGTCTGACTCTGTGACCCGCCAGGCTCCTGTGTCCATGGGGTTCTCCAGGCAAGAATACTGGAGTGGGTAGCCATTTCCTACTCCAGAGGATCTTCCTGACCCAGGGACAGAACCTGCGTCCCCTAAATTGGCAGGCGGATGCTTCACCACTGAGCCACCTGTGGTCGATAAATGCTTGCTTATTTCCACGTCCCACGAGAAACCGGAGAGAAGAGGCGGTGAAGTAGGATGCGCGTGGGAAGGTCCTTCTGTTGGCTCCCTTAATGACAATACTGTCTGCCCAAGGCCGGGTACCCTCGGGACTCAGGAGGCAGCGCTGGGTAGGGTAACCGCTGGCCGCCCTGACCGCGCTCCATCTCTGTACCTCTCTGGCAGGTACCTCTACTGCGGAGAGCTGACCGTGCTGCTGGCGCAGGCCATCCCCCTGCACCAGGTGGCCACCAAGTACCGCGTGGCCTCCTTGCAGCGGGGCGTGGCCGACTATATGCGCGCGCACCTGGTGGCGGCGCGGGCCCGGCGGTGGGCTGGTACCACTACGCGGTGAGCACCGGGGACGAGGCCCTGCGCCAGAGCTGCCTGCAGTTCCTGGCCTGGAACCTGTCGGCCGTGGCGGGGAGCGCCGAGTGGGGCGCCGTGAGCCCTGAGCTGCTGGCGCAGCTGCTGCCGCGCTCGGACCTCGTGCTGCAGGACGAGCTGGAGCTCTTCCAGGCGCTGGAGGCGTGGCTGGGCCGCGCGCGGCCGCCGCCGGCCGTGGACGAGTGCGCGCTGTGCGCCATTCGTTAGCCCATGATCCCTCCGGCGCAGCTGTTCCAGCTTCAGGCGCACTCGGCCGCCCTGGCGCGCCATGGCCCGGCGGTGGCCGACCTGCTCCTTCAGGCCTACCAGTTCCACGCCGCCTCGCCGCTGCACTACGCCAAGTTTTTCGACGTCAATGGCAGCGCCTTCCTGCCCCGCAACTACCTCGCGCCCGCCTGGGGCGCCCCGTGGGTCATCAACAACCCTGCCCGCGACGATCGCAGCACCAGCTTCCAGACGCAGCTGGGCCCAAGCGGCCACGACTCGGGCCGCCGTGTCACCTGGAACGTGCTCTTCTCTCCACGCTGGCTGCCGGTGAGCCTGCGGCCCGTCTACGCAGACGCCACGGGCACCGCGCTGCCCCTCGCACGCCCTGAGGACGGCCGGCCGCGGCTGGTGGTCACGCCGGCCAGCAGCGGCGGCGACGCGGCGGGCGTGAGCTTCCAGAAGACCGTGCTGGTGGGGGCGCGCCACCACGGCCGCCTGCTGGTCCGCCACGCCTACAGCTTCCACCAGAGCAGCGAGGAGGCCGGCGACTTCCTGGCGCACGCCGACCTGCAGCGGCGCAACTCCGAGTACCTGGTGGAGAACGCCCTGCATCTCCACCTCATTGTCAAGCCCGTCTATCACACCCTCATCCGGACCCCCAAGTAGCCAACAGGCCGGGGCGGGAAGCTGAGCATCCCTGAGGCCTCTGGATCAGGAAAATAAAGGCCCAGTAGAGATGGCGCAGAGGGACTGGGAGTGGCATGGCCAGTGGAGGTGTCTGTCCTGGCCCGCTGGGGGTCCAGGTGCTAGCGGCCTGAGAGCTGGGTGGATGGAAGCCAGGCGGTGGGTGGTAGACCAGATGCCTGGTTTCAGGAGCTACTTTCACACTGACCTGAAAGGAAGGTTCCTGGTGGTGTGTATGTGTGTGTTCAGCGGCGTTTCAGTCTTTGCCACCTCATGTACTGTAGCCTGGCAGGCTCCTCTGCCCATGGAACTTTTCAGGCAAGAATACTGGAGGGCGATGCCCTTTCCTCCTGCGGGGCATCTTCCCAACCCAGGAATCAAACCCGTGTCTCTTGCATCTCCTGCATTAGCAAGTGGATTATCACCAGCACTACGTGGGAAGCCAGAGCTCTTGGTAGAAGAAACCAGCGCTCGGAGCGGCAAGGGGATGATTAAACCACCCAGTTCTGGGGGTAAAAACAGTCCAAGGAGGGCTCCACAGGTCAGGGGCTCCCCATCGTTCATTACCTTTTCCCCAAGGGCCCCCGTCCCCACAGGGGACAGGGCAGGTAAAAGCATCGAGATGGTCAGGTGCACCTTGGGGGAGCTTTCTCACCTGAAGCTGAGGGGCTCAGCTGAGCAATTTCTGAGCCCTGACATCCTGGGGTGGGAGGGGTAAGCACAACCCTAAGGCTCTGACCTCTCCTGGGAGGGGGTCTGGGCAGAGACCTCAGAGTCCGGAGGAAAAACGATTTCCCCCAGGAGTCTGTTGACCGGTGCTCTACAACCAGCCGGAGAAGAAGAGGGTGTGGTGGGAAGAGGGGACTTGGGTTGAATCTTAATCAGTCATGTGCTCGGTCGCTCAGTCGTGTCCGGCTCTTTGCAGCCCCGTGGACTGGAGCCCGCCAGTCCTCTACCCATGGGATTCTTCAGGCAAGAATCTGGAGTGGGTTGCCATTTCTTCCTCCAGGGGATCTTCCTGACCCAGGGACTGAACCCACATCTCTTGCATCTCCTGCATTGCAGGCAGGTTCTTTACCATTAGCAGCACCCGGGCAAGGGAAGCCCAGTCTGTCAGGACCACCCCACCTTTCAGACAAGGTCTAGTTTCCGGAACAACCAACAAAACTCAAATGGGATTTTTATTGTTAACAAGCAGTTGGGGGGCAGGGGGAAGGTGGAAGCGACTGCTGAGTAACAAAGCTAGATGGCTTTCCAGCCCCCAGCCACAGTAAGGGAAATGCCCGTCGGGCCCTTCCCCAACCATCCAGCATGCCCTTGTCCCAGATGTGGGCCCAGGAGCCCTAATCCCACGAACAGTCCCTCCCTGCTCCACCCCCGCCCCACATTCCTCAGGCCAATCTGGTTGCAGATCTTAGAATAGAGTTTCGGCAACAGGAGTCTCTGCCCAGAGAGCCCTGGGATCCAGGGCTGGGAAGCCAGGGAGCCCTGCCATCCAGGCCATGCCTCCTGGGCTCAGCTCCCCTTCCCGTTGGCACTGAAGGCACGGAAGTGTGGGGGCAGGCACCCCCATGGTTCCTGGGTCCCAGGGGCCCCAGCCTTCTGAGATCCCGAGCTCCTGACGCCAGGTCATCCCCATCTGCCCAGCCTCCGTCTCCCTTTGCTGCCACACCCCATCAAGCCTTGGCGGGCAGGAGGGCTGGTTCCGGGCAGGGCCCCTCAGTTGTGCCGTAAGCATCCGTTTTTGCCTTGGGTGCTTGTGCCATAGGTCAGGCGGGGCATCCGACCAACCCTTTCGGAAACATCGCCTGGGTTGGAGCTGGCAGCGACAGGGGAGGTGTCCTCCGGGCCTGCGACAGGGAAGGGCCAGGAGCTCTGCTTTAAGGCATGCCTCTCCATGCCCTCTAGTCACCCACAGTGGCTCTGAACTCCCTAGGGGCACCTCCCCCCCCAGAGGCCAGTCCCACTAATAGTCTTCAGGAACCCAGTTTCCAGCAAGGGGCAGCCATAGGGGCAGGGAGCTCAACCAGTCTCCTCCCTGGCCTGGCCAAGGGCTCCCCTCTCCCCATTGCTATCCCTGCCCCCCCCCCCCCCACTTGCTGGTACTCACCCGAGTTCTGGCACGGAGGAAGTTTGACCTTGGCCATAGGCAGCGTGGCCTTTCCCAGTGGCCTGATGGTAGGGGTCAGGTGCCCAATCACTGGCATCCTCTCTTCTGTGGTGTGACTCTCCACAGGACAGAGTCCAGCGACGTGCATCTTGGGGCGGGAGAGCTTCATTGGCTGGAGAGCTAGATGAGCTGGGAGCTGTGTGGGGATCTGATACAAGGAGATGTTAGGTTCAGTTGGGGGACACTCCATGGAGAGTGGTGCACAGCTAGGGGTACCCTGGGGCCTCTGGAGGAGTCCAGCCTTCAGAACCGGACAAGGAGGGGGCCCAGACACCCCCAGCTCCTGTCCCTCTAGGCTCACCCCTTGTCCTGTGATTTCAACGCCCTGGGACTTCCGCTTCCTCTTTGCCTCCAGGGACTCCTCTCGTTTCTTTCTTGGGCTTTTCTTCTGGCCTTGCAGCGGGGGACAAGGGCCATCGCCATGACGCTCGACTGCCCGGGATGGAGCCTCGCCTGTGCTGCTGGACAGGCTGTCCTCGCTGGCGGCGTGCTGGAGGGTGGGGCTGGGCGGCCGCTTGCAGGCCAGCGGTCCGGGCAGCTGCACATCATCAGTCTCGCCCAGCAAGTGCAGGGACAGGCTGCTCTGCTTTATGGTGGGTGCCAGCAGTTGGCGCGCCTCGGCCCCCAGGGCCTGTGAACGGCGCCGGGCAGCCTTCCCGGTGATGCTCTTGGTGTCGGCTGTGGTCTCCTTCCTCCCTGCGGCAGGACAGAGCGGCACCCACCCCGGGATCAAGGCCACATTTCCCCCCGCCCTCCTGCACCTCCAACACCCCTTTCTCTGCTGCAGCTCACCCCAACTTGCTTGCTGTTTGAGAAACTTTGGGTAAGTTTCTGAGCCTTTTTTTCATCTGTAAACTGACGATGGTAAAACTAGCCTCAGTGGGTTGGGAAGATTTTTTTTTTTTTGACCATGACACACGGCATACAGGATCTTAGTTCCCTGACTGGGGATCGAACCTTCACCCGCTGCAGTGGAAGTGCTGAGTCTTAACCACTGGACTGCCAGGGAAGTCCCAGGTTCTGAGGATGGATTGCTGAGATAATGAGGGTAGCCTGAGGCCACAAGGTAGGGTGGATTCGAACTCTCAATGCTATTACATTTATTTCCGAGTGGGTAGTGCAGGGGGCTTGACCCCAAGGGCCATGTGTTCCCCATTCTGTTTCCAATTGTGTCCCCTGCTCTGTGTGGACAGAGCAGGTGGTTACTCTTCTCTGGGTACTGGTGCCTCTCTTTCTAGAATGATGCCTGGGTGTGTTCAGCAGAGGAGAGGGAAGGAAGGGGCTTTGGCTGGGTGCGCTGAGCTATTGAGATCATGCCAGGCTCAGGCTGATGGGGGTTGGGGGAGGCAGGGGACACACCTTTGAGGGACAAGGGGATCTCCGACAGATTCTCGATGTTTTCAGGGGAGGAGTTGATCTGGCCGATCAGACCGACCTGAGTGGCGGCCTGTGAGATGAATGGGTTGGGAAGAGAAGCCATTGGACCCAGCAGGAACCCTATGTCCTCAGAGGGCTGTTTTGGAAAAGTTCCATCCCAACCACTGGGTGTCCCTCCCGGGTACTCCCGCCCACATCCAGGGACCCGTGGGGCCCACTGCTCACCTCCTGCATCACCAGGTTGCCGGCCGGGATTCGGGGTGGGGTGGGCATAAAGGAGCCCTTCGCTTGCCAGGCCCAGGAGCTGGTCTTGACTGGGTGCTTGGCTTCACTGAGGTCGGCAGAGGAGGATGGGCAGCTGTTGCCCAGGCTGGTACCACGGGGGTCCCAGCGCCATCCCTCCTGAGAACTGTTGCATTGTGGGAACAAGGACCCCAAAGTCCTGGCTCCAGACCTGTGCCCCCCTCCCCTCTTTCCTGCTCCATCCTCCCTGGGAAGCCAGGTCTGGGCTGGCATCTCTGAGACATGGCCTGGTGGCTCAGGCGGGCTGGATGGCTGGAAGTGGTCCTCAGCTCACCTCTCAGTGCCGAGCAGAGGGAGGAAGCTTCCGTGCTGGTGTGGGGACTCGGAGTTAGGTATCTTGACCTTGTCTAGGTCAGACTCCTCCGGAGTCAGCACGGTTCCTGGTGGGCTAAGCTTGGGCAAGGCGCTGTCCTGGGGAGAGGAAAGGAGGGAGAGGGCAGTTGGAAGACTTGGTCTCAGACTGAGTAAACAGCCTGGGTGACACAGGCACACAGAGTGTCTGGGGCTGTAATCTGGGCTGGGAGCCCCAGAAGACAGGGGGGCTTGTGTGCTGAGTCCCCAGGGGCCAGCCGTGGTCTGCTAGGCATCCCCAGTGGCACTGCCTGGTGGCCTGGGCTCCTGGGAGGGCATCTGGGGCCCTTAGTGATATCTCAGATGGCCAACCCTGACCCTCAGACCCTGGATGGGGACACGTGTGGCAGAAGAACAGCACGGGAGTGGAGCTTGGTGAGGCTTTGGGTCGGATAAGGAGGAGGAGGAGGAGGAGGAGGAGGAAGAGGTGTCCGCTTTCTGGGGACCAGCCAGCACGGTCCCGAGGCCACCCTACTTGCTGGCAGGCGCCGCCCTGGGCATCAGCCCTGCCCCTAGCACAGGGGCGCATTGTCCGGCCCGGGCGCCCACCTGCAGGGCCCGAGAGGCCAGGCGGTCCATCATGGTGGCACGCTCCAGGTTGCCCTCCTCCTGCTCCCGCAGGTACACTTCGTACAGCTCCTTCAGATGCTGCGGCACAGCCAGGTTGCAGTCTGCGGTGGGGGAGCGGAGAGGCAGGGCTCAGTGCGCGCTCTCGGGCTCTCGGCGGGTCGGACGCGCGGGGTGTAGGTAGCGAGGGGACCCTACCCTGGATGAGCTGCCGCTGGGCGCGGATGATCTCCTCGCAGAGGCTGCGGCGCTGCTCCAGGCGGCGCAGGGCCTCGCGGCGGTGGCGGAGCGCGCCGTCGCGGAGCAGGGCTTGCGACTGCATCTCGGCGTTCTTCAGCTCCAGCTCGTGCACGCGGCAGAGCAGGCCGAGCGCCTCGCGCTGCTGCTCCGAGCTGACGCGCCGCGGCAGCGTCTGCTCCAGGCGGCGGCCCCGCGCGCGCAGCTCTCGGCACCGCTGCTCCAGCGCCAGCTGGGGAGCCGAGCGGGCCGTCAGCACCAGGTGGCCGGTGAGCGGCCGCCCGCACCCGCCGCTGAGCGGGTCCTCGCCCTTCCAAGCCCCCGGATGCTGTGCGGCCGGCTGAAGCCCCACTCCGAGGCCCGCTTTTCGAAGCTGTGTCTTGAACTCTGCAACCGGGGACTGCTCCTGAGGGACCCCTCTGTGCCCACCTTCTTGCAACCCATCCCTGAAACAGGCTCCGTGCAGTGAAGTCGCTCAGTTCTGTTCGACTCTTTGCGACCCCATGGACCGCAGCCCGCCAGGCTCCTTCTTCCATGGGATTCTCCAGGCGAGGATATTGGAGTGGGCTGCCATTTCCTTCTCCAAGGGATCTTCCCGACCCAGGGAGGGAACCTCGGTCTCCCGCATTGGCGGGCGGACTCTACCATCTGAGCCACCAGGGAATCCAGGGAAATGAGCTCCGTGGACCAGCTCAACCGCAGCCCATCTCATGCCCTCTGGACTGGTGGACCCTGAAGCCCCTTGGTATGGCTATGCTCCAGAACAGAGAAGGGAGATCTGGAAAATCCTCATTAAAATGTTGGCTAACAGTTTTCTGAGTCTTTAGTATGTGAAAGGATTTATTTACTCTTCTCATCAACCCCACGAGGGTGGACCACTCCCATTTTAAAGATGAGTTCTTGCCTGGAGAATCCCATGGACACAGGAGGCTGGTGGGCTATAGTCCAGGGGGTAGCAAAGAGTCGGACCCAACTGAGCGACTGAGTCCACACACACAAAGCGTTAGTCCCTCACTGGTGTCTGACTCTGTGACCCGCCAGGCTCCTCTGTCCATGGGGTTCTCCAGGCAAGAATACTGGAGTGGGTAGCCATTTCCTACTCCAGGGGATCTTCCCGACCCAGGGATTGAACTGGCATCTCCTGCATTGCAGGTGGATTCTTTACCATCTGAGCCACCAGCGAAGTTCTCAGATGAGAAAGAGAGACTCAAAGTCACTGGGGATTTGTGGCCTGAGAGCCCAGGTTTCACTCCTCCCACAAGATTCTCCTAGCCCCTTCCTTCTGAGTCTCTCAACCCCCTCTCCCAGACCCAGAGCCCCAGGCACCTTCTGCTTTCGCAGCTTCTTCTGCTTGGTCATCAAGGTAGCGATGCTTTCGCGGGCGGACACCACCTCGGCGGGCTCCTTGATGTCTGGCTGGTTGTCACCGGTGTCCGAGTCCTTCCTGGTGTCACCCTTAGTGAAGGACTCCTTCCGACGCTCCTCCCGCCACTTGAGTGCCCGGCGTGACTTCTCATGCTTCCAGCTGCCGCAGCCCCAACCCCAAAGGAGACGGGGGATTCAGGCCATGGAGGGTTGGGGGGCATAAGGTGCGGCTCCAGCTCCCGGGTCCCATCCCAGGCCAGCGGTGCTTACCTGGCAATGGTGAGCAGGTGGTGGGAGGTGTCCATCTCCAGCTCCATGCCACGGTTCTCCAGCTCCAGCAGGCGTCTCTGCGTGTCCATTTGCTCCTGGAAGGTGCTGACCAGCTGCTCACGAAGGTGTTCCATTGCAGCCTGTTCGCCCTGCCCGCTGTGCAGCTGGACCTTGGCTGCCCGTTGAATGGGAGATGGGAGAGGTCAGCGGAGGAGGAAAGGTCAGCCCAGGAAAGTCTGGGTCCGCCTGGGCCCTCCCCACCTCTTTCTCCCCAAAAGACTTCTGTGCAACCACCTCCTCCACGAAGACCTCCTAGATTACCCCCTCCCACATTCCACCTTCCACATTGTCTTCAGGCAGTGACCCAAAGGTGACTCCCAGCTCCCTGTATGAACTGGGCTTCCACCAGCCTTTAGAGTGCCTTTCTGTCACCTAGTAAAAGGCACCCCTTAGACACTTTACTGCCATGTGCTGCAAGATCATCAAAGCAAGTACAGAAAATCTGTAAGGGAACCGTATCCCTCCTGGTGATGCCAGGCCCAGTCTGACAGCCCTCACTGCAGTCCCCAGAGTGAAGCCCCCACACAGCTAAATGCCCAGGTGACTCTCACTCTGATACCACCGAATCCTCGGGTCAGGTCTCTGAGGCAGAGATCACGATTCTGTTTGCCAGCTGAAGGACGGGTGGCTTAAAGGCTACTCAGCCAGAAAGAGCCCGAGTCCGGCTTTGAAGCCAGCGCTATCTGACCGCAGAGCACCCTGAGGGGCATCGGGAGACGGGCTCTGGTTCACGGAGACCCACGCACGCACCCTGGATGTGGCGGATGTCGCCCCGCCCCAGCTGGGCTCGGTCCGGGCTCCGCCCGCCCCGCTCCTCCATCTTGCGCTTGAGCCTCTGGATCTCGCCCCGCAGGTCAGCAATGATGTTCGTGTACTGGGCGATGTGGTAGGAGACGCTTAGCAGGTTCCGCTTCACCTGGGGAGGGGGCGGGGTACAGTCACCTGGGGGCCAGGGCCTGCCAGTGGGGACCCTCTTTTTCTCCTGGTTGACAGTAACGGCCTCCTCGCCTCCAACCCTGTTCTATGCTCTGCTTAGTCACTCAGCTGTGCCTGACTCGCTGCGACCCCATGGACAGTAGCCTGCCGGGCTCCTCTGTCCATGGGATTCTCCAGGCAAGAATACTGGAGTGGGTGCCATGCCCTCCTCCAGGGGATCTTCAACCCAGGGATTGAACCCAGGTCTCCTGCATTGCAGGCGGATTCTTTACCACCTGAGCTACCAGGAAAGCCCTGCCTCCGACCCTACAACCTATCAAACTACATGCCCCCACCAGAGGCATACTCCTAAAATTATGCGCCAGCCCCCCCGCCCCGCCCCAAGCCCCGGCTCTCTGTGCCACTCAACCTTCGTTGGCTCCCTACTGCTGGGAGAATGTCCTGATTCCTTCATTTGGTGTTGAAGGCACACTGCTCTCTCTAGTTCCATTTGGCTCACTGCTCCGGTGGAGGAAGCATTCTCCTCACCCCACCTCTGCCGCCAACACCACCTTCTCCCTGCCTTAGGAGCCTCTGTCCTTACTGCTCCCTCCCTTCTGGAGTCTCCTCTTCACCCTTCAGATTCCCACTCACAGTCTCTAAAGAGGTCCGTGGGATCCCACGGCCTCCCTGCTGTTGGCGTGACTGCTATTAATAATATTCTGAACTATCAATTCGCTCTTTTAAGGGTCTCTTCCCACCATTAAGTTACTTAATGGAGAGAGTAGAGATAAAGCATCCAGCTCCTGACACAGTAGCTGGAAAACTGCTGTGTTAGGAGAATGTTGGTTAGGTTCTTAGACTCTTCACATGGGTGGGCCCAGATGACCTCATAGATAGCCAGGATTCTAACACACTGATCAGAAAATGTAGGGAAACCTTGAAAACTGGGCAGAGCTCAGTGCCCTTCCTCCCCAGCCGGGAAGCCGCTTAGCTCCCTTCAGCCTCACTGTCCTCGGCTGTGAGTTGAGGACAGAAATAACGCCTGCCTCATTCGAGGATCACATGAGATGAACTGATAAAGGGCCCACAGTATAAGTGCTCAGTAACACTCACCACTATTGGAACTGTTGGGGTTAGGGCCTTCGGAGGAGTAAAGGTCTGAATGAGCATCTTTTAAGATGAAAACAGGAAGATGGAAGGGGATGGTGGGGTTCGGGGCACAGACCTTGGGGATGAGCACAGACTTTGAGCAAGAGGAGGGCCGGGACTTCCCTGGAGGTCCGATGGTTAAGAGTCTGCCCGCCAATGCAGGGGACATGGGTTTGGTGTCTGGTCTGGGAAGATCTCACATGCCACGGGGCAACTAAGCCCGTAAGCCACCCTTACTGAGCCCACACGCCCCAGAGCCCATGTCGCACAAGAGAATCCCCCATAGTCGCCACAACTAGAGAGGAGCCCCCAGTTCACCGCAACCAGAGAAACCCCACACATAGCAACAAAGACTGACCACGGCCAAATAAAGTTTGAAAAGAGAAGGGGCCCTTCAGAAGCTGTGGGCTTCCTGGCAAGTCACAGGGGGCCAGAGCAGTGGCGGCTCGGTCCAGCGTGTGTGTTCGGGGGGCTGGGGGTGGCACGCCTTGGAGTCAGTCAGGGGGCTTGAATCTTGGCCCAGAAGGGCAGATCCTGGGGGCACAGAGCAGGGGCCCCTCACCCGGGTCTTGATGCTCTTGGCCCGGCCGGCGTAGGTCAGGGTGTTCCGGGACTCCTCGAAGGCGCTGCTTGCTGGGCTGATGTGGGCGATCATCACGGTGCGGCTGTTTCCCCCCAGGGAGTCCTGGACGGGCCGGGGGCGGGCGGCGGTCAGCAGGGGCTGCCTCCCTGGACCCTGCTCCCGCTCGTGATGCCCTCGTGGCGTGTGTGCGTCTCTCTCTCTCACACACTCACAGGTGCTGGTGCCGAGCACCCCGTGGACCCTCCTTCCCCCTCTGCTGCCTCCCCACTTCTTCCCTCTCCCAGTTTCTTCTCCAAAGCTCATGTTAGAAAATTTCCAGCATCTGAGTCAGGGCCTCCCAGCTCTCCTCCTCCCCTGCTCATATACATGAGGATGAGGAAAGGTTGGCTGGAACCAGAGCGGGAAGAGCTCTGAGGGGTCCTGGGCTTCTCCGCCATCTCCTCGGGCCATCCAGGTCACCCCCTTTGCTGACGGCGGAAGGTGCCATTGTCTTGGCTGGAGCGAGGCTGGTGATGGAGTGAACTGGGCCTGTGGCCACTGCCTCCCTTGTCCCGGGCTTGCCCTGCCCTCTTCAACGGAGAGAGTGTGCGGGGCTACAGGGGCCTAGGGGCAAAGCCCTCGGGTGTGGCAGTGACCATCGGAGCGACTTCAAGCAAGCTCCTTCACCTCCCTAACCCTCAGCTCCCTCCAGTTTCTAGGTAGCAGGAGCCGGCTCTCGCACCCCCAGCCTGCAGGTGCAGTGATGCTGGTGGGCTGATGCCCAGCGTTAGGTCACCTGCAGCTCTGCCATCAGCCCAGCCAGACCTCTGCTGGGGCCCTCCGTCCAGCACTTACTGGCGGGAGCCCTTGGGGAGGTTACTTAGCCTCCTAGTGCCTCGGTGTCCTCGTCTGCAAATGGAATTAATGACCCCCTAACTCAGATACGCTGACCCGATAAAAGGAACTGAGGAGAATTCCCTGGCCGTCCGGTGGTTAGGACTCCATGCTTTCACTGCTGAGGGCCCGGGGTTCAATCCCTGGTTGGGAAATTAAGATCCCACAAATCATGCAGAATGGCTCCCTCCTCTCCAAAAAGGAACTGGGTGTGGCGGGGGGAAGTAGTGCATTCAGAGCCCAGCCAGGAGTGTGCTCCCCACCCCACAACAGCAGCCTCTGGGAGCCACGAGACTGACAGTCCACCTGAACCCCCAAATCCAGATGACTCCCAGTTCCCTCAAACCCACAGCCCTGGGTGGGAGGGCGGTGGTCAGATGCTCAGATGCAACCTCTTTTCCTCCCCGCTGTTCGCAAACAGGGGCCGGCGAGCGCGTGCTCAGTCGCTTCAGCCACGTCCGACTCTTCTAGACCCCGTGGACTGGTTCCTCTGTCCATGGGATTCTCCAGGCAAGAGTACTGGCGTGGGTTGCCATGCCCTCCTCCAGGGGACCTTCCTGACCCAGGAATCAAACCCCCAACTCCTGCATCTCCTGCATTGCAGGCAGATTTTTTTTTTTTTACCTCCTCAGCCACCTGGAAACCCCTAACACACAGGACACCCAGTTGAGATCTGAAATTTGGATAAATGAGTGAGCTTTTTTTAAAGTATAAGTATGTCTCAAAGACGGCATGGGACATACATACTGATACCCAAACCAGATTTCGTTATTTATCTGTTATTTATTCACATGCAGCTGGACATCCTGTATTTCTCTCTGTGCAGCTGGCAGCCCCACCCCGGTGCCCAGGGCCTAGGCCCAGTGGCAGCTGGTACCTTCAGGAGGCGGGTGAGCTTGCTGTCGCGATAGTTGACGTACTTGTTGGCGCCCTTGTCACTCAGCGCATTGATGCAGTTGCCCAGGGCCAGCAGCGAGCGGTTGATGTGGGCCCCCTCTTTCATGCGCTGCCCACGGTTCTGCGTCTGGGGGGGTGAGCAGCAGGTATGACTCCCCACCCCAGGCCATCCTGGGTTGTAAACCCTCTCCCCGTCCCCCAGGGCTCTGCAAGGAAGAGACGCTGAGGATCTGGTCTGCCCTCTGCTCAGGGAGGGCATTCCAGAAGGTCAGAGAACGAGAAGGTCTCTGGACAAGAGTGGGGCTTCCTAGGTGGGCGCTAGTGGTTAAGAACCTGCCTGGCAATGCAGGACACACAGGAAACGCCGGTTCGATCCCTGGGTCTAGGAGATTCTCTGGAGGAGGGCATGGCAACCCACTCCAATACTCTTGCCTGGAAAATCTCATGGACAGAGGAGCCTGGTGGGCTGCAGTCCATGGGGTCACAGAGTTGGACATGACTGAAGCAACTGAGCACGCATGCTGGACAAGAGCAGGGGACAGGACACTCCCACGGAGGGCTGAGAGCCCGGCTCTTCGTCTGCCTGGGGACTGACCCGCTGGCACAGTTAAGGGCAGCACCGAGGGCGAGATGGTGGGAGGTCGCGACTTCCCAGGCAGCTCAGCTGGGAGCCAGCACGGCCATGGGCTCCCGGTTGTAGAGAGAGAGCCAGGCTCCAGAGGGGAAGGATGGAAGTTTGTGTGTACGCGGGAAAGGGTGTGTGAGCGTGTGTGAATTGTATGTGTACATGTGACAGTGTGTATGTGTGTATAAGAAGGTGTGTGAGGAACCCCCTGGAGTTCCAGGGTCTAAGACTCCGCGCTCCCAATGCAGCAGGGGGCCTGCGTTCGATCCCTGGTTAGGGAACTAGGTCCCACATCCACAGCTAAGAGTTTGAATGCTGCAACTAAAGATTCCATGTGCCATAACTAAGACCCAAAGCAGCCGATACATAAATAAATAATAAGTAAATATTAAAAAAAAAAAAAAAAAAAAGAAGCCTGTGTGTTAGGAAATGCATGAATTTGTGTGTGAATGGATGTAAGAGCAGGACAGGACCAAGTCCCAGGAGGCTCTGCCACCCTTGGGAGACATCTCTGCCCAGCCTGGTGAAGCTGGGATCGGGTGGCTGCAGGGCACACCCTCTCCCCACTGGCTGCTCCCCGCCCCCTTCCTCCAGGAAGCCCTCAGGCCTTTATGGAAAGAGAATGTGTTTCTCCCACTCCACCCTATTGACACCAACCCTTGTTGCTTCTCCCCGGTACTTGCGTTTGCCTCAGTGCTAATGGTGAGATGCCCATGGATTCAGGCGACCACGAAACTTCTGAATTTGCCCACAGGAGGGGGCCAGGGTGGCAGGGCTGGGCAAACAGCGACGGGAGGGACGAACGCTGACAAGTGGGCGGCAGGCTCTTTTCTCTCCCTGATGTGGTGGGCAGGGTCCCCTCCCGGGCTCTGCCCAGGGTCCCCCCCATCAGGGGACATCGTCTCCCCTGGGCCCCAGCTCCTCACCGGGCCCATTCATTCTCCTGGCAGTTTCCCCAGGTCCTCCGGGACACACACTGTCTCCTTCCCTGGAGAGATCCTCACAAACCCTTCCCACAAACAGCCCCTTGGCGGGGGGGCGAAGTGGGGGGGTCTCCCTGGGGTACCCTAGCCCAGCCCGCCCTTTCTGTCCTCTGTGACATCCCTCAGTGCCCGCCCCTCTGGAGCACCCCCCACTCCCGCCCTCCCTGAGACAGTCCCCACTCCACCCCTTGGGGAGCGGGGTGGGCCAGCCTCCCTGCCCCGCACCCCCAAGCTCTGCCCCCAGCCCCAGGGGGAGCCAGCCTCACCTGGGAGGCCCGCTCAGAGCCAGCCAGGTCGATCATGAAGAGGCGGCCCTGCCGCACCTCCTGCAGGACGTCCCTGACCCGGCCGCGCTGGCGCACGGTCACCTGGAGCACGGCGTGGGAGCGCGAGGACGTCTGGTTGGCGGCCGTGGGCTCCTGGGTCCTCTGCCGGTTCCCTCTCATCAGCAGCTGCATGATCTGGGTGGGCGGGGCAGAGCAGGGAGGCCACTCCTGGGGACCCGTGGGGACGCTCCCCAGTCCTGCCTCTGCGAGGTTGGGAAGGGGCCCAAGGCAGGGCTGGGTCAGCCCCCCGTGTGCTGTGGGGGCCGAGCGGTCAGGGCCTGTCAACTGGGATGCTGGGTGCCTTGCCGGTCCCCAGGGTCGGCGTGGCCGGGGGCGTGTCATCCAGGGTCCTCTGTGTCTGCCCCAGCTCCAGCCCAGCTGAACTGCAGTGGCTCCCTGGTTGCAGAGCCCTGCCGCCTCTGGTCATACCCCCACACACAGAGATTAGTGTCCTCCACTACCCGACTGGCTGCACAAGACTCGCCTCTTTGGCATTGATGGTGGAGACCTCAGTGAGTCCAGCCACCTGGATCACTCCCTTGGAGTCTTCCCTCAGCTCCAGGTACCCCAGAGAAGGGTTCAGCAGGTCCCGGATCATCTCATTGTAGATCTGATGGGACCGGTTGGGAGGGGCAGGGGACAGACGTTAACGGGAGACCGAGAGCAGGAGGCTCAGGCAACAGCCGGGCTCTCCATCCCTCCCGAGAGCTCCGGGCTCCTCTCAGGGAAACCCTGGGTTAAGGAGATGGACCCCTTCCTTCCTTCCTATGAGGTGGGCCTAAGGGGGCTTCAGCACCCAGGGGGGAAATACTGGGCTGCCAAAGCCAACGGTACAGAAGGTAGCAGGCCGGCCGGGCACCAGGCAGAGGATGGGACCTAACCCGTGGCCAAGCCCTGGTGGTTGCTAAGCAACCCTTACGGTACCTTCACCCAGCCTCCCTAGCCACGGCCGTCGAAGTGCATTTTGCTGTCTAAGTCAACACGACGCTGGCTGGAGCAGGTGCTGGCAGCGATGCCTCGCTGCGCCTCCTGAGCTGTCACCCAGGAGATTATCAGCTTCCAGAGGGAGCCAGGGAGGCCAGGAGCCAGATGGAGCCTAGCCCAGGGGCTCTCCCGCCGCTTCTGGCCTCTGTGGGCCCCCACCCACACTGATCTGCTATTGCCCAGTGATAGCACTCCCACAGGTGGGCATCAGGGGCTGTGTCAAGGTGGAGAAGGCTGGCAGGTCTAAGCCTGTCCGTGTATGTAACATTCTCACCTGTACCTACATATACAGAGTGCCTACAGGTAGCCTGGCAAAGCAAACAGGGTTGGCTCAGTCGTGTCTGACTCTCTGTGATCCCATGCACTGTAGCCCACCAGGCTCCTCTGTCCATGGGATTCTCCAGGCAAGAATGGAGTGGGTTGCCATTTCCTTCTCCAGGGGATCTTCCCAAGCCTGGGTCTCCTGCATTGCAGGCAGATTCTTTACCATCTGAGCCACCAGGGAAGTGGAGGAGTGGGTCCAGAGGATGGCCTCTGGGAGGCTGGCTGAGGTCTGTGCGCAGTGACCAGGTAGCTTTGGAGTAGCCAAGTGGGCAGGGCTCGGTTCTAAAGCCGCAGGGTCCTGAGTCTGAATTCCTGTTCCCCCACTTACTGTGTGGCCGCAGGACTGTGGCTGTCAAGTTGCCTAACCTCTCTGAGTTTTTATAAAGTGAGGCCGACCACATGCATGTGGTAGAGCAGCCGTGATGAGCGCCCCAGGAGACTGCCCCCTGACCTGACCCCCGGGAGGTAAACCAGCCCGGGCCTGTGGACCTCCTGGCCCAAGCCCACAGGACAGGGTGGGCCGAGGGCTCACCTCCAGGTAGGACATGGACACCTCGTATTCCATGTCATCGCTGGTCTCCTCGATGGCACCGAAGAGGTCGTTGAGGGTCCGAACGTAGATGCCGGGCTCGTGGTCTGTGCCCAGCATGGTGTAGGTTTTCCCGCAGCCTGGGGCAGAGCAGGGCGGGTGGGTGAGCAGGATGGAGACTGGGAGCATGGGGGCCCTGGCAAACCTGGGTCTGTCCTCAAGGCTGGAGCCTCCCAGGTGGCCAGGAGGTGGGGGGAGGGGGAGAAGATGGCATCCTTGGCTGGGGGTGGGGCTCTGGGTCTAAAGGGCTCTGGGAGAGGGCAGTTTCAATCAGCCACATCCTTGATTCCTGCTCCGGCCTGGGCCAGACAAGCTCCGAGGCGGAGGGTGAGGAGCTTGATTCTCGGGGGCACTCGCCCTCACCTGTGGGGCCATAGGCAAAGACAGTGGCATTGTAGCCTGAGATGACGCCTTCGATGAGGCTCTTGGTGGTGGCCTGATACACCATCTCCTGTAGGAAAGAGGAGATCCATCAGGGCCCCGGGCACAGCCAGGGCAGAGCACATGGGCCCGTGGGCTCACCCTGACCCGCAACAGAGGCAGTTTCATCCCTGGAGCCCTCAGACCCTGAGATGTGGGTGTGGGAAGGGGGATGGCTGTCTCTGCTTTCCCCCCATGGGTCGGGGGGGCGGGGAATGCCAGCCTGCAAGAGTGCTCAGGACACCTGAGACCCTCCCCACCAACAGCTGTTTCCCAGTCCCCAGCCCAGAGGACGCCTCACA
The DNA here is from genome assembly GCF_029407905.1 of Bubalus kerabau. NCBI lineage: Eukaryota > Metazoa > Chordata > Mammalia > Artiodactyla > Bovidae > Bubalus > Bubalus kerabau. The sequence goes on along the minus strand of NC_073627.1, from coordinate 6,993,495 downwards.
CCTGCTCCTTGGAGCATCCGCGGATGGGTGAGATGGGGGTCCCTGGGAGGGTGTCAGCTTCCCCGAGGCGCCCCTCCCAGCACCAGATATCTGGGCTTCAAGCACCTTCCTGCAGCTCCCCTAGGGGGGCCACCTGTGGGGAGTGCTGTGTGGGTCCCTGTGGAGGGTGGCATTTGTGTGCTGACCGTGGTGTGTCCACGCAGAAGGCTCTGTATGCGCCATGCAGGCTCACGCATGTGTGTGTATGTGGGGATGTGGCAGGGAGAGAATGAGTGATGGAGGGTCTCCTGGGGCTCGGTGCCAGGGTCCCCTAAGGGCTCCCTCTCAAGTCAGTCAGAGGGCAGAGAGGGGATCCCGTGTGTCCCCAGGCCCAGGCGCCCCCTCACCTGGGTGGCAGTGAAGTCAAAGGCCACGTCGAACAGGTAGGACTTCTCCCGGAAGCGGTGCGCCCGTAGGATGTCATCGGGATCCTCCATTGGGTCCATAAGAACCACCATCTGCAAAGGTCCCAAGAGGAGGCGGGCAGTCACCCAGGAGCCCCAGGCCCACCCCGATGTCCACACTGACCACTGACCTTAAGGAGCGGGAGGGACCGGATGAGAGACTGATGGCGTCCGGGAGCGCCAGGGTCAAGGTCAACTGAGTCCCAACATAGGACAAGACACTGAGCGGATGGGCTGCCCTGGGACCACCCCAAGGTCTCAGAGCTCCCTTCCGGGGTCAGCAGGGGAGTCAGGGCCAGTGATGGCCCAAAGAGAGCTTGAGAGGAGACAAGGCGTGAGGCTGGCCACTGTGGGGCAGACTCAGAGGAGGCTGATTTGGGAGCCCGGTCCAGTACCGTGGACTCAGGAGATGTACAGGGGTCCCTCTGGGTGCACCCCCATCCAGCACCAGGATTCAGGAGCCCCCGGTGCTGGGAGGACCACAGCTTTGGGGCTCCCCCCAGGCTCCTCCCAGTAGGTACACACTGGTGCTCACTGCATCTAAACTGGCCTAAGACACCCCCGCCCCTTCCCCCAGGTCCCAATAGGGCCCTCCTCTGAGATCTTCAGTAGAGGGAAGAAGGAAGAGGTAAGACAGCTTCCTAGGAGGCCCGAGCCCGGGACCCTCATGCAGAGGTCTTAACCAGTCAGGTGGGATTCCAGGGGAGTCACGAGAGGGGACGCCCCAGACAGGCTGGGCTGGGGCTCTGTGCAGGGAAACAAGGAGGCCACTGCCCCGGCCCCCCTCACAGACCGCTAAAGCCTGGGTGGCCACAGCGAGTTGAGTGCAGGGCACTGGGGCCTGCAGTGTACCTGGGGTGCACATCTATCTCCAGCCACCTCCTCCGGGCTTCAGCCCCAGGGCCGTGTGAGCCTCTCCCAGGATCCACTTCCTGGCTCGGGCCCTAATACCAGCAGCAGGAGCCCTGATCAAGAGTCAGACCCAAATGAAGAAATATCCGCCCACAAGTCCCCAGGCGTGGGTCCCAGAAGAGGGATGCAAGGGAACCTGACCAGCTGCATGGCTCTCACCCTCGGTGTCAGAGCTCCTGGGCCCACCGGCAGCACCAGGGGCCAAGGGGCAGCCTCTAGGATTTTCAGTGCAGGGGAGGGTGAGCAGCCTGCACAGATGCCCATCCCCCACTGATCACCTTCAGATGACCTTTGGCACTGCCAAGTTCATGGGCACCGTGGGCATCTGGTTCCTTTGACATCCAGCCTCCCGAATCAGGACATTGTCAGCACGGCTGCCATGAGCCCCTCTTAAAAGAGGGCTTTGTCTGGGTCTCCATCTGTCTGGACCCCTGCCCGCACCCCACTCTTCAGAGCATCACCCCCTTCCCTGTCCACTCGGGCACACAATGGAGCCCTTGTGCTCCTCGGCCAGGTGAACTGGAGCTGAGCTGCGGAGGGCTGGGGTGAGGGTGGGGTGCTCGGGGCTGCCACGGAGGCAGCACAGGGAGTTCAGGCCGAGTGACCACAACTGCTGGCCACCTTGCATGTAACCCAGGCATTAAGTGATACCCTCCGGGTCAGAGAGAGATGTGATTTCCTGCCTGACATTCAGAGTACAGTGGGGATCAGACCATTTTAGTAACAAGCCTGGGCTCCGGGAGGCAGGCAGAGTGCAGAGAAGGGGCACACGACCCAGCTTTTCCACTGCAGGAGGGCTTCCTGGAAGAGGAGGTACCAGCACTGTCTTTTTTTTTTTTTAATAAGATATTTAATATAGTTCCCTGTGCTATACAGTAAATCCCTGTTGCTTGGTGGTTTAGTTGCTAAGTTGTGTTCGACTCTTGCGACCCCATGGACTGGAGCCCACCAGGCTGCTCTGTCCATGGAATTCTCCAGGCAAGAATACAGGAGTGGGTTGCCATTTCCTTCTCCAGGGGATCTTCCTGAACCAGAGATCGAACCAGGGTCTCCTGCACTGCAGGCAGATTCTTTATCAACTGAGCCATCAGGAAGTAAGTCCTTGTTGCATATCTACTTTATTTTTAAAAAATTTCCGACATGCCATGAAGCAAGCAGGATCTCAGTTCCCTGACCAGAAATTGAACCTGTGCCCCCTGCCCTGGAAATGCAGAGTCTTAACCACTGGACCACCAGGGAAGTCCCAGCACCAAGTCTTAAAGGATGAGCAAGAACTGGCTGAGGAACGTGAGGTGGGAAAGCATCAAGGGGGCCACACGAGCAAGGCCGTGACGTGACAGGCAGGCTGTGGGCAGGTGGCCTCAGCGCAGAATCACCAGCAGTTCTCGGGAGAAAGGCAGGGTTGGAACGAGAGCTCGGGAACTTTTCCTCCTGTTCTCACTGCCAGGAATCCCGAGAGCACAGACCCAAAATGGCCACAGAAGGAGACGTAGGGGCCCCTCTGTGAGCACGTGTTGCCCGCCCTGCCCCCCTGCCCAAAGCAGGTCCTAAAAGTCACGCAGCCTGGCACCCGGCATCGGCCCAGGGAATGTTTTGTTTGTTCTGGCTACACCTCGCGGCTTCTGGAACTTTCCTGACCAGGGATTGAACCCATGCCCCTCTGCAGTGGAAACACCCGGGTCCTAACCACTAGACCACCAGGGAAGTCCCCAAGGAAAGCTTTCTAAGTAAAGCCGCACTGGGGCCATGCACAGGGCTAAATGCATGCACACAGCTAAATGCTGGTTCTCATCTTCTCCGAGGACTTAGAGCAGGCCCTCGTTATCGCAAGATCGTAATGAGGAGTCAGACTGGCACCCAAGGCTGCCAAGTACAGAGCTCGCTGGACTCAAAGCTACTGGGTTCCAGAACCCAGGCTCCTAACCAGGCCTCCTGTCCCCGCCTCGGGAACAACAGAAGCCTGGCAGGGGGATGCTCCTCTGTTTGGTTGAGCTGTGCCCCAGCCCCACCAGATTTAAATGTTGAAGTCCAACTCCACAGCCCCTCCGAGTGTGACCTAATTTGGAAATAGCGTTGTTGCAGATGTAATCAGTTGAGTTAGGATGTGGCCCTTTTATAAGGTGGTGGTGTCCTTATAAAAGGGGGCTATTAGGGCACAAACACATGTGGAGGGAAGGAGATCCAGCCAGTCCACCCGAAAGGAAATCAGTCCTGAATATTCACTGGCAGGACTGATGCTAAAGTTGAAACTCCAATAGTTTGCCCACCTGATACAAAGAGCTGACTCCTTAGAAAAGACCCTGATGCTGGGAAAGATTGAAGGCAGGAGGAGAAGGGGACGACAGAGGATGAGATGATTGGATGGCATCACCGACTCAATGGACATGAGTTTGAGAGAACTCCGGGAGATGGTGAAGGACAGGGAGGCCTGGCGTGCTGCAGTCCATGGGGTCTCAAAGAGTCGGACACGACTGAGTGACTGAACAACTGGTATTCTGGTCCAGCAGCCTTGGAAACTGATACATCACCCCCCAACCCCCTGCCCGGAGGCAGGCCCCTCCCTCAGCCCGGAGGCGGTGGGCTCAGCCTGGGAGCGTCCTCTCACAAAATCCTTGAGTCTTAAGTGTCCATGTTCAACCTGTAGCATGCTGGACACCTGCCTCTGGGAGGTTTCAAAGGGGACGTTGACCACACAAGAGGCACAGGGCCCCCCCACACTGGCAGAGGGTGGGGTGGGAGGCGTGGCTGGGGCCGGGCCAGCTGGCAGCACACGGCAGGGCCCTGTCTCCGCTGATCCAGGCCCCCTGACTCCGCAGAGGCCCCGGCTTGCCCTCTCCCTGCCCTCACCGCCCCACACCCAGACCTATGCTTGACTCAAGGCCAGTTGTGATCTTTGCACAGTTCTAGATTTGGGCTGGGAAACCCAAGATCCACTGGGGAGCTAGGGGGGCCTCAGACTCAGGGGAGGGACGTGTCATCCGTACATGGGGCCGCAGAAGGTGCCAGGCTCCTCCCCAGCATCTCCTAGGTGAGAAATACCAGGAACAAAGCGTGTGGGGACTTCTTCCTGCTGAGCAGCGCTAAGCTGCTGGTTTTGATCAGCTGAGCAGCACTAACCACGTCTTTCTGGCCTGTGGATGGCTCAGGGTTCCTCAGTCTTGGCGCTACTGATGCTTTGGGCTGGACCACTGCGAGCGGGAATTGTCCCGGGCGTTGTAGGATGGTTGGCAGCAGCCCTCCGGCACTGGAGGCCCCGGCACTGCCTCCTCCCGCGGTGACATTGCCACATGCCCCCCGGGGAGCACAATCACCCCCGCTTGAAAACCGCTGTTCCCCCTCAAGCCGCCAAACTGGCAGCGAAGTTCTCTGAGCCGGGGGTGATGTGCAAATTGGGTTCAGGCTCCAGACTGCTGGGTGACCCTGGGAAGACTGCACCACCTCTCTGGGCCTCATGTTCACCCTGGCCAGAAGTCAGGGAGGACCCGCAGGGCCATAGCCTTGAGAGAAGAAATCACCCCATCACCCCTCACCTGCTCGGGAAGCCCCAGCAGAGAATAGGAATGTGAGGGGGTGCCCAGCTCAAGAGACATCAGTTCCAGTCCAGGTTACTAAGCCCACAGCTCCTTTATTCTCGGGCTGTAAACCAGACACAACCAAACAAAAGCCGGATTCCAGCTGGATATCACCTCTGTAAAGCTGTTTCTGGATTTGTTTGTTTGTTCTTTAAGAAGGAAAATTCGTGGCTGGTCAGATTTCTAGTTGTACCATCCTGTGGGTACTCAAGAAAGGAGACTTTGATCCCAGGAAGGGTGTTACAGGGCCCTGACAGCCCTGAGGCTAGATGAAAAAAGATTAGAACGCTGAGCTCATAAAGCCACCGAGGTCCAGCCAACTGCTCCCAACAGAGCCACACCTGGCTGATATCCTAGCCAGGTCCCCACCTTCCTACAGGACTCTGAAGACCCGGGTAAGCAGAGGCGTGACCGACATGGTCCAGGGCTGCCTTTCTCACGGGTCTGCTGATCCCTTCATCACCGTCTTCCTGGAAGCCTCTGAGATGCAGATTCCCAGCACTGCCCAGATTCATGGAATGAGAAACTCTGGGGAACTGGGCCCACAGATCTGCCTTTTTAGCCATTGCTCTTGTGACTCAGTGGTAAAGAATCCGTCTGCCGATGCAGGAGACGCGAGTTTGATCCCTGGGTCTGGAAGATCCCCTGGAGGAGAAAACGGCAACCGACTCCAGTATCCTTACCTGGAGAATCCCATGGACAGAGGAGCCTGGCAGGCTACAGTCCATGGGGTCCCAGAGTCAGAGATGGCTGAGCACAGCAATGCAACGCACAACTTGCCGTGTGCCCATTCAGGGCTAAGCGTAAGCATCCTTGCACCCTGGCGGCATTATTCATAGCAGTCAAAACGTAGGAAACGAGCCAAATGTCCATCAGCTGAGGGGAGGTCGATTAGATGCAGAGCAGCATGGAATGCTATCCAGCCGCGAAAACGAATGACACTCTGACCCAGGCGACAACGTGGATGAACCCTGAAAACATGCTCAGTGAAACAAGTCAGACACGAAGAACCACAGACTTCAGGACCCCGTTTCCATGAACTGTCCAAAGCAGGCGAATCTATAGAGATGGAAAGTGGTTGTCTGGGGCTGGGAGGGGGCTGGGGAGATGCATGGCGGTGTGGCTAAGGGCGGAGGGAAAGGCTCCCCGAATCCTCTCCCAAGTCACGCTCCACCAGGCTCGGCCCTCTGGGGTCACAGAGCCGGGAAGCAACCAGACGGTGGGTGGTGGGCGTGCAGGGAGGCCCTGCCCCTGGGGCAGTGAGCAGACTGAAGACGCCCTGGCTCCCGAACAACACTCACTCACGGATTCTGACGCTCAGCATCTGTCACCTTATCCTTTATTTATCTTTCACAATAGCCTCACCCTCACAGGATCGCTCTAATCCTCTCAACAGCTCTAGGGCCTGGCAGAGCAGGTTATTAACATCCTGCTTTCTGATGAGAAAACAGAGACTAGGAAGCCCCTTGCCTGACTCCTGAGATAGGACCCCCAGGGGTACAGGGAGGTTGACAGTTGGACTTTGAGGCTAATTATGGGATTATGCATATGGGCAGGTGACTTAAATCCTGCAGATAAACACAGTCTGGGAGGCTGAGGGGCGGGGCAGTGGGCCGTGGGTTCCTTGGGGCAGTGGGGGTGGGGTGGGAGAAGGAAGCTCTTTGTTCTGGGAGCTTCTTTTTCCAGCCTTGGGGCTCCTGGGCCCCTCCACCCTCTCAGGCTGCCCTCGCTCACTTTACAGTCATCAGGGGCGCTCCCCGAAGGGTCTGGCATCAGAGTCTAGTCCCAACCCCCGATGCTAGGAGACTGAGCTCCTACTGGACTCTTCCCCGAACATATATATGTGGCAGTGACCCACTGGGGACCACCAGATAGAAAGGCCTGAAGCCAGAAGCGGGTGGGCAGGAGGTGGGCCAGGGCCTCACTTATCTCCGGGGCCTAAAACCTTCCTGACTGTCAGCCCTTGAGATAAACTAACATCTCTTAAATCCCGACCACGCACCAGGCACTGGGGAAGCGCTGGGCATCCAGGAACCCGTGGAGACGTCTACGTGTGCATACTAAACCGCTTCAGTTGTGTCGGACTCTGCGAACCTGTGGACTGTTGCCCACCAGGCTGCTCTGTCCATGGGATGCTCCAGGCAAGAATACTGGAGTGGGTTGCCAAGCCCTCTTTCAAGGGATCTTCCCGACCCAGGGCTCGAACCCGCATCTCCTATGTCTCCTGCACTGGCAGGTGAGTTCTTTACCACTAGCGCCACCGGGGAAGCCCTGGAGACATCTAAGAAGGCATTGTGTGACAGCGCTGTGATGACCCCGAATCAACCGTCAACCCAAATCAACATCCCCGGGGGCGGTGGGAGGGGCAGGTAAGACCACAGGTGCCCGAACCTCCTCTTTACAAATCCAAACCTCGCTCCAGCTTCCTCAGAATGCAGGCACCGGCCTCTGGTCCGCAGAGGACACTCTGCCCTGCCCGTGTCCACCTCTGCAAAGCTGGGGGAACACGGGCTCTCTCAGCCCCAGAAGAACAACCCCCAGCTCCAAGCAAGGCTGTCCTGGGACCCCCCTCATGCCAGCAGGTGACGGACACCTAGGCCCACCTCTCCCCACTAGGACCGCCGACTGGCGGGCTTTGACAGCACGGCCTCCCTGCTGACCACTAAGGGCCGGGCTTCAGTAGTGTGACCTCTGGGTTGCTCCCCAACCCCTGGCCCGAGCACGGGGCCAAGTAACTCCTCCATCACAGAGGGAAGAAAGAGCCTAGAAGCCCAGGCCAGGACAGACTGGGCTGGGAGCCCCTCTGTGGGGCTGGGTTGTGAGGAAGGGCCACAAGCAAGCGGGCAACGGAAGCCGCTGGGTCAAGGGCAGGTCTGCTTCCCAAGCAGAAGTCTCTTTAGTGGAGGCGGGGCGTTGTGCAGGCTGCCTGGGCCAGCGGCACCTTTGCTGGGAAGCGGTTCCATGGCCGTGTTATGCTGGGGTTGCTCCCACGCTCTCCCTGCCAGTCACCGGGCTCCACACCTCAAGAAGGAGGAGCTGAACAGCTGGCCCATCAGTGAGGCTGGTCAAGCCTGCAGCCCCGAGCCCTGTCGGGGTCAATGATGCAGGCCTGGGGGGCCAGGGCCATAGACGAGCCCTGGGGGTCACCAAAGAGCCACGGAGGTCAGGGTGCAGGGCCTGGCCAGACCGGGAGTTTGCCCTTTTCTTAAATTTTGGCCTCGAGGCATGTGAGATCTTACTTCCCCAACCAGGGATTGAACTCACGCCCCTTGCATTGGAAGGTAAAGTCTGAACCACTGGATCACCAGAGAAGTCCGCCACTTTTCTTCTTGGACTTGTGTGTCTGTACCTCCCGCCGCCCAGGGTCTTACTGGTCAGAGGAACGGAGCACTTGAGTGGTGGCTGGTTTTTGAGAGGTGCCCAGCCTGCCACGCACTGTGGCTTCTCCCAAACTGCAGGCCAGGCAAGTGCATCCTTTTTTACCTTAGTCACCTGACCAGAGATCAAACTCCCATGCAGGGGAAGGGCGGAGTCTTAACCACCGGACCGCCAGGGAAGTCGCAGGCAAGGGCATCTTTGAACCCAGTGGGGAGAGAAGATGCTGGGGGCAGAAGCCTAACGTTCTCCCCCTGCAGGGCCCGGAGTCCGTGTTGACAGCCCTGGGCGCACGCCGCTCAGACCACCCTCTATATGTCTAAGCTGAGAAAGGAGCAGGCCCGTCGGCACTGCCCAGCCCAGGGCCTTCTCGGAGGCGCAGTCCAGCCTCCCTCTCCACTGGCAGGGACAGAAAGGAGCCAGTGTTTGCCGTGTGTGGGCACACAATGGGCTGTGCCCTGGACCAGAGCGTTTCCATCAGCATCGGTTAATATCTCTCAGCCCCCAGTCCGGCTGGGAGCCAGGAGCAGCGCAGAGAGACAGCATCTCTGTCCCTGACAGCCCTGGGGACAAGTGGGACCAACAGGGAGTGGCCTTGCTGGGAAGGAGGGCTCTCCTCTGGAGTTCCCTGGCCCTTCATGGATGGCCCCTCTCATCAGCCAGTCCAGGAACCCTGGGCACTTTCTCTCACTAATCCAGTAAGTCCCCTACACCGAGCCTTCAAGGTGCGAACATTCAAAGATGCCAAGGTACACCTGGTTCCAGCAAGGACCTGGAGCCTGTGCCATCAGCGCCAGGCGTGCGTGACACTGCAGCCTGCCCTCCATCTCCTCCTGCTGACGATCCTTCCGCTCCACCGTCTCCCACCTCCTCGGCCCCTCCAGTCAGTAACCCTTCTTGCTTGTTCACTCCTAGCCAGCCCCTGTATGTAGTACTGTCCTTTTCAAGGCACCATACTGTAAGATTAAAAAGGCTTTATTTTTTGTGTTTGTTTTTAAATATGTTATTTGCGTGAAAGGCATTATAAACCTATTACAGTACAATACTACATAGCCAATGGTGTTAATCGGGTACCTAGGCTAACTTTGTCGGACTTACGCACTAAGCGGACTTACGAACGTGCTCTCGGAATGGAACTCCTTAGTAGGCAGGGAACTTATAGTAGATGAGGTGTGTGCTAGTTGCTCAGTAGCGCCCAGCTCTTTGCAATCTCATGGACTAGTAGCCCTCCAGGCTCCTCTGTCTGTGGCATGCTCCAGGCAAGAATTCTGGAGTGGGTAGCCATTCCCTTCTCTAGGGGATCTTCCCAACTCAGGGATCGAACCCTGGTCTCTCCTGCACTGCAGGCAGATTCTTTACCGTCTGAGCCATCAGGGAAGCCCAGCAGATGATAATTCACAGCTACTAAATGCCTACTGCGTACCAGGATCTGGGGGAGCACTGTGCACCCATCAGTGTGCTCCCTAAAGACTCTTTAGGGAAGGGTTAGGGTTACTGTCCCCCGTCACAGAGGAGGCAATTGAGGCTTCTGGCAGCAGCCTGGCCAAGGCCACACAGCTGGTAGAAGGCAGAGCCTACCCTGCACGACTGCTGTGTGCGTACATCCTGCTCCTGCTGGCCTTTAGGTGGGGCCTCCCAGCCCTCCCCCGCTTTCCTTGAGGTCTTTGAGGAAGGCTACCCTTTTCCAAGGGGGAACAGAGGAAGAGAGATCAGGAGGCCGGTGCCACCCAGTTCCGCCATGCCCACAGCTCGTGGGAACCCCAGAGGCAGGCCGGCAGCTCATGCTGTGTTGCCCGCCTGTGCTCTTCATATCTTGGCCGTCGGGCTTCCTGAGTCCAGCCTTCCAGGATCAAGGGCAGCAAGTGCTCACTTTGCGTCTCTCTCTGCACCACGCGGGGCCACCCCAACTCCTCTGACCGCTCCCCAGCACACTCTGCCGCCTTGATGAGCCCTGGAGCTCAGGAGAAGCCGGCAGCAGCCACGGAGCTCCCGGAGGCAAGTGGCCGCTTTCAGGGTCCCCATAGGCTAGAGCAGCATGATGCCTCTACCCAGGCACCAAGACTGCCCTTGCTGCCCCCACCATGGTGCCCACCCCCAGCCCACATTTGGATCCTCAACTGCCTACCCCAAAAAACATCCTGGCTGGGACTTCCTTGCTGGTCCAGTGGTTAAAAATCCACCTTGCAATGCAAGGGACACAGGTTTGATCCCTGGCTGGGGAACTAAGATTCCACAGGCTTCAGAACAACTGAGCCTGCGTGCTGCAACTGCTGAGCCCTGGAGCCACAGCTAGACGGAAGCCCGTGCTCTACAATGACGATCCCACATAAGACCCGATGCAGCCAAAAATAAAAAAATTTTTTTAAAGATTGAAATGTCAAAAATAAAACCTTCCTTTAAAAGCAAGCAAACAAACAAACAGAAAACACCCCGGCCGTGGGGGACAATGTGGCTCCTGCCCTCCTCTCACCCCTTCTCTCTCCAGCCTGAGCCACACTGGCCTTTTCTAAGTGACCCAAGTGTATCACCACCCCTCTCACCCCAGGGCCTTTGCACACACAAGTCCCTCTGGTTGAAATTCCCCCTTCAGCACACTCCTAAAGAGCTCCTCTTCATCCCGCGTGTTTCAGCTCAAGCATCCTTTCTCAGCGAAGTCCTCCCTGACTCCGGGACAAGGTCAAGTTCCCTCTTACGCCCACAGCAGCACACATTTCTTTGCAGCCCTTGCTGGCTACACACTCATACGTTTCATCACAAGAAAGCCATGGAAGGAAGACGGGGTCTTTTCTGCTCACCGTGGTTTCCTGGCTCCTAGCACTATCCCCAGTGTGTTGTGGGTACTTGATAAATATTTATTGTCTCTTGTGTAAGTGGAGGTGGAGCTTGCCCTGCCCAGCTCATAATAGTGACAGGAAGACCAAGAGAGCAAACAGACGTCCAAAGACCTGCAAACCATGAACAGTCTGGTGACCCTAGGAACACATGCCCTATGGGGAGCGGATCCATTAAGGTGGGGAAGTTAAGTCATGAGTACATGGAAGGTATGTGAATTTTTTCCGGGCTGGATGAAAGGGCTCAGCTCACTTCCCCCTGGACCAGGGAAGCTTTGAGCTCTCTTTGGATCAATCTAGGGAGGCTTCCTGGAAGAAGGGCGGTGGTTTCCTTGACGATGCTATCAATAGTACAACCCAGAGCTCAGAGGGTAGAGGAGGGGTCATTCCTGCCTCCACCAGGTGAGTAGGTACCTGCCCCCACTAGGTGAGAGCAGACCCCTGTCCTGCTCTGCGGCTCCTGGCCACAGCCCCCACGTACCTGCTCGTCCACTTTGTGGGCGATGAGGGTGGCTCCTTCTTCCAGCTCTGCCACGCTGATGGGCCGGACCCGGAGCGCCACCTGGGAGGGAAGGTCAGACCCCCAGGATTAGATGGAGAGGGCTGTGCTGGGCCCCTGAGAGAAGGATGAGAGGACCCCAGGATCCTTGCCTCGGACAAGCCCCGTGGGTTCCTCTCTGATCAGCCAGCCACGCCCAGCTCATCTTGAGGAAACCTCGGTGGTTCAAGGCGACCATCCAGGGCGAGGGCACCAGGTCCAGAGCGTGTGGGCTGTGTCTGTGTCTATAAATTTCCCAGGAGCCTGTGCCCCAGAGGAGACAGCCATCTGCTCCTCCCGGCTGCATCAGTCACACGCCCGAATTAAGCACCTGCAGCTCCCCTGGGCTTTTCACTTGGAGCCCTTGGCACCGGGGCAGCCTGTCTGTGCGTCTGTGAGTGACGTGCTGCATGTGGCGGCCACATGGTGGAATGGAGGCCCAGGGAACCTCCCCTCCTCGTGCTGACTACATCCCTACCCAAGGACAGCGCCATCAGGGGCTCCCTCCTCCCTCTGTCCTCCGGCCAGAGAGAGATGATGGGTCCCCATCTTGGGTGTGGGTCTCCCCAAAAGAAGGTGGAGGTGTTTCTTCTTCTGAACAAGGGGAAACACCTGCTGGGCGCGTGGGTATAACTAGCCATCTGCAGGCCCGGTAAGAAGCCTTCACTCTCAGAGGCACTTCATTGTCAGAGTGCCCTCCTGCATCCTCAGTCAAACTCCACAGGTGGGAGGGGCAGCCCCTCTGTCCACATCTGCCAAGGCAAGCCATTTGCAAAGAGACAATTCTAAACTGCCAGACAGGATGTTCCAGAGCCCGGGGCTTGCTGGGGTTGCCTTATCCTCCAGTAACATCATCACCCACCTGCTGGTGGAGGAGCTTCCCCAGATCTCAGAAGTTAGGGGCTGAGAGGGCGCATCGGCCTTGGGATCCCTGAGTCTCCCCCACCCTCATCACTCTAACCTGGCCCTGTTGATAATCAGAAATCTGTCTTTGTCTCTAGCTGCTTCTTGGACCCCCATTCACACCTCCTCCTCTGCTCCAGTCCCCAGGGCCCTGGGGGGGCCATCTCGGTGGCTTCCAGCATTTCTTTGAAATATTTAGAGTCCTGACATGGACAGCAACTCAATAACCAGCCACCCTCAATCTTGTGCCTGCTCCTTTGCCACGTGGGGACTCTTGCCCACCTATGGTCCTCAAAACCCTCTAACCTCCTGACCCCACCAGTTCCAGCTACCCTCCTTCACCAGGAAACCTCCACTTTCCTTTTCCGGAAGATGGGTCGGGCGCCCCCTGCTCCTGTCTCTTCGGGATCATATAGCAGTCTGGCCTCAGGGTGTCCCCTGGTGGGAAGGTGTAAAGGGGGATGGGACTGAAGCCTGGCCAACTTCTCAGGTCTTAGCAGGGTGGCCAGGATGCCTTCCTTCTTGATATCCATGACTTGGCAAAGTTGCTCAGGACCGTCGCAGCCCCTGGTTTTAAGTGTTCTCTTAGTGGAAACACCCAATACAGTCTGGGGGCCGCCGGCAGAGTCTGGGTTCTGGGGGCCGGAGATGGGGTCGAGGAGGAGGAGGAGGCTGACCGGGTCTCACCATGAGTTGCTGGTCCTTGGAGTCCCCGCTGTCCTTCATGCCTGCGGCGGGCGGAAGGGCTCAGGCCGAGATCGCGGGCGTGGCCGAGCCGCACGCCCACCGCCTCCGGGGCCCGCGCGGCCGCTGCCTGACAACCCGAAACCAACAAGGCGCGCGCGGCCGAGGGCGCGGACCGGGGCGGGCGGGGCCTGGGGCGGGCTCCGAAGGCGACCCGCCCCCCTCGCGCTGCGAACCGGGAGGTGGACGTCTCCGCCCGGGAGGCCGAACTTGCCAACGGCCTGGGCGACCCCCGGGCCCTCGGCGCGGCTCTGCATCCGCCCCGTGGGCGCCCGTGCTCCCTGCCTTCTTTCTGCCCGCTCGGGCCACGCGCATCGGCTGCCCGTCCGTCCGTCCGACTCTCAGCGTCTCCCGGGCGGCAGTGGGCAGCCTCATGTTTCCATGGTCGCTGCGGGCACCGTGGCTGAGGCTCATGTCGCTGGCGCGGTGTCTTCACGAAGTGTCCAGTGACAGAACGGGTGAGGAGGATGCCCGGGCTGCCCACCGGCGGACGTGCAGGGGAACGCCAGTATCACTTGGGTTGTCACAGAAGAGCCCCGTGAACTAACAGGACCTGACGGGTAAACCCAGCGACTAGGCCAAGATGGGTGGAACTGTGTGCCTTCTGGCTCCCTGCCTGCTGTAAGACCCACAGTGTTGATGTTGAGTCGCTAAGTCGTGTGGGACTCTTTTGCGGCCCGATGGACTGTAACCCGCCGGGCTCCTCTGTCCCTGACATTTTTCAGGCAAAAGTACTGGAGTGGGTAGCCCTTCCCTTCTCCAGGAGATCTTGGAACCTGTGTCTGCTGGCGTCTCCTGCATTGCAGGTGGGTTCTTTACTGCTGAGCCACCAGGATAGCCCAAGAGCCACCATACCGTGCAAGAAAGTGCAGGTCAAACGCTGTCGTCCCCATCCTTGATGGGAACAACAGTGGTTGCAGTTGCAGGGAGCACGGTGGAAAGATTCCTGGCCTCAGGGGGCCCCGGGAAAACGGGATTCTGGTCCCACCTCGCACCCAACCTGCTGAACCACCTGGAGCCAGGTTTCCTGTGCCCCCGGGCCTTAGTGTCCGGGGTGATGGTGAAGCTCTACCCACTTCTGATGGAAGAAGCCCCCATCTTTCCTGTCTTCTCCTGAAGTTGAGCCTGGCAGCACCCCTACAATGACTGGGCGAGGGGCGTCCAGTGAGGTTCATGCCCCCTTTAAGGAGCTGGGTAAAGAAGAGCCGCGCATCCCCCAGGACTGTCTCAGACGGCCTGGCACGCATCCAGAACATGATGCCAGCCTGTGCTCTGGGACTGGCTTCCCTGGCTGCCCCCGAGGAGCTTGCGTTAGGTACAGTTATTAATAAACAGTGTCAGGAACCTGCCTGTGGCCTTGGAGTTGGTAAATAGATAAACCAAGGATAGCCTGGTGGAGACCAAACACTCCCGCAGGGCTCCCGAGGTTTCGGCCCGTTCTCTGGCCCAGGCTGCTCCTGGGACAGCGCACAGCACTTGGCCAGTTTGCAAGTGGGTGAGCGGCACTGAGGAGCAGTACGTTTGAAGATGGATCATCTGGATCAAAAACACTTTCCAGGGAATTCCCTGGTGGTCCACTGGCTAGGACTCTGTGCTTTCATTGCCGAGGGCCAGGTTCAATCCCTGGTTGGGGAACAAAGAGCATGGCGAGGGTAAAAAAAAAAAAAAAAAAAGGAAGATCCAAAATGTGTTGAAAGAAAAAAAAACACAAAACACCCTCTAGACTTGCATTTCAGACCCCCTGAATCGTATCTGTTTGGATCAGTACAAGAGGCCTCTAATTAATTACACTATAGCTATTTTTCTCTCTTTTCTGTTCCTCCTCATGCATAAATCCCACCCAGGATGGCCCATGCTGGTCAAAACAAGAGGAGCTTCTACGCAGGCAGTCCCAGCCCATCTTACTTGCATCCCGACTCATCACAAAGTCCTCTCTATCCTCAGACATTCCCTGCTTGACTCTGGTATTTCTGTCAGCGACACCGCCGTCTTCGAGAGCCCTGGACCTCTAAGTTGTCTTTGATTTCCCCTTTCCTCTCATCCTCTCCATTCATTTTCTTTCTTTACGTAAATATATATTTTAACATGTATTTATTTTTGGCTGTGCTCAGTCTTCATCGCTTTGCACAGGCTTTCTCTAGTCGCTTCGGGTGGGGGACATCCTTCGTTGCAGTGCTCGGGTTTCTCCTCTTGTTGGGGCACCAGACGCCACGTGCAGTCGCTCCAGTAGTTGTGGCCCGTGGGCTCGGTAGTTGCGGCTCCCGGGCTCTAGACACGGGCTCAGTAGTTGTGATGCCTGGGCTTAGTTGCTCCACAGCATGTGGGATCTTCCCGGAGTAGGGGTAGAACCCCTGTCCCCCGCATTGGCAGGCAGATTCTTATCCACTGTACAACCAGGGAAGTCCTCTCTTCTCTTTCGGCTACCCAGTGTGGATGCGGGATCTTAGTCCGCTGACCAGGAATCAAGCCTGGGCCCTTGGCAGTGGAAGCACCGAATCCTAACCCAAACTCTCCTCTGATCCTGGCGGTTCTACTTCGGCAAGTGCGTCTCCTCCTCGTCATCTCCTGGCCACATGGCCTGGGCTCCAACTTTTACCTCTTCTCACCTGGACAGCATCACGGCCTCCTGGGCCCCCTGCCTGCTGTCTCCCCCACTTTTCAAAGCTATGCTCCGACCTGGAAGCAGAAGCAGGCCTCTGTTTCTGGGAGACAGAGAACAGCCCTAAGTGGGTTCCTAGCAGACCGCCTTTGACTCCCCTGGGGCCAGTGCCATCTCAGGGGCCTCTGGACCCTGGGGAAGCATTTGGTTTCGAACAAAGGGCAAGGAGATCCTTCTTCAGAGTCCCGCCCTGCGGCCCACAGAACCCAGTTGCCCGGCAGAAGGGACTGTGGGGCCGTGACTCCCCTGGAGGGCCCAGGGCTGCCATGGCGGCAGCTGTGCGTCGTTGGCCAGTGGCATCGTAATCGATCAGCTCGGCAGAGAGGAACACAGGTCCGGGAGGAAGCAGACTCTCCCCCGGGTGTGCATGGACCCGGGGTGGGGGGCCTTAACTGCTGTGCACACAGCGGTCCGGCCGCTGCTTCCGCCACCCTCCCGACCTGCTTGGATGGGTCCCACACCCAGGGCCCCATCATCCACGTGCCACGCCCACGTGCCAGGTCTTTCCAGTGGCGTCTGGGTCTCCAGGGATGCATCATGGTTTTGTCTTGCTTCCCATCGGGGAAGACTAGGCAACAGGCTCCAGAGGAGGCTGAGGAACGAGAAGGCGGATGGTCATCGGTGAGGATGGGCGGTGATGGGTGTCGCATTCTCAGAGCCCATGACGCCCTTTTCCCCACGGTGTCTGCGGGGCCCTCCTCTCCGTTCCCACACCCGTTCCTCAAATGCCGTCTGGCACCGCGGCACGTCTGCACCACAGCGAAGGGCATGAGACTCCAGGGGTGGCCCATCCTGGGCAGCACCAGCCAAAGGCCCAAATTCTGGTACAGCGAGGGAATACTCTCCCTGGGAGTTCATCGGCCGAACATCTCATGCAGCGGTCCAGTGTGCCCGGGGCCAATGCAGGGAGCTCTGACTTTCTCCGGGAGATTTCACTGGATAGACTTTTTTCCGTAAGTGAGGGTTTCTCGACCTCCGCGCTGTTGGCATCTCGGGCAGGATGGTTCACTGTGGTGTCGGCTGTCTTGCGCGCCCTAGGATACTTAGCGGCATCTGTGGCTTCTGTCCACGGGATGCCAGGAGCGCCCTCCGAGTGGTCATGTCAATCTGAAATGTCCCCAGGACTCCCCTGGTGGTCCCGTGGGGTCCCGTGGTTACGAATCCCCCTTCCGATGCAGGGGAACACGGGTCTGACCCCTGTCCCAGGAAGATTTCACATGCTGCGGAGCAACTGAGCCCGTGCAGCACCAACCGCTGAGCCCAGGGGCCCCGGGTGCCCAGGGGCCGTGCTCCTCGACGAGAGAAGCCACAGCGATGAGAAGCCTAAGCACTGCGGCCAGAGAGGAGCCCCTGCCCCAGACAACTGGAGAAAGCCTGTGCTCAGCCCGGAAGACCCAGAGCGGCCAAGAATAAATTAATCAATTAATTAAAAAAATCAAGATGTCGCCAAGTGTCCCACTGAAGGCAAAATCACCCCCTTGCCCCATTGAAACTGCCATTGAAACCGCTGACCTTCGTCGGGCAGTTCTGGGGCTCCCTGCGTCCTCCCGCAGTGAGGGGCCCATCACAGGAGACCCCACAAAGCAGGATGTGGGATGTGCCAGCGGCCCCTCCCTGGATGCAGGTGGGCCGGCCCCTTCCTCCTCCTGGGAGACCGAGGAATGGGGTGTGTAAGGGCATAAGCTCTGGGGTCCCCTCTGTGCCACTGCTCCCACGAGACTCGGGCAGCCCCCCCTCCCCCGGGGTCTTGCTCGGCAGGCACGTAGTGACTCAGGGATTGAAGGTGGTAATATCAGCCCTTCTGGGGCTATTGCACAGATCAAGTGCTCAAGCCATATGCCCCTTGATGACTGTTTTACCATGGCAACTGGATTTTTTTTCCCTCTTTGGGCACAAGGGGTGGCTGACCCTGGGTTCTTCCCCAGTGAGATCCTTAACACAGGTGGTTTTTAAAAGGGCACTTCCGGTCACCTTCAGGACCAGCGGCCACCGGCAGACTGAACGGTGGTCCAGGACGTCTCCTGGCGCACGGTGGCTTCTGAATGGCTCTCTGGTCCTACCGTCTCTGGTCGCTGAACGCGCTGCGTTGCTGTGGTTTCAGGGCAGCCCACCGCGAACGCCACAGCCCCAGAGGACCTTGCACAGCACCCAGCCTGTGGTCACCTGCCCTGCAGGCTCATGGTGAGCTGCCTGGGCTCCCGTCCCCGCACTGACCCTCATGAGCCCGGTCACCTGGCACATGCCCACCTGTCTCCCAGAACCCGTTTCTCCCTCTGCTGAGGAGGACCAGTCAGAGCAGAAACCTTCGGCGACTTTATCAAAAGAACGACAGAGATAACTTGACAAGCTCTGAGTACAGGAGGCATAATAAGCACTAATCCTTAGTATTGTCCTTATTATTATTAATAATTGAACTTCACGAGCACAAAGATGGCAGAAAGCTCGCTGTATTCACCTGGTTGGTTTCATGCGTCGTCTCTCACCCTTTTGGAGGTAAATGTCTCCCAGGGAAGTTGCTTGGGAAAGACATCTTAGAAGTGGACAGGCTTTGTGTTCCCCAGCCGTATGTGGATGGGGAGGTTCAGTAAGGGAGAAAGAGAGACCCCCCCACCCCCGCCACCTTCCCCACCCACAGGCCTTCCCAAGCCCCGACGGAGGCCGTGGCCAGCCCTGGGGGAGGCTCTGCAGGCTTGTGAAGGGAGATGCTCATCGGGGCAGCCCTCGAGAAGCTGAATCCACGGGGATGGTGGGGTTAGGGGAGCTGGCTGAACTTGGCTGAGGACCAGCTTGGGGATGAACCTGCACCCCTTCCCTCCCTCTGAGGGGTCTCGGGGAGTCGGTGGGGACCGGGGATCTGTAGGGCGAGGGGTCTGGGTTGGAGTCCCTTCGCCCCTCCCGTCCCCTTTAAGGAAGGCGGTCAGCTCCCACTTGTTAACACCAGGGCAGTGCCCAGAGATGGGATACAGGCGCGTGTGAGAGCTGGGCTCCGGTCAGGGCTGACCTCCCAGCGCTGGACTCTCTTCACCGCCTCCTTCCTCCCCTTCACCGTCGCCTCTTTCTTCCTCCGCTTCTTCCTCTCCCTGCACCTCCTCATCTGTCTCCTGGCTTGGCTGTCTCGGCTACGGAAAGACAGCAGAGACTCGTTGGTGGGGGGCAGGCCTTCCTCGCATCGGGACGTTAACCTCTGAGCCCGGGAATGCCTGGCACCCAGGAGGCCATGTAGCCAGCGCCACGGCCTCAGGGACTGAGAGGGCACTCGGCTCCAGCGGGCATGGATGGCAGGCACCTGCCGCTTGCTGCCTGGGCAGCCATGAGCTACCTCCCCCGAGATTCCTTGGCCCCCTGCCCTAAAGCCAGGTGTGATTCCTTCAGGGCAGTGGCTGGGATTAGAAATAATTCAGGTGAGGACCCAGCAGATGATTCTCTGTTCTGACTCCGGCACGTCTGGCCAAGTGCAGAGACGCAGAGATGCGCAGGAAGCCTGTGGCGAGCAGCAGAGGGAGGGGGCCAGGCTCAGTGAAGCGTAAGCCCTTCTGAGAGTCAGTGTCTCCATCCAGAGTGCTCCAGCCGCTGTGGGGAGCACATTCAGAGTACAGCAGGCACGGAATCAGTGGCCGCATTGCACTTTGTCTGCAGACCTTCTGGAGAGCCCAGCGTGGACGGCTGGGGGGAGGCCCGGGCTATGGGGTCAGAAAGCCTAGACTCCAGCCTCGACTTGATGCCCCCCACCCCTGCCCCGGATCACCGGATGGTGGGAGAATAAGGCTGCCCAGATCCGACTATTTCCAGATGCAAAATGCACCCACAGAAGTCACCACCTGTCTCGAGACGCAGCGACAGGGAGACAGATGCGGGGAGCAGTCATGAGATGGACCCGGCGGCTCTTTTGCATGCTCACCCACCTTCGGACCTGGCCACTCCCTTACTGCCTGAGGACTGGCCACCCAGCCCCTCTTGCTGCTGGGCGCTGGCTCCATGGGCCGGTGATGGCCTCACCCCTGCTCCAGCACTCTGTTGTCACAGTCTCGAACTTCTCAATACTTTTCTTTTTTGGGCTGAGTGGCATGTGGGATCTTAGTTCCCTGACCAGCGATAGAACCTGCAGCCCCTGCAGGGGAAGCATGGAGTCTTAACCACTGGATCCGCCAGGCAAGTCCCTTGAGCTGCTCTGCGCGTTTTCCTTCCTCCCCTAACAAGGCAGCCAATCTTGCCGACAAGGGCAGACGCTGCTCCACGCTCACTTGTTCTCCCTGGCATGCTGGGCTTTTACTCTTTCGCATCTTAGCATCTTATCCCTGGGCCCCTGAAGGTAATGGTCTAGGCAGACCACATCTTTTCCTTCCTCTGCCCCCTGGTACCCAGAAGGGCCTGGAAGGTGACCAGACACCGCCTTCCTCACTCAGCCTCCTTCTGTTCCAGATGGAATGAAGGAATTAAGACGTGAAGTGACCAGCCCAGGCGACACAGCTAGAAAGTGCTTTGGCACAGGGCCACGGCTGGATGCCGCTGTCTGGTCGACTCTAAGTTGGGCCAACTCTTTTGCGTGGATGGCCGAGCTCAGGACCAGTCTCACCCCCTCATGCCAGGTGGGGTCACCACGGACCTCACAGCCCCCTCTGCACCCTCCAGGCCTCCAGGCCCCCTCTCCTTTCATGGCTCATGTAGCCCTGGGTCCTCATCCAGTTGGTCACTTGCATGGAGTTCAAGGTGCCCTCTGGGGTGTGGGCAGAGGATTCCGAGAAGCTCAGGGAGCCGAAAGCCTGTTTGGAGACTTAGAATTCCCCAGGAGGAAGGAAGTCACTCTCCCCATTTGCCAGATGGACAAATGAAGGTCTGCCTGGTGGGGCCACTTTCTTGGAGCCGCCCAGGAGGTCAGCAGGCAGGCAGCCGGGGCCCCGTGGCTCCCTCCCGTCCAGCCCACCCCGAGCCCCCGCGCGAGGCCCCTACAGGTTTGGGCTGCTTCTTCATGGCTTCCGCCTCCTTCCTCTTCAGCTCCGTGAAGATGATGTCGAAGAACTCCTCCTCGGCCTTGGTGACCAGCTCCTCCAGGTTCAAGATGGGCGGCTCGTCCCTCAGCTCGTCGTCCCGGCCCTCGGCCTTGCCCTTCTCCTTCAGGCGCATCTCGCGGTGCCTCGCCTCCAGGATCTTCTCCCGCCGCGTCTCGCGCTCGAATATCTGGGGCACAGGGACAGGGAGGCCATGGGAGTGGCGGGTGGGCGGCCCCGGCTCCCAGCGCAGGGGGGCCAGTGGGCTCCCATCACTCTGCTCAAGGCAGCCCCACAGAGCCCTGCTCCCGGCTGATGGCAAGAAAGCGGGGGCTAAATACTGGAGCTGGGAGGAGGGGAGCAGGGATGCCAAGTCACGCAGTTCCAAGGAGTACCAAGCGCCTGACGCCGGTGTGAAGCATGCTCTCTGGGGGTGTGCAAGACGGTGTCCCTGGACCCCCAGAGGACCAGCTCAGTGGTGGGACTGCACACCAGGCGGAGCCAGGAGGGCCTCCCAGGATCTCAACACCAGGGCGTTTCAACTCCTCTGGGTACCCCATGGCTCTGGGGAGGCGTCTTCAGGACTCCCGGCCAGGGTGACGAATCTCAGCGCCCCAGCACCCCCTTCCCCCGAGCAGTCCCTTCTAGCTGCTTCACCATTGGTATCAGCTAAGTCTTCCTCAGACAGGCTCGGCTGCCCCAAATGTATACTGTTTACAACTAGACAAAAAGACCGAGTCACACCGCTTGGATCTGCAGCTGAAGAAACCTGAAGCCTGGAGAAGTCAAGAGACTTGCTCAGGGCTGCTGGACTTCCTGAGTGGTGAAGCCTGGGCGGGTTCAGACACGGCCAATACCCATTTCTCAGGCCCGTTCCCTGACCCACCCCCGAATGTCCACCCGCTTCCCAGGAGGCAGTGGAAGCGCGTCTGCCCTTTGCTGACCAGCCCGCTCGGCCGGGGGCCAGGCCAGGACCGGAGCCAGTGTGCCCGCCTCGCCGGGGGCCCGCACCTACCGAGGAAGCCGTGTTCTTCTCATTTCTCTGGAGGGTGCACAGCCCGTTGGAGACCTCCAGCAGCGTGGTCGTCCCCAGCTGGGAGCCGCAGGCGATGAAGCACCCGTTGTCTTGCACCCGGAGGCAGAAGAGGGCTTCGTCACAGACCTGCTGGAGGGCCGGGCAGACCCGCGGGAGCCACGTCACCCTCTGCTCGTCTGGTCATCTGGTACTTGGGGAGGCTTAGGCCGGCAGCCCCATTCAAACACCCCTGGGGACTTCCCCGACCGATAGGGACCCCAGCCTCAGCCCACAGGAGAGCGTCCACACCCTAAAGTCGGTTGCAAGACCCTTCACTCCAGCCTCATCTCCCACCGTACCCCGCCCACCACACCCACCCCCTCAGTCCGGCCTCACTTCTTTCCTTTTTTTTTAGTGGCCACACAGACAGGCATGGGGATCCTAGTTTCCTGACCAGGGATCGAACCTGTGCCCCCTGCATTGGAGGGCAGAGTCTTAACCACTGGACTGCCAGGGAAGGCCCTCCAGCGCCCCTTTCATTCTGCAGTTTCCCCAGCCCCGCTCTTTCCCTGCAGGTCTCTGCCCCGCCTCTGCTGATAAGATAAGGCTGGCTCAGCTGGGAGGCTCGGCTCGGCCCAGGCTTGGCCAGAACAGGCCTGGCAGGAGGAAAGGCCAGGCTTCTGAGGGCGTGGATGCACCGGGAGGGGGGTGCACGTGACCTTCAGGCTGAGGGCAGGGTCGCACTGCTTGAACGCAAAGTCCCAGATGTCCAAGGTCCCGTCCATCTTGGTGGTGAAGAAAACCGCCGGCCTCACGGGGCTCCAGGCGCCATCAGTGAGATAAGCCATGTGGTACCTGTAGGGAGCCAGGACCTCCGGTCAGGGACCACGGAGGGAGTGGGATGCAGGGAGAGCCTGCTGAGCCAAGACCCTGCTCATCCAGCCCCTCCCCGGCTCCTGGGTCTCAGCCCGGAAGTTCTTCCTGGTGTCTGACTTCTGGCCGTGCCAGCCTCACCAGCCACGGTTCACAGTTTGCACTGCAAAGGGCTCTGGTGTTTCTCTATACCTAACTCAAGGGCACAGGCCTGGGCCCGGTCCCCCGGCCATGAGACTCACTTGAAAAGGAGTTGGAGGAAGGAAAATCTGCCCAGAAACGTTCACACTATTCAGATGAAGAGAGGGCTATACTGCCTACTTGATTTAACCTTGATTTTCAAAGATTTCTACAGCAAAAAATGAAACTGGACCCTTATGTTACATACCAAAATGAACTCACAATGAACTGAAGACTTAAACATATGATCTGAAACCATAAAGCTTCTAGAAGAAAACATAGAGTAAAAGTTCCTTGACAGTGGCCTTGGCAATGAATGTTTGGATTTGGCACCAAAAGCATAAGCAGCAAAAGCAAAAATAAGTACGTGGGATTGTATCTACTTAAAAGGCTCCTGCAGAGCCAAGGGAACAGTCAACAGAATGAAAAGGCAACCTAAGGAATGGGGGGAAATATTTGCAAACCAGATATCTGATAAAGGTTTAACACCCCAAATAGATGAGGAACTCGTACACGTCAATGGCACAACAAAACAAAACAACCCAATTAAAAAAGCGGGCAAAGGACATGGACAGACATTTCTTCAAAGACGACAAAGAAACGGCTAACAGGTACGTGAAAAGATGCTCGACATCACTAATCAGTGGAGGAAGATAACCAAATCCACAGTGAGATATCACCTCACACCTGTGAGGACGGCTACATTATTAGAAAAGCCAAAGATGAATGTGGGTGAGGATGTGGAGAAACGAGAACCCTTGTGCACTGATGGTGGGAATGCAAATTGGTGCGACCACCGTGGAAAACAGTATGGAAGGTCCTCAACAGGAAGACCTGTTTCTGGGTCTTTTTTCTCTTTCGGCTGCGAAGCATGTGGGATCTTAGTTCCCTGACCAGGGATCGAACCGCATCCCCTGCACTGAAAGCACAGAGTCTTAACCCCTGGACTGCCAGGGAAGCCCCCCGTTTCTGGGTCTTTATCCAAAGGAATTGAAGGCAGGATCTTTAAGAGACACCTGCCCCCCTTCCATGCTCACTGCTGCATTCTTCACAATTGTCAAGATATGGAAACAAGCTCAATGTCCATCAGCAGACAAGTGGGCAGTTTGAAGCTGATTCCCTTTCTGAAGTCGCTGAATCAAGCTATTTCCTAGCATTGGCTCGGATGTTTGGAGAGAAATGTTTTCTCCGTTTTTATGGGTGGAGACACAGAGGCTCAGAGCCCCCCTGGGCTGGGCCAGGCCCCCCTGTCCCGTCCAGCCCCGGCACCCCTCTCCCACCTCAATCTTCCCCTCACTTGGTCCACATGATGGACGACTCCCGGCTGTCCTCTGACCAGATGCGGGCGGTCCAGTCGCCGACGGTCAGGAAGTTCTTTGGGTAGAACGGGTTTCTCTGCAGGGCATAGATGGGGCCATGGTGGCCTGAGAAGGTGCACACGATCTTCTCAGCGGGCGTCTTGCCCTTGCGGTTGCAGGAGATGACGACGCCTTGCTCCGTGCCCACCATGAACTTGGTCGGCTGTGGAGGGGGTGATGCGTGAGTGGAAGGCGGCAAGAAACGTCAGCTCAGGGTTAAGCTGGCAGGGAGAGCGGCTTTCCAGGGCCAGAGCGGTGGGACCAGCGGGGTGGGGGCCCAAAGGTGCCGAAAGTGCCTTTGGTTTAAGCCTCTGCTTGAGCTGTGCCCCGCCCCTTTTGGGGGGCCGCCCCCACTGTTGGTCAGCTTGAGCAGATCCCACCCTTCTTTAGCACCTGCTCAAGGGCCCCACGAGTGATGAAGCCCCCCAGTCATCTGCTCCCTAGAGCTGCATCACCAGCCCCTCACGCATCATGTGAGCACCGAGCATTTTGCCAAAAAAAGATCCTGAATGTCTGTTTACACACGAAGTTAATGACTGAATGAACACTGTGACCCATGAGTCCAGAAGAGCCGCCTCCAGCCTCCGGCTACTACTCACTGCAAACCCGGCTTCATTGTACACCCATGTCTAATGATTGTTGCTGGACTTTTTTGGTTGTTTGCTCTTTGCTTTGTTTTTTAAAATGTATTTGGCTGTGCTGGGTCTTCGTTGGGGCATGCAGGATCTAGTTCCCTGACCATGGATTGAGCCTGGGCTCTGCGTTGGGAGTTCCGAGTCTTAGTCACTGGACCACCAGGGAAGTCCCTCCATAGCATCTTTACTCACAACAGCTAAGAGGTAAAAGCCACCCAAGTGTCCGTATGAGTGCAAAAACAAACTGTGGTCTGTTCACGCGTGCTTGTGTTAGTCGCTCAGTCGTGTCCGACTTTGTGACCCCATGGAC
The DNA here is from genome assembly GCF_029407905.1 of Bubalus kerabau. Lineage (NCBI taxonomy): Eukaryota > Metazoa > Chordata > Mammalia > Artiodactyla > Bovidae > Bubalus > Bubalus kerabau. The sequence continues at coordinate 6,968,162 of NC_073627.1, read as the reverse complement.
TGTACCAGCCAGGCTCCTCTGTCCGTGGAATTCTCCAGGCAAGAATACTGGAGTGGGTAGCCATTCCCTTCTCCAGGGAGTCTTCCTGACTCAGGGATCGAACCTGGGTCTGCTGCACTGCAGGCAGATTCTTTACCATCTGAGCCACCAGGGAACCCCGGTCTATTCATACAATGCGATACTATTTGGCCTCCAAAAAAAAAAAAAAAAGAAAAGGAAAATTCTGCCATGTGCCACACTGTGGATAAACCCTGAGAGCGTTGTGCTAAGTGAAAAGAGCCCGTCACAAAAAGAATTCACTGAAGTGAATGGGTACCCGGAGGAGTCAATTTCATAGACACAGAAAGTCGAAGGGACTGAGGGAAGGGGAAGATGGGGAGTTAGTTGATTAAAAGATACAGAGTTTGTTTTGCAAGATGAAAAAGTTCTCGTTCTGGAGAGCCCACAGTGTAAATATACTTAACACTACTGAACTGCCCACTTAAGAATGGTTAAAGTGGAGACTTCCCTGGTAGTCCAGGGGTTAAGAATTCACCTTGAGTGCAGGGGACACGGGTTCAATCCCTGGTCAGGGAACTAGGATCCCACATGCTGTGGAGCAACCGAGCTCACGAGCCACAACTAGAGAGTCGATGTGCTGCGATGAGCGACCCCACTCGAGGCAACGGAGATCCCGCGTGCCGCAACTGAGGCCTGACGCAGCCAAATAAATAGTTTTTTAAAAAAGAATGGTTAAGGTGGTACATCTTACATTAGGTGCTTTTAAATTTCTTTTTTTTTTTTACCACAATTAAAGAGAACGGCTGGGCTACAAATGGAGGGCCTGCTTGCTTAGTTGCTCAGTCGTGTCGGATTCTTTGCGACCCCATACTGTACTCGCCAGACTCCTCTGTCCGGAGGATTCTCCAGGCAAGAACACTAGAGTGGGTTGTCATCTCCTCCTCCAGGGGATCTTCCCGACCCAGGGATCAAGCCCACGTCTACTGTGTCCCCTGCATTGGTGGAGGATTCTTTATCTGCTGAGCCATCGGGGAAGTCCCATAAATGGGGTTGGGGGGGGCGTTAAAGGAAAATGAAGAGAAAAAGCTTGAGAGGCCCAGAAAAGTAAGGAAGAACGCCAGTTCCAGGGCCCCTCGGTGGGGGTGAGAGTGGAGAGCCCCACCCTGCAGCCAGAGCCCTGGGTTTGAGTCCCAGCTGCTCCCTGCTCTGGAGCACGTGACTCACCTTCCCACTAAAGACTCATTTTGTTTATCTGCAAAGTTGGGATAATGCTAATCCCATTAGCTTGCAAGACGGTCGTGGGTGATTACACAAGCTCATCGCATCAGCGGCTACAGGGGGCCAGCACATAGTGCCCACTCGGCGACAAGGCGGGGGGCAAGTGGGGACCAGCAATGGTGTGGTCACGGCGTCTAGCACTTGGCCTAGAAATCTCTGATTCCAAGACAGAACCTTTTTCTGAGTCCTCCCCACAGAGCCCGGGGCTTGGGGGGTGGGGGATGTCCAGTAAAGTTGTCGTCCACCTCCCCCACCACATTCATCCCCCAGCTTGGGGTGGGGGAGGTGCTCCCAGGGCAAGGGTGAGGTCAGAGCCTGTCCACCTCCTAAGGGCCTGGGAATGATGTCGGCCTGGAGGCAAACCAGTGACGATCCCAGGACGGGGTCAGGCCAGGAGCCGTCCGGGAAGGTCATTTTATTGCTTTGGAGGGAATCTTCATTTGAGCTTCCAGAAGCCTCCCTCCTTGGACACATCCACATGACTGCTTTGCTGTTTCTTCTCATTATGTTTTATTTGTGGCTGTGCTGAGTCTTCGCTGTCACTCGGGTCTTTCTCTGGTTGTGGCGATCGCGGCCCACTCTTCATTGCGACGCGTGGGCTTCTCACTGCAGCGGCGTCTCTCGTGGTGGCGCACGGGCTCCAGGGCACGCGGGCTTCGGCAGTTGCAGCGGGTGAGCTCAGCGGTAGCAGCTCCCAGGCTCTGGAGCGCAGGCCCAATAATCGTGGCACCCGGGCTTAGCTGCTCTGCGGCACGTGGGATCTTCCCAGATCAGGGGTTGAACCTGAGTCTCCTGCATTGGCAGGCGGACTCCTTAGCACTGAGCCACCTGGGAAGCCACTATTTCTTATTTATTTTTCTTCTATTTTTTTTAGATTATTTATTTGGCTGTGTTGGGTCTTAGGTGCAGCACTCGGGCTCAGGAGTTTCGGTGTGTGGGCTTAGCTGCCTGGTGGCATATTGGATCTTAGTTCTTGGACCAGGGATCAAACCTGCGTCTCCTGCATTGGAAGGTGGATTCTTAGCCACTGGATCATCAGGGCTCTGCTCTGCAAAGCCCTCTGCTTTGCAGTTTCTTTACTGCTCCTCCTTAGTTACTAAATGCCATCTGTGATCAATTTGCCCAGGAGCCTCCTCTCATCTCATTTTCCTCTCCAACACCTCCTCTTCCCCCGCACGGGGTGAGCTGCCAGCCCAGGGCCCCACATGAGGACATGAGTCAGGTACAGAGCAGAGCCTGGGGTCCGGATGCTAATCCTGGACAGGGCTCTTCTTACAGCATGGAGCGTCTCTGGAATCCCGTGCAGTCAGAAGGCTCGCCTTCTGATCAGCGGGGACACTGGCCAAATGGGAACTCGGTGAATTAAAGGGGCTTTCTGCCTTTACTCTGCTGCCCCCTGCTGGAAAGTGGTTGCAAAGACTACACAGGTCAAAAGGACCACAGAGGACCATCCAGAGCACAAGGTAAGAAGCAGCCTGGGGCCCACGAGCGTCTGATACAGCAGCCACGGGCCTGCCCTCAGCTCTGGCTGCCCTGGCCATGGAAGGTGGGAAAGGGAGAGCAGGGGACACCCACCAGAGTGGACTCGAACTCCAGGGAGATGGCCCCCAAGGCGTTCTCCAGATGCTCCTTTTTGGTGATGTCCATGATGACGACCTCGGTCGGCTCGCTCAACTTCCGGATGTCCCACCACATGACCTGATGGGAGGAGGAGCCGACTTTGAGGCCTGGAGTCCCACAATTCTTACCCCCTCCACCTTCCCAGGGCCAGACACTGGGTGTCAGACACCCAGCAACCGAGGGAACAGGCGTGTTTTGAGAATTGCTCTTCTGGTCCATAGTCCTGGCTGATCGTCAGTCCTGGGCAAGGTCCCTAAAATCCAGAAGCAGGCCGCCTCACCACAGACCTACTGAGTGAAAACTGCCAGGTGTGGGCCCTGGAGTCTGTATCCTTAAAGACCCCTCACAATATGGCAATATATAGCAACATTCAAAACGCACATATGCTTTGACCCAGAAATTCCACTGCCAGGAACGTATGTGTATGCAGTGTGTATGCGCATGCTTCATGTGTATGCGGTAATCTATATGCAAATACACTCTGTGCAGAAAGACAAGTATCGTATATTAACGCATATATGTGGAATCTAGGGAGAAAATGGTACAGATGAGCCTATTTGAAGGGCAGGAACAGAAATGCAGGCGTAGAGAAGGAACGTGTGGGCATTGGCAGGGAAGGGGAGAATGGGACGAACTGGGATAAATGCGCTGCCGCGTGTAAACTAGATAGCTGGTGGGAACCTGCCAAATAGCACAGGACGCGCAGCTTGGTGCTGTGCTGACTTCGGCGGGTGAGCTGGAGGGAGGCTCGAGAGGGAGGGGAGATATGTATCCATATGGCGGAGTCACTCTGTTGTACAGCAGAAGCTAACACAGCATTGTAAAGCAATTATACTCCAACAAAAAAATTCAACCCCTCCAACACACTCTTGGCTACATTTTTGGTAACTACAAACTATTAAAATCCACTTAAATAAATTACAGCATATCCATAATTTATTAAGTCCTTAACAGGCAGGGGGCAGCACTTTATGAAATACAAAATCATCTTTGAGACATGCCGAATGAAAAACATCAAGTGCAAATCAACGTGCAAGGTGCGCAGGAAGAGTGCAGAGATGCACACGTGTGCTTTGTATGCGGACACCGAGCCTGGAGGCAGACGGAGAGGCTGATGTAAGTGGGCGCCACAGGAAGGGGGACTGGGAGGCTGCAGGCAGTGGGGGAGGACGGGGGGCTGGGAGGCTGAAGGCGGCGGGAGGACGGGCTTCACCGCCTGCCCTCCTGTACCTTTAGGCTTGTGTTCCACATGCATCTTTACCTACTGCTCAGTTTTACAAAAAAATGCAAAAGGAAACATCCCGATGGGGGACCGTGTGACCGCTGCTGCTCCCCACTCCCTGCCCCTCCAGCGCTCGTACCTGCCCGTCCGTAGATGCCGAGAAACACTCTGTGCCCGTCTTCGAGTGCAGCCAGATGGTGCCGTACACGGGGTCTCGGTGGCTGAACTCGATGGTGGACAGCTCTGCCACCAGGCTGCCCTTCCGCGTGTCCCAGCAGGCTGGCGGGGAAGGAGACGAGGGGGTAGTGGGTGCTGGCGGTACAGGCTTCCTGTCTTAGCGCAGGGAGCACGGGATCGGGCGATGCTGCTTGTCTTGGTTTGACAGATACGGGGCTTTTTTAAGAATCAGGGCTAAGTTCAAACCAGCCTGAGTTTCCTACTAGCCCCTGAAGCTCACTTCATTCATTCCATCAGGGCCCCTAACATGTAGTGAGCATCACACTGGGCCCTGGGGAAGCCACTGGGACTCAGACAGGCACAGTCCTTAGGAGACGGGAAGGGAAATCTGCCAAGTTACAGCCTGTGTTGTGATTGCTCCAGGGGGAGACAACAGGGAGGCAGTCAGGGAAGGCTTCCTGGAGGAAGTGAGGAGGAACTAAGATCGAGGAGGAGCTTCAGGATGGAGGGAGGCAGGGAAAGAGAGAGGAGCACCTCCATCCTGGGGAAAGTAAAAACACTTAGGCAAATCTCTCCTGTTGGATCCATTCATCCCCTTTTCACCTCTGTACCTCTGCTGCTGCTGACTGGAAAAGAAACTCACAGAGGGAGATTATCCTTTCTTTGGATTCATTATTAGGACTTCATCTCTTCTGCTTTACCAAGAAAGACTCAACGCTTATCTATATATATTTTTCTGTCCTGATGGATTCTGTCTTCATTTTCCCACGAGTGTATGGTGAGGACCCACCCTGTTACTCAGAGCTGTTTCTAGGAAAGCTGGTTTTGTAATACAACAACAGAAGTCCATGATCCATAAATCTCGATTTATGGAATCCAAGTCTAAGGCATTTGGCTCTGCACCAGTCTGGCCCAGAAACGGGTTTTCTTAGCTCACTTTGCTCTGCTCCGGCAAAGCAGTGCTCAAGGGCAGGTCCCACTGTGTCTTTCTCATAGACAGCAGAGCCCAAGAGCCTGGGCTGGTCTGGCTGGCAGAGAAAACCACTGAAAGGGGTTAGGAGTGATGAGCGAGGCAGGGCTCCTGAATAAACCATGGCCAAGTGACTCCGTTTCTGTCTTTCAGAGCGCCAGCACCCAGATAAAGTTGCAGGGAGATTGATGGGCTTCCCTGGTGGCGCTAGTGGTAAAGAATCCGCCTGCCGGTGCTGGACATATAAGAGATACGGGTTCGATTCCTGAGTGGGGAAGATCCCCTGGAGGAGGGCATGGCAACCCACTCGAGAACTCTTACCTGGAGAATCCCATGGACAGAGAAGCCTGGCGGGCTACAGTCTATGGAGTCACAAAGCGTCGGACACGACTGAGCGACTAATGCTTTCACTTGATGGGAATCCACTTCTATTTCATCACAGAGGGGCTCCCTGGAGGTGGGGGCAGCAGGTCTAAGAGGGAGGTCAGAGGTCTCAGGAGGCCAGGAGGCATCCTGATCACGTAGAGTTTCTGGGAAGTTTCCCAGCCCTTCTGGCTCCTAGTCCTGGACAGAAGGGGACCCCTCATCATGCCTGGTTGACTCCGGCCTGGGGCGCAAACAGGAGGATTAAGAGTTTGGCTATTCCAAGGCCAGGGGTGGCCGGAAGGCAGGAAACTTCAGGGCCATGGAGACGGGTTTCTTCTGAGTTCACATGGGATCTAAACATCAGTTTTCTGGGTGTCCCACCAGCAAAAATAGCAGAGCGAGGACCTCTGAGAATTCTCTCTTCCATAAAAGCCATGAGAATGTTGGCAAAATCGATGATCAGAATCAACTTTTTCAGAACTCCGGAAATTAGCCAAAGGCTGGCAGCAAATCAGAGTGTTTATTCAAGAAAAATAGCTGAATCGTGATAAGAACAGTAAGTTTTGTTGCATTTTGGCTTGCCCCAGTTAAGATGCTATAATCTCCGGTTCTATGATAGCCTTGAAAAATAACTCTCTGCCTTCCTGTTAAAAACCCAATATCTTGGCAGCCACAGGATGGAGCAGAATGGAGCTGGAGCTCTTTCAAAGTCTCCTATTCAAAGAGTTGTCACTGTTTGACCTGTCTCGTGGTTCCCTGGAAGACCCCCTCCCCGTTTGCAAAGTTGTCTGTATTCAGCTTGACTCAGAGCTTGCCCAGGGAAAAGGGTCTTTTTAACAAGTCTGTCTTGAAAATAATTAAAATTGCAGGCAACTGATTAACTTTGCAGTGTCCGGAAGTGGTGGATAACAGGTGGGGCAAACAGCAGGCTAGCCGAAAAGCTTCAAAGGAAAAGCCGGAGAGTGAGCTGTCCATAGGGGCTTTGAAGAGCTCTGACGTGTTCCCGGGAAACTAGAAGCTCCCGGGGCTGTGCGCACACCTTTGCTGTTGCTGTTCAGTCACGTCTGACTCTTTGTGACCCCGTGAACTGCAGCACACCAGGCTTCGCTATTTCCTTCACTATTCACTTCCTTCACTATTTCCCAGAGGTTGCTTAAACTCATGTCTGTTGAGTTTGGCACTGGCATCACCATGCCATTCAACCATCTCATCCTCTGTCGCCCCCTTCTCCTCCTGCCCTCAATCTTTCCCAGCATCACTGTCTTTTCCAATGAGTCAGATGCTCACATCAGGTGGCCCAAGTATTGGAAGAACTGGGAGGCCCTCAGCTCTCACCTCTGGCTGACCTGCAGGCTCGGTGGGGCGGCTAAGGCCAAACTGACAACTGCCCGGCTATGTGCTGAAAGTGTGCTCAAACGCGCACAGAGGCTTCCAGGAAAGTCTGCAAAAGTTTTTGGCCGTAGATGGCAACAAGCAGGAAACATTCATCTCAAATGCACATGGAATATTCTCCAGGACAGATTCCATAAAACAAGTCTCAACAGATTTTTAAAGACTGAAATCACAAAAGGTATCTTGTCTTACCATAATAGAATAAAACTAGAAACACCAGTAACTGAAGGAAAAGTGGAAAGTTTACAAATATATAGAAAGCAAACAACATATTTCTAAATAACCCATGGGTCAAAGGAGAAATCAAAGGGAAATTAGAAAATACAAAATGCACGAATATGGAAATACAACATACAAAAACTTAGTGTAGCTAAAACAGTGCTCAGAGGGAAATTATAACTTTAAACATCTGTATGTTTAAAAATCTCAAATCGATAATCTAACCTTCTACTTTAAGAAATTTAGAAAAAGAAGAACAAGTTAAACCCAAAGTAAGCAGAGGGAAGGAAATAATAAAGATTAGGGTGGAAATAAATGAAATGGAGAATAAAAACCAACTTAGAAACATCAATAAAATAAAATATAAAGTTGGTTCTTTGAAAAGAAAACAAACTTTATCAACCCCTATCTAGACTGACCAAGTGAAAAAAAAGAACACTCAAATTACTAAGATTAGGAAAGAAACAGGAGACGTTACTGCCAACCGCACAGAAATGAAATGACTGTAAGAGAATGAACAATTATATCTCGACAAATGAGATTACCTGGACGAAACACAAAAATTCTAGAAAAACACAAGCTATCAAAACTGATCCAAGAAGAAACAGAAAACACGAGAAGACCTGTCACACATAAAGAGGTTGAATTTTCTCTTTTAACACCACCAATAAGGAAAATCCTCGGACCAGAGGGCTTCATTGGTGAATTCTACCCAATATTTAAGGAAGAATGAATATCAACTCTTCACAAACACTTTCAAAAAAAAAAAAGAAGAGGAAGAACCACTTCTCCACTCACTCTGTACTGCTGGTATTACTCACACTCATTACCATATATAAGGGCTTCCCAGGTGGCCCTAGTGGTAAAGAACCCACCTGACAATGCAGGAGACACAAGAGACGCAGGATCTAACCCTGGGTTGGGAAGATCCCCTGGAGAAGGAAATGGCAACCCGCTCCAGTATTCTTGCCTGGAGAATCCCATGGACAGAGGAGCCTAAAGAGCTGCAGTCCATGAGGTCGGAGGGACAGGACCGAGCGACTTGGCACACATTACCCACCGTGTCAGGTAGCCTGTCCTGACCGCCTCTCCCGAGATGGAGCTCCCCAGTGATGTCACCAGCCTTTGCCTCTAGTTGCCTTAGCCTGGCTCAGGGAATGCTGTGTGCTTAGTCGCTCAGTCGTGTCTGACTCTTTGCGACCCCATGGACCGTAGCCCGCCAGGCTCCTCTGTCCGTGGACTTCTTCAGCCAAGAACACTGGAGTGGGTTGCCATGCCCTCCTCCAGGGGATCTTCCCCACCCAGGGATCGAACCCATATCTCTCCCATTGCAGGCAGATTCTTTACCGTCCAAGCCACCAGGGAAGCCCTGGTCCAGGGCAGGTGCAGTAAATGTTCCTTGACTTTACTCGACCTGTACTTTTTCTTAACTTCTAATTTTGAACGAACTTCAGACTCACTTGAACTTTTACAAATGAAGACACTGCTGCTGCTGCTGCTAAGTCGCTTCAGGCGTGTCCAACTCTGTGCAACCCTATAGACGGCAGCCCACCAGGCTCCCCCGTCCCTGGGATTCTCCAGGCAAGAACGCTGGAGTGGGTTGCCATTTCCGTCTCCAATGCAGGAAAGTGAAAAGTGAAAGTGTAGTCGCTTCAGTCGTGTCCGACTCTTTGCGACCCCATGGACTGCAGCCTACCAGGCTCCTCCATCCATGGGATTTTCCAGGCAAGAGTACTGGAGTGGGGTGCCATTGCCTTCTCCGGAAGACACTGATGAGGCAGCAACAAAACTTGTCTCACCTTGACGCCTGAAAGCTTCAGGAAGTACCCCACCACCCCGACTTTGTCCTCTACAGCAAGCCTGGTCTGGCAGGTGGACCCTGGCTGGACCGCAGCGGAGCCTCGCTGCCTCAGAGCCCGGGAGAGGTTGGTTAAGCACCCGGGTGGTGGTGGGGGAAGTCCTTCCTTACCGATCTGCCCATTGTAGCAGCCTGCCAGGAGCACGTGGGAATCTTTGGGGTTATACTCCAAGGTGACAAGAGGAGAAGACGGCTTTAGGGTGATTTCTGGCCTGTTGGGGTTTTCTATAAGGCAGAAAAAAAAAATATGTATATATACTACCAGACCTGGAAAGAAAAGGACAGAGTCAAACAATTCAACCCCTAGTCCAGGTCGGGGGCAGTGGGGCAAAGCTAGGAAGCCCCTCTCCGGGCTGCAACCTCTGGTCCTCAGTGACCAGCCTCTAGCCCTAGAGGTTCTTCTACAGATGTTATTTTTTGGGAATCAAGTGTGTGTGTGTGTGTGACTGTCATTCTACTCCATCTCCCAGGTCAGTATAAAATGAGGTTTTGACCCTAGGGCTTTTACAGAACGCTAACTCTCCCGTGATTTCTGTGAACCAGTTGCCCTGTGTGTACAGCAGAGAGAATGATGGAGGGACAATAATGTCAGCCCACGGGGGGCAGTAAGAGTTCGCTGAGCGGCTCAAAAGTGGAAAGTGCTCGCTCCGTGCTCGGCTCCCACACCGCTACCAAGAGCTAATGTTCATTTTCACAATGACAGCGACGAGCGACGTCTGAGAGCGTGGAGCCCCCGCCCCCTGCCCCCTGACAGGCTATGCCTGTGCAGTGAGCCCCTTTGTCCACTGTGGTCCCCGCTCCCGGGTGGACACACTGCCCTACTGGCCAGAAATTAGGGACAAGTGCCCGGCAGGCAGGACAGGGGGGTCCCCTTCCCTCCCCCCGGGTCCCTTCTCAGACTGCTGGGGACTCTCTGATACGCTCTTCAGGGGCCCAGAGTTGGGACTCCAGGTCTGGTCTTGAATGCCCTGATTCAGGATCCGGAAATGAAGGGAGTTCCTACTTCTGCTGTGGCTTCACTTGACTGCATCTGAACCCAGGCAGGGACAGGACAAGACGTTGGCTTCCTCCAGGCTCCTGGGATCCCGGCGCTGGACCAGCCCCCCGACAGGCCCGCTTCTTCCACCTCCCCCCGAGCGTTCGCTGGCCTCTGCCCGGCTCCCTCTCCTTCCCGGGTCCCCAGGCCCCTCTGCGCCTCACCCAGGTCCCAGATGTACGATTCGTTGCTCATGCCCTCGGGCGCCCGTTGAAAGTTCAAGCAAGAATACGCCACTGCCAACTTCCTGTTGCCATCGGGATGCCAGGAGACATGTGTGGCTGGCCGCTTAATTTCCTGGGGGTCCCTTTAGAGGAGGGCGAGAGGGCAGAAGACCAGAGTGTCTGGATCCCCAGACTTCCTATTCATATTTGCTCTTTTTTTTTTTTCTTAAAAGAATTCAAACGTCTTTAAATATTCACTAGAAGAAATTTACTTTAAAAACAAAGCCTCTAGGACCCTTAATTGGAAAACTGATCTCACAACCACAAAGAAAACTAATAAAAAAAGAGAGAATGGAAATAAAATTTTAAATTTCGGTCTGATGTCTTCATTTGCTGAAAGTTCTGCGCCTGAGACTTGATCTCTCATTAATATTAAACTATGAGGGAAGATGAAGAATCTGGCTCTTTGGTATTTGCCCAATTGAATCAAAAACTTCTGTCCACACAAAAGGCTGCATGCAGAGGTCTACAGCAGTAGTATTTGCAACTGCCAAAACTTGGAACCAACCAAGATGCCCTTCAGTAGGTAAGTGGATAAATTGTGGTACATTCAACATTGTTATTACTCAGCATTAAAAAGTTTCCACCATGTCTTTTCATGGCTTGATAGCTCATTTCTTTTTAATGCTAAGAGAAAGAAACCGATCTGAAAAGGCTATATGTTGTGTGGTTCCAACTATATGACATTCTGGAAAAGGCACAACCACGGAGCCAGTACAAAGATCAGTTGTTACCAAGGGTTTAGGGGCAGGGAGGGAGAAATAGGTAAAATACAGGGGATTTAAAAAATATATTTTTGTTTACTTGGCTGCACTGGGTCTAAGTTGTGATACAAGGGATCTAGTTCCCTGACCGGGGATTGAACCTGGGCCCCATGCGTTGGGAGTTTGGAGTCCTAGCCACTGGGACCACAGAGGACTTTTTTTTTTAATTGAAATATGTTGATTTACAGTGTTAGTTTCAGATGTGCAGCAAAGGAAATATATATATACACATTTTTTTTTCAGATTCATTTCCATTTAGGTTATTACAAGATATTCAGGGGCTTCCCAGGTGGCTCAGTGATAAAGGATCCAGCTGCTAATGCCGGAGACGAAGGAGACACGGGTTCAGTCCTGGGTCAGGAAAGTTCCCTGGAGTAGGAAATAGCAACCCACTCCAGTATTCTTGCCTGGGAAATCCCATGGGCAGAGGAGCCTGGTGGGCTAGAGTCATGGGGTTGCAAAGAGTTGGACACGACTGAGCACACAAGATACTGAATATAATTCCCTGTGCTGTAGAGCAGGTCCTTGTTATTTATTTATTTACATATAGTTGTGTGTATCTATTAATCCCAGACTTCCGATTTATCCTCCCCCTTTTCCCTTTTAGTAACCATTTTTTTTCCTATGTCAACACAGGGGACTTTCAGGGCAACGCAACTATTCTGTGTCTTGGCATCTATGACACCAAGAGGGAGCCCTAATGTGAACTACAGACTCGGGGTGTGCTGGAGGCTGAGCACATCCCCTCAAACCTCCTGTGTTGAAGCCTAATCTCCAGTGTGCTGGTATCCGGAAGTGGGGCCTTTGGGAGGTGATTAGGCTGTGAGGGTGGAGCCCCTATGAATGGGATCGGTGCCCTTACAAAAGAGGGTCGAGAGAGACCCTCACCCTTTCTGCCTTGTGAGTTCTCAGCAAGAAGGCGGCTGTCTCTGAATTATTAATAAAAATCGAGCCGTGAGAATTTTGAAACATCCAGTGGTCAGGACTTGGTGCTCTCTCTGCTGCAGGCTTGGATTCAATCTCTGATCAGGGAACTAAGATCCCACAAGTTTCGAGAAGCAGTTAAAAAAAAAAAGAGAGTCCTCACGAGACACAGACTCTGACCTTGCTGGCACCCTGCGCTCAGACTTGCATCCCCCAGAGTGATGAGGGATGCGTTTCAGTTGTTTGTAAGCCACCCAAGTGATAGTATTTTGAGACGGCAGCCTGAGCGGACTAAGGACAGGGCGTAACGCTGTCCTGTGTTGCGCTCTGACTGTGACAAACGTCCCACCTACGGGGTGGGGGAGGCAGGAGACGCTGCTGGGGGGAGAGGCCCTGTGGGTGGGGGGAGGATGGGCGTGTGGGAATTCTCTGTACTTTCTGATCCGTTTTGCTGGGGACTAAAACTGCTTGAGAGGCTGCTTTGGGAAAGATCCAAGGTGTTCTCCTTACTTGTTGCAAGTAATAATTCTTTCTTTCTTTGGGGAAAAAAAACAACTGCTCAAAAAAATATTAGCTCAATTTGGTGGCTCAGACGGTAAAGTCTGCCTACAATGTGGGAGACCTGGGTTCAATCCCTGGGTTGGGAAGATCTCCTGGAGAAGGGAATGGCAACCCACTCCGGTGCTCTTGCCTAGAAAATTCCATGGACAGAGGAGCCTAGTGGGCTATGGGGTCGCAAAGAGTTGGACACGACTGAACGACTTCACTTTCACTTTCAAAAAATGAAAGGGGAGAGACAATGTGTAAGAGTGAAAAAAAGATTAAAGACTTAATGGCCCCACATGTGGACTCAGAGGGGGAAGGTGGGGGCAACTGAGAGAAGAGCATTGACACACACACACCATGACTACCATGCGTAAAGGAGCTGGCAAGTGGGAGCCTGCTGCACAGCACGGGGAGCTCGGTGATGACCTAGAGGGGCGGGACTGGCGGGGGCAGAGAGCGCCAAGAAGGAGGGATGTGCGCATGCCTATGACTGACTCGCTGCATTGTGCGGCAGAAACGAACACAAGCGGTGAAGCAATTATACGCCAACGTTGAGAAAGTAAGTTGAAAGAAAAAGACGTGATGGTCCCAAGCTGACACTTTGTCATGGAAGTCATCGGAAGACATGAACAAAAGGAGGAAATGAAATAAGTTTCTGGTCGTGTGACTCATCCACTTCACTCCTCCCTGGGGGCACGGCTAGAGCAGCAGCAGCCCAGGTTGAGTCCCATCCTTGGCTGGGTCACCCACCCGCTGAGAGCCCTGAGCACGTCTCCTCCCCGGGGCCAGGTTCCTCGTCTGTCAAACGTGGAGGTTGGATGTGATGATTCCTCATGCATCAGCCCTCTCGGGTGTCCATACGTAAGGTCAGATGCTGGCAGCAGAGAAGGCGGCCCCCGCCCCGCCCTGGCCCCTCTCTTGCATGCCCATTGCTAGAAGTCTGCAGTGCCCACCAGGACTCAGCCCTGGATCAGAAGAGTCCTTGCTGGTCGTGCTCGGACTGGGTCAGACACTTTCCAGGTGGCAAAATGAATCCCCTAGAGTTGGCATTTGATGCTAGTTAGTGGCTTCCAAAGTCACAGGTTTTCTCTGCATATTCAAGAACACACACCTGCACGTATATACATACGTATACATATATGCATATATACATGCACATATACATAGGTATATTTGATTTTCTCTTTTGGCGCATAATTGCTTTTCAGCGTTGTGTTAGTTTCTGCTGTATGATGAATTGATCGGCTACATGTATACAGACATCCCCTCCCTTTTGGACTTCCCTCCCACCCCTCGAGGCCATCACAGAGCACCGAGCCGAGCTTCCTGTGCTTTACGCGTGATCGTGGACACAGGTCAGTCCCAGTCTCCCGCTTCCCCCTCCCCTCCCCGCACCGTGTTCACAGGTCCGCTCTCGACATCTGCATCGCTACTCCTGCCCTGCAAAGAGGTTCATCTGTACCGTTTTTCTAGATTCCCACATACGTGTGTTAACATACGACATTTGTTTTTCTCTTTCTGATTTACTTCACTCTGTATGACAGACTCTAGGACCACCTGCGTCTCTATAGAGTGACCCTATTTCGCTCTTTTTAGTGGCTGAGTAATATCCGTTGTGTATATGTACCACATCTTCTTTATCCATTCATCTGTCATTGGACATTTAGTTTGCTTTACCTAGGTGTATTTTCAACAAAATGTAGTGCTTTCTACACACGGTTCTGCGTCTTGATTTGGTTTGGTTTCACACAGCAATCTCAGAAACTCTTGCTTAAGGAGCTGCCTCATTCGTTCAGATGGCTGAGTGGTAGTCAGCGTGCGGGCATAGCAGAATTGCCGGAACCAGACCCTACTGATGGGTTTAGTGTACTCCCAGTCTCTGGCTAGTGCACACCCTGCTGCAGTGAATATCCAGTGATCTCACACACGTCTCCGGGCTAAGCTTCTGTTACACTGCTGTCCTTGGAGGTTATTCCAGGCAGACTCCCAAGTGCTTGGGACAAGGGTCTTTTTTGCTCACAGTGCAGCCAGATCACGGATGTCTGGTGCTTTGGACCTTCCCCACACAGTATGAATCGACCCCACGTGTACTCAGCTTTGCAAATTTGCTTTATTCTTTCCTGAGACGGACTCTCTCCTCCCTTTCCACCCACCAGGCCTGCCTCCAAGGTAGGGACCACTTATCTACTGGGCATTTGATCGCTCTGTCCCTTATTTAGCTCAGAGCACAGAGGGCATTATCCCCACAGCATGGAGAGATGGGTAAGGGGTCCCCTTTGGAAGCACCCATCCACAGGGGTGACAGAGGTCGGCCAGGCACCTGCCTGGCTACAGAGGTACCTGAAAACATTGATGGTCTTAGCTGACGGGGCCTCGTCCGTCACCTCCACCGCATCCTCGTCGTCAAAATACTCCTGGTAGATGTCGATGGCGTTATTCTGCTTGATACAGTGCTCCATGATCTGCGGGGGACACAGCGGGAGTCCTTAGTGGTAAAGGGAGGTCCTTTCAGCCTGACCAGGGCTGAGATGGAGTCTGGGAGGGATGAGAGACATCCCGCAGTCTTTTGCCTTCCTTCCAGGCCACGAATTTTCAATGGGGGCAACATCTACCCCGCAAAAGGGTGGAGATTGGTTCCAATTGTTTTCAAATTGCTTCGTGGGGGTAAAATAATATCACCTTTTTTTTTTTTTTTTTGTACAAAGTACAGACATACATTTTGTGGTTGTTGCTCAGTTGCTAAGTCGTGTCTGACTCTTTGCAACCCCATGGACTGCAGCACGCCAGGCCTCCCAGACACACATATAGTACGTAAATATACAGTACACCTTTGGTATTACATTTTCACTGGGGTGGGGGAATGTCTAAAAAGGCTTGTTGAGAGACAGCAATGAAAAAAAAAGGTGAAGAAACACAGTTCTAGCCAAACGGAATTAGTAGCCACTCTGTATATAGCATCCATCTCCTGTTTCCTCCATCCAGAAGGCCCTCCCCCATTATTCCAAATGTCCAACAAGGAAAATCCCAAGTTCAAGGGCCTCCTCCTCCAGGAAGGCTCCCCTGATACCTTCAGCAGGAAACCAACTCTCCCTCCGCATGGGGCAAATAGCAAAGCATTTCTTCCTTACAGCCTTCCTTTCAATGTGAGATTGTGTGGTATGTGCGTGCTCAGTTGTGCCCCCCTCTTTGAGACCCCATGGACTGTAGCCCACCAGGCTCCCTTGCCCATGGGATTTTTTCAGGCAAGAATACTGGAGGGGGTTTCCATTTCCTACTTCAGGGGAATCTTCTCAACTCAGGGATTGAATCTGTATCTCTTCTGTCTCCTGCACTGGAGGTGGATTCTTTACCTGTTGACCTGCCTGGGGCTGCTGCTGCTGCTGCTAAGTCGCTTCAGTCGTGTCCGACTCTGTGCAGCCCCATAGGTGGCAGCCCACCAGGCTCTGCTGTCCCTGGGATTCTCTAGGCAAGAACACTGGAGTGGGTTGCCATTTCCTTCTCCAAGGCATGAAAGTGAAAAGTGAAAGTGAAGTCGCTCAGTAAGTGTCCGACTCTTCGTGACCCCATAGACTGCAGCCTACCAGGCTCCTCCGTCCATGGGATTTTCCAGGCAAGAGTACTGGAGTGGGGTGCCATTGCCTTCTCTGAGCTGCCTGGGGAGCCCCTGATAATACTGTGATATCTCTGTTTTTGTCTTTGGCCTCTGGTGGCTCACAAACTCTTTAGGGTGGGATATATGTGAATTTCATTTTTGCAATCTTTACTGCACCTGGCAAAGGCTAGAAGCTCCATCCAAATGTGCTGACTGAATGAATGAATGACCCCTATTGGCAGGTAGCTGCTGGCTAGGGCTCCTTTGCCCAGAGGGTTTCCCACTTTCCCGATTCCTCCTAAAACCTGTTCAGTCCTTGGACTTCCCTGCCTTACCCTTGGGTCTGCTGTGGGGACCTGCCTACCTGCTCCCAGACCGAAGGTTCCATATGGTACGTGGTGTCCTGCCTCAAGGAGCTAGCTGCTGAGCCTGACATGCAGCTGGGGAAGCAGTCATGGCTGAGACACTGGCCGAGCTGAACGAAGCCTTACCGAGCCCAGCTGCATGATGGCGTTGATGTAGTTCTCATCTTTCTCCACCTTCTTCCGGAAGCGGATCGTCTGCTCCAGCTCCAGGGGGTTCACATCCTTGGGCCAGCCACCCTCGATGTGGTTAATCCCCCGGGTCTCCATCTCAAAGCGCTCTGTGTTGGCCTAAACAGAGAGTCACAGGTGAGAAGAGCCTGGCCCTGGTGGAAGCGTGTTTCTGCAAACCAGAGTCCCGGGGCTCCCGGGTCCCTGGGCTCTGCGTATTCAGGGAGGGCCTTGTGAGGTACCCTTGACCAGAGCCGCAACGTCTTCAGGTACCAGCAAGGAACTTTCTGGTCCTCAGGTGGTCGCAGGCGGCCATGAACGTGCTAGCCTGTGGAGTTAGTAACAGCCAATTTGCAGTTGATGCCGGCGGCCGGGAGAAATCCAGTTCTGACCTGACCTCAACCCTAAAAACCCAGAGAAGCCCACCCACCCATCTGCTCTGTGACAGCCCAAAGAACAAAGTGACTAATCTACCATTTACAGTGAGACGGGAATCAAAGCATAGAACACTTGAGAGTTTGGATTTGCTTTGCTCATTCTCCGTTGCAGCGAGGACGGCATAGATGCAGTTTTGCCCTTTAAACTTACCTCCTGCCTCCTTTGCAGTCCCCTCACCCCGCATCTTTTCAACTGTGATAAAACATACATGTGCTTCCCTGGTGGCTCAGATGGTAAAGCATCTGCCTGCCAATGCAGGAGATGCAGGAGACCCAGGTTCGATCTCTGGATCAGGAAGATCCCCTGGAGAAGGGAATGGCTACCTCACTCCAGTGTTCTTGCCTTGAGAATCCCATGGACGGAGGAGCCTGGTGGGCTACAGTCCCTGGGGTCACAGAGTCAGACACGACTGAGCAATTAACACTTTCATAAAATACATATAACATCACGTCTACCATTTTGGGGCTTGCCTGGTGGCCCAGTGGCTAAGACTCCGCAGTCCCAATGCAGGCAGGGGGCCTGGGTTCAACCCCTGGTTAGTGAACCAGATCCTGCATGCCACAACTAAGACCCAGGGCAGCCAAATTAATACACAAATATTTTTAAAAATAAAATCTACCATGAAGCGAGGTGAGGTGAAGTCGCTCAGTCGTGTCCAACTCTTTGCGACCCCGTGGACTGTAGCCTACCAGGCTCCTCTGTCCATGGGATTTTCCAGGCAAGAGTACTGGAGTGGGTTGCCATTGCCTTCTCTAGAGGATCTTCCCCACCCAGGGATTGAACCCAGGTCTCCTGCAGTGTAGGCAGACACGTTACCGTCTGAGCCCCCAGGGAAAATCTACCATTCTGACCATTAAAAAAATGCTCAAGTTAGTGGCATTAAGAACATTCACGATGGGGTGCAATCCTCAGCACTATCCAGTTCCGGAACTTTCTCAATACCCCAAATGGAGATCCACACTCACTGAGCTCTCACTCTCACTTCCTTTTCCTTTATAAGCCATTTCTCACGAAAGCGACAAGTCTCAACAGGGCGGAGTCACTGGCCTTGGAGACCCCAGCGTGCCATGGAATTCATGGCTGTCGTCTTGTTTAGGAAGTTCCCGTGAACAAGACTGCTCTGGCCCCAGTGACAGCAGCTGGCCCTGGGGAAGCAGGACAGTCAGTGTGTTTGAACTGGAAGTTATTGGAAACACTCATCACGTGTTTTGGCCAAATCAGTGTGATTTTCATGCCGCTGATTTAGGAACATGACAACAGGGTCATCCCCTCAGTCTAATCTTCTCCCGGCAGTTGTTGACATAATCAGGAGCTGATCACCTACTTCGGACAGACCAGGAGAAATCTTGGGTTTTGAACAGCAACACGACACTCAGTTCTCTTATCTGAGAGGCACCTGTGACCAGAACGTTCTGTGGGACCGTTTCTTTTTCACGAGCTGGGCAGGTCGTGTAGGTATGAATCTCTGGCCCCCTCAGATGCCTCTCCCAGCTGCTGTTGTTCAGTCGCGCAGTCGTGTCTGACTCTCTGCGACCCCGTGGGCTGCAGCACGCCAGGCCTCCCTGTCCCTCATCATCTCCCGGAGTCTGCCCAGGTTCACATTCACTGCATCCGTGATGCCGTCCAGCCATCTCATCCTCTGACGCCCTGTTCTCCTGCCCTCAGTCTTGCCCAGCATCAGGGACTTTTCCAGTGAGTCATCTGTTCATAGCAGATGACCAAAATACTGGAGCTTCAGCTTCAGCACCAGTCCTTCCAGTGAATATTCAGGGTTGATCTCCCTTAAGATTGACTGGTTTGATCTCCTTGCTGTCCAAGGGACTTTCAGGAGTCTTCTCCAGCACCACAGTTCAAAAGCTGCACCAAATGCCTAAAACAACTCTAGGAAGAGTCTTAGAGGGGAGGCCAGAGAGAGGAGATCTTGATTTGCATTCGCCTGGCCCAGGGAGTGGTTGGTACTGGGGCTTGTCCTGACCCTGGGCACCAAGCTGAGATTGGGGGTGATTCTGCCCTCACACATCCAGCATCCGCACTGGTCCACTGGCTTCCCATGGGAATGGAGTCACGCAGTCCCACTTACCAGCCCTGACCCACAACCCTGCCAGACCACACCTCCACTGGCCCGGCCCTTGGCTCAGGGACCCACCTCATGTTCCGACATGCTGGTGGAGCACTGGCTGCCCGTGTCCACCGGGTTCCGCTCTACAAACTGCTCGGCCAGCTCGGGGTTGGGCGGGATGTCGATGTTCAGCTCTGCCTGGCGGTCGGAGAAGTTGCATTGCTTCCCAAACTCACTGCGTTTCTTCACGTATGCGTACACAATCTCCATGGTACCGGCTGCTGCAGGGATGGGGAAGGGTATGTGGTGAGGGCCTCCAGCTGGCTACCTCTTGGTCTCCAGGAGCCCCGCCACTGAGGGCGGCTCCGTGTTTCCTCTCTGGTTGTGGGGGGAAGGCTCCTAAGGGATTTGTCCAGATCCTGAGCTGCATTTGAAAAAATAATCTATGGAGTGATGACTACAGACTAAGCATTATCTTGCTTGGTTCTTACAGTTGCCCTCTAAAGTGGACAGTGAGATCACCAGTCCACTTTGGAGGAACCTGATATTCACAGGTACCCAGAATGCCTTGCCCAGGACCACAGAGCCAACAAGTGTTGCCGCTGGTCAACCCGACTCCAGAGCTCTAACTCACAAATGATGCAGGTTTTGCTGAGCTAATATGATTATCCAGAGGCAAGGAAGGAATATTGATGGTGATTATGTTGAATTAAATTCCCTGCAGCACACTGGACCTGACAATGATTTCACTTACTCTGTCAGAAAACATTTGTTAAAACCATGAATAGGGGCTTCCTCGGTGGACCAGTGGTTAAGACGTGGCCTTCCAGTGCAGGGGGTGTGGGTTTCATACCTGGTCGGGGAGCTAAGATCCCACAGGCCAAAAACCCAAAACAGAAGACAAGCAATAGTGTAACACATTCAATAAAGACTTTAAGAATGGTCCACATTAAAATAAAAAACAAAACCTGAATAGTCAAGACAGAGTGATATGCTGGCATGAGGACAGACACTTAGGTCAATGGAATGGAATTGAGAGCGCAGAAATAAACCTTTATATCTATGGTCAATTGATTTTCAATGAAGGTGCTAAGAACACAATGGGGAGAGGATGGTCTTTTAAAAAGATGATGCTGGGGATGCTGTACATTCACAGGCAAAAGCATGACCCCAGGTTCTACCTCGCTCCATACAAAAAGATGACTCAAAATGGATCGCAGCAGGGCGGGCAGGTTCAGTCCCTGATCTGAGATCCCACAGCCAAAACAAACAAACGAAAATACAGTAGTGATTCTCAACCTTGGCCACACACTTAGAAACACCTGGAGGGCTCTGGAAAAAACCACGATGCTCAGGCTGAACTGCAGACTAATTAAATCATAATCTCTCAGCATGCAGCCAAGGATGAGAACCACCAATTTAAAGCGAGGGCTCTTAATCTCACAGCCAACATTTCTCAAATTGGAATGTCCCTTCAAAACACAGAGATTCCCAGCCCCCCTCCTGTAAACACTGATCTACATGTCTGAGATGAGGCTTAGACACTTGTACAGCCACTCCAGATGACTATTAGGACCAGATATGCGTCTGTCCTTCCTCCCCCAGCTCCAGGGCTTCAAGGAACCGGACGGGTGGGTCCAGGCTGCTGTTCCCTGAGATTTAGGGCCAAGAGCTCTGCGGCAGCCTAGAAGCATGTGCCTGGGTGGCCTCGGGCCCTGGAGCAGCTGGGACGGGGGTGAGGGCGATGAGGTTAAGGTTAACTACGAGGCCACTTTGCATCCGCACGCGTTGTTTGTTGGACATGGTACCACCGTCCCAACCGCCTACTTCTCAGCCCCAGTACAGCTCATCCTGCATCAGACTTGCGGGGAGCAGTATTTTTCGCTCTTTCCTGTGGTTTGGCAACTTTTCTACACCCAGGAAGGGTAGGAGCAATGGCTTGGAAAACAGAGGATGGGGACAGAAGCACAGATGACAGCAGGTTGCCCTAAGGGTTTATTTTTCATGGACAAAAGAGAGCCTCGTTGCAAAGGGTGCACACCCAATGAGCATCGCCCTGGCCGCCAGCACATCGCTGAACTACAGCAGGGCTGCGCCTGCGCCCCCGCCCCGCCACCTCCCAGCGCTCACCCCCAAGGACTGCAGACTCTGGTAACTGCAGGCTGCTTGTCCCTCCCTCTGTTAAGAGACAACTGCCATGAGACGGCCAGCTCCTAGGGGACCCAAGGGGTCTTAAGAGCACGAGGTAAGCCTAGGAAGACAAAAATAGCCTCTTTAGCCCAGGTCATATTTTTAACAGCTTTGCTTTCCTTCTTGGTGCTTCCCAAGGCCAAGCCAGGAGCGAGAACAGAGGCATTGTTTTCTATCTGGAGGCAGACAGAGGAGACATTTAAAGGCTGGCTGGGTGATGGGAAGACAGCTCATTCAAGGACCCAGAGCAGGCTCTTTCTCACAAGCTGGTGAGGCAGGAAGATGAATGGTGAGGTCAGAGCTGGGGGGGTGGTCTCAGGAGGTCTCTCCCCGCCCTGGTGAGACAAGCCTCACAGGCGGGGCTGCGCCAAGCAGCGCCTGAGTAAGGCTGTCTGCAAAGGGGGCTTCCAGGGGAGGCACGAGCCGCCTTGCTGCCCTCTGGGACTTTGGGGGAGGAGATGCCACCCGTGGGAACCTCAGCCCCACAAGCATCTCAAACACAAGACCACGTGGAATTAGAGACATGCTGATCTGAATGCCAAATATGCAACCGCCTCCGACATCCTGGGGCAGTCATATCAGAACCTTCACCAAACATAAAAATAAGACTTGGCTTGTGCAATGATAATGAGCGAAGTGATTCCTGGAAAGAACCTCCTTTGGCTTCAGAGAAAGGGAGAGACGAGGGACTGGTGGGGGGTGGCTGAGAAGTTCAGTGTAGGAGCTTCACGGGCAGGCAAGTGGAGGTGGCTACCTTCCGCACCACTGGACTCCCTGGTGTCACAAAGGTGACAAGGCCTCTCCTTCTTCTTGTCCCTGGGGCAGTCTCCAGTCTTTGTGCTGTGTCTGGCTGGACACAGGACTGTAGGGGGAGGGACTTCCTGCCCTCTTTCTTCTGTCTATGCACCTTCTGGAACTTGTGGTCATAAGGGACTCACTCGCCTTCAAAAGTGGCTGATCTCCCTGGGAATTCCTTCCTCTGCTCCACACTGGGGTCAACCTGGGATGAACTCCAAGAGGTAGAGGATGAAGACAGCCAGACGTGGGAGGAGGTCCCTAGACCCGGAGGGTGATGTAGGCCTGTGTTTCCCTGCTCCGCCCACTACAGCACTGTCCCCTTGAGCCAAGACTATGGTCTTTTTTTTTTTTTTTTTTTGATGTAGTGCTAATAGTCATTGGGCTTCCCTAGAGACTCAGTGGTAAAGAATTCACCTGCCAATGCAAGGGACGTGGGTTTGATCCCTGGGTGAGGACGATCCCCTGGAGAAGGAAAAGGCAACTCCAGTATTCTTGCCTGGAAAATCTCACGGACAGAGGAGTATGACGGGCTACAGTCCATGGGGTCACAAAAGAATCAGACACAATTTAGTGACTAAACAACAACAACAGCAATGAATATTCATTAATAATGACAGTCCACGAGAGTAATGGTTCCTAATCAGAAGACTGTGGTCCTCTATTCACTCCCATCCCCAGTGCCTGGCACGGAGGGGGGCCCCCTCCTCCCTTTGTCACACGCTGAACGTGCGATGTGACCCCAATCCGCCAGGACGCTCCCCTAGAGGTCTCTCCCCTACTCCTCCTCTTCTGATGTGAAAAAGTCCAGCAAGCTAACGATGTAAGATGGAAAACACTGGGTCTGAAAGCTGGGAGAAGAATGCACTTGTGTGGTTCGAGAGACATAAATGTGAACTTGTTGCAGGAAGAAGGAACTAACCCTGCGTGTGACCTTCAGCACGATACCCTCAGGGCATCCGGATGGAGACCCACTCCGGGGCTGAGGAATAGATGAAATGCTGCAGAGGACCACCCCTGAAGAGGGGCTCAGTAACTCTAACGCCCTTTCCTCCATTCTTACCAGAAAGCTCTCCTCTTCACCGGGCCGGGCCGCCCACCACCCCAGCCCCAGGCTGTATTTTCGATACCGGGGTGGGGGGTGGGGGTGGGCTGTAAACCCTTTAGGTCTCCCATCCCCCCACCAGGAGACGGATCGCATCAGGACCGGACTGGCCGCAAGAGGTGCAGGAGGCAGGGTGTTTGGAACTTGCTGGGTCCTGGGACTCTGGGAACATCTAGGGCAGCGAGGACCGATGGGCGGGGGACCCTAGGAGCACTGGTCCCCGGGGTCCATCATCAGGCAGGGCTAGCCCGGAAGGACGCCCCACGAGGAGCTTCTTGCACTAGAGGTGTTTCTCACCCTGTGGGGCTCCCTTTCACTCTCCAGTCTTCTCTTCAGTCGCGGACATCCTCCCCGCGTCCGCCCCTCAACCTTGGTCGGTTCCTGCTGCCGCTAGGGAAGCCCCCTAGTCGCTGATCTGGCTCCAGCGCTTCTCAAACGGCTCCGGCGTTTACTCGTTGCCTAGCAACCCTGGCCGGGGGGGGGGGGGGGGGGGGTGGCCAGGACGCGGGGCTGCGCGGCGCGGAAGGAAACCTGGAGCACGTGACCCTCCCATCCCGTTAAGCCATGTCTCCGGTCCCTCCTAAATTAGTCAAGCACCGGTAACGATAAACGTATGTAGGATCTTTGCCAAGGCGCTTATGCAAGTCCACAAATATGCATTTGGCAAGATTCTTAGAAAATGCAAAATGTACTACTCAGCGCTCCTCGGAGTCCTGAGCCCTGGGTGAGGCTGTTATTGATTTGCTCATGATCCAGAAGGTCAATTCCATCCCTTCCTTCAGTTTCCTTGTCTGCTAAATGGGAATTAGGACCCCCAGCTTCCTCTCTGTTACCATAGCCCCTGCACGTTGAATAGTAAGCTTAAGTCTGAACCACTAGACCAGGAAGGAAACTCCTATAAGGTAGGGGCTGGGTGTTTCCATAGCTTAGCTCTTGGTTGCTGCTGAATGAATGAATAAAATGAAATTTCTCCTTAGTTAAGACAATGAGGTGAAATAATGTAAACCAAAAGAACCCGATGTGGGGCCGGAAAACATGGGTTTGAATCCCAGCCAGGTGGTTCAGATGGTAAAGAATCTGCCTACAATGCAGGAGACTTGGGTTCCATCCCTGTGACAGGAAGATCCCCTGGAGAAGGGAATGGCAAACCACTCCCATATTCTTGCCTGGAAAATTCCATGGACAGAGGAGTCTGGTGGGCTATGATCCATGATGTCGCAAAGAGTCAGACACGACTGAGTGACTTTTGCTCACTTATTTGCCTGTTTACTAACCGAGTGATGTTGGGCAAGTTGCTTTCCTTCTCTGACTCATGCTTGGTCGCTTGTGTGTGTGTGTGTTGGTCGCTTGGTCGAGTCCAACTCTTTGTGACCCCACGGACTGTAGCCCGCCAGTCTCCTCTGTCCATGGAATTCTCCAGGCAAGAATATTGGGGTGGGCTGCCATGCTCTCCTCCGGGGGATCTTCCTGACCCAGGGATGGAACCCAGGTCTTCTGCATTGCAGGCCAATTCTTTACCCTCTGTCACCAGAGAAGCCCCGCTTAGTCGCTTAGTCGTCTCCGACTCTGCGACTCCATGTACTGTAGCCCGCCAGGCTCCTCTGTCCTTGGGATTCTCCAGGGAAGAACAGTGGAGTGGGTAGCCATTCCCTTCTCCAGGGGATCTTCCCGACCCAGGGATCTTCCTGGCCCAGGGTCTCCTGCATTGCAGGTGGATTCTTTACCGTCTGAGCCACCAGACTCAACAATCCTCATTGGCCAAGGGAGGGGGCAGTTGCGGTACTCAGGATAACTGGGAGGCTCAGCTGAGCTGACGTGGCAGTGTGCCCAGGCTGGAGCTGACCACAGAACCTGCACCAGAGGCCAGCTCTGTGCCTCTCTGTGCCTGCCCACAGAGCAGGAAAATAAAGGCCCAGTAGAGATGGCGCAGAGGGACTGGGAGTGGCATGGCCAGTGGAGGTGTCTGTCCTGGCCCGCTGGGGGTCCAGGTGCTAGCGGCCTGAGAGCTGGGTGGATGGAAGCCAGGCGGTGGGTGGTAGACCAGATGCCTGGTTTCAGGAGCTACTTTCACACTGACCTGAAAGGAAGGTTCCTGGTGGTGTGTATGTGTGTATTCAGCGGCGTTTCAGTCTTTGCCACCTCATGTACTGTAGCCTGGCAGGCTCCTCTGCCCATGGAACTTTTCAGGCAAGAATACTGGAGGGCGATGCCCTTTCCTCCTGCGGGGCATCTTCCCAACCCAGGAATCAAACCCGTGTCTCTTGCATCTCCTGCATTAGCAAGTGGATTATCACCAGCACTACGTGGGAAGCCAGAGCTCTTGGTAGAAGAAACCAGCACTCGGAGCGGCAAGGGGATGATTAAACCACCCAGTTCTGGGGGTAAAAACAGTCCAAGGAGGGCTCCACAGGTCAGGGGCTCCCCATCGTTCATTACCTTTTCCCCAAGGGCCCCCGTCCCCACAGGGGACAGGGCAGGTAAAAGCATCGAGATGGTCAGGTGCACCTTGGGGGAGCTTTCTCACCTGAAGCTGAGGGGCTCAGCTGAGCAGTTTCTGAGCCCTGACATCCTGGGGTGGGAGGGGTAAGCACAACCCTAAGGCTCTGACCTCTCCTGGGAGGGGGTCTGGGCAGAGACCTCAGAGTCCGGAGGAAAAACGATTTCCCCCAGGAGTCTGTTGACCGGTGCTCTACAACCAGCCGGAGAAGAAGAGGGTGTGGTGGGAAGAGGGGACTTGGGTTGAATCTTAATCAGTCATGTGCTCGGTCGCTCAGTCGTGTCCGGCTCTTTGCAGCCCCGTGGACTGGAGCCCGCCAGTCCTCTACCCATGGGATTCTTCAGGCAAGAATCTGGAGTGGGTTGCCATTTCTTCCTCCAGGGGATCTTCCTGACCCAGGGACTGAACCCACATCTCTTGCATCTCCTGCATTGCAGGCAGGTTCTTTACCATTAGCAGCACCCGGGCAAGGGAAGCCCAGTCTGTCAGGACCACCCCACCTTTCAGACAAGGTCTAGTTTCCGGAACAACCAACAAAACTCAAATGGGATTTTTATTGTTAACAAGCAGTTGGGGGGCAGGGGGAAGGTGGAAGCGACTGCTGAGTAACAAAGCTAGATGGCTTTCCAGCCCCCAGCCACAGTAAGGGAAATGCCTGTCGGGCCCTTCCCCAACCATCCAGCATGCCCTTGTCCCAGATGTGGGCCCAGGAGCCCTAATCCCACGAACAGTCCCTCCCTGCTCCACCCCCGCCCCACATTCCTCAGGCCAATCTGGTTGCAGATCTTAGAATAGAGTTTCGGCAACAGGAGTCTCTGCCCAGAGAGCCCTGGGATCCAGGGCTGGGAAGCCAGGGAGCCCTGCCATCCAGGCCATGCCTCCTGGGCTCAGCTCCCCTTCCCGTTGGCACTGAAGGCACGGAAGTGTGGGGGCAGGCACCCCCATGGTTCCTGGGTCCCAGGGGCCCCAGCCTTCTGAGATCCCGAGCTCCTGACGCCAGGTCATCCCCATCTGCCCAGCCTCCGTCTCCCTTTGCTGCCACACCCCATCAAGCCTTGGCGGGCAGGAGGGCCGGTTCCGGGCAGGGCCCTCAGTTCTACTGTAATCCTCCATTTTTGCCTTGGGTGCCTGTGCCATAGGGCAGGCGGGGCATCCGAGTAACCCGTTCAGAAATATCCCCTGGGTTGGAGGGGGCAGCGACAGGGGAGGTGTCCTCCGGGCCTGCGACAGGGAAGGGCCAGGAGCTCTGCTTTAAGGCATGCCTCTCCATGCCCTCTAGTCACCCACAGTGGCTCTGAACTCCCTGGGGCACCTCCCCCCAGAGGCCAGTCCCACTAATAGTCTTCAGGAACCCAGTTTCCAGCAAGGGGCAGCCATAGGGGCAGGGAGCTCAACCAGTCTCCTCCCTGGCCTGGCCAAGGGCTCCCCTCTCCCCATTGCTATCCCTGCCCCCCCACCCCCACTTGCTGGTACTCACCCAAGTTCTGGCACGGAGGAAGTTTGACCTTGGCCATAGGCAGTGTGGCCTTTCCCAGGGGCCGGACGGTAGGGGTCAGGTGCCCAACCACTGGCATCCTCTGTTCTGAGGTGTGATTCTCCACGGAACAGGGTCCAGCGACGTGCATCTTGGGGCGGGAGAGCTGCGTTGGCTGGAGAGCCAGATGAGCTCGGAGCTGGGTGGGGATCTGATATAGGAGATGTTAGGTTCAGTTGGGGGACACTCCATGGAGAGTGGTGCACAGCTAGGGGTACCCTGGGGCCTCTGGAGGAGTCCAGCCTTCAGAACCCAGCAAGGAGGGGGCCCAGACACCCCCAGCTCCTGTCCCTCTAGGCTCACCCCTTGTCCTGTGACTTCAAAGGCCTGGGACCTCCGCTTCACCTCCAGGGAGTCCTCACGTTTCTTTCTTGGGCTTTTCTTCTGGCCTTACAGCGTGGGACAAGGGCCATCGCCATGACGCTCGACTGCCCGGGATGGCGCCTCGCCTGTGCTGCTGGACAGGCTGTCCTCGTTGGTGGCGTGCTGGAGGGTGGGGCTGGGTGGCCGCTTGCAGGCCAGCGGTCCGGGTGGCCACACGTCATCAGTCTCGCCCAGCGAGTGCAGGGACAGGCTGCTCTGCTTTATGGTGGGTGCCAGCAGTTGGCACCCCTTGGCCCCCAGGGCCTGCGATTGGTGCCTGGCAGCCTTCCCGCTGATGCTCTTGGTGTCGGCTGTGGTCTCCTTCCTCCCTGCGGCAGGACAGAGCGGCACCCACCCCGGGATCAAGGCCACATTTCCCCCCGCCCTCCTGCATCTCCAACACCCCTTTCTCTGCTGCAGCTCACCCCAACTTGCTTGCTGTTTGAGAAACTTTGGGCAAGTTTCTGAGCCTTTTTTTCATCTGTAAACTGACGATGGTAAAACTAGCCTCAGTGGGTTGGGAAGGGTTTTTTTTGACCATGACACACGGCATACGGGATCTAAGTTCCCTGACTGGGGATCGAAATTTCACCCACTGCAGTGGAAGTGCTGAGTCTTAACCACTGAAATGCCAGGGAAGTCCCAGGTTCTGAAGATGGATTGCTGAGCTATGAGGGTCACCTGTGGCCACAGGGTAGGGAGGATTCGGACTCTATTTGCTATTACAGTTATTTCCGAGTGGGAAGTGGAGGGGGCTTGACCCCAAGGGCCATGTGTTCCCCATTCTGTTTCCAATTGTGTCCCCTGCTCTGTGTGGACAGAGCAGGTGGTTACTCTTCTCTGGGTACTGGTGCCTCTCTTTCTAGAATGATGCCTGGGTGTGTTCAGCAGAGGAGAGGGAAGGAAGAGGCTTCGGCTGGGTGCGCTGAGCTATTGAGATCATGCCAGGCTCAGGCTGATGGGGGTTGGGGGAGGCAGGGGACACACCTTTGAGGGACAAGGGGATCTCCGACAGATTCTCGATGCTTTCAGGGGAGGAGTTGATCTGGCCGTTCAGACCGACCTGAGTGGCAGCTTGTGAGATGAATGGGTTGGGAAGAGAAGCCATTGGACCCAGCAGGAACCCTATGTCCTCAGAGGGCTGTTTTGGAAAAGTTCCATCCCAACCACTGGGTGTCCCTCCCGGGTACTCCCGCCCACATCCAGGGACCCGTGGGGCCCACTGCTCACCTCCTGCATCACCAGGTTGACAGCCGGGATTTGGGGTGGGGTGGGCATAAAGGAGCCCTTCGCTTGCCAGGCCCGGGAGCTGGCCTTGAACGGGTGCTTGGCTTCACTGAGGTCGGCAGAGGAGGATGGGCAGCTGTTGCCCAGGCTGGTACCACGGGGGTCCCAGCGCCACCCCTCCTGAGAACTGTTGCATTGTGGGAACGAGGACCCCAAAGTCCTGGCTCCATATCTGTGCCCCCCTCCCCTCTTTCCTGCTCCATCCTCCCTGGGAAGCCAGGTCTGGGCTGGCATCTCTGAGACATGGCCTGGTGGCTCAGGCGGGCTGGATGGCTGGAAGTGGTGCTCAGCTCACCTCTCAGTGCCGAGCAGAGGAGGAAGCTTCCGTGCTGGTGCGGGGACTCGGAGTTTGGCATCTTGACGCTCTCTAGGTCAGACTCCTCCGGGTCGGCACGGTTCCCGGGGGGCTAATCTTGGGCAAGGCGCTGTCCTGGGGAGAGGAAAGGAGGGAGAGGGGAGTCGGAAGACTTGGTCTCAGACTGAGTAAACAGCCTGGGTGACACAGGCACACAGAGTGTCTGGGGCTGTAATCTGGGCTGGGAGCCCCAGAAGACAGGGGGGCTTGTGTGCTGAGTCCCCAGGGGCCAGCCGTGGTCTGCTAGGCATCCCCAGTGGCACTGCCTGGTGGCCTGGGCTCCTGGGAGGGCATCTGGGGCCCTTAGTGATATCTCAGATGGCCAACCCTGACCCTCAGACCCTGGATGGGGACACGTGTGGCAGAAGAACAGCACGGGAGGGGAGCTTGGTGAGGCTTTGGGTCGGATAAGGAGGAGGAGGAGGAGGAGGAAGAGGTGTCCGCTTTCTGGGGACCAGCCAGCACGGTCCCGAGGCCACCCTACTTGCTGGCAGGCGCCGCCCTGGGCATCAGCCCTGCCCCTAGCACAGGGGCGCATTGTCCGGCCCGGGCGCCCACCTGCAGGGCCCGAGAGGCCAGGCGGTCCATCATGGTGGCACGCTCCAGGTTGCCCTCCTCCTGCTCCCGCAGGTACACTTCGTACAGCTCCTTCAGATGCTGCGGCACAGCCAGGTTGCAGTCTGCGGTGGGGGAGCGGAGAGGCAGGGCTCAGTGCGCGCTCTCGGGCTCTCGGCGGGTCGGACGCGCGCGGTGTAGGTAGCGAGGGGACCCTACCCTGGATGAGCTGCCGCTGGGCGCGGATGATCTCCTCGCAGAGGCTGCGGCGCTGCTCCAGGCGGCGCAGGGCCTCGCGGCGGTGGCGGAGCGCGCCGTCGCGGAGCAGGGCTTGCGACTGCATCTCGGCGTTCTTCAGCTCCAGCTCGTGCACGCGGCAGAGCAGGCCGAGCGCCTCGCGCTGCTGCTCCGAGCTGACGCGCCGCGGCAGCGTCTGCTCCAGGCGGCGGCCCCGCGCGCGCAGCTCTCGGCACCGCTGCTCCAGCGCCAGCTGGGGAGCCGAGCGGGCCGTCAGCACCAGGTGGCCGGTGAGGGGCCGCCCGCACCCGCCGCTGAGCGGGTCCTCGCCCTTCCAAGCCCCCGGATGCTGTGCGGCCGGCTGAAGCCCCACTCCGAGGCCCGCTTTTCCAAGCTGTGTCTTGAACTCTGCAACCGGGGACTGCTCCTGAGGGACCCCTCTGTGCCCACCTTCTTGCAACCCATCCCTGAAACAGGCTCCGTGCAGTGAAGTCGCTCAGTTCTGTTCGACTCTTTGCGACCCCATGGACCGCAGCCCGCCAGGCTCCTTCTTCCATGGGATTCTCCAGGCGAGGATATTGGAGTGGGCTGCCATTTCCTTCTCCAAGGGATCTTCCCGACCCAGGGAGGGAACCTCGGTCTCCCGCATTGGCGGGCGGACTCTTTACCATCTGAGCCACCAGGGAATCCAGGGAAATGAGCTCCGTGGACCAGCTCAACCGCAGCCCATCTCATGCCCTCTGGACTGGTGGACCCTGAAGCCCCCTGGTATGGCTATGCTCCAGAACAGAGAAGGGAGATCTGGAAAATCCTCATTAAAATGTTGGCTAACAGTTTTCTGAGTCTTTAATATGTGAAAGGATTTATTTACTCTTCTCATCAACCCCACGAGGGTGGACCACTCCCATTTTAAAGATGAGTTCTTGCCTGGAGAATCCCATGGACAGAGGAGGCTGGTGGGCTATAGTCCAGGGGGTAGCAAAGAGTCAGACCCAACTGAGCGACTGAGTCCACACACACAAAGCGTTAGTCCCTCACTGGTGTCTGACTCTGTGACCCGCCAGGCTCCTGTGTCCATGGGGTTCTCCAGGCAAGAATACTGGAGTGGGTAGCCATTTCCTACTCCAGAGGATCTTCCTGACCCAGGGACAGAACCTGCGTCCCCTAAATTGGCAGGCGGATGCTTCACCACTGAGCCACCTGTGGTCGATAAATGCTTGCTTATTTCCACGTCCCACGAGAAACCGGAGAGAAGAGGCGGTGAAGTAGGATGCGCGTGGGAAGGTCCTTCTGTTGGCTCCCTTAATGACAATACTGTCTGCCCAAGGCCGGGTACCCTCGGGACTCAGGAGGCAGCGCTGGGTAGGGTAACCGCTGGCCACCGTGACCGCGCTCCATCTCTGTACCTCTCTGGCAGGTACCTCTACTGCGGAGAGCTGACCGTACTGCTGGCGCAGGCCATCCCCCTGCACCAGCTGGCCACCAAGTACTGCGTGGCCTCCTTGCAGCGGGGCGTGGCCGACTATATGCGCGCGCACCTGGCGGGCGGCGCGGGCCCGGCGGTGGGCTGGTACCACTACGCGGTGAGCACCGGGGACGAGGCCCTGCGCCAGAGCTGCCTGCAGTTCCTGGCCTGGAACCTGTCGGCCGTGGCGGGGAGCGCCGAGTGGGGCGCCGTGAGCCCTGAGCTGCTGGCGCAGCTGCTGCCGCGCTCGGACCTCGTGCTGCAGGACGAGCTGGAGCTCTTCCAGGCGCTGGAGGCGTGGCTGGGCCGCGCGCGGCCGCCGCCGGCCGTGGACGAGTGCGCGCTGCGCGCCATCCTTTACCCCATGATCCCTCCGGCGCAGCTGTTCCAGCTTCAGGCGCGCTCGGCCGCCCTGGCGCGCCATGGCCCGGCGGTGGCCGACCTGCTCCTTCAGGCCTACCAGTTCCACGCCGCCTCGCCGATGCACTACGCCAAGTTTTTCGACGTCAACGGCAGCGCCTTCCTGCCCCGCAACTACCTCGCGCCCGCCTGGGGCGCCCCGTGGGTCATCAACAACCCTGCCCGCGACGATCGCAGCACCAGCTTCCAGACGCAGCTGGGCCCAAGCGGCCACGACTCGGGCCGCCGTGTCACCTGGAACGTGCTCTTCTCTCCACGCTGGCTGCCGGTAAGCCTGCGGCCCGTCTACGCGGACGCCACGGGCACCGCGCTGCCCCTCGCACGCCCTGAGGACGGCCGGCCGCGGCTGGTGGTCACGCCGGCCAGCAGCGGCGGCGACGCGGCGGGCGTGAGCTTCCAGAAGACCGTGCTGGTGGGGGCGCGCCACCACGGCCGCCTGCTGGTCCGCCACGCCTACAGCTTCCACCAGAGCAGCGAGGAGGCCGGCGACTTCCTGGCGCACGCTGACCTGCAGCGGCGCAACTCCGAGTACCTGGTGGAGAACGCCCTGCATCTCCACCTCATTGTCAAGCCCGTCTATCACACCCTCATCCGGACCCCCAAGTAGCCAACAGGCCGGGGCGGGAAGCTGAGCATCCCTGAGGCCTCTGGATCAGGAAAATAAAGGCCCAGTAGAGATGGCGCAGAGGGACTGGGAGTGGCATGGCCAGTGGAGGTGTCTGTCCTGGCCCGCTGGGGGTCCAGGTGCTAGCGGCCTGAGAGCTGGGTGGATGGAAGCCAGGCGGTGGGTGGTAGACCAGATGCCTGGTTTCAGGAGCTACTTTCACACTGACCTGAAAGGAAGGTTCCTGGTGGTGTGTATGTGTGTGTTCAGCGGCGTTTCAGTCTTTGCCACCTCATGTACTGTAGCCTGGCAGGCTCCTCTGCCCATGGAACTTTTCAGGCAAGAATACTGGAGGGCGATGCCCTTTCCTCCTGCGGGGCATCTTCCCAACCCAGGAATCAAACCCGTGTCTCTTGCATCTCCTGCATTAGCAAGTGGATTATCACCAGCACTACGTGGGAAGCCAGAGCTCTTGGTAGAAGAAACCAGCGCTCGGAGCGGCAAGGGGATGATTAAACCACCCAGTTCTGGGGGTAAAAACAGTCCAAGGAGGGCTCCACAGGTCAGGGGCTCCCCATCGTTCATTACCTTTTCCCCAAGGGCCCCCGTCCCCACAGGGGACAGGGCAGGTAAAAGCATCGAGATGGTCAGGTGCACCTTGGGGGAGCTTTCTCACCTGAAGCTGAGGGGCTCAGCTGAGCAATTTCTGAGCCCTGACATCCTGGGGTGGGAGGGGTAAGCACAACCCTAAGGCTCTGACCTCTCCTGGGAGGGGGTCTGGGCAGAGACCTCAGAGTCCGGAGGAAAAACGATTTCCCCCAGGAGTCTGTTGACCGGTGCTCTACAACCAGCCGGAGAAGAAGAGGGTGTGGTGGGAAGAGGGGACTTGGGTTGAATCTTAATCAGTCATGTGCTCGGTCGCTCAGTCGTGTCCGGCTCTTTGCAGCCCCGTGGACTGGAGCCCGCCAGTCCTCTACCCATGGGATTCTTCAGGCAAGAATCTGGAGTGGGTTGCCATTTCTTCCTCCAGGGGATCTTCCTGACCCAGGGACTGAACCCACATCTCTTGCATCTCCTGCATTGCAGGCAGGTTCTTTACCATTAGCAGCACCCGGGCAAGGGAAGCCCAGTCTGTCAGGACCACCCCACCTTTCAGACAAGGTCTAGTTTCCGGAACAACCAACAAAACTCAAATGGGATTTTTATTGTTAACAAGCAGTTGGGGGGCAGGGGGAAGGTGGAAGCGACTGCTGAGTAACAAAGCTAGATGGCTTTCCAGCCCCCAGCCACAGTAAGGGAAATGCCCGTCGGGCCCTTCCCCAACCATCCAGCATGCCCTTGTCCCAGATGTGGGCCCAGGAGCCCTAATCCCACGAACAGTCCCTCCCTGCTCCACCCCCGCCCCACATTCCTCAGGCCAATCTGGTTGCAGATCTTAGAATAGAGTTTCGGCAACAGGAGTCTCTGCCCAGAGAGCCCTGGGATCCAGGGCTGGGAAGCCAGGGAGCCCTGCCATCCAGGCCATGCCTCCTGGGCTCAGCTCCCCTTCCCGTTGGCACTGAAGGCACGGAAGTGTGGGGGCAGGCACCCCCATGGTTCCTGGGTCCCAGGGGCCCCAGCCTTCTGAGATCCCGAGCTCCTGACGCCAAGTCATCCCCATCTGCCCAGCCTCCGTCTCCCTTTGCTGCCACACCCCATCAAGCCTTGGCGGGCAGGAGGGCCGGTTCCGGGCAGGGCCCCTCAGTTGTGCCGTAAGCATCCGTTTTTGCCTTGGGTGCTTGTGCCATAGGTCAGGCGGGGCATCCGACCAACCCTTTCGGAAACATCGCCTGGGTTGGAGCTGGCAGCGACAGGGGAGGTGTCCTCCGGGCCTGCGACAGGGAAGGGCCAGGAGCTCTGCTTTAAGGCATGCCTCTCCATGCCCTCTAGTCACCCACAGTGGCTCTGAACTCCCTAGGGGCACCTCCGCCCCCAGAGGCCAGTCCCACTAATAGTCTTCAGGAACCCAGTTTCCAGCAAGGGGCAGCCATAGGGGCAGGGAGCTCAACCAGTCTCCTCCCTGGCCTGGCCAAGGGCTCCCCTCTCCCCATTGCTATCCCTGCCCCCCCCCCCCCCCACTTGCTGGTACTCACCCGAGTTCTGGCACGGAGGAAGTTTGACCTTGGCCATAGGCAGCGTGGCCTTTCCCAGTGGCCTGATGGTAGGGGTCAGGTGCCCAATCACTGGCATCCTCTCTTCTGTGGTGTGACTCTCCACAGGACAGAGTCCAGCGACGTGCATCTTGGGGCGGGAGAGCTTCATTGGCTGGAGAGCCAGATGAGCTGGGAGCTGTGTGGGGATCTGATACAAGGAGATGTTAGGTTCAGTTGGGGGACACTCCATGGAGAGTGGTGCACAGCTAGGGGTACCCTGGGGCCTCTGGAGGAGTCCAGCCTTCAGAACCCGGCAAGGAGGGGGCCCAGACACCCCCAGCTCCTGTCCCTCTAGGCTCACCCCTTGTCCTGTGATTTCAACGCCCTGGGACTTCCGCTTCCTCTTTGCCTCCAGGGACTCCTTTCGTTTCTTTCTTGGGCTTTTCTTCTGGCCTTGCAGCGGGGGACAAGGGCCATCGCCATGACGCTCGACTGCCCGGGATGGAGCCTCGCCTGTGCTGCTGGACAGGCTGTCCTCGCTGGCGGCGTGCTGGAGGGTGGGGCTGGGCGGCCGCTTGCAGGCCAGCGGTCCGGGCAGCTGCACATCATCCGTCTCGCCCAGCAAGTGCAGGGACAGGCTGCTCTGCTTTATGGTGGGTGCCAGCAGTTGGCGCGCCTCGGCCCCCAGGGCCTGTGAACGGCGCCGGGCAGCCTTCCCGGTGATGCTCTTGGTGTCGGCTGTGGTCTCCTTCCTCCCTGTGGCAGGACAGAGCGGCACCCACCCCGGGATCAAGGCCACATTTCCCCCCGCCCTCCTGCACCTCCAACACCCCTTTCTCTGCTGCAGCTCACCCCAACTTGCTTGCTGTTTGAGAAACTTTGGGTAAGTTTCTGAGCCTTCTTTTCATCTGTAAACTGACGATGGTAAAACTAGCCTCAGTGGGTTGGGAAGATTTTTTTTTTTTTTGACCATGACACACGGCATACAGGATCTTAGTTCCCTGACTGGGGATCGAACCTTCACCCGCTGCAGTGGAAGTGCTGAGTCTTAACCACTGGACTGCCAGGGAAGTCCCAGGTTCTGAGGATGGATTGCTGAGATAATGAGGGTAGCCTGAGGCCACAGGGTAGGGTGGATTCGAACTCTCAATGCTATTACATTTATTTCCGAGTGGGTAGTGGAGGGGGCTTGACCCCAAGGGCCATGTGTTCCCCATTCTGTTTCCAATTGTGTCCCCTGCTCTGTGTGGACAGAGCAGGTGGTTACTCTTCTCTGGGTACTGGTGCCTCTCTTTCTAGAATGATGCCTGGGTGTGTTCAGCAGAGGAGAGGGAAGGAAGGGGCTTTGGCTGGGTGCGCTGAGCTATTGAGATCATGCCAGGCTCAGGCTGATGGGGGTTGGGGGAGGCAGGGGACACACCTTTGAGGGACAAGGGGATCTCCGACAGATTCTCGATGTTTTCAGGGGAGGAGTTGATCTGGCCGATCAGACCGACCTGAGTGGCGGCCTGTGAGATGAATGGGTTGGGAAGAGAAGCCATTGGACCCAGCAGGAACCCTATGTCCTCAGAGGGCTGTTTTGGAAAAGTTCCATCCCAACCACTGGGTGTCCCTCCCGGGTACTCCCGCCCACATCCAGGGACCCGTGGGGTCCACTGCTCACCTCCTGCATCACCAGGTTGCCGGCCGGGATTCGGGGTGGGGTGGGCATAAAGGAGCCCTTCGCTTGCCAGGCCCAGGAGCTGGTCTTGACTGGGTGCTTGGCTTCACTGAGGTCGGCAGAGGAGGATGGGCAGCTGTTGCCCAGGCTGGTACCACGGGGGTCCCAGCGCCACCCCTCCTGAGAACTGTTGCATTGTGGGAACGAGGACCCCAAAGTCCTGGCTCCAGACCTGTGCCCCCCTCCCCTCTTTCCTGCTCCATCCTCCCTGGGAAGCCAGGTCTGGGCTGGCATCTCTGAGACATGGCCTGGTGGCTCAGGCGGGCTGGATGGCTGGAAGTGGTCCTCAGCTCACCTCTCAGTGCCGAGCAGAGGGAGGAAGCTTCCGTGCTGGTGCGGGGACTCGGAGTTAGGTATCTTGACCTTGTCTAGGTCAGACTCCTCCGGAGTCAGCACGGTTCCTGGTGGGCTAAGCTTGGGCAAGGCGCTGTCCTGGGGAGAGGAAAGGAGGGAGAGGGCAGTTGGAAGACTTGGTCTCAGACTGAGTAAACAGCCTGGGTGACACAGGCACACAGAGTGTCTGGGGCTGTAATCTGGGCTGGGAGCCCCAGAAGACAGGGGGGCTTGTGTGCTGAGTCCCCAGGGGCCAGCCGTGGTCTGCTAGGCATCCCCAGTGGCACTGCCTGGTGGCCTGGGCTCCTGGGAGGGCATCTGGGGCCCTTAGTGATATCTCAGATGGCCAACCCTGACCCTCAGACCCTGGATGGGGACACGTGTGGCAGAAGAACAGCACGGGAGGGGAGCTTGGTGAGGCTTTGGGTCGGATGAGGAGGAGGAGGAGGAGGAAGAGGTGTCCGCTTTCTGGGGACCAGCCAGCATGGTCCCGAGGCCACCCTACTTGCTGGCAGGCGCCGCCCTGGGCATCAGCCCTGCCCCTAGCACAGGGGCGCATTGTCCGGCCCGGGCGCCCACCTGCAGGGCCCGAGAGGCCAGGCGGTCCATCATGGTGGCACGCTCCAGGTTGCCCTCCTCCTGCTCCCGCAGGTACACTTCGTACAGCTCCTTCAGATGCTGCGGCACAGCCAGGTTGCAGTCTGCGGTGGGGGAGCGGAGAGGCAGGGCTCAGTGCGCGCTCTCGGGCTCTCGGCGGGTCGGACGCGCGGGGTGTAGGTAGCGAGGGGACCCTACCCTGGATGAGCTGCCGCTGGGCGCGGATGATCTCCTCGCAGAGGCTGCGGCGCTGCTCCAGGCGGCACAGGGCCTCGCGGCGGTGGCGGAGCGCGCCGTCGCGGAGCAGGGCTTGCGACTGCATCTCGGCGTTCTTCAGCTCCAGCTCGTGCACGCGGCAGAGCAGGCCGAGCGCCTCGCGCTGCTGCTCCGAGCTGACGCGCCGCGGCAGCGTCTGCTCCAGGCGGCGGCCCCGCGCGCGCAGCTCTCGGCACCTCTGCTCCAGCGCCAGCTGGGGAGCCGAGCGGGCCGTCAGCACCAGGTGGCCGGTGAGGGGCCGCCCGCACCCGCCGCTGAGCGGGTCCTCGCCCTTCCAAGCCCCCGGATGCTGTGCGGCCGGCTGAAGCCCCACTCCGAGGCCCGCTTTTCCAAGCTGTGTCTTGAACTCTGCAACCGGGGACTGCTCCTGAGGGACCCCTCTGTGCCCACCTTCTTGCAACCCATCCCTGAAACAGGCTCCGTGCAGTGAAGTCGCTCAGTTCTGTTCGACTCTTTGCGACCCCATGGACCGCAGCCCGCCAGGCTCCTTCCATGGGATTCTCCAGGCGAGGATATTGGAGTGGGCTGCCATTTCCTTCTCCAAGGGATCTTCCCGACCCAGGGAGGGAACCTCGGTCTCCCGCATTGGCGGGCGGACTCTTTACCATCTGAGCCACCAGGGAATCCAGGGAAATGAGCTCCGTGGACCAGCTCAACCGCAGCCCATCTCATGCCCTCTGGACTGGTGGACCCTGAAGCCCCTTGGTATGGCTATGCTCCAGAACAGAGAAGGGAGATCTGGAAAATCCTCATTAAAATGTTGGCTAACAGTTTTCTGAGTCTTTAATATGTGAAAGGATTTATTTACTCTTCTCATCAACCCCACGAGGGTGGACCACTCCCATTTTAAAGATGAGTTCTTGCCTGGAGAATCCCATGGACAGAGGAGGCTGGTGGGCTATAGTCCAGGGGGTAGCAAAGAGTCGGACCCAACTGAGCGACTGAGTCCACACACACAAAGCGTTAGTCCCTCACTGGTGTCTGACTCTGTGACCCGCCAGGCTCCTCTGTCCATGGGGTTCTCCAGGCAAGAATACTGGAGTGGGTAGCCATTTCCTACTCCAGGGGATCTTCCCGACCCAGGGATTGAACTGGCATCTCCTGCATTGCAGGTGGATTCTTTACCATCTGAGCCACCAGCGAAGTTCTCAGATGAGAAAGAGAGACTCAAAGTCACTGGGGATTTGTGGCCTGAGAGCCCAGGTTTCACTCCTCCCACAAGATTCTCCTAGCCCCTTCCTTCTGAGTCTCTCAACCCCCTCTCCCAGACCCAGAGCCCCAGGCACCTTCTGCTTTCGCAGCTTCTTCTGCTTGGTCATCAAGGTAGCGATGCTTTCGCGGGCGGACACCACCTCGGCGGGCTCCTTGATGTCTGGCTGGTTGTCACCGGTGTCCGAGTCCTTCCTGGTGTCACCCTTAGTGAAGGACTCCTTCCGACGCTCCTCCCGCCACTTGAGTGCCCGGCGTGACTTCTCATGCTTCCAGCTGCCGCAGCCCCAACCCCAAAGGAGACAGGGGATTCAGGCCATGGAGGGTTGGGGGGCATAAGGTGCGGCTCCAGCTCCCGGGTCCCATCCCAGGCCAGCGGTGCTTACCTGGCAATGGTGAGCAGGTGGTGGGAGGTGTCCATCTCCAGCTCCATGCCACGGTTCTCCAGCTCCAGCAGGCGTCTCTGCGTGTCCATTTGCTCCTGGAAGGTGCTGACCAGCTGCTCACGAAGGTGTTCCATTGCAGTCTGTTCGCCCTGCCCGCTGTGCAGCTGGACCTTGGCTGCCCGTTGAATGGGAGATGGGAGAGGTCAGCGGAGGAGGAAAGGTCAGCCCAGGAAAGTCTGGGTCCGCCTGGGCCCTCCCCACCTCTTTCTCCCCAAAAGACTTCTGTGCAACCACCTCCTCCACGAAGACCTCCTAGATTACCCCCTCCCACATTCCACCTTCCACATTGTCTTCAGGCAGTGACCCAAAGGTGACTCCCAGCTCCCTGTATGAACTGGGCTTCCACCAGCCTTTAGAGTGCCTTTCTGTCACCTAGTAAAAGGCACCCCTTAGACACTTTACTGCCATGTGCTGCAAGATCATCAAAGCAAGTACAGAAAATCTGTAAGGGAACCGTATCCCTCCTGGTGATGCCAGGCCCAGTCTGACAGCCCTCACTGCAGTCCCCAGAGTGAAGCCCCCACACAGCTAAATGCCCAGGTGACTCTCACTCTGATACCACCGAATCCTCGGGTCAGGTCTCTGAGGCAGAGATCACGATTCTGTTTGCCAGCTGAAGGACGGGTGGCTTAAAGGCTACTCAGCCAGAAAGAGCCCGAGTCCGGCTTTGAAGCCAGCGCTATCTGACCGCAGAGCACCCTGAGGGGCATCGGGAGACGGGCTCTGGTTCACGGAGACCCACGCACGCACCCTGGATGTGGCGGATGTCGCCCCGCCCCAGCTGGGCTCGGTCCGGGCTCCGCCCGCCCCGCTCCTCCATCTTGCGCTTGAGCCTCTGGATCTCGCCCCGCAGGTCAGCAATGATGTTCGTGTACTGGGCGATGTGGTAGGAGACGCTTAGCAGGTTCCGCTTCACCTGGGGAGGGGGCGGGGTACAGTCACCTGGGGGCCAGGGCCTGCCAGTGGGGACCCTCTTTTTCTCCTGGTTGACAGTAACGGCCTCCTCGCCTCCAACCCTGTTCTATGCTCTGCTTAGTCACTCAGCTGTGCCTGACTCGCTGCGACCCCATGGACAGTAGCCTGCCGGGCTCCTCTGTCCAT
Source organism: Bubalus kerabau (assembly GCF_029407905.1). Lineage (NCBI taxonomy): Eukaryota > Metazoa > Chordata > Mammalia > Artiodactyla > Bovidae > Bubalus > Bubalus kerabau. The sequence continues at coordinate 6,927,723 of NC_073627.1, read as the reverse complement.
GGGATTCTCCAGGCAAGAATACTGGAGTGGGTGCCACGCCCTCCTCCAGGGGATCTTCAACCCAGGGATTGAACCCAGGTCTCCTGCATTGCAGGCGGATTCTTTACCACCTGAGCTACCAGGAAAGCCCTGCCTCCGACCCTACAACCTATCAAACTACATGCCCCCACCAGAGGCATACTCCTAAAATTATGCGCCAGCCCCCCCGCCCCGCCCCAAGCCCCGGCTCTCTGTGCCACTCAACCTTCATTGGCTCCCTACTGCTGGGAGAATGTCCCGATTCCTTCATTTGGTGTTGAAGGCACACTGCTCTCTCTAGTTCCATTTGGCTCACTGCTCCGGTGGAGGAAGCATTCTCCTCACCCCACCTCTGCCGCCAACACCACCTCCTCCCTGCCTTAGGAGCCTCTGTCCTTACTGCTCCCTCCCTTCTGGAGTCTCCTCTTCACCCTTCAGATTCCCACTCACAGTCTCTAAAGAGGTCCGTGGGATCCCACGGCCTCCCTGCTGTTGGCGTGACTGCTATTAATAATATTCTGAACTATCAATTCGCTCTTTTAAGGGTCTCTTCCCACCATTAAGTTACTTAATGGAGAGAGTAGAGATAAAGCATCCAGCTCCTGACACAGTAGCTGGAAAACTGCTGTGTTAGGAGAATGTTGGTTAGGTTCTTAGACTCTTCACATGGGTGGGCCCAGATGACCTCATAGATAGCCAGGATTCTAACACACTGATCAGAAAATGTAGGGAAACCTTGAAAACTGGGCAGAGCTCAGTGCCCTTCCTCCCCAGCCGGGAAGCCGCTTAGCTCCCTTCAGCCTCACTGTCCTCGGCTGTGAGTTGAGGACAGAAATAACGCCTGCCTCATTCGAGGATCACATGAGATGAACTGATAAAGGGCCCACAGTATAAGTGCTCAGTAACACTCACCACTATTGGAACTGTTGGGGTTAGGGCCTTCGGAGGAGTAAAGGTCTGAATGAGCATCTTTTAAGATGAAAACAGGAAGATGGAAGGGGATGGTGGGGTTCGGGGCACAGACCTTGGGGATGAGCACAGACTTTGAGCAAGAGGAGGGCCGGGACTTCCCTGGAGGTCCGATGGTTAAGAGTCTGCCTGCCAATGCAGGGGACATGGGTTTGGTGTCTGGTCTGGGAAGATCTCACATGCCACGGGGCAACTAAGCCCATAAGCCACCCTTACTGAGCCCACACGCCCCAGAGCCCATGTCGCACAAGAGAATCCCCCATAGTCGCCACAACTAGAGAGGAGCCCCCAGTTCACCGCAACCAGAGAAACCCCACACATAGCAACAAAGACTGACCACGGCCAAATAAAGTTTGAAAAGAGAAGGGGCCCTTCAGAAGCTGTGGGCTTCCTGGCAAGTCACAGGGGGCCAGAGCAGTGGCGGCTCGGTCCAGCGTGTGTGTTCGGGGGGCTGGGGGTGGCACGCCTTGGAGTCAGTCAGGGGGCTTGAATCTTGGCCCAGAAGGGCAGATCCTGGGGGCACAGAGCAGGGGCCCCTCACCCGGGTCTTGATGCTCTTGGCCCGGCCGGCGTAGGTCAGGGTGTTCCGGGACTCCTCGAAGGCGCTGCTTGCTGGGCTGATGTGGGCGATCATCACGGTGCGGCTGTTTCCCCCCAGGGAGTCCTGGACGGGCCGGGGGCGGGCGGCGGTCAGCAGGGGCTGCCTCCCTGGACCCTGCTCCCGCTCGTGATGCCCTCGTGGCGTGTGTGCGTCTCTCTCTCTCACACACTCACAGGTGCTGGTGCCGAGCACCCCGTGGACCCTCCTGCCCCCTCTGCTGCCTCCCCACTTCTTCCCTCTCCCAGTTTCTTCTCCAAAGCTCATGTTAGAAAATTTCCAGCATCTGAGTCAGGGCCTCCCAGCTCTCCTCCTCCCCTGCTCATATACATGAGGACGAGGAAAGGTTGGCTGGGACCAGAGCGGGAAGAGCTCTGAGGGGTCCTGGGCTTCTCCGCCATCTCCTCGGGCCATCCAGGTCACCCCCTTTGCTGACGGCGGAAGGTGCCATTGTCTTGGCTGGAGCGAGGCTGGTGATGGAGTGAACTGGGCCTGTGGCCACTGCCTCCCTTGTCCCGGGCTTGCCCTGCCCTCTTCAACGGAGAGAGTGTGCGGGGCTACAGGGGCCTAGGGGCAAAGCCCTCGGGTGTGGCAGTGACCATCGGAGCGACTTCAAGCAAGCTCCTTCACCTCCCTAACCCTCAGCTCCCTCCAGTTTCTAGGTAGCAGGAGCCGGCTCTCGCACCCCCAGCCTGCAGGTGCAGTGATGCTGGTGGGCTGATGCCCGGCGTTAGGTCACCTGCAGCTCTGCCATCAGCCCAGCCAGACCTCTGCTGGGGCCCTCCGTCCAGCACTTACTGGCGGGAGCCCTTGGGGAGGTTACTTAGCCTCCTAGTGCCTCGGTGTCCTCGTCTGCAAATGGAATTAATGACCCCCTAACTCAGATACGCTGACCCGATAAAAGGAACTGAGGAGAATTCCCTGGCCGTCCGGTGGTTAGGACTCCATGCTTTCACTGCTGAGGGCCCGGGGTTCAATCCCTGGTCGGGAAATTAAGATCCCACAAATCATGCAGAATGGCTCCCTCCTCTCCAAAAAGGAACTGGGTGTGGCAGGGTGAAGTAGTGCATTCAGAGCCCAGCCAGGAGTGTGCTCCCCACCCCACAACAGCAGCCTCTGGGAGCCACGAGACTGACAGTCCACCTGAACCCCCAAATCCAGATGACTCCCAGTTCCCTCAAACCCACAGCCCTGGGTGGGAGGGCGGTGGTCAGATGCTCAGATGCAACCTCTTTTCCTCCCCGCTGTTCGCAAACAGGGGCCGGCGAGCGCGTGCTCAGTCGCTTCAGCCACGTCCGACTCTTCTAGACCCCGTGGACTGGTTCCTCTGTCCATGGGATTCTCCAGGCAAGAGTACTGGCGTGGGTTGCCATGCCCTCCTCCAGGGGACCTTCCTGACCCAGGAATCAAACCCCCAACTCCTGCATCTCCTGCATTGCAGGCAGATTTTTTTTTTTACCTCTTCAGCCACCTGGAAACCCCTAACACACAGGACACCCAGTTGAGATCTGAAATTTGGATAAATGAGTGAGCTTTTTTTAAAGTATAAGTATGTCTCAAAGACGGCATGGGACATACATACATACATACTGATACCCAAACCAGATTTCGTTATTTATCTGTTATTTATTCACATGCAGCTGGACATCCTGTATTTCTCTCTGTGCAGCTGGCAGCCCCACCCCGGGTGCCCAGGGCCTAGGCCCAGTGGCAGCTGGTACCTTCAGGAGGCGGGTGAGCTTGCTATCGCGATAGTTGACGTACTTGTTGGCGCCCTTGTCACTCAGCGCATTGATGCAGTTGCCCAGGGCCAGCAGCGAGCGGTTGATGTGGGCCCCCTCTTTCATGCGCTGCCCACGGTTCTGCGTCTGGGGGGGTGAGCAGCAGGTATGACCCCACCCCAGGCCATCCTGGGTTGTAAACCCTCTCCCCGTCCCCCAGGGCTCTGCAAGGAAGAGACGCTGAGGATCTGGTCTGCCCTCTGCTCAGGGAGGGCATTCCAGAAGGTCAGAGAACGAGAAGGTCTCTGGACAAGAGTGGGGCTTCCTAGGTGGGCGCTAGTGGTTAAGAACCTGCCTGGCAATGCAGGAGACACAGGAAACGCCGGTTCGATCCCTGGGTCTAGGAGATTCTCTGGAGGAGGGCATGGCAACCCACTCCAATACTCTTGCCTGGAAAATCTCATGGACAGAGGAGCCTGGTGGGCTGCAGTCCATGGGGTCACAGAGTTGGACATGACTGAAGCAACTGAGCACGCATGCTGGACAAGAGCAGGGGACAGGACACTCCCACAGAGGGCTGAGAGCCCGGCTCTTCGTCTGCCTGGGGACTGACCCGCTGGCACAGTTAAGGGCAGCACCGAGGGCGAGATGGTGGGAGGTCGCAACTTCCCAGGCAGCTCAGCTGGGAGCCAGCACGGCCATGGGCTCCCGGTTGTAGAGAGAGAGCCAGGCTCCAGAGGGGAAGGATGGAAGTTTGTGTGTACGCGGGAAAGGGTGTGTGAGCGTGTGTGAATTGTATGTGTACATGTGACAGTGTGTATGTGTGTATAAGAAGGTGTGTGAGGAACCACCTGGAGTTCCAGGGTCTAAGACTCCGCGCTCCCGATGCAGGGGGCCTGCGTTCGATCCCTGGTTAGAGAACTAGGTCCCACATCCACAGCTAAGAGTTTGAATGCTGCAACTAAAGATTCCATGTGCCATAACTAAGACCCAAAGCAGCGGATACATAAATAAATAATAAGTAAATATTAAAAAAAAAAAAAAAGAAGGCTGTGTGTTAGGAAATGCATGAATTTGTGTGTGAATGGATGTAAGAGCAGGACAGGACCAAGTCCCAGGAGGCTCTGCCACCCTTGGGAGACATCTCTGCCCAGCCTGGTGAAGCTGGGATCGGGTGGCTGCAGGGCACACCCTCTCCCCACTGGCTGCTCCCCGCCCCCTTCCTCCAGGAAGCCCTCAGGCCTTTACGGAAAGAGAATGTGTTTCTCCCACTCCACCCTATTGACACCAACCCTTGTTGCTTCTCCCCGGTACTTGCGTTTGCCTCAGTGCTAATGGTGAGATGCCCATGGATTCAGGCGACCACGAAACTTCTGAATTTGCCCACAAGAGGGGGCCAGGGTGGCAGGGCTGGGCAAACGGCGATGGGAGGGACGAACGCTGACAAGTGGGCGGCAGGCTCTTTTCTCTCCCTGATGTGGTGGGCAGGGTCCCCTCCCGGGCTCTGCCCAGGGTCCCCCCCATCAGGGGACATCGTCTCCCCTGGGCCCCAGCTCCTCACCGGGCCCATTCATTCTCCTGGCAGTTTCCCCAGGTCCTCCGGGACACACACTGTCTCCTTCCCTGGAGAGATCCTCACAAACCCTTCCCACAAACAGCCCCTTGGCGGGGGGGCGAAGTGGGGGGGTCTCCCTGGGGTACCCTAGCGCAGCCCACCCTTTCTGTCCTCTGTGACATCCCTCAGTGCCCGCCCCTCTGGAGCACCCCCCACTCCCGCCCTCCCTGAGACAGTCCCCACTCCACCCCTTGGGGAGCGGGGTGGGCCAGCCTCCCTGCCCCGCACCCCCAAGCTCTGCCCCCAGCCCCAGGGGGAGCCAGCCTCACCTGGGAGGCCCGCTCAGAGCCAGCCAGGTCGATCATGAAGAGGCGGCCCTGCCGCACCTCCTGCAGGACGTCCCTGACTCGGCCGCGCTGGCGCACGGTCACCTGGAGCACGGCGTGGGAGCGCGAGGACGTCTGGTTGGCGGCCGTGGGCTCCTGGGTCCTCTGCCGGTTCCCTCTCATCAGCAGCTGCATGATCTGGGTGGGCGGGGCAGAGCAGGGAGGCCACTCCTGGGGACCCGTGGGGACGCTCCCCAGTCCTGCCTCTGCGAGGTTGGGAAGGGGCCCAAGGCAGGGCTGGGTCAGCCCCCCGTGTGCTGTGGGGGCCGAGCGGTCAGGGCCTGTCAACTGGGATGCTGGGTGCCTTGCCGGTCCCCAGGGTCGGCGTGGCCGGGGGCGTGTCATCCAGGGTCCTCTGTGTCTGCCCCAGCTCCAGCCCAGCTGAACTGCAGTGGCTCCCTGGTTGCAGAGCCCTGCCGCCTCTGGTCATACCCCCACACACAGAGATTAGTGTCCTCCACTACCCGACTGGCTGCACAAGACTCGCCTCTTTGGCATTGATGGTGGAGACCTCAGTGAGTCCAGCCACCTGGATCACTCCCTTGGAGTCTTCCCTCAGCTCCAGGTACCCCAGGGAAGGGTTCAGCAGGTCCCGGATCATCTCATTGTAGATCTGATGGGACCGGTTGGGAGGGGCAGGGGACAGACGTTAACGGGAGACCAAGAGCAGGAGGCTCAGGCAACAGCCGGGCTCTCCATCCCTCCCGAGAGCTCCGGGCTCCTCTCAGGGAAACCCTGGGTTAAGGAGATGGACCCCTTCCTTCCTTCCTATGAGGTGGGCATAAGGGGGCTTCAGCATCCAGGGGGGAAATACTGGGCTGCCAAAGCCAATGGTACAGAAGGTAGCAGGCCGGCCGGGCACCAGGCAGAGGATGGGACCTAACCCGTGGCCAAGCCCTGGTGGTTGCTAAGCAACCCTTACGGTACCTTCACCCAGCCTCCCTAGCCACGGCCGTCGAAGTGCATTTTGCTGTCTAAGTCAACACGACGCTGGCTGGAGCAGGTGCTGGCAGCGATGCCTCGCTGCGCCTCCTGAGCTGTCACCCAGGAGATTATCAGCTTCCAGAGGGAGCCAGGGAGGCCAGGAGCCAGATGGAGCCTAGCCCAGGGGCTCTCCCGCCGCTTCTGGCCTCTGTGGGCCCCCACCCACACTGATCTGCTATTGCCCAGTGATAGCACTCCCACAGGTGGGCATCAGGGGCTGTGTCAAGGTGGAGAAGGCTGGCAGGTCTAAGCCTGTCCGTGTATGTAACATTCTCACCTGTACCTACATATACAGAGTGCCTACAGGTAGCCTGGCAAAGCAAACAGGGTTGGCTCAGTCGTGTCTGACTCTCTGTGATCCCATGCACTGTAGCCCACCAGGCTCCTCTGTCCATGGGATTCTCCAGGCAAGAATGGAGTGGGTTGCCATTTCCTTCTCCAGGGGATCTTCCCAAGCCTGGGTCTCCTGCATTGCAGGCAGATTCTTTACCATCTGAGCCACCAGGGAAGTGGAGGAGTGGGTCCAGGGGATGGCCTCTGGGAGGCAGGCTGAGGTCTGTGCGCAGTGACCAGGTAGCTTTGGAGTAGCCAAGTGGGCAGGGCTCGGCTCTAAAGCCGCAGGGTCCTGAGTCTGAATTCCTGTTCCCCCACTTACTGTGAGGCCGCAGGACTGTGGCTGTCAAGTTGCCTAACCTCTCTGAGTTTTTATAAAGTGAGGCCGACCACATGCACGTGGTAGAGCAGCCGTGATGAGCGCCCCAGGAGACTGCCCCCTGACCTGACCCCTGGGAGGTAAACCAGCCCGGGCCTGTGGACCTCCTGGCCCAAGCCCACAGGACAGGGTGGGCCGAGGGCTCACCTCCAGGTAGGACATGGACACCTCGTATTCCATGTCATCGCTGGTCTCCTCGATGGCACCGAAGAGGTCGTTGAGGGTCCGAACGTAGATGCCGGGCTCGTGGTCTGTGCCCAGCATGGTGTAGGTTTTCCCGCAGCCTGGGGCAGAGTAGGGCGGGTGGGTGAGCAGGATGGAGACTGGGAGCATGGGGGCCCTGGCAAACCTGGGTCTGTCCTCAAGGCTGGAGCCTCCCAGGTGGCCAGGAGGTGGGGGGAGGGGGAGAAGATGGCATCCTTGGCTGGGGGTGGGGCTCTGGGTCTAAAGGGCTCTGGGAGAGGGCAGTTTCAATCAGCCACATCCTTGATTCCTGCTCCGGCCTGGGCCAGACAAGCTCCGAGGCGGAGGGTGAGGAGCTTGATTCTCGGGGGCACTCGCCCTCACCTGTGGGGCCATAGGCAAAGACAGTGGCATTGTAGCCTGAGATGACACCTTCGATGAGGCTCTTGGTGGTGGCCTGATACACCATCTCCTGTAGGAAAGAGGAGATCCATCAGGGCCCCGGGCACAGCCAGGGCAGAGCACATGGGCCCGTGGGCTCACCCTGACCCGCAACAGAGGCAGTTTCATCCCTGGAGCCCTCAGACCCTGAGATGTGGGTGTGGGAAGGGGGATGGCTGTCTCTGCTTTCCCCCCATGGGTCGGGGGGGCGGGGAATGCCAGCCTGCAAGAGTGCTCAGGACACCTGAGACCCTCCCCACCAACAGCTGTTTCCCAGTCCCCAGCCCAGAGGACGCCTCACACCTGCTCCTTGGAGCATCCGCGGATGGGTGAGATGGGGGTCCCTGGGAGGGTGTCAGCTTCCCCGAGGCGCCCCTCCCAGCACCAGATATCTGGGCTTCAAGCACCTTCCTGCAGCTCCCCTAGGGGGGCCACCTGTGGGGAGCGCTGTGTGGGTCCCTGTGGAGGGTGGCATTTGTGTGCTGACCGTGGTGTGTCCACGCAGAAGGCTCTGTATGCGCCATGCAGGCTCACGCATGTGTGTGTATGTGGGGATGTGGCAGGGAGAGAATGAGTGATGGAGGGTCTCCTGGGGCTCGGTGCCAGGGTCCCCTAAGGGCTCCCTCTCAAGTCAGTCAGAGGGCAGAGAGGGGATCCCGTGTGTCCCCAGGCCCAGGCGCCCCCTCACCTGGGTGGCAGTGAAGTCAAAGGCCACGTCGAACAGGTAGGACTTCTCCCGGAAGCGGTGCGCCCGTAGGATGTCATCGGGATCCTCCATTGGGTCCATAAGAACCACCATCTGCAAAGGTCCCAAGAGGAGGCGGGCAGTCACCCAGGAGCCCCAGGCCCACCCCGATGTCCACACTGACCACTGACCTTAAGGAGCGGGAGGGACCGGATGAGAGACTGATGGCGTCCGGGAGCGCCAGGGTCAAGGTCAACTGAGTCCCAACATAGGACAAGACACTGAGCGGATGGGCTGCCCTGGGACCACCCCAAGGTCTCAGAGCTCCCTTCCGGGGTCAGCAGGGGAGTCAGGGCCAGTGATGGCCCAAAGAGAGCTTGAGAGGAGACAAGGCGTGAGGCTGGCCACTGTGGGGCAGACTCAGAGGAGGCTGATTTGGGAGCCTGGTCCAGTACCGTGGACTCAGGAGATGTACAGGGGTCCCTCTGGGTGCACCCCCATCCAGCACCAGGATTCAGGAGCCCCCGGTGCTGGGAGGACCACAGCTTTGGGGCTCCCCCCAGGCTCCTCCCAGTAGGTACACACTGGTGCTCACTGCATCTAAACTGGCCTAAGACACCCCCGCCCCTTCCCCCAGGTCCCAATAGGGCCCTCCTCTGAGATCTTCAGTAGAGGGAAGAAGGAAGAGGTAAGACAGCTTCCTAGGAGGCCCGAGCCCGGGACCCTCATGCAGAGGTCTTAACCAGTCAGGTGGGATTCCAGGGGAGTCACGAGAGGGGACGCCCCAGACAGGCTGGGCTGGGGCTCTGTGCAGGGAAACAAGGAGGCCACTGCCCCGGCCCCCCTCACAGACCGCTAAAGCCTGGGTGGCCACAGCGAGTTGAGTGCAGGGCACTGGGGCCTGCAGTGTACCTGGGGTGCACATCTATCTCCAGCCACCTCCTCCGGGCTTCAGCCCCAGGGCCGTGTGAGCCTCTCCCAGGATCCACTTCCTGGCTCGGGCCCTAATACCAGCAGCAGGAGCCCTGATCAAGAGTCAGACCCAAATGAAGAAATATCCGCCCACAAGTCCCCAGGCGTGGGTCCCAGAAGAGGGATGCAAGGGAACCTGACCAGCTGCATGGCTCTCACCCTCGGTGTCAGAGCTCCTGGGCCCACCGGCAGCACCAGGGGCCAAGGGGCAGCCTCTAGGATTTTCAGTGCAGGGGAGGGTGAGCAGCCTGCACAGATGCCCATCCCCCACTGATCACCTTCAGATGACCTTTGGCACTGCCAAGTTCATGGGCACCGTGGGCATCTGGTTCCTTTGACATCCAGCCTCCCGAATCAGGACATTGTCAGCACGGCTGCCATGAGCCCCTCTTAAAAGAGGGCTTTGTCTGGGTCTCCATCTGTCTGGACCCCTGCCCGCACCCCACTCTTCAGAGCATCACCCCCTTCCCTGTCCACTCGGGCACACAATGGAGCCCTTGTGCTCCTCGGCCAGGTGAACTGGAGCTGAGCTGCGGAGGGCTGGGGTGAGGGTGGGGTGCTCGGGGCTGCCACGGAGGCAGCACAGGGAGTTCAGGCCGAGTGACCACAACTGCTGGCCACCTTGCATGTAACCCAGGCATTAAGTGATACCCTCCGGGTCAGAGAGAGATGTGATTTCCTGCCTGACATTCAGAGTACAGTGGGGATCAGACCATTTTAGTAACAAGCCTGGGCTCCGGGAGGCAGGCAGAGTGCAGAGAAGGGGCACACGACCCAGCTTTTCCACTGCAGGAGGGCTTCTGGAAGAGGAGGTACCAGCACTGTCTTTTTTTTTTTTTTAATAAGATATTTAATATAGTTCCCTGTGCTATACAGTAAATCCCTGTTGCTTGGTGGTTTAGTTGCTAAGTTGTGTTCGACTCTTGCGACTCCATGGACTGGAGCCCACCAGGCTGCTCTGTCCATGGAATTCTCCAGGCAAGAATACAGGAGTGGGTTGCCATTTCCTTCTCCAGGGGATCTTCCTGAACCAGAGATCGAACCAGGGTCTCCTGCACTGCAGGCAGATTCTTTATCAACTGAGCCATCAGGAAGTAAGTCCTTGTTGCATATCTACTTTATTTTTAAAAAATTTCCGACATGCCATGAAGCAAGCAGGATCTCAGTTCCCTGACCAGAAATTGAACCTGTGCCCCCTGCCCTGGAAATGCAGAGTCTTAACCACTGGACCACCAGGGAAGTCCCAGCACCAAGTCTTAAAGGATGAGCAAGAACTGGCTGAGGAACGTGAGGTGGGAAAGCATCAAGGGGGCCACACGAGCAAGGCCGTGACGTGACAGGCAGGCTGTGGGCAGGTGGCCTCAGCGCAGAATCACCAGCAGTTCTCGGGAGAAAGGCAGGGTTGGAACGAGAGCTCGGGAACTTTTCCTCCTGTTCTCACTGCCAGGAATCCCGAGAGCACAGACCCAAAATGGCCACAGAAGGAGACGTAGGGGCCCCTCTGTGAGCACGTGTTGCCCGCCCTGCCCCCCTGCCCAAAGCAGGTCCTAAAAGTCACGCAACCTGGCACCTGGCACCTGGCATCGGCCCAGGGAATGTTTTGTTTGTTCTGGCTGCACCTCGTGGCTTCTGGAACTTTCCTGACCAGGGATTGAACCCATGCCCCTCTGCAGTGGAAACACCAGAGTCCTAACCACTAGACCACCAGGGAAGTCCCCAAGGAAAGCTTTCTAAGTAAAGCCGCACTGGGGCCATGCACAGGGCTAAATGCATGCACACAGCTAAATGCTGGTTCTCATCTTCTCCGAGGACTTAGAGCAGGCCCTCGTTATCGCAAGATCGTAATGAGGAGTCAGACTGGCACCCAAGGCTGCCAAGTACAGAGCTCGCTGGACTCAAAGCTACTGGGTTCCAGAACCCAGGCTCCTAACCAGGCCTCCTGTCCCCGCCTCGGGAACAACAGAAGCCTGGCAGGGGGATGCTCCTCTGTTTGGTTGAGCTGTGCCCCAGCCCCACCAGATTTAAATGTTGAAGTCCAACTCCCCAGCCCCTCCGAGAGTGACCTAATTTGGAAATAGCGTTGTTGCAGATGTAATCAGTTGAGTTAGGATGTGGCCCTTTTATAAGGTGGTGGTGTCCTTATAAAAGGGGGCTATTAGGGCACAAACACATGTGGAGGGAAGGAGATCCAGCCAGTCCACCCGAAAGGAAATCAGTCCTGAATATTCACTGGCAGGACTGATGCTAAAGTTGAAACTCCAATAGTTTGCCCACCTGATACAAAGAGCTGACTCCTTAGAAAAGACCCTGATGCTGGGAAAGATTGAAGGCAGGAGGAGAAGGGGACGACAGAGGATGAGATGATTGGATGGCATCACCGACTCAATGGACATGAGTTTGAGAGAACTCCGGGAGATGGTGAAGGACAGGGAGGCCTGGCGTGCTGCAGTCCATGGGGTCTCAAAGAGTCGGACACGACTGAGTGACTGAACAACTGGTATTCTGGTCCAGCAGCCTTGGAAACTGATACATCAGCCCCCAACCCCCTGCCCGGAGGCAGGCCCCTCCCTCAGCCCGGAGGCGGTGGGCTCAGCCTGGGAGTGTCCTTTCACAAAATCCTTGAGTCTTAAGTGTCCATGTTCAACCTGTAGCATGCTGGACACCTGCCTCTGGGAGGTTTCAAAGGGGACGTTGACCACACAAGAGGCACAGGGCCCCCCCACACTGGCAGAGGGTGGGGTGGGAGGCGTGGCTGGGGCCGGGCCAGCTGGCAGCACACGGCAGGGCCCTGTCTCCGCTGATCCAGGCCCCCTGACTCCGCAGAGGCCCCGGCTTGCCCTCTCCCTGCCCTCACCGCCCCACACCCAGACCTATTCTTGACTCAAGGCCAGTTGTGATCTTTGCACAGTTCTAGATTTGGGCTGGGAAACCCAAGATCCACTGGGGAGCTAGGGGGGCCTCAGGCTCAGGGGAGGGACGTGTCATCCGTACATGGGGCCGCAGAAGGTGCCAGGCTCCTCCCCAGCATCTCCTAGGTGAGAAATACCAGGAACAAAGCGTGTGGGAACTTCTTCCTGCTGAGCAGCACTAAGCTGCGGGGTTTTGATCAGCTGAGCAGCACTAACCACGTCTTTCTGGCCTGTGGATGGCTCAGGGTTCCTCAGTCTTGGCACTACTGATGCTTTGGGCTGGACCACTGCGAGCGGGAATTGTCCCGGGCGTTGTAGGATGGTTGGCAGCAGCCCTCCGGCACTGGAGGCCCCGGCACTGCCTCCTCCCGCGGTGACATTGCCACATGCCCCCCGGGGAGCACAATCACCCCCGCTTGAAAACCGCTGTTCCCCCTCAAGCCGCCAAACTGGCAGCGAAGTTCTCTGAGCCGGGGGCGATGTGCAAATTGGGTTCAGGCTCCAGACTGCTGGGTGACCCTGGGAAGACTGCACCACCTCTCTGGGCCTCATGTTCACCCTGGCCAGAAGTCAGGGAGGACCCACAGGGCCATAGCCTTGAGAGAAGAAATCACCCCATCACCCCTCACCTGCTCGGGAAGCCCCAGCAGAGAATAGGAATGTGAGGGGGTGCCCAGCTCAAGAGACATCAGTTCCAGTCCAGGTTACTAAGCCCACAGCTCCTTTATTCTCGGGCTGTAAACCAGACACAACAAAACAAAAGCCAGATTCCAGCTGGATATCACCTCTGTAAAGCTGTTTCTGGATTTGTTTGTTTGTTCTTTAAGAAGGAAAATTCGTGGCTGGACAGATTTCTAGTTGTACCATCCTGTGGGTACTCAAGAAAGGAGACTTTGATCCCAGGAAGGGTGTTACAGGGCCCTGACAGCCCTGAGGCTAGATGAAAAAAGATTAGAAGGCTGAGCTCATAAAGCCACTGAGGTCCAGCCAACTGCTCCCAACAGAGCCACACCTGGCTGATATCCTAGCCAGGTCCCCACCTTCCTACAGGACTCTGAAGACCCGGGTAAGCAGAGGCGTGACCGACATGGTCCAAGGCTGCCTTTCTCACGGGTCTGCTGATCCCTTCATCACCGTCTTCCTGGAAGCCTCTGAGATGCAGATTCCCAGCACTGCCCAGATTCATGGAATGAGAAACTCTGGGGAACTGGGCCCACAGATCTGCCTTTTTAGCCATTGCTCTTGTGACTCAGTGGTAAAGAATCCGTCTGCCGATGCAGGAGACGCGAGTTTGATCCCTGGGTCTGGAAGATCCCCTGGAGGAGAAAACGGCAACCGAATCCAGTATCCTTACCTGGAGAACCCCATGGACAGAGGAGCCTGGCAGGCTACAGTCCATGGGGTCCCAGAGTCAGAGATGGCTGAGCACAGCAATGCAACGCACAACTTGCCGTGTGCCCATTCAGGGCTAAGCGTAAGCATCCTTGCACCCTGGCGGCATTATTCATAGCAGTCAAAACGTAGGAAACGAGCCAAATGTCCATCAGCTGAGGGGAGGTCGATTAGATGCAGAGCAGCATGGAATGCTATCCAGCCGCGAAAACGAATGACACTCTGACCCAGGCGACAACGTGGATGAACCCTGAAAACATGCTCAGTGAAACAAGTCAGACACGAAGAACCACAGACTTCAGGACCCCGTTTCCATGAACTGTCCAAAGCAGGCGAATCTATAGAGATGGAAAGTGGTTGTCTGGGGCTGGGAGGGGGCTGGGGAGATGCATGGCGGTGTGGCTAAGGGCGGAGGGAAAGGCTCCCCGAATCCTCTCCCAAGTCACGCTCCACCAGGCTCGGCCCTCTGGGGTCACAGAGCCGGGAAGCAACCAGACGGTGGGTGGTGGGCGTGCAGGGAGGCCCTGCCCCTGGGGCAGTGAGCAGACTGAAGACGCCCTGGCTCCCGAACAACACTCACGGATTCTGACGCTCAGCATCTGTCACCTTATCCTTTATTTATCTTTCACAATAGCCTCACCCTCACAGGATCGCTCTAATCCTCTCAACAGCTCTAGGGCCTGGCAGAGCAGGTTATTAACATCCTGCTTTCTGATGAGAAAACAGAGACTAGGAAGCCCCTTGCCTGACTCCTGAGATAGGACCCCCAGGGGTACAGGGAGGTTGACAGTTGGACTTTGAGGCTAATTATGGGATTATGCATATGGGCAGGTGACTTAAATCCTGCAGATAAACACAGTCTGGGAGGCTGAGGGGAGGGGCAGTGGGCCATGGGTTCCTTGGGGCAGTGGGGGTGGGGTGGGAGAAGGAAGCTCTTTGTTCTGGGAGCTTCTTTTTCCAGCCTTGGGGCTCCTGGGCCCCTCCACCCTCTCAGGCTGCCCTCGCTCACTTTACAGGCATCAGGGGCGCTCCCCGAAGGGTCTGGCATCAGAGTCTAGTCCCAACCCCCGATGCTAGGAGACTGAGCTCCTACTGGACTCTTCCCCGAACATATATATGTGGCAGTGACCCACTGGGGACCACCAGATAGAAAGGCCTGAAGCCAGAAGCGGGTGGGCAGGAGGTGGGCCAGGGCCTCACTTATCTCCGGGGCCTAAAACCTTCCTGACTGTCAGCCCTTGAGATAAACTAACATCTCTTAAATCCCGACCACGCACCAGGCACTGGGGAAGCGCTGGGCATCCAGGAACCCGTGGAGACGTCTACGTGCGCATACTAAACCGCTTCAGTTGTGTCGGACTCTGCGAACCTGTGGACTGTTGCCCACCAGGCTGCTCTGTCCATGGGATGCTCCAGGCAAGAATACTGGAGTGGGTTGCCAAGCCCTCTTTCAAGGGATCTTCCCGACCCAGGGCTCGAACCCGCATCTCCTATGTCTCCTGCACTGGCAGGTGAGTTCTTTACCACTAGCGCCACCGGGGAAGCCCTGGAGACATCTAAGAAGGCATTGTGTGACAGCGCTGTGATGACCCCGAATCAACCGTCAACCCAAATCAACATCCCCGGGGGCGGTGGGAGGGGCAGGTAAGACCACAGGTGCCCGAACCTCCTCTTTACAAATCCAAACCTCGCTCCAGCTTCCTCAGAATGCAGGCACCGGCCTCTGGTCCGCAGAGGACACTCTGCCCTGCCCGTGTCCACCTCTGCAAAGCTGGGGGAACACGGGCTCTCTCAGCCCCAGAAGAACAACCCCCAGCTCCAAGCAAGGCTGTCCTGGGACCCCCCTCATGCCAGCAGGTGACGGACACCTAGGCCCACCTCTCCCCACTAGGACCGCCGACTGGCGGGCTTTGACAGCACGGCCTCCCTGCTGACCACTAAGGGCCGGGCTTCAGTAGTGTGACCTCTGGGTTGCTCCCCAACCCCTGGCCCGAGCACGGGGCCAAGTAACTCCTCCATCACAGACGGAAGAAAGAGCCTAGAAGCCCAGGCCAGGACAGACTGGGCTGGGAGCCCCTCTGTGGGGCTGGGTTGTGAGGAAGGGCCACAAGCAAGCGGGCAACGGAAGCCGCTGGGTCAAGGGCAGGTCTGCTTCCCAAGCAGAAGTCTCTTTAGTGGAGGCGGGGCGTTGTGCAGGCTGCCTGGGCCAGCGGCACCTTTGCTGGGAAGCGGTTCCATGGCCGTGTTATGCTGGGGTTGCTCCCACGCTCTCCCTGCCAGTCACCGGGCTCCACACCTCAAGAAGGAGGAGCTGAACAGCTGGCCCATCAGTGAGGCTGGTCAAGCCTGCAGCCCCGAGCCCTGTCGGGGTCAATGATGCAGGCCTGGGGGGCCAGGGCCATAGACGAGCCCTGGGGGTCACCAAAGAGCCACGGAGGTCAGGGTGCAGGGCCTGGCCAGACTGGGAGTTTGCCCTTTTCTTAAATTTTGGCCTCGAGGCATGTGAGATCTTACTTCCCCAACCAGGGATTGAACTCACGCCCCTTGCATTGGAAGGTAAAGTCTGAACCACTGGATCACCAGAGAAGTCCGCCACTTTTCTTCTTGGACTTGTGTGTCTGTACCTCCCGCCGCCCAGGGTCTTACTGGTCAGAGGAACGGAGCACTTGAGTGGTGGCTGGTTTTTGAGAGGTGCCCAGCCTGCCACGCACTGTGGCTTCTCCCAAACTGCAGGCCAGGCAAGTGCATCCTTTTTTACCTTAGTCACCTGACCAGAGATCAAACTCCCATGCAGGGGAAGGGCGGAGTCTTAACCACCGGACCGCCAGGGAAGTCGCAGGCAAGGGCATCTTTGAACCCAGTGGGGAGAGAAGATGCTGGGGGCAGAAGCCTAACGTTCTCCCCCTGCAGGGCCCGGAGTCCGTGTTGACAGCCCTGGGCGCACGCCGCTCAGACCACCCTCTATATGTCTAAGCTGAGAAAGGAGCAGGCCCGTCGGCACTGCCCAGCCCAGGGCCTTCTCGGAGGCGCAGTCCAGCCTCCCTCTCCACTGGCAGGGACAGAAAGGAGCCAGTGTTTGCCGTGTGTGGGCACACAATGGGCTGTGCCCTGGACCAGAGCGTTTCCATCAGCATCGGTTAATATCTCTCAGCCCCCAGTCCGGCTGGGAGCCAGGAGCAGCGCAGAGAGACAGCATCTCTGTCCCTGACAGCCCTGGGGACAAGTGGGACCAACAGGGAGTGGCCTTGCTGGGAAGGAGGGCTCTCCTCTGGAGTTCCCTGGCCCTTCATGGATGGCCCCTCTCATCAGCCAGTCCAGGAACCCTGGGCACGTTCTCTCACTAATCCAGTAAGTCCCCTACACCGAGCCTTCAAGGTGCGAACATTCAAAGATGCCAAGGTACACCTGGTTCCAGCAAGGACCTGGAGCCTGTGCCATCAGCGCCAGGCGTGCGTGACACTGCAGCCTGCCCTCCATCTCCTCCTGCTGACGATCCTTCCGCTCCACCGTCTCCCACCTCCTCGGCCCCTCCAGTCAGTAACCCTTCTTGCTTGTTCACTCCTAGCCAGCCCCTGTATGTAGTACTGTCCTTTTCAAGGCACCATACTGTAAGATTAAAAAGGCTTTATTTTTTGTGTTTGTTTTTAAATATGTTATTTGCGTGAAAGGCATTATAAACCTCTTACAGTACAATACTACATAGCCAATGGTGTTAATCGGGTACCTAGGCTAACTTTGTCGGACTTACGCACTAAGCGGACTTACGAACGTGCTCTCGGAATGGAACTCCTTAGTAGGCAGGGAACTTATAGTAGATGAGGTGTGTGCTAGTTGCTCAGTAGCGCCCAGCTCTTTGCAATCTCATGGACTAGTAGCCCTCCAGGCTCCTCTGTCTGTGGCATGCTCCAGGCAAGAATTCTGGAGTGGGTAGCCATTCCCTTCTCTAGGGGATCTTCCCAACTCAGGGATCGAACCCTGGTCTCTCCTGCACTGCAGGCAGATTCTTTACCGTCTGAGCCATCAGGGAAGCCCAGCAGATGATAATTCACAGCTACTAAATGCCTACTGCGTACCAGGATCTGGGGGAGCACTGTGCACCCATCAGTGTGCTCCCTAAAGACTCTTTAGGGAAGGGTTAGGGTTACTGTCCCCCGTCACAGAGGAGGCAATTGAGGCTTCTGGCAGCAGCCTGGCCAAGGCCACACAGCTGGTAGAAGGCAGAGCCTACCCTGCACGACTGCTGTGTGCGTACATCCTGCTCCTGCTGGCCTTTAGGTGGGGCCTCCCAGCCCTCCCCCGCTTTCCTTGAGGTCTTTGAGGAAGGCTACCCTTTTCCAAGGGGGAACAGAGGAAGAGAGATCAGGAGGCCGGTGCCACCCAGTTCCGCCATGCCCACAGCTCGTGGGAACCCCAGAGGCAGGCCGGCAGCTCATGCTGTGTTGCCCGCCTGTGCTCTTCATATCTTGGCCGTCGGGCTTCCTGAGTCCAGCCTTCCAGGATCAAGGGCAGCAAGTGCTCACTTTGCGTCTCTCTCTGCACCACGCGGGGCCACCCCAACTCCTCTGACCGCTCCCCAGCACACTCTGCCGCCTTGATGAGCCCTGGAGCTCAGGAGAAGCCGGCAGCAGCCACGGAGCTCCCGGAGGCAAGTGGCCGCTTTCAGGGTCCCCATAGGCTAGAGCAGCATGATGCCTCTACCCAGGCACCAAGACTGCCCTTGCTGCCCCCACCATGGTGCCCACCCCCAGCCCACATTTGGATCCTCAACTGCCTACCCCAAAAAACATCCTGGCTGGGACTTCCTTGCTGGTCCAGTGGTTAAAAATCCACCTTGCAATGCAAGGGACACAGGTTTGATCCCTGGCTGGGGAACTAAGATTCCACAGGCTTCAGAACAACTGAGCCTGCGTGCTGCAACTGCTGAGCCCTGGAGCCACAGCTAGACGGAAGCCCGCGCTCTACAATGACGATCCCACATGAGACCCGATGCAGCCAAAAATAAAAAAATTGTTTTAAAAGATTGAAATGTCAAAAATAAAACCTTCCTTTAAAAGCAAGCAAACAAACAAACAGAAAACACCCCGGCCGTGGGGGACAATGTGGCTCCTGCCCTCCTCTCACCCCTTCTCTCTCCAGCCTGAGCCACACTGGCCTTTTCTAAGTGACCCAAGTGTATCACCACCCCTCTCACCCCAGGGCCTTTGCACACACAAGTCCCTCTGGTTGAAATTCCCCCTTCAGCACACTCCTAAAGAGCTCCTCTTCATCCCGCGTGTTTCAGCTCAAGCATCCTTTCTCAGCGAAGTCCTCCCTGACTCCGGGACAAGGTCAAGTTCCCTCTTACGCCCACAGCAGCACACATTTCTTTGCAGCCCTTGCTGGCTACACACTCATACGTTTCATCACAAGAAAGCCATGGAAGGAAGACGGGGTCTATTCTGCTCACCGTGGTTTCCTGGCTCCTAGCACTATCCCCAGTGTGTTGTGGGTACTTGATAAATATTTATTGTCTCTTGTGTAAGTGGAGGTGGAGCTTGCCCTGCCCAGCTCATAATAGTGACAGGAAGACCAAGAGAGCAAACAGACGTCCAAAGACCTGCAAACCATGAACAGTCTGGTGACCCTAGGAACACATGCCCTATGGGGAGCGGATCCATTAAGGTGGGGAAGTTAAGTCATGAGTACATGGAAGGTATGTGAATTTTTTCCGGGCTGGATGAAAGGGCTCAGCTCACTTCCCCCTGGACCAGGGAAGCTTTGAGCTCTCTTTGGATCAATCTAGGGAGGCTTCCTGGAAGAAGGGCGGTGGTTTCCTTGACGATGCTATCAATAGTACAACCCAGAGCTCAGAGGGTAGAGGAGGGGTCATTCCTGCCTCCACCAGGTGAGTAGGTACCTGCCCCCACTAGGTGAGAGCAGACCCCTGTCCTGCTCTGCGGCTCCTGGCCACAGCCCCCACGTACCTGCTCGTCCACTTTGTGGGCGATGAGGGTGGCTCCTTCTTCCAGCTCTGCCACGCTGATGGGCCGGACCCGGAGCGCCACCTGGGAGGGAAGGTCAGACCCCCAGGATTAGATGGAGAGGGCTGTGCTGGGCCCCTGAGAGAAGGATGAGAGGACCCCAGGATCCTTGCCTCGGACAAGCCCCGTGGGTTCCTCTCTGATCAGCCAGCCACGCCCGGCTCATCTTGAGGAAACCTCGGTGGTTCAAGGCGACCATCCAGGGCGAGGGCACCAGGTCCAGAGCGTGTGGGCTGTGTCTGTGTCTATAAATTTCCCAGGAGCCTGTGCCCCAGAGGAGACAGCCATCTGCTCCTCCCGGCTGCATCAGTCACACGCCCGAATTAAGCACCTGCAGCTCCCCTGGGCTTTTCACTTGGAGCCCTTGGCACCGGGGCAGCCTGTCTGTGCGTCTGTGAGTGACGTGCTGCATGTGGCGGCCACATGGTGGAATGGAGGCCCAGGGAACCTCCCCTCCTCGTGCTGACTACATCCCTACCCAAGGACAGCGCCATCAGGGGCTCCCTCCTCCCTCTGTCCTCCGGCCAGAGAGAGATGATGGGTCCCCATCTTGGGTGTGGGTCTCCCCAAAAGAAGGTGGAGGTGTTTCTTCTTCTGAACAAGGGGAAACACCTGCTGGGCGCGTGGGTATAACTAGCCATCTGCAGGCCCGGTAAGAAGCCTTCACTCTCAGAGGCACTTCATTGTCAGAGTGCCCTCCTGCATCCTCAGTCAAACTCCACAGATGGGAGGGGCAGCCCCTCTGTCCACATCTGCCAAGGCAAGCCATTTGCAAAGAGACAATTCTAAACTGCCAGACAGGATGTTCCAGAGCCCGGGGCTTGCTGGGGTTGCCTTATCCTCCAGTAACATCATCACCCACCTGCTGGTGGAGGAGCTTCCCCAGATCTCAGAAGTTAGGGGCTGAGAGGGCGCATCGGCCTTGGGATCCCTGAGTCTCCCCCACCCTCATCACTCTAACCTGGCCCTGTTGATAATCAGAAATCTGTCTTTGTCTCTAGCTGCTTCTTGGACCCCCATTCACACCTCCTCCTCTGCTCCAGTCCCCAGGGCCCTGGGGGGGCCATCTCGGTGGCTTCCAGCATTTCTTTGAAATATTTAGAGTCCTGACATGGACAGCAACTCAATAACCAGCCACCCTCAATCTTGTGCCTGCTCCTTTGCCACGTGGGGACTCTTGCCCACCTATGGTCCTCAAAACCCTCTAACCTCCTGACCCCACCAGTTCCAGCTACCCTCCTTCACCAGGAAACCTCCACTTTCCTTTTCCGGAAGATGGGTCGGGCGCCCCCTGCTCCTGTCTCTTCGGGATCACATAGCAGTCTGGCCTCAGGGTGTCCCCTGGTGGGAAGGTGTAAAGGGGGATGGGACTGAAGCCTGGCCAACTTCTCAGGTCTTAGCAGGGTGGCCAGGATGCCTTCCTTCTTGATATCCATGACTTGGCAAAGTTGCTCAGGACCGTCGCAGCCCCTGGTTTTAAGTGTTCTCTTAGTGGAAACACCCAATACAGTCTGGGGGCCGCCGGCAGAGTCTGGGTTCTGGGGGCCGGAGATGGGGTCGAGGAGGAGGAGGAGGCTGACCGGGTCTCACCATGAGTTGCTGGTCCTTGGAGTCCCCGCTGTCCTTCATGCCTGCGGCGGGCGGAAGGGCTCAGGCCGAGATCGCGGGCGTGGCCGAGCCGCACGCCCACCGCCTCCGGGGCCCGCGCGGCCGCTGCCTGACAACCCGAAACCAACAAGGCGCGCGCGGCCGAGGGCGCGGACCGGGGCGGGCGGGGCCTGGGGCGGGCTCCGAAGGCGACCCGCCCCCCTCGCGCTGCGAACCGGGAGGTGGACGTCTCCGCCCGGGAGGCCGAACTTGCCAACGGCCTGGGCGACCCCCGGGCCCTCGGCGCGGCTCTGCATCCGCCCCGTGGGCGCCCGTGCTCCCTGCCTTCTTTCTGCCCGCTCGGGCCACGCGCATCGGCTGCCCGTCCGTCCGTCCGACTCTCAGCGTCTCCCGGGCGGCAGTGGGCAGCCTCATGTTTCCATGGTCGCTGCGGGCACCGTGGCTGAGGCTCATGTCGCTGGCGCGGTGTCTTCACGAAGTGTCCAGTGACAGAACGGGTGAGGAGGATGCCCGGGCTGCCCACCGGCGGACGTGCAGGGGAACGCCAGAATCACTTGGGTTGTCACAGAAGAGCCCCGTGAACTAACAGGACCTGACGGGTAAACCCAGCGACTAGGCCAAGATGGGTGGATCTGTGTGCCTTCTGGCTCCCTGCCTGCTGTAAGACCCACAGTGTTGATGTTGAGTCGCTAAGTCGTGTGGGACTCTTTTGCGACCCGATGGACTGTAACCCGCCGGGCTCCTCTGTCCCTGACATTTTTCAGGCAAAAGTACTGCAGTGGGTAGCCCTTCCCTTCTCCAGGAGATCTTGGAACCTGTGTCTGCTGGCGTCTCCTGCATTGCAGGTGGGTTCTTCACTGCTGAGCCACCAGGACAGCACAAGAGCCACCATACCGTGCAAGAAAGTGCAGGTCAAACGCTGTCGTCCCCATCCTTGATGGGAACAACAGTGATTGCAGTTGCAGGGAGCACGGTGGAAAGATTCCTGGCCTCAGGGGGCCCCGGGAAAACGGGATTCTGGTCCCACCTCGCACCCAACCTGCTGAACCACCTGGAGCCAGGTTTCCTGTGCCCCCGGGCCTTAGTGTCCGGGGTGATGGTGAAGCTCTACCCACTTCTGATGGAAGAAGCCCCCATCTTTCCTGTCTTCTCCTGAAGTTGAGCCTGGCAGCACCCCTACAATGACTGGGCGAGGGGCGTCCAGTGAGGTTCATGCCCCCTTTAAGGAGCTGGGTAAAGAAGAGCCGCGCATCCCCCAGGACTGTCTCAGACGGCCTGGCACGCATCCAGAACATGATGCCAGCCTGTGCTCTGGGACTGGCTTCCCTGGCTGCCCCCGAGGAGCTTGCGTTAGGTACAGTTATTAATAAACAGTGTCAGGAACCTGCCTGTGGCCTTGGAGTTGGTAAATAGATAAACCAAGGATAGCCTGGTGGAGACCAAACACTCCCGCAGGGCTCCCGAGGTTTCGGCCCGTTCTCTGGCCCAGGCTGCTCCTGGGACAGCGCACAGCACTTGGCCAGTTTGCAAGTGGGTGAGCGGCACTGAGGAGCAGTACGTTTGAAGATGGATCATCTGGATCAAAAACACTTTCCAGGGAATTCCCTGGTGGTCCACTGGCTAGGACTCTGTGCTTTCATTGCCGAGGGCCAGGTTCAATCCCTGGTTGGGGAACAAAGAGCATGGCGAGGGTAAAAAAAAAAAAAAAAAAAAAAGGAAGATCCAAAATGTGTTGAAAGAAAAAAAAACACAAAACACCCTCTAGACTTGCATTTCAGACCCCCTGAATCGTATCTGTTTGGATCAGTACAAGAGGCCTCTAATTAATTACACTATAGCTATTTTTCTCTCTTTTCTGTTCCTCCTCATGCATAAATCCCACCCAGGATGGCCCATGCTGGTCAAAACAAGAGGAGCTTCTACGCAGGCAGTCCCAGCCCATCTTACTTGCATCCCGACTCATCACAAAGTCCTCTCTATCCTCAGACATTCCCTGCTTGACTCTGGTATTTCTGTCAGCGACACCGCCGTCTTCGAGAGCCCTGGACCTCTAAGTTGTCTTTGATTTCCCCTTTCCTCTCATCCTCTCCATTCATTTTCTTTCTTTACGTAAATATATATTTTAACATGTATTTATTTTTGGCTGTGCTCAGTCTTCATTGCTTTGCACAGGCTTTCTCTAGTCGCTTCGGGTGGGGGACATCCTTCGTTGCAGTGCTCGGGTTTCTCCTCTTGTTGGGGCACCAGACGCCACGTGCAGTCGCTCCAGTAGTTGTGGCCCGTGGGCTCGGTAGTTGCGGCTCCCGGGCTCTAGACACGGGCTCAGTAGTTGTGATGCCTGGGCTTAGTTGCTCCACAGCATGTGGGATCTTCCCGGAGTAGGGGTAGAACCCCTGTCCCCCGCATTGGCAGGCAGATTCTTATCCACTGTACAACCAGGGAAGTCCTCTCTTCTCTTTCGGCTACCCAGTGTGGATGCGGGATCTTAGTCCGCTGACCAGGAATCAAGCCTGGGCCCTTGGCAGTGGAAGCACCGAATCCTAACCCAAACTCTACTCTGATCCTGGCGGTTCTACTTCGGCAAGTGCGTCTCCTCCTCGTCATCCCCTGGCCACATGCCCTGGGCTCCAACTTTTACCTCTTCTCACCTGGACAGCATCACGGCCTCCTGGGCCCCCTGCCTGCTGTCTCCCCCACTTTTCAAAGCTATGCTCCGACCTGGAAGCAGAAGCAGGCCTCTGTTTCTGGGAGACAGAGAACAGCCCTAAGTGGGTTCCTAGCAGACCGCCTTTGACTCCCCTGGGGCCAGTGCCATCTCAGGGGCCTCTGGACCCTGGGGAAGCATTTGGTTTCTAACAAAGGGCAAGGAGATCCTTCTTCAGAGTCCCGCCCTGGGGCCCACAGAACCCAGTTGCCCGGCAGAAGGGACTGTGGGGCCGTGACTCCCCTGGAGGGCCCAGGGCTGCCATGGCGGCAGCTGTGCGTCGTTGGCCAGTGGCATCGTAATCGATCAGGTCGGCAGAGAGGAACACAGGTCCGGGAGGAAGCAGACTCTCCCCCGGATGTGCATGGACCCGGGGTGGGGGGCCTTAACTGCTGTGCACACAGCGGTCCGGCCGCTGCTTCCGCCACCCTCCCATCCTGCTTGGGTGGGTCCCACACCCAGGCCCCGTCATCCACGTGCCACGCCCACGTGCCAGGTCTTTCCAGTGGCGTCTGGGTCTCCAGGGATGCATCATGGTTTTGTCTTGCTTCCCATCGGGGAAGACTAGGCAACAGGCTCCAGAGGAGGCTGAGGAACGAGAAGGCGGATGGTCATCGGTGAGGATGGGCGGTGATGGGTGTCGCATTCTCAGAGCCCATGACGCCCTTTTCCCCACGGTGTCTGCGGGGCCCTCCTCTCCGTTCCCACACCCGTTCCTCAAATGCCGTCTGGCACCGCGGCACGTCTGCACCACAGTGAAGGGCATGAGACTCCAGGGGTGGCCCATCCTGGCCAGCACCAGCCAAAGGCCCAAATTCTGGTACAGCGAGGGAATACTCTCCCTGGGAGTTCATCGGCCGAACATCTCATGCAGCGGTCCAGTGTGCCCGGGGCCAATGCAGGGAGCTCTGACTTTCTCCGGGAGATTTCACTGGATAGACTTTTTTCCGTAAGTGAGGGTTTCTCGACCTCCGCGCTGTTGGCATCTCGGGCAGGATGGTTCACTGTGGTGTCGGCTGTCTTGCGCGCCCTAGGATACTTAGCGGCATCTGTGGCTTCTGTCCACGGGATGCCAGGAGCGCCCTCCGAGTGGTCATGTCAATCTGAAATGTCCCCAGGACTCCCCTGGTGGTCCCGTGGGGTCCCGTGGTTACGAATCCCCCTTCCGATGCAGGGGAACACGGGTCTGACCCCTGTCCCAGGAAGATTTCACATGCTGCGGAGCAACTGAGCCCGTGCAGCACCAACCGCTGAGCCCAGGGGCCCCGGGTGCCCAGGGGCCGTGCTCCTCGACGAGAGAAGCCACAGCGATGAGAAGCCTAAGCACTGCGGCCAGAGAGGAGCCCCTGCCCCAGACAACTGGAGAAAGCCTGTGCTCAGCCCGGAAGACCCAGAGCGGCCAAGAATAAATTAATCAATTAATTAAAAAAATCAAGATGTCGCCAAGTGTCCCACTGAAGGCAAAATCACCCCCTTGCCCCATTGAAACTGCCATTGAAACCGCTGACCTTCGTCGGGCAGTTCTGGGGCTCCCTGCGTCCTCCCGCAGTGAGGGGCCCATCACAGGAGACCCCACAAAGCAGGATGTGGGATGTGCCAGCGGCCCGTCCCTGGATGCAGGTGGGCCGGCCCCTTCCTCCTCCTGGGAGACCGAGGAATGGGGTGTGTAAGGGCATAAGCTCTGGGGTCCCCTCTGTGCCACTGCTCCCACGAGACTCGGGCAGCCCCCCCTCCCCCGGGGTCTTGCTCGGCAGGCACGTAGTGACTCAGGGATTGAAGGTGGTAATATCAGCCCTTCTGGGGCTATTGTACAGATCAAGTGCTCAAGCCATATGCCCCTTGATGACTGTTTTACCATGGCAACTGGATTTTTTTTCCCTCTTTGGGCACAAGGGGTGGCTGACCCTGGGTTCTTCCCCAGTGAGATCCTTAACACAGGTGGTTTTTAAAAGGGCACTTCCGGTCACCTTCAGGACCAGCGGCCACCGGCAGACTGAACGGTGGTCCAGGACGTCTCCTGGCGCATGGTGGCTTCTGAATGGCTCTCTGGTCCTACCGTCTCTGGTCGCTGAACGCGCTGCGTTGCTGTGGTTTCAGGGCAGCCCACCGCGAACGCCACAGCCCCAGAGGACCTTGCACAGCACCCAGCCTGTGGTCACCTGCCCTGCAGGCTCATGGTGAGCTGCCTGGGCTCCCGTCCCCGCACTGACCCTCATGAGCCCGGTCACCTGGCACATGCCCACCTGTCTCCCAGAACCCGTTTCTCCCTCTGCTGAGGAGGACCAGTCAGAGCAGAAACCTTCGGCGACTTTATCAAAAGAACGACAGAGATAACTTGACAAGCTCTGAGTACAGGAGGCATAATAAGCACTAATCCTTAGTATTGTCCTTATTATTATTAATAATTGAACTTTACGAGCACAAAGATGGCAGAAAGCTCGCTGTATTCACCTGGTTGGTTTCATGCGTCGTCTCTCACCCTTTTGGAGGTAAATGTCTCCCAGGGAAGTTGCTTGGGAAAGACATCTTAGAAGTGGACAGGCTTTGTGTTCCCCAGCCGTATGTGGATGGGGAGGTTCAGTAAGGGAGAAAGAGAGACCCCCCCACCCCCGCCACCTTCCCCACCCACAGGCCTTCCCAAGCCCCGACGGAGGCCGTGGCCAGCCCTGGGGGAGGCTCTGCAGGCTTGTGAAGGGAGATGCTCATCGGGGCAGCCCTCGAGAAGCTGAATCCACGGGGATGGTGGGGTTAGGGGAGCTGGCTGAACTTGGCTGAGGACCAGCTTGGGGATGAACCTGCACCCCTTCCCTCCCTCTGAGGGGTCTCGGGGAGTCGGTGGGGACCGGGGATCTGTAGGGCGAGGGGTCTGGGTTGGAGTCCCTTCGCCCCTCCCGTCCCCTTTAAGGAAGGCGGTCAGCTCCCACTTGTTAACACCAGGGCAGTGCCCAGAGATGGGATACAGGCGCGTGTGAGAGCTGGGCTCCGGTCAGGGCTGACCTCCCAGCGCTGGACTCTCTTCACCGCCTCCTTCCTCCCCTTCACCGTCGCCTCTTTCTTCCTCCGCTTCTTCCTCTCCCTGCACCTCCTCATCTGTCTCCTGGCTTGGCTGTTTCGGCTACGGAAAGACAGCAGAGACTCGTTGGTGGGGGGCAGGCCTTCCTCGCATCGGGACGTTAACCTCTGAGCCCGGGAATGCCTGGCACCCAGGAGGCCATGTAGCCAGCGCCACGGCCTCAGGGACTGAGAGGGCACTCGGCTCCAGCGGGCATGGATGGCAGGCACCTGCTGCTTGCTGCCTGGGCGGCCATGAGCTACCTCCCCCGGGATTCCTTGGCCCCCTGCCCTAAAGCCAGGTGTGATTCCTTCAGGGCAGTGGCTGGGATTAGAAATAATTCAGGTGAGGACCCAGCAGATGATTCTCTGTTCTGACTCCGGCACGTCTGGCCAAGTGCAGAGACGCAGAGATGCGCAGGAAGCCTGCGGCGAGCAGCAGAGGGAGGGGGCCAGGCTCAGTGAAGCGTAAGCCCTTCTGAGAGTCAGTGTCTCCATCCAGAGTGCTCCAGCCGCTGTGGGGAGCACATTCAGAGTACAGCAGGCACGGAATCAGTGGCCGCATTGCACTTTGTCTGCAGACCTTCTGGAGGGCCCAGCGTGGACGGCTGGGGGGAGGCCTGGGCTATGGGGTCAGAAAGCCTAGACTCCAGTCTCGCCTTGATGCCCCCCACCTCTGCCCCAGATCACCGGATGGTGTGAGAATAAGGCTGCCCAGATCCGACTATTTCCAGATGCAAAATGCACCCACAGAAGTCACCACCTGTCTCGAGACGCAGCGACAGGGAGACAGATGCGGGGAGCAGTCATGAGATGGACCCGGCGGCTCTTTTGCATGCTCACCCACCTTCGGACCTGGCCACTGCCTTACTGCCTGAGGACTGGCCACCCAGCCCCTCTTGCTGCTGGGCGCTGGCTCCATGGGCCGGTGATGGCCTCACCCCTGCTCCAGCACTCTGTTGTCACAGTCTCGAACTTCTCAATACTTTTCTTTTTTGGGCTGAGTGGCATGTGGGATCTTAGTTCCCTGACCAGCGATAGAACCTGCAGCCCCTGCAGGGGAAGCATGGAGTCTTAACCACTGGATCCGCCAGGCAAGTCCCTTGAGCTGCTCTGCGCGTTTTCCTTCCTCCCCTAACAAGGCAGCCAATCTTGCCGACAAGGGCAGACGCTGCTCCACGCTCACTTGTTCTCCCTGGCACACTGGGCTTTTACTCTTTCGCATCTTAGCATCTTATCCCTGGGCCCCTGAAGGTAATGGTCTAGGCAGACCACATCTTTTCCTTCCTCTGCCCCCTGGTACCCAGAAGGGCCTGGAAGGTGACCAGACACCGCCTTCCTCACTCAGCCTCCTTCTGTTCCAGATGGAATGAAGGAATTAAGACGTGAAGTGACCAGCCCAGGCGACACAGCTAGAAAGTGCTTTGGCACAGGGCCACGGCTGGATGCCGCTGTCTGGTCGACTCTAAGTTGGGCCAACTCTTTTGCGTGGATGGCCGAGCTCAGGACCAGTCTCACCCCCTCATGCCAGGTGGGGTCACCACGGACCTCACAGCCCCCTCTGCACCCTCCAGGCCTCCAGGCCCCCTCTCCTTTCATGGCTCATGTAGCCCTGGGTCCTCATCCAGTTGGTCACTTGCATGGAGTTCAAGGTGCCCTCTGGGGTGTGGGCAGAGGATTCCGAGAAGCTCAGGGAGCCGAAAGCCTGTTTGGAGACTTAGAATTCCCCAGGAGGAAGGAAGTCACTCTCCCCATTTGCCAGATGGACAAAGGAAGGTCCGCCTGGTGGGGCCACTTTCTTGGAGCCGCGCAGGAGGTCAGAAGGCAGGCAGCCGGGGCCCCGTGGCTCCCTCCCGTCCAGCCCACCCCGAGCCCCCGCGCGAGGCCCCTACAGGTTTGGGCTGCTTCTTCATGGCTTCCGCCTCCTTCCTCTTCAGCTCCGTGAAGATGATGTCGAAGAACTCCTCCTCGGCCTTGGTGACCAGCTCCTCCAGGTTCAAGATGGGCGGCTCGTCCCTCAGCTCGTCGTCCCGGCCCTCGGCCTTGCCCTTCTCCTTCAGGCGCATCTCGCGGTGCCTCGCCTCCAGGATCTTCTCCCGCCGCATCTCGCGCTCGAATATCTGGGGGCACAGGGACAGGGAGGCCATGGTAGTGGCGGGTGGTCGGCCCCGGCTCCCAGCGCAGGGGGGCCAGCGGGCTCCCATCACTCTGCTCAAGGCAGCCCCACAGAGCCCTGCTCCCGGCTGATGGCAAGAAAGCGGGGGCTAAATACTGGAGCTGGGAGGAGGGGAGCAGGGATGCCAAGTCACGCAGTTCCAAGGAGTACCAAGCGCCTGACGCCGGTGTGAAGCATGCTCTCTGGGGGTGTGCAAGACGGTGTCCCTGGACCCCCAGAGGACCAGCTCAGTGGTGGGACTGCACACCAGGCGGAGCCAGGAGGGCCTCCCAGGATCTCAACACCAGGGCGTTTCAACCCCTCTGGGTACCCCATGGCTCTGGGGAGGCGTCTTCAGGACTCCCGGCCAGGGCGACGAATCTCAGCGCCCCAGCACCCCCTTCCCCCGAGCAGTCCCTTCTAGCTGCTTCACCATTGGTATCAGCTAAGTCTTCCTCAGACAGGCTCGGCTGCCCCAAATGTATACTGTTTACAACTAGACAAAAAGACCGAGTCACACCGCTTGGATCTGCAGCTGAAGAAACCTGAAGCCTGGAGAAGTCAAGAGACTTGCTCAGGGCTGCTGGACTTCCTGAGTGGTGAAGCCTGGGCAGGTTCAGACACGGCCAATACCCATTTCTCAGGCCCGTTCCCTGACCCACCCCCGAATGTCCACCCGCTTCCCAGGAGGCAGTGGAAGCGCGTCTGCCCTTCGCTGACCGGCCCGCTCGGCCGGGGGCCAGGCCAGGACCGGAGCCAGTGTGCCCGCCTCGCCGGGGGCCCGCACCTACCGAGGAAGCCGTGTTCTTCTCATTTCTCTGGAGGGTGCACAGCCCGTTGGAGACCTCCAGCAGCGTGGTCGTCCCCAGCTGGGAGCCGCAGGCGATGAAGCACCCGTTGTCTTGCACCCGGAGGCAGAAGAGGGCTTCGTCACAGACCTGCTGGAGGGCCGGGCAGACCCGCGGGAGCCACGTCACCCTCTGCTCGTCTGGTCATCTGGTACTTGGGGAGGCTTAGGCCGGCAGCCCCATTCAAACACCCCTGGGGACTTCCCCGACCGATAGGGACCCCAGCCTCAGCCCACAGGAGGGCGTCCACACCCTAAAGTCGGTTGCAAGACCCTTCACTCCAGCCTCATCTCCCACCGTACCCCGCCCACCACACCCACCCCCTCAGTCCGGCCTCACTTCTTTCCTTTTTTTTTAGTGGCCACACAGACAGGCATGGGGATCCTAGTTTCCTGACCAGGGATCGAACCTGTGCCCCCTGCATTGGAGGGCAGAGTCTCAACCACTGGACTGCCAGGGAAGGCCCTCCAGCGCCCCTTTCATTCTGCAGTTTCCCCAGCCCCGCTCTTTCCCTGCAGGTCTCTGCCCCGCCTCTGCTGATAAGATAAGGCTGGCTCAGCTGGGAGGCTCGGCTCGGCCCAGGCTTGGCCAGAACAGGCCTGGCGGGAGGAAAGGCCAGGCTTCTGAGGGCGTGGATGCACCGGGAGGGGGGTGCACGTGACCTTCAGGCTGAGGGCAGGGTCGCACTGCTTGAACACAAAGTCCCAGATGTCCAAGGTCCCGTCCATCTTGGTGGTGAAGAAAACCGCCGGCCTCACGGGGCTCCAGGCGCCATCAGTGAGATAAGCCATGTGGTACCTGTAGGGAGCCAGGACCTCCGGTCAGGGACCACGGAGGGAGTGGGATGCAGGGAGAGCCTGCTGAGCCAAGACCCTGCTCATCCAGCCCCTCCCCGGCTCCTGGGTCTCAGCCTGGAAGTTCTTCCTGGTGTCTGACTTCTGGCCGTGCCAGCCTCACCAGCCACGGTTCACAGTTTGCACTGCAAAGGGCTCTGGTGTTTCTCTATACCTAACTCAAGGGCACAGGCCTGGGCCCGGTCCCCCGGCCATGAGACTCACTTGAAAAGGAGTTGGAGGAAGGAAAATCTGCCCAGAAACGTTCACACTATTCAGATGAAGAGAGGGCTATACTGCCTACTTGATTTAACCTTGATTTTCAAAGATTTCTACAGCAAAAAATGGAACTGGACCCTTATGTTACATACAAAAATGAACTCACAATGAACTGAAGACTTAAACATATGATCTGAAACCATAAAGCTTCTAGAAGAAAACATAGAGTAAAAGTTCCTTGACAGTGGCCTTGGCAATGAATGTTTGGATTTGGCACCAAAAGCATAAGCAGCAAAAGCAAAAATAAGTACGTGGGATTGTATCTACTTAAAAAGCTCCTGCAGAGCCAAGGGAACAGTCAACAGAATGAAAAGGCAACCTAAGGAATGGGGGGAAATATTTGCAAACCAGATATCTGATAAAGGTTTAACACCCCAAATAGATGAGGAACTCGTACACGTCAATGGCACAACAAAACAAAACAACCCAATTAAAAAAGCGGGCAAAGGACATGGACAGACATTTCTTCAAAGACGACAAAGAAACGGCTAACAGGTACGTGAAAAGATGCTCGACATCACTAATCAGTGGAGGAAGATAACCAAATCCACAGTGAGATATCACCTCACACCTGTGAGGACGGCTACATTATTAGAAAAGCCAAAGATGAATGTGGGTGAGGATGTGGAGGAACGAGAACCCTTGTGCACTGATGGTGGGAATGCAAATTGGTGCGACCACCGTGGAAAACAGTATGGAAGGTCCTCAATCCTGTTTCTGGGTCTTTTTTCTCTTTCGGCTGCGAAGCATGTGGGATCTTAGTTCCCTGACCAGGGATCGAACCCACATCCCCTGCACTGAAAGCACAGAGTCTTAACCCCTGGACTGCCAGGGAAGCCCCCCGTTTCTGGGTCTTTATCCAAAGGAATTGAAGGCAGGATCTTTAAGAGACACCTGCCCCCCTTCCATGCTCACTGCTGCATTCTTCACAATTGTCAAGATATGGAAACAAGCTCAATGTCCATCAGCAGACAAGTGGGCAGTTTGAAGCTGATTCCCTTTCTGAAGTCGCTGAATCAAGCTCTTTCCTAGCATTGGCTCGGATGTTTGGAGAGAAATGTTTTCTCCGTTTTTATGGGTGGAGACACAGAGGCTCAGAGCCCCCCTGGGCTGGGCCAGGCCCCCCTGTCCCGTCCAGCCCCGGCACCCCTCTCCCACCTCAATTTTCCCCTCACTTGGTCCACATGATGGACGACTCCCGGCTGTCCTCTGACCAGATGCGGGCGGTCCAGTCGCCGACGGTCAGGAAGTTCTTTGGGTAGAACGGGTTTCTCTGCAGGGCATAGATGGGGCCATGGTGGCCTGAGAAGGTGCACACGATCTTCTCAGCCGGCGTCTTGCCCTTGCGGTTGCAGGAGATGACGACGCCTTGCTCCGTGCCCACCATGAACTTGGTTGGCTGTGGAGGGGGTGATGCGTGAGTGGAAGGCGCCAAGAAACGTCAGCTCAGGGTTAAGCTGGCAGGGAGAGCGGCTTTCCAGGGCCAGAGCGGTGGGACCAGCGGGGTGGGGGCCCAAAGGTGCCGAAAGTGCCTTTGGTTTAAGCCTCTGCTTGAGCTGTGCCCCGCCCCTTTTGGGGGGCCGCCCCCACTGTTGGTCAGCTTGAGCAGATCCCACCCTTCTTTAGCACCTGCTCAAGGGCCCCACGAGTGATGAAGCCCCCCCCAGTCATCTGCTCCCTAGAGCTGCATCACCAGCCCCTCACGCATCATGTGAGCACCGAGCATTTTGCCAAAAAAAGATCCTGAATGTCTGTTTACACACGAAGTTAATGACTGAATGAACACTGTGACCCATGAGTCCAGGAGAGCCGCCTCCAGCCTCCGGCTACTACTCACTGCAAACCCGGCTTCATTGTACACCCATGTCTAATGATTGTTGCTGGACTTTTTTGGTTGTTTGCTCTTTGCTTTGTTTTTTAAAATGTATTTGGCTGTGCTGGGTCTTCGTTGGGGCATGCAGGATCTAGTTCCCTGACCATGGATTGAGCCTGGGCTCTGCGTTGGGAGTTCCGAGTCTTAGTCACTGGACCACCAGGGAAGTCCCTCCATAGCATCTTTACTCACAACAGCTAAGAGGTAAAAGCCACCCAAGTGTCCGTATGAGTGGAAAAACAAACCGTGGTCTGTTCACGCGTGCTTGTGTTAGTCGCTCAGTCGTGTCCGACTTTGTGACCCCATGGACTGTACCAGCCAGGCTCCTCTGTCCGTGGAATTCTCCAGGCAAGAATACTGGAGTGGGTAGCCATTCCCTTCTCCAGGGAGTCTTCCTGACTCAGGGATCGAACCTGGGTCTGCTGCACTGCAGGCAGATTCTTTACCATCTGAGCCACCAGGGAACCCCGGTCTATTCATACAATGCGATACTATTTGGCCTCCAAAAAAAAAAAAGAAAAGGAAAATTCTGCCATGTGCCACACTGTGGATAAACCTTGAGAGCGTTGTGCTAAGTGAAAAGAGTCCGTCACAAAAAGAATTCACTGAAGTGAATGGGTACCCGGAGGAGTCAATTTCATAGAGACAGAAAGTCAAAGGGACTGAGGGAAGGGGAAGATGGGGAGTTAGTTGATTAAAAGATACAGAGTTTGTTTTGCAAGATGAAAAAGTTCTCGTTCTGGAGAGCCCACAGTGTAAATATACTTAACACTACTGAACTGCCCACTTAAGAATGGTTAAAGTGGAGACTTCCCTGGTAGTCCAGGGGTTAAGAATTCACCTTGAGTGCAGGGGACACGGGTTCAATCCCTGGTCAGGGAACTAGGATCCCACATGCTGTGGAGCAACCGAGCTCACGAGCCACAACTAGAGAGTCGATGTGCTGCGATGAGCGACCCCACTCGAGGCAACGGAGATCCCGCGTGCCGCAACTGAGGCCTGACGCAGCCAAATAAATAGTTTTTTAAAAAAGAATGGTTAAGGTGGTACATCTTACATTAGGTGCTTTTAAATTTCTTTTTTTTTTTTTTTTTTTTTTACCACAATTAAAGAGAACGGCTGGGCTACAAATGGAGGGCCTGCTTGCTTAGTTGCTCAGTCGTGTCGGATTCTTTGCGACCCCATACTGTACTCGCCAGACTCCTCTGTCCGGAGGATTCTCCAGGCAAGAACACTAGAGTGGGTTGTCATCTCCTCCTCCAGGGGATCTTCCCGACCCAGGGATCAAGCCCACGTCTACTGTGTCCCCTGCATTGGTGGAGGATTCTTTATCTGCTGAGCCATCGGGGAAGTCCCATAAATGGGGTGGGGGGGCGTTAAAGGAAAATGAAGAGAAAAAGCTTGAGAGGCCCAGAAAAGTAAGGAAGAACGCCAGTTCCAGGGCCCCTCGGTGGGGGTGAGAGTGGAGAGCCCCACCCTGCAGCCAGAGCCCTGGGTTTGAGTCCCAGCTGCTCCCTGCTCTGGAGCACGTGACTCACCTTCCCACTAAAGACTCATTTTGTTTATCTGCAAAGTTGGGATAATGCTAATCCCATTAGCTTGCAAGACGGTCATGGGTGATTACACAAGCTCATCGCATCAGCGGCTACAGGGGGCCAGCACATAGTGCCCACTCGGCGACAAGGCGGGGGGCAAGTGGGGACCAGCAATGGTGTGGTCACGGCGTCTAGCACTTGGCCTAGAAATCTCTGATTCCAAGACAGAACCTTTTTCTGAGTCCTCCCCACAGAGCCCGGGGCTTGGGGGGTGGGGGATGTCCAGTAAAGTTGTCGTCCACCTCCCCCACCACATTCATCCCCCAGCTTGGGGTGGGGGAGGTGCTCCCAGGGCAAGGGTGAGGTCAGAGCCTGTCCACCTCCTAAGGGCCTGGGAATGATGTCGGCCTGGAGGCAAACCAGTGACGATCCCAGGAGGGGGTCAGGCCAGGAGCCGTCCGGGAAGGTCATTTTATTGCTTTGGAGGGAATCTTCATTTGAGCTTCCAGAAGCCTCCCTCCTTGGACACATCCACATGACTGCTTTGCTGTTTCTTCTCATTATGTTTTATTTTTGGCTGTGCTGAGTCTTCGCTGTCACTCAGGTCTTTCTCTGGTTGTGGCGATCGCGGCCCACTCTTCATTGCGACGCGTGGGCTTCTCACTGCAGCGGCGTCTCTCGTGGTGGCGCACGGGCTCCAGGGCACGCGGGCTTCGGCAGTTGCAGCGGGTGAGCTCAGCGGTAGCAGCTCCCAGGCTCTAGAGCGCAGGCCCAATAATCGTGGCACCCGGGCTTAGCTGCTCTGCGGCACGTGGGATCTTCCCAGATCAGGGGTCGAACCTGAGTCTCCTGCATTGGCAGGCGGACTCCTTACCACTGAGCCACCTGGGAAGCCACTATTTCTTATTTATTTTTCTTCTATTTTTTTTAGATTATTTATTTGGCTGTGTTGGGTCTTAGGTGCAGCACTCGGGCTCAGGAGTTTCGGTGTGTGGGCTTAGCTGCCTGGTGGCATATTGGATCTTAGTTCTTGGACCAGGGATCAAACCTGCGTCTCCTGCATTGGAAGGTGGATTCTTAGCCACTGGATCACCAGGGCTCTGCTCTGCAAAGCCCTCTGCTTTGCAGTTTCTTTACTGCTCCTCCTTAGTTACTAAATGCCATCTGTGATCAATTTGCCCAGGAGCCTCCTCTCATCTCATTTTCCTCTCCAACACCTCCTCTTCCCCCGCACGGGGTGAGCTGCCAGCCCAGGGCCCCACATGAGGACATGAGTCAGGTACAGAGCAGAGCCTGGGGTCCGGATGCTAATCCTGGACAGGGCTCTTCTTACAGCATGGAGCATCTCTGGAATCCCGTGCAGTCAGAAGGCTCGCCTTCTGATCAGCGGGGACACTGGCCAAATGGGAACTCGGTGAATTAAAGGGGCTTTCTGCCTCTACTCTGCTGCCCCCTGCTGGAAAGTGGTTGCAAAGACTACACAGGTCTAGGAGGACCACAGAGGACCATCCAGAGCACAAGGTAAGAAGCAGCCTGGGGCCCACGAGCGTCTGATACAGCAGCCACGGGCCTGCCCTCGGCTCTGGCTGCCCCGGCCATGGAAGGTGGGAAAGGGAGGGCAGGGGACACCCACCAGAGTGGACTCGAACTCCAGGGAGATGGCCCCCAAGGCGTTCTCCAGATGCTCCTTTTTGGTGATGTCCATGATGACGACCTCGGTCGGCTCGCTCAACTTCCGGATGTCCCACCACATGACCTGATGGGAGGAGGAGCCGACTTTGAGGCCTGGAGTCCCACAATTCTTACCCCCTCCACCTTCCCAGGGCCAGACACTGGGTGTCAGACACCCAGCAACCGAGGGAACAGGCGTGTTTTGAGAATTGCTCTTCTGGTCCATGGTCCTGGCTGATCGTCAGTCCTGGGCAAGGTCCCTAAAATCCAGAAGCAGGCGGCCTCACCACAGACCTACTGAGTGAAAACTGCCAGGTGTGGGCCCTGGAGTCTGTATCCTTAAAGACCCCTCACAATATGGCAATATATAGCAACATTCAAAACGCACATATGCTTTGACCCAGAAATTCCACTGCCAGGAACGTATGTGTATGCACTGTGTTTGCGCATGCTTCATGTGTATGCGGTAATCTATATGCAAATACACTCTGTGCAGAAAGACAAGTATCGTATATTAACGCATATATGTGGAATCTAGGGAGAAAATGGTACAGATGAGCCTATTTGAAGGGCAGGAACAGAAATGCAGGCGTAGAGAAGGAACGTGTGGGCATTGGCAGGGAAGGGGAGAATGGGACGAACTGGGATAAATGCGCTGCCGCGTGTAAACTAGATAGCTGGAGGGAACCTGCCAAATAGCACAGGACGCGCAGCTTGGTGCTGTGCTGACTTCGGCGGGTGAGCTGGAGGGAGGCTCGAGAGGGAGGGGAGATATGTATCCATATGGCGGAGTCACTCTGTTGTACAGCAGAAGCTAACACAGCATTGTAAAGCAATTATACTCCAACAAAAAAATTCAACCCCTCCAACACACTCTTGGCTACATTTTTGGTAACTACAAACTATTAAAATCCACTTAAATAAATTACAGCATATCCATAATTTATTAAGTCCTTAACAGGCAGGGGGCAGCACTTTATGAAATACAAAAACATCTTTGAGACATGCCGAATGAAAAACATCAAGTGCAAATCAACGTGCAAGGTGCGCAGGAAGAGTGCAGAGACGCACACGTGTGCTTTGTATGCGGACACCGAGCCTGGAGGCAGACGGAGAGGCTGATGTAAGTGGGCGCCACAGGAAGGGGGACTGGGAGGCTGCAGGCAGTGGGGGAGGACGGGGGACTGGGAGGCTGAAGGCGGCGGGAGGACGGGCTTCACCGCCTGCCCTCCTGTACCTTTAGGCTTGTGTTCCACACGCATCTTTACCTACTGCTCAGTTTTACAATGAAATGCAAAAGGAAACATCCCGATGGGGGACCGTGTGACCGCTGCTGCTCCCCACTCCCTGCCCCTCCAGCGCTCGTACCTGACCGTCCGTAGATGCCGAGAAACACTCTGTGCCCGTCTTCGACTGCAGCCAGATGGTGCCGTACACGGGGTCTCGGTGGCTGAACTCGATGGTGGACAGCTCTGCCACCAGGCTGCCCTTCCGCGTGTCCCAGCAGGCTGGCGGGGAAGGAGACGAGGGGGTAGTGGGTGCTGGCGGTACAGGCTTCCTGTCTTAGCGCAGGGAGCACGGGATCGGGGGATGCTGCTTGTCTTGGTTTGACAGATACGGGGCTTTTTTAAGAATCAGGGCTAAGTTCAAACCAGCCTGAGTTTCCTACTAGCCCCTGAAGCTCACTTCATTCATTCCATCAGGGCCCCTAACATGTAGTGAGCATCACACTGGGCCCTGGGGAAGCCACTGGGACTCAGACAGGCACAGTCCTTAGGAGACGGGAAGGGAAATCTGCCAAGTTACAGCCTGTGTTGTGATTGCTCCAGGGGGAGACAACAGGGAGGCAGTCAGGGAAGGCTTCCTGGAGGAAGTGAGGAGGAACTAAGATCGAGGAGGAGCTTCAGGATGGAGGGAGGCAGGGAAAGAGAGAGGAGCACCTCCATCCTGGGGAAAGTAAAAACACTTAGGCAAATCTCTCCTGTTGCATCCATTCATCCCCTTTTCACCTCTGTACCTCTGCTGCTGCTGCCTGGAAAAGAAACTCACAGAGGGAGATTATCCTTTCTTTGGATTCATTATTAGGACTTCATCTCTTCTGCTTTACCAAGAAAGACTCAACGCTTATCTATATATATTTTTCTGTCCTGATGGATTCTGTCTTCATTTTCCCACGAGTGTATGGTGAGGACCCACCCTGTTACTCAGAGCTGTTTCTAGGAAAGCTGGTTTTGTAATACAACAACAGAAGTCCATGATCCATAAATCTCGATTTATGGAATCCAAGTCTAAGGCATTTGGCTCTGCACCAGTCTGGCCCAGAAACGGGTTTTCTTAGCTCACTTTGCTCTGCTCCGGCAAAGCAGTGCTCAAGGGCAGGTCCCACTGTGTCTTTCTCATAGACAGCAGAGCCCAAGAGCCTGGGCTGGTCTGGCTGGCAGAGAAAACCACTGAAAGGGGTTAGGAGTGATGAGCGAGGCAGGGCTCCTGAATAAACCATGGCCAAGTGACTCCGTTTCTGTCTTTCAGAGCGCCAGCACCCAGATAAAGTTGCAGGGAGATTGATGGGCTTCCCTGGTGGCGCTAGTGGTAAAGAATCCGCCTGCCGGTGCTGGACATATAAGAGATACGGGTTCGATTCCTGAGTGGGGAAGATCCCCTGGAGGAGGGCATGGCAACCCACTCGAGAACTCTTATCTGGAGAATCCCATGGACAGAGAAGCCTGGCGGGCTACAGTCTATGGGGTCACAAAGCATCGGACACGACTGAGCGACTAACGCTTTCACTTGATGGGAATCCACTTCTATTTCATCACAGAGGGGCTCCCTGGAGGTGGGGGCAGCAGGTCTAAGAGGGAGGTCAGAGGTCTCAGGAGGCCAGGAGGCATCCTGATCACGTAGAGTTTCTGGGAAGTTTCCCAGCCCTTCTGGCTCCTACTCCTGGACAGAAGGGGACCCCTCATCATGCCTGGTTGAGTCCGGCCTGGGGCGCAAACAGGAGGATTAAGAGTTTGGCTATTTCAAGGCCAGGGGTGGCCGGAAGGCAGGAAACTTCAGGGCCATGGAGACGGGTTTCTTCTGAGTTCACATGGGATCGAAACATCAGTTTTCTGGGTGTCACACCAGCAAAAATAGCAGAGCGAGGACCTCTGAGAATTCTCTCTTCCATAAAAGCCATGAGAATGTTGGCAAAATCGATGATCAGAATCAACTTTTTCAGAACTCCGGAAATTAGCCAAAGGCTGGCAGCAAATCAGAGTGTTTATTCAAGAAAAATAGCTGAATCTTGATAAGAACAGTAAGTTTTGTTGCATTTTGGCTTGCCCCAGTTAAGATGCTATAATCTCCGGTTCTATGATAGCCTTGAAAAATAACTCTCTGCCTTCCTGTTAAAAACCCAATATCTTGGCAGCCACAGGATGGAGCAGAATGGAGCTGGAGCTCTTTCAAAGTCTCCTATTCAAAGAGTTGTCACTGTTTGACCTGTCTAGTGGTTCCCTGGAAGACCTCCTCCCCGTTTGCAAAGTTGTCTGTATTCAGCTTGACTCAGAGCTTGCCCAGGGAAAAGGGTCTTTTTAACAAGTCTGTCTTGAAAATAATTAAAATTGCAGGCAACTGATTAACTTTGCAGTGTCCGGAAGTGGTGGATAACAGGTGGGGCAAACAGCAGGCTAGCCGAAAAGCTTCAAAGGAAAAGCCGGAGAGTGAGCTGTCCATAGGGGCTTTGAAGAGCTCTGACGTGTTCCCGGGAAACTAGAAGCTCCCGGGGCTGTGCGCACACCTTTGCTGTTGCTGTTCAGTCATGTCTGACTCTTTGTGACCCCGTGAACTGCAGCACACCAGGCTTCGCTATTTCCTTCACTATTCACTTCCTTCACTATTTCCCAGAGGTTGCTTAAACTCATGTCTGTTGAGTTTGGCACTGGCATCACCATGCCATTCAACCATCTCATCCTCTGTCGCCCCCTTCTCCTCCTGCCCTCAATCTTTCCCAGCATCACTGTCTTTTCCAATGAGTCAGATGCTCACATCAGGTGGCCCAAGTATTGGAAGAACTGGGAGGCCCTCAGCTCTCACCTCTGGCTGACCTGCAGGCTCGGTGGGGCGGCTAAGGCCAAACTGACAACTGCCCGGCTATGTGCTGAAAGTGTGCTCAAACGCGCACAGAGGCTTCCAGGAAAGTCTGCAAGAGTTTTTGGCCGTAGATGGCAACAAGCAGGAAACATTCATCTCAAATGCACATGGAATATTCTCCAGGACAGATTCCATAAAACAAGTCTCAACAGATTTTTAAAGACTGAAATCACAAAAGGTATCTTGTCTTACCATAATAGAATAAAACTAGAAATACCAGTAACTGAAGGAAAAGTGGAAAGTTTACAAATATATAGAAAGCAAACAACATATTTCTAAATAACCCATGGGTCAAAGGAGAAATCAAAGGGAAATTAGAAAATACAAAATGCACGAATATGGAAATACAACATACAAAAACTTAGTGTAGCTAAAACAGTGCTCAGAGGGAAATTATAACTTTAAACATCTGTATGTTTAAAAATCTCAAATCGATAATCTAACCTTCTACTTTAAGAAATTTAGAAAAAGAAGAACAAGTTAAACCCAAAGTAAGCAGAAGGAAGGAAATAATAAAGATTAGGGTGGAAATAAATGAAATGGAGAATAAAAACCAACTTAGAAACATCAATAAAATAAAATATAAAGTTGGTTCTTTGAAAAGAAAACAAACTTTACCAACCCCTATCTAGACTGACCAAGTGAAAAAAAAGAACACTCAAATTACTAAGATTAGGAAAGAAACAGGAGACGTTACTGCCAACCGCACAGAAATGAAATGACTGTAAGAGAATGAACAATTATATCTCGACAAATGAGATTACCTGGACGAAACACAAAAATTCTAGAAAAACACAAGCTATCAAAACTGATCCAAGAAGAAACAGAAAACACGAGAAGACCTGTCACACATAAAGAGGTTGAATTTTCTCTTTTAACACCAGCAATAAGGAAAATCCTCGGACCAGACGGCTTCATTGGTGAATTCTACCCAATATTTAAGGAAGAATGAATATCAACTCTTCACAAACACTTTCAAAAAAAAAAAAGAAGAGGAAGAACCACTTCTCCACTCACTCTGTACGGCTGGTATTACTCACACTCATTATCATATATAAGGGCTTCCCAGGTGGCCCTAGTGGTAAAGAACCCACCTGAAATGCAGGAGACACAAGAGATGCAGGATCTAACCCTGGGTTGGGAAGATCCCCTGGAGAAGGAAATGGCAACCCGCTCCAGTATTCTTGCCTGGAGAATCCCATGGACAGAGGAGCCTAAAGAGCTGCAGTCCATGAGGTCGGAGGGACAGGACCGAGCGACTTGGCACACATTACCCACCGTGTCAGGTA
This sequence comes from Bubalus kerabau, assembly GCF_029407905.1. Taxonomy (NCBI): domain Eukaryota; kingdom Metazoa; phylum Chordata; class Mammalia; order Artiodactyla; family Bovidae; genus Bubalus; species Bubalus kerabau. The sequence continues at coordinate 6,886,198 of NC_073627.1, read as the reverse complement.
GCCTGTCCTGACCGCCTCTCCCGAGATGGAGCTCCCCAGTGATGTCACCAGCCTTTGCCTCTAGTTGCCTTAGCCTGGCTCAGGGAATGCTGTGTGCTTAGTCGCTCAGTCGTGTCTGACTCTTTGCGACCCCATGGACCGTAGCCCGCCAGGCTCCTCTGTCCGTGGACTTCTTCAGCCAAGAACACTGGAGTGGGTTGCCATGCCCTCCTCCAGGGGATCTTCCCCACCCAGGGATCGAACCCATATCTCTCCCATTGCAGGCAGATTCTTTACCGTCCAAGCCACCAGGGAAGCCCTGGTCCAGGGCAGGTGCAGTAAATGTTCCTTGACTTTACTCGACCTGTACTTTTTCTTAACTTCTAATTTTGAACGAACTTCAGACTCACTTGAACTTTTACAAATGAAGACACTGCTGCTGCTGCTGCTAAGTCGCTTCAGGCGTGTCCAACTCTGTGCAACCCTATAGACGGCAGCCCACCAGGCTCCCCCGTCCCTGGGATTCTCCAGGCAAGAACGCTGGAGTGGGTTGCCATTTCCTTCTCCAATGCAGGAAAGTGAAAAGTGAAAGTGTAGTCGCTTCAGTCGCGTCCGACTCTTTGCGACCCCATGGACTGCAGCCTACCAGGCTCCTCCATCCATGGGATTTTCCAGGCAAGAGTACTGGAGTGGGGTGCCATTGCCTTCTCCGGAAGACACTGATGAGGCAGCAACAAAACTTGTCTCACCTTGACGCCTGAAAGCTTCAGGAAGTACCCCACCACCCCGACTTTGTCCTCTACAGCAAGCCTGGTCTGGCAGGTGGACCCTGGCTGGACCGCAGCGGAGCCTCGCTGCCTCAGAGCCCGGGAGAGGTTGGTTAAGCACCCGGGTGGTGGTGGGGGGGGCCTTCCTTACCGATCTGCCCATTGTAGCAGCCTGCCAGGAGCACGTGGGAATCTTTGGGGTTATACTCCAAGGTGACAAGAGGAGAAGACGGCTTTAGGGTGATTTCTGGCCTGTTGGGGTTTTCTATAAGGCAGAAAAAAATATATATATATATATATACTACCAGACCTGGAAAGAAAAGGACAGAGTCAAACAATTCAACCCCTAGTCCAGGTCGGGGGCAGTGGGGCAAAGCTAGGAAGCCCCTCTCCGGGCTGCAACCTCTGGTCCTCAGTGACCAGCCTCTAGCCCTAGAGGTTCTTCTACAGATGTTTTTTTTGGGAATCAAGTGTGTGTGTGTGTGTGACTGTCATTCTACTCCATCTCCCAGGTCAGTATAAAATGAGGTTTTGACCCTAGGGCTTTTACAGAACGCTAACTCTCCCGTGATTTCTGTGAACCAGTTGCCCTGTGTGTACAGCAGAGAGAATGATGGAGGGACAATAATGTCAGCCCACGGGGGGCAGTAAGAGTTCGCTGAGCGGCTCAAAAGTGGAAAGTGCTCGCTCCGTGCTCGGCTCCCACACCGCTACCAAGAGCTAATGTTCATTTTCACAATGACAGCGACGAGCGACGTCTGAGAGCGTGGAGCCCCCGCCCCCTGCCCCCTGACAGGCTATGCCTGTGCAGTGAGCCCCTTTGTCCACTGTGGTCCCCGCTCCCGGGTGGACACACTGCCCTACTGGCCAGAAATTAGGGACAAGTGCCCGGCAGGCAGGACAGGGGGGTCCCCTTCCCTCCCCCCGGGTCCCTTCTCAGACTGCTGGGGACTCTCTGATACGCTCTTCAGGGGCCCAGAGTTGGGACTCCAGGTCTGGTCTTGAATGCCCTGATTCAGGATCCGGAAATGAAGGGAGTTCCTGCTTCTGCTGTGGCTTCACTTGACTGCATCTGAACCCAGGCAGGGACAGGACAAGACGTTGGCTTCCTCCAGGCTCCTGGGATCCCGGCGCTGGACCAGCCCCCCGACAGGCCCGCTTCTTCCACCTCCCCCAGAGCGTTCGCTGGCCTCTGCCGGGCTCCCTCTCCTTCCCGGGTCCCCAGGCCCCTCTGAGCCTCACCCAGGTCCCAGATGTACGATTCGTTGCTCATGCCCTCGGGTGCCCGTTGAAAGTTCAAGCAAGAATACGCCACTGCCAACTTCCTGTTGCCATCGGGATGCCAGGAGACATGTGTGGCTGGCCGCTTAATTTCCTGGGGGTCCCTTTAGAGGAGGGCGAGAGGGCAGAAGACCAGAGTGTCTGGATCCCCAGACTTCCTATTCATATTTGCTCATTTTTTTTTCTTAAAGGAATTCAAACGTCTTTAAATATTCACTAGAAGAAATTTACTTTAAAAACAAAGCCTCTAGGACCCTTAATTGGAAAACTGATCTCACAACCACAAAGAAAACTAATAAAAAAAGAGAGAATGGAAATAAAATTTTAAATTTCGGTCTGATGTCTTCATTTGCTGAAAGTTCTGCGCCTGAGACTTGATCTCTCATTAATATTAAACTATGAGGGAAGATGAAGAATCTGGCTCTTTGGTATTTGCCCAATTGAATCAAAAACTTCTGTCCACACAAAAGGCTGCATGCAGAGGTCTACAGCAGTAGTATCTGCAACTGCCAAAACTTGGAACCAACCAAGATGCCCTTCAGTAGGTAAGTGGATAAATTGTGGTACATTCAACATTGTTATTACTCAGCATTAAAAAGTTTCCACCATGTCTTTTCATGGCTTGATAGCTCATTTCTTTTTAATGCTAAGAGAAAGAAACCGATCTGAAAAGGCTATATGTTGTGTGGTTCCAACTATATGACATTCTGGAAAAGGCACAACCACGGAGCCAGTACAAAGATCAGTTGTTACCAAGGGTTTAGGGGCAGGGAGGGAGAAATAGGTAAAATACAGGGGATTTAAAAAATATATTTTTGTTTACTTGGCTGCACTGGGTCTAAGTTGTGATACAAGGGATCTAGTTCCCTGACCGGGGATTGAACCTGGGCCCCATGCGTTGGGAGTTTGGAGTCCTAGCCACTGGGACCACAGAGGACTTTTTTTTTTAATTGAAATATGTTGATTTACAGTGTTAGTTTCAGATGTGCAGCAAAGGAAATATATATATACACATTTTTTTTCAGATTCATTTCCATTTAGGTTATTACAAGATATTCAGGGGCTTCCCAGGTGGCTCAGTGATAAAGGATCCAGCTGCTGATGCCGGAAACGAAGGAGACACGGGTTCAGTCCTGGGTCAGGAAAGTTCCCTGGAGTAGGAAATAGCAACCCACTCCAGTATTCTTGCCTGGGAAATCCCATGGGCAGAGGAGCCTGGTGGGCTACAGTCATGGGGTTGCAAAGAGTTGGACACGACTGAGCACACAAGATACTGAATATAATTCCCTGTGCTGTATAGCAGGTCCTTGTTATTTATTTATTTACATATAGTTGTGTGTATCTATTAATCCCAGACTTCCGATTTATCCTCCCCCTTTTCCCTTTTAGTAACCATTTTTTTTCCTATGTCAACACAGGGGACTTTCAGGGCAACGAAACTATTCTGTGTCTTGCCATCTATGACACCAAGAGGGAGCCCTAATGTGAACTACAGACTCGGGGTGTGCTGGAGGCTGAGCACATCCCCTCAAACCTCCTGTGTTGAAGCCTAATCTCCAGTGTGCTGGTATCCGGAAGTGGGGCCTTTGGGAGGTGATTAGGCTGTGAGGGTGGAGCCCCTATGAATGGGATCGGTGCCCTTACAAAAGAGGGTCGAGAGAGACCCTCACCCTTTCTGCCTTGTGAGTTCTCAGCAAGAAGGCGGCTGTCTCTGAATTATTAATAAAAATCGAGCCGTGAGAATTTTGAAACATCCAGTGGTCAGGACTTGGTGCTCTCTCTGCTGCAGGCTTGGATTCAATCTCTGATCAGGGAACTAAGATCCCACAAGTTTCGAGAAGCAGTTAAAAAAAAAAAGAGAGTCCTCACGAGACACAGACTCTGACCTTGCTGGCACCCTGCGCTCAGACTTGCATCCCCCAGAGTGATGAGGGATGCGTTTCAGTTGTTGGTAAGCCACCCAAGTGATAGTATTTTGAGACGGCAGCCTGAGCGGACTAAGGACAGGGCGTAACGCTGTCCTGTGTTGCGCTCTGACTGTGACAAACGTCCCACCTACGGGGTGGGGGAGGCAGGAGACGCTGCTGGGGGGAGAGGCCCTGTGGGTGGGGGGAGGATGGGCGTGTGGGAATTCTCTGTACTTTCTGATCCGTTTTGCTGGGGACTAAAACTGCTTGAGAGGCTGCTTTGGGAAAGATCCAAGGTGTTCTCCTTACTTGTTGCAAGTAATAATTCTTTCTTTCTTTGGGGAAAAAAAACAACTGCTCAAAAAAATATTAGCTCAATTTGGTGGCTCAGATGGTAAAGTTTGCCTACAATGCGGGAGACCTGGGTTCAATCCCTGGGTTGGGAAGATCTCCTGGAGAAGGGAATGGCAACCCACTCCGGTGCTCTTGCCTAGAAAATTCCATGGACAGAGGAGCCTAGTGGGCTATGGGGTCGCAAAGAGTTGGACACGACTGAACGACTTCACTTTCACTTTCAAAAAATGAAAGGGGAGAGACAATGTGTAAGAGTGAAAAAAAGATTAAAGACTTAATGGCCCCACATGTGGACTCAGAGGGGGAAGGTGGGGGCAACTGAGAGAAGAGCATTGACACACACACACCATGACTACCATGCGTAAAGGAGCTGGCAAGTGGGAGCCTGCTGCACAGCACGGGGAGCTCGGTGATGACCTAGAGGGGCGGGACTGGCGGGGGCAGAGAGCGCCAAGAAGGAGGGATGTGCGCATGCCTATGACTGACTCGCTGCATTGTGCGGCAGAAACGAACACAAGCGGTGAAGCAATTATACGCCAACGTTGAGAAAGTAAGTTGAAAGAAAAAGACGTGATGGTCCCAAGCTGACACTTTGTCATGGAAGTCATCGGAAGACATGAACAAAAGGAGGAAATGAAATAAGTTTCTGGTCGTGTGACTCATCCACTTCACTCCTCCCTGGGGGCACGGCTAGAGCAGCAGCAGCCCAGGTTGAGTCCCATCCTTGGCTGGGTCACCCACCCGCTGAGAGCCCTGAGCACGTCTCCTCCCCGGGGCCAGGTTCCTCGCCTGTCAAACGTGGAGGTTGGATGTGATGATTCCTCATGCATCAGCCCTCTCGGGTGTCCATACGTAAGGTCAGATGCTGGCAGCAGAGAAGGCGGCCCCCGCCCCGCCCTGGCCCCTCTCTTGCATGCCCATTGCTAGAAGTCTGCAGTGCCCACCAGGACTCAGCCCTGGATCAGAAGAGTCCTTGCTGGTCGTGCTCGGACTGGGTCAGACACTTTCCAGGTGGCAAAATGAATCCCCTAGAGTTGGCATTTGATGCTAGTTAGTGGCTTCCAAAGTCACAGGTTTTCTCTGCATATTCAAGAACACACACCTGCACGTATATACATACGTATACATATATGCATATATACATGCACATATACATAGGTATATTTGATTTTCTCTTTTGGCGCATAATTGCTTTTCAGCGTTGTGTTAGTTTCTGCTGTATGATGAATTGATCGGCTACATGTATACAGACATCCCCTCCCTTTTGGACTTCCCTCCCACCCCTCGAGGCCATCACAGAGCACCGAGCCGAGCTTCCTGTGCTTTACGCGTGATCGTGGACACAGGTCAGTCCCAGTCTCCCACTTCCCCCTCCCCTCCCCGCACCGTGTTCACAGGTCCGCTCTCGACCTCTGCATCGCTACTCCTGCCCTGCAAAGAGGTTCATCTGTACCGTTTTTCTAGATTCCCACATACGTGTGTTAACATACGACATTTGTTTTTCTCTTTCTGATTTACTTCACTCTGTATGACAGACTCTAGGACCACCTGCGTCTCTATAGAGTGACCCTATTTCGCTCTTTTTAGTGGCTGAGTAATATCCGTTGTGTATATGTACCACATCTTCTTTATCCATTCATCTGTCATTGGACATTTAGTTTGCTTTAGCTAGGTGTATTTTCAACAAAATGTAGTGCTTTCTACACACGGTTCTGCGTCTTGATTTGGTTTGGTTTCACACAGCAATCTCAGAAACTCTTGCTTAAGGAGCTGCCTCATTCGTTCAGATGGCTGAGTGGTAGTCAGCGTGCGGGCATAGCAGAATTGCCGGAACCAGACCCTACTGATGGGTTTAGTGTACTCCCAGTCTCTGGCTAGTGCACACCCTGCTGCAGTGAATATCCAGTGATCTCACACACGTCTCCGGGCTAAGCTTCTGTTACACTGCTGTCCTTGGAGGTTATTCCAGGCAGACTCCCAAGTGCTTGGGACAAGGGTCTTTTTTGCTCACAGTGCAGCCAGATCACAGATGTCTGGTGCTTTGGACCTTCCCCACACAGTATGAATCGACCCCACGTGTACTCAGCTTTGCAAATTTGCTTTATTCTTTCCTGAGACGGACTCTCTCCTCCCTTTCCACCCACCAGGCCTGCCTCCAAGGTAGGGACCACTTATCTACTGGGCATTTGATCGCTCTGTCCCTTATTTAGCTCAGAGCACAGAGGGCATTATCCCCACAGCATGGAGAGATGGGTAAGGGGTCCCCTTTGGAAGCACCCATCCACAGGGGTGACAGAGGTCGGCCAGGCACCTGCCTGGCTACAGAGGTACCTGAAAACATTGATGGTCTTAGCTGACGGGGCCTCGTCCGTCACCTCCACCGCATCCTCGTCGTCAAAATACTCCTGGTAGATGTCGATGGCGTTATTCTGCTTGATACAGTGCTCCATGATCTGCGGGGGACACAGCGGGAGTCCTTAGTGGTAAAGGGAGGTCCTTTCAGCCTGACCAGGGCTGAGATGGAGTCTGGGAGGGATGAGAGACATCCCGCAGTCTTTTGCCTTCCTTCCAGGCCACGAATTTTCAATGGGGGCAACATCTACCCCGCAAAAGGGTGGAGATTGGTTCCAATTGTTTTCAAATTGCTTCGTGGGGGTAAAATAATATCACCTTTTTTTTTTTTTTTTTGTACAAAGTACAGACATACATTTTGTGGTTGTTGCTCAGTTGCTAAGTCGTGTCTGACTCTTTGCAACCCCATGGACTGCAGCACGCCAGGCCTCCCAGACACACATATAGTACGTAAATATACAGTACACCTTTGGTATTACATTTTCACTGGGGTGGGGGAATGTCTAAAAAGGCTTGTTGAGAGACAGCAATGAAAAAAAAAGGTGAAGAAACACAGTTCTAGCCAAACGGAATTAGTAGCCACTCTGTATATAGCATCCATCTCCTGTTTCCTCCATCCAGAAGGCCCTCCCCCATTATTCCAAATGTCCAACAAGGAAAATCCCAAGTTCAAGGGCCTCCTCCTCCAGGAAGGCTCCCCTGATACCTTCAGCAGGAAACCAACTCTCCCTCCGCATGGGGCAAATAGCAAAGCATTTCTTCCTTACAGCCTTCCTTTCAATGTGAGATTGTGTGGTATGTGCGTGCTCAGTTGTGCCCCCCTCTTTGAGACCCCATGGACTGTAGCCCACCAGGCTCCCCTGCCCATGGGATTTTTTCAGGCAAGAATACTGGAGGGGGTTTCCATTTCCTACTTCAGGGGAATCTTCTCAACTCAGGGATTGAATCTATATCTCTTCTGTCTCCTGCACTGGAGGTGGATTCTTTACCTGTTGACCTGCCTGGGGCTGCTGCTGCTGCTAAGTCGCTTCAGTCGTGTCCGACTCTGTGCAGCCCCATAGGTGGCAGCCCACCAGGCTCTGCTGTCCCTGGGATTCTCTAGGCAAGAACACTGGAGTGGGTTGCCATTTCCTTCTCCAAGGCATGAAAGTGAAAAGTGAAAGTGAAGTCCCTCAGTAAGTGTCCGACTCTTCGTGACCCCATAGACTGCAGCCTACCAGGCTCCTCCGTCCATGGGATTTTCCAGGCAAGAGTACTGGAGTGGGGTGCCATTGCCTTCTCTGAGCTGCCTGGGGAGCCCCTGATAATACTGTGATATCTCTGTTTTTGTCTTTGGCCTCTGGTGGCTCACAAACTCTTTAGGGTGGGATATATGTGAATTTCATTTTTGCAATCTTTACTGCACCTGGCAAAGGCTAGAAGCTCCATCCAAATGTGCTGACTGAATGAATGAATGAATGACCCCTATTGACAGGTAGCTGCTGGCTAGGGCTCCTTTGCCCAGAGGGTTTCCCACTTTCCCGATTCCTCCTAAAACCTGTTCAGTCCTTGGACTTCCCTGCCTTACCCTTGGGTCTGCTGTGGGGACCTGCCTACCTGCTCCCAGACCGAAGGTTCCATATGGTACGTGGTGTCCTGCCTCAAGGAGCTAGCTGCTGAGCCTGACATGCAGCTGGGGAAGCAGTCATGGCTGAGACACTGGCCGAGCTGAACGAAGCCTTACCGAGCCCAGCTGCATGATGGCGTTGATGTAGTTCTCATCTTTCTCCACCTTCTTCCGGAAGCGGATCGTCTGCTCCACCTCCAGGGGGTTCACATCCTTGGGCCAGCCACCCTCGATGTGGTTAATCCCCCGGGTCTCCATCTCAAAGCGCTCTGTGTTGGCCTAAACAGAGAGTCACAGGTGAGAAGAGCCTGGCCCTGGTGGAAGCGTGTTTCTGCAAACCAGAGTCCCGGGGCTCCCGGGTCCCTGGGCTCTGCGTATTCAGGGAGGGCCTCGTGAGGTACCCTTGACCAGAGCCGCAACGTCTTCAGGTACCAGCAAGGAACTTTCTGGTCCTCAGGTGGTCGCAGGCGGCCATGAACGTGCTAGCCTGTGGAGTTAGTAACAGCCAATTTGCAGTTGATGCCGGCGGCCTGGAGAAATCCAGTTCTGACCTGACCTCAACCCTAAAAACCCAGAGGAGCCCACCCACCCATCTGCTCTGTGACACCCCAAAGAACAAAGTGACTAATCTACCATTTACAGTGAGACGGGAATCAAAGCATAGAACACTTGAGAGTTTGGATTTGCTTTGCTCATTCTCCGTTGCAGCGAGGACGGCATAGATGCAGTTTTGCCCTTTAAACTTACCTCCTGCCTCCTTTGCAGTCCCCTCACCCCGCATCTTTTCAACTGTGATAAAACATACATGTGCTTCCCTGGTGGCTCAGATGGTAAAGCATCTGCCTGCCAATGCAGGAGATGCAGGAGACCCAGGTTCGATCTCTGGATCAGGAAGATCCCCTGGAGAAGGGAATGGCTACCTCACTCCAGTGTTCTTGCCTTGAGAATCCCATGGACGGAGGAGCCTGGTGGGCTACAGTCCCTGGGGTCACAGAGTCAGACACGACTGAGCAATTAACACTTTCATAAAATACATATAACATCACGTCTACCATTTTGGGGCTTGCCTGGTGGCCCAGTGGCTAAGACTCCGCAGTCCCAATGCAGGCAGGGGGCCTGGGTTCAACCCCTGGTTAGTGAACCAGATCCTGCATGCCACAACTAAGACCCAGGGCAGCCAAATTAATACACAAATATTTTTAAAAATAAAATCTACCATGAAGCGAGGTGAGGTGAAGTCGCTCAGTCGTGTCCAACTCTTTGCGACCCCGTGGACTGTAGCCTACCAGGCTCCTCTGTCCATGGGATTTTCCAGGCAAGAGTACTGGAGTGGGTTGCCATTTCCTTCTCTAGAGGATCTTCCCCACCCAGGGATTGAACCCGGGTCTCCTGCAGTGTAGGCAGACACGTTACCGTCTGAGCCCCCAGGGAAAATCTACCATTCTGACCATTAAAAAAATGCTCAAGTTAGTGGCATTAAGAACATTCACGATGGGGTGCAATCCTCAGCACTATCCAGTTCCGGAACTTTCTCAATACCCCAAATGGAGATCCACACTCACTGAGCTCTCACTCTCACTTCCTTTTCCTTTATAAGCCATTTCTCACGAAAGCGACAAGTCTCAACAGGGCGGAGACACTGGCCTTGGAGACCCCAGCGTGCCATGGAATTCATGGCTGTCGTCTTGTTTAGGAAGTTCCCGTGAACAAGACTGCTCTGGCCCCAGTGACAGCAGCTGGCCCTGGGGAAGCAGGACAGTCAGTGTGTTTGAACTGGAAGTTATTGGAAACGCTCATCACGTGTTTTGGCCAAATCAGTGTGATTTTCATGCCGCTGATTTAGGAACATGACAACAGGGTCATCCCCTCAGTCTAATCTTCTCCCGGCAGTTGTTGACATAATCAGGAGCTGATCACCTACTTCGGACAGACCAGGAGAAATCTTGGGTTTTGAACAGCAACACGACACTCAGTTCTCTTATCTGAGAGGCACCTGTGACCAGAACGTTCGGTGGGACCGTTTCTTTTTCACGAGCTGGGCAGGTCCTGTAGGTATGAATCTCTGGCCCCCTCAGATGCCTCTCCCAGCTGCTGTTGTTCAGTCGCGCAGTCGTGTCTGACTCTCTGCGACCCCGTGGGCTGCAGCACGCCAGGCCTCCCTGTCCCTCACCATCTCCCGGAGTCTGCCCAGGTTCACATTCACTGCATCCGTGATGCCGTCCAGCCATCTCATCCTCTGACGCCCTGTTCTCCTGCCCTCAGTCTTGCCCAGCATCAGGGACTTTTCCAGTGAGTCATCTGTTCATAGCAGATGACCAAAATACTGGAGCTTCAGCTTCAGCACCAGTCCTTCCAGTGAATATTCAGGGTTGATCTCCCTTAAGATTGACTGGTTTGATCTCCTTGCTGTCCAAGGGACTTTCAGGAGTCTTCTCCAGCACCACAGTTCAAAAGCTGCACCAAATGCCTAAAACAACTCTAGGAAGAGTCTTAGAGGGGAGGCCAGAGAGAGGAGATCTTGATTTGCATTCGCCTGGCCCAGGGAGTGGTTGGTACTGGGGCTTGTCCTGACCCTGGGCACCAAGCTGAGATTGGGGGTGATTCTGCCCTCACACATCCAGCATCCGCACTGGTCCACTGGCTTCCCATGGGAATGGAGTCACGCAGTCCCACTTACCAGCCCTGACCCACAACCCTGCCAGACCACACCTCCACTGGCCCGGCCCTTGGCTCAGGGACCCACCTCATGTTCCGACATGCTGGTGGAGCACTGGCTGCCCGTGTCCACCGGGTTCCGCTCTACAAACTGCTCGGCCAGCTCGGGGTTGGGCGGGATGTCGATGTTCAGCTCTGCCTGGCGGTCGGAGAAGTTGCATTGCTTCCCAAACTCACTGCGTTTCTTCACGTATGCGTACACAATCTCCATGGTACCGGCTGCTGCAGGGATGGGGAAGGGTATGTGGTGAGGGCCTCCAGCTGGCTACCTCTTGGTCTCCAGGAGCCCCGCCACTGAGGGCGGCTCCGTGTTTCCTCTCTGGTTGTGGGGGGAAGGCTCCTAAGGGATTTGTCCAGATCCTGAGCTGCATTTGAAAAAATAATCTATGGAGTGATGACTACAGACTAAGCATTATCTTGCTTGGTTCTTACAGTTGCCCTCTAAAGTGGACAGTGAGATCACCAGTCCACTTTGGAGGAACCTGATATTCACAGGTACCCAGAATGCCTTGCCCAGGACCACAGAGCCAACAAGTGTTGCCGCTGGTCAACCCGACTCCAGAGCTCTAACTCACAAATGATGCAGGTTTTGCTGAGCTAATATGATTATCCAGAGGCAAGGAAGGAATATTGATGGTGATTATGTTGAATTAAATTCCCTGCAGCACACTGGACCTGACAATGATTTCACTTACTCTGTCAGAAAACATTTGTTAAAACCATGAATAGGGACTTCCTCGGTGGACCAGTGGTTAAGACGTGGCCTTCCAGTGCAGGGGGTGTGGGTTTCATACCTGGTCGGGGAGATAAGATCCCACAGGCCAAAAACCCAAAACAGAAGACAAGCAATAGTGTAACACATTCAATAAAGACTTTAAGAATGGTCCACATTAAAATAAAAAACAAAACCTGAATAGTCAAGACAGAGTGATATGCTGGCATGAGGACAGACACTTAGGTCAATGGAATGGAATTGAGAGCGCAGAAATAAACCTTTATATCTATGGTCAATTGATTTTCAATGAAGGTGCTAAGAACACAATGGGGAGAGGATGGTCTTTTAAAAAGATGATGCTGGGGATGCTGTACATTCACAGGCAAAAGCATGACCCCAGGTTCTACCTCGCTCCATACAAAAAGATGACTCAAAATGGATCGCAGCAGGGCGGGCAGGTTCAGTCCCTGATCTGAGATCCCACAGCCAAAACAAACAAACGAAAATACAGTAGTGATTCTCAACCTTGGCCACACACTTAGAAACACCTGGAGGGCTCTGGAAAAAACCACGATGCTCAGGCTGAACTGCAGACTAATTAAATCATAATCTCTCAGCATGCAGCCAAGGATGAGAACCACCAATTTAAAGCGAGGGCTCTTAATCTCACAGCCAACATTTCTCAAATTGGAATGTCCCTTCAAAACATAGAGATTCCCAGCCCCCCTCCTGTAAACACTGATCTACATGTCTGAGATGAGGCTTAGACACTTGTACAGCCACTCCAGATGACTATTAGGACCAGATATGCGTCTGTCCTTCCTCCCCCAGCTCCAGGGCTTCAAGGAACCGGACGGGTGGGTCCAGGCTGCTGTTCCCTGAGATTTAGGGCCAAGAGCTCTGCGGCAGCCTAGAAGCATGTGCCTGGGTGGCCTCGGGCCCTGGAGCAGCTGGGACGGGGGTGAGGGCGATGAGGTTAAGGTTAACTACGAGGCCACTTTGCATCCGCACGCGTTGTTTGTTGGACATGGTACCACCGTCCCAACCGCCTACTTCTCAGCCCCAGTACAGCTCATCCTGCATCAGACTTGCAGGGAGCAGTATTTTTTGCTCTTTCCTGTGGTTTGGCAACTTTTCTACACCCAGGAAGGGTAGGAGCAATGGCTTGGAAAACAGAGGATGGGGACAGAAGCACAGATGACAGCAGGTTGCCCTAAGGGTTTATTTTTCATGGACAAAAGAGAGCCTCGTTGCAAAGGGTGCACACCCAATGAGCATCGCCCTGGCCCCAGCACATCGCTGAACTACAGCAGGGCTGCGCCTGCGCCCCCGCCCCGCCACCTCCCAGCGCTCACCCCCAAGGACTGCAGACTCTGGTAACTGCAGGCTGCTTGTCCCTCCCTCTGTTAAGAGACAACTGCCATGAGACGGCCAGCTCCTAGGGGACCCAAGGGGTCTTAAGAGCACGAGGTAAGCCTAGGAAGACAAAAATAGCCTCTTTAGCCCAGGTCATATTTTTAACAGCTTTGCTTTCCTTCTTGGTGCTTCCCAAGGCCAAGCCAGGAGCGAGAACAGAGGCATTGTTTTCTATCTGGAGGCAGACAGAGGAGACATTTAAAGGCTGGCTGGGTGATGGGAAGACAGCTCATTCAAGGACCCAGAGCAGGCTCTTTCTCACAAGCTGGTGAGGCAGGAAGATGAATGGTGAGGTCAGAGCTGGGGGGGTGGTCTCAGGAGGTCTCTCCCCGCCCTGGTGAGACAAGCCTCACAGGCGGGGCTGCGCCAAGCAGCGCCTGAGTAAGGCTGTCTGCAAAGGGGGCTTCAAGGGGAGGCACGAGCCGCCTTGCTGCCCTCTGGGACTTTGGGGGAGGAGATGCCACCCGTGGGAACCTCAGCCCCACAAGCATCTCAAACACAAGACCACGTGGAATTAGAGACATGCTGATCTGAATGCCAAATATGCAACCGCCTCCGACATCCTGGGGCAGTCATATCAGAACCTTCACCAAACATAAAAATAAGACTTGGCTTGTGCAATGATAATGAGCGAAGTGATTCCTGGAAAGAACCTCCTTTGGCTTCAGAGAAAGGGAGAGACGAGGGACTGGTGGGGGGTGGCTGAGAAGTTCAGTGTAGGAGCTTCACGGGCAGGCAAGTGGAGGTGGCTACCTTCCGCACCACTGGACTCCCTGGTGTCACAAAGGTGACAAGGCCTCTCCTTCTTCTTGTCCCTGGGGCAGTCTCCAGTCTTTGTGCTGTGTCTGGCTGGACACAGGACTGTAGGGGGAGGGACTTCCTGCCCTCTTTCTTCTGTCTATGCACCTTCTGGAACTTGTGGTCATAAGGGACTCACTCGCCTTCAAAAGTGGCTGATCTCCCTGGGAATTCCTTCCTCTGCTCCACACTGGGGTCAACCTGGGATGAACTCCAAGAGGTAGAGGATGAAGACAGCCAGACGTGGGAGGAGGTCCCTAGACCCGGAGGGTGATGTAGGCCTGTGTTTCCCTGCTCCGCCCACTACAGCACTGTCCCCTTGAGCCAAGACTATGGTCTTTTTTTTTTTTTTTTGATGTAGTGCTAATAGTCATTGGGCTTCCCTAGAGACTCAGTGGTAAAGAATTCACCTGCCAATGCAAGGGACGTGGGTTTGATCCCTGGGTGAGGACGATCCCCTGGAGAAGGAAAAGGCAACTCCAGTATTCTTGCCTGGAAAATCTCACGGACAGAGGAGTATGACGGGCTACAGTCCATGGGGTCACAAAAGAATCAGACACAATTTAGTGACTAAACAACAACAACAGCAATGAATATTCATTAATAATGACAGTCCACGAGAGTAATGGTTCCTAATCAGAAGACTGTGGTCCTCTATTCACTCCCATCCCCAGTGCCTGGCACGGAGGGGGGCCCCCTCCTCCCTTTGTCACACGCTGAACGTGCGATGTGACCCCAATCCGCCAGGACGCTCCCCTAGAGGTCTCTCCCCTACTCCTCCTCTTCTGATGTGAAAAAGTCCAGCAAGCTAACGATGTAAGATGGAAAACACTGGGTCTGAAAGCTGGGAGAAGAATGCACTTGTGTGGTTCGAGAGACATAAATGTGAACTTGTTGCAGGAAGAAGGAACTAACCCTGCGTGTGACCTTCAGCACGATACCCTCAGGGCATCCGGATGGAGACCCACTCCGGGGCTGAGGAATAGATGAAATGCTGCAGAGGACCACCCCTGAAGAGGGGCTCAGTAACTCTAACGCCCTTTCCTCCATTCTTACCAGAAAGCTCTCCTCTTCACCGGGCCGGGCCGCCCACCACCCCAGCCCCAGGCTGTATTTTCGATACCGGGGTGGGGGGTGGGGGTGGGCTGTAAACCCTTTAGGTCTCCCATCCCCCCACCAGGAGACGGATCGCATCAGGACCGGACTGGCCGCAAGAGGTGCAGGAGGCAGGGTGTTTGGAACTTGCTGGGTCCTGGGACTCTGGGAACATCTAGGGCAGCGAGGACCGATGGGCGGGGGACCCTAGGAGCACTGGTCCCCGGGGTCCATCATCAGGCAGGGCTAGCCCGGAAGGACGCCCCACGAGGAGCTTCTTGCACTAGAGGTGTTTCTCACCCTGTGGGGCTCCCTTTCACTCTCCAGTCTTCTCTTCAGTCGCGGACATCCTCCCCGCGTCCGCCCCTCAACCTTGGTCGGTTCCTGCTGCCGCTAGGGAAGCCCCCTAGTCGCTGATCTGGCTCCAGCGCTTCTCAAACGGCTCCGGCGTTTACTCGTTGCCTAGCAACCCTGGCCGGGGAGGGGGGGGGGTGGCCGGGACGCGGGGCTGCGCGGCGCGGAAGGAAACCTGGAGCACGTGACCCTCCCATCCCGTTAAGCCATGTCTCCGGTCCCTCCTAAATTAGTCAAGCACCGGTAACGATAAACGTATGTAGGATCTTTGCCAAGGCGCTTATGCAAGTCCACAAATATGCATTTGGCAAGATTCTTAGAAAATGCAAAATGTACTACTCAGCGCTCCTCGGAGTCCTGAGCCCTGGGTGAGGCTGTTATTGATTTGCTCATGATCCAGAAGGTCAATTCCATCCCTTCCTTCAGTTTCCTTGTCTGCTAAATGGGAATTAGGACCCCCAGCTTCCTCTCTGTTACCATAGCCCCTGCCCGTTGAATAGTAAGCTTAAGTCTGAACCACTAGACCAGGAAGGAAACTCCTATAAGGTAGGGGCTGGGTGTTTCCATAGCTTAGCTCTTGGTTGCTGCTGAATGAATGAATAAAATGAAATTTCTCCTTAGTTAAGACAATGAGGTGAAATAATGTAAACCAAAAGAACCCGATGTGGGGCCGGAAAACATGGGTTTGAATCCCAGCCAGGTGGTTCAGATGGTAAAGAATCTGCCTACAATGCAGGAGACTTGGGTTCCATCCCTGTGACAGGAAGATCCCCTGGAGAAGGGAATGGCAAACCACTCCCATATTCTTGCCTGGAAAATTCCATGGACAGAGGAGTCTGGTGGGCTATGATCCATGATGTCGCAAAGAGTCAGACACGACTGAGCGACTTTTGCTCACTTATTTGACTGTTTACTAACCGAGTGATGTTGGGCAAGTTGCTTTCCTTCTCTGACTCATGCTTGGTCGCTTGTGTGTGTGTGTGTTGGTCGCTTGGTCGAGTCCAACTCTTTGTGACCCCACGGACTGTAGCCCGCCAGTCTCCTCTGTCCATGGAATTCTCCAGGCAAGAATATTGGGGTGGGCTGCCATGCTCTCCTCCGGGGGATCTTCCTGACCCAGGGATGGAACCCAGGTCTTCTGCATTGCAGGCCAATTCTTTACCCTGTGTCACCAGAGAAGCCCCGCTTAGTCGCTTAGTCGTCTCCGACTCTGCGACTCCATGTACTGTAGCCCGCCAGGCTCCTCTGTCCTTGGGATTCTCCAGGGAAGAACAGTGGAGTGGGTAGCCATTCCCTTCTCCAGGGGATCTTCCCGACCCAGGGATCTTCCTGGCCCAGGGTCTCCTGCATTGCAGGTGGATTCTTTACCGTCTGAGCCACCAGACTCAACAATCCTCATTGGCCAAGGGAGGGGGCAGTTGCGGTACTCAGGATAACTGGGAGGCTCAGCTGAGCTGACGTGGCAGTGTGCCCAGGCTGGAGCTGACCACAGAACCTGCACCAGAGGCCAGCTCTGTGCCTCTCTGTGCCTGCCCACAGAGCAGGAAAATAAAGGCCCAGTAGAGATGGCGCAGAGGGACTGGGAGTGGCATGGCCAGTGGAGGTGTCTGTCCTGGCCCGCTGGGGGTCCAGGTGCTAGCGGCCTGAGAGCTGGGTGGATGGAAGCCAGGCGGTGGGTGGTAGACCAGATGCCTGGTTTCAGGAGCTACTTTCACACTGACCTGAAAGGAAGGTTCCTGGTGGTGTGTATGTGTGTGTTCAGCGGCGTTTCAGTCTTTGCCACCTCATGTACTGTAGCCTGGCAGGCTCCTCTGCCCATGGAACTTTTCAGGCAAGAATACTGGAGGGCGATGCCCTTTCCTCCTGCGGGGCATCTTCCCAACCCAGGAATCAAACCCGTGTCTCTTGCATCTCCTGCATTAGCAAGTGGATTATCACCAGCACTACGTGGGAAGCCAGAGCTCTTGGTAGAAGAAACCAGCGCTCGGAGCGGCAAGGGGATGATTAAACCACCCAGTTCTGGGGGTAAAAACAGTCCAAGGAGGGCTCCACAGGTCAGGGGCTCCCCATCGTTCATTACCTTTTCCCCAAGGGCCCCCGTCCCCACAGGGGACAGGGCAGGTAAAAGCATCGAGATGGTCAGGTGCACCTTGGGGGAGCTTTCTCACCTGAAGCTGAGGGGCTCAGCTGAGCAATTTCTGAGCCCTGACATCCTGGGGTGGGAGGGGTAAGCACAACCCTAAGGCTCTGACCTCTCCTGGGAGGGGGTCTGGGCAGAGACCTCAGAGTCCGGAGGAAAAACGATTTCCCCCAGGAGTCTGTTGACCGGTGCTCTACAACCAGCCGGAGAAGAAGAGGGTGTGGTGGGAAGAGGGGACTTGGGTTGAATCTTAATCAGTCATGTGCTCGGTCGCTCAGTCGTGTCCGGCTCTTTGCAGCCCCGTGGACTGGAGCCCGCCAGTCCTCTACCCATGGGATTCTTCAGGCAAGAATCTGGAGTGGGTTGCCATTTCTTCCTCCAGGGGATCTTCCTGACCCAGGGACTGAACCCACATCTCTTGCATCTCCTGCATTGCAGGCAGGTTCTTTACCATTAGCAGCACCCGGGCAAGGGAAGCCCAGTCTGTCAGGACCACCCCACCTTTCAGACAAGGTCTAGTTTCCGGAACAACCAACAAAACTCAAATGGGATTTTTATTGTTAACAAGCAGTTGGGGGGCAGGGGGAAGGTGGAAGCGACTGCTGAGTAACAAAGCTAGATGGCTTTCCAGCCCCCAGCCACAGTAAGGGAAATGCCCGTCGGGCCCTTCCCCAACCATCCAGCATGCCCTTGTCCCAGATGTGGGCCCAGGAGCCCTAATCCCACGAACAGTCCCTCCCTGCTCCACCCCCGCCCCACATTCCTCAGGCCAATCTGGTTGCAGATCTTAGAATAGAGTTTCGGCAACAGGAGTCTCTGCCCAGAGAGCCCTGGGATCCAGGGCTGGGAAGCCAGGGAGCCCTGCCATCCAGGCCATGCCTCCTGGGCTCAGCTCCCCTTCCCGTTGGCACTGAAGGCACGGAAGTGTGGGGGCAGGCACCCCCATGGTTCCTGGGTCCCAGGGGCCCCAGCCTTCTGAGATCCCGAGCTCCTGACGCCAGGTCATCCCCATCTGCCCAGCCTCCGTCTCCCTTTGCTGCCACACCCCATCAAGCCTTGGCGGGCAGGAGGGCCGGTTCCGGGCAGGGCCCCTCAGTTGTGCCGTAAGCATCCGTTTTTACCTTGGGTGCTTGTGCCATAGGTCAGGCGGGGCATCCGACCAACCCTTTCGGAAACATCGCCTGGGTTGGAGCTGGCAGCGACAGGGGAGGTGTCCTCCGGGCCTGCGACAGGGAAGGGCCAGGAGCTCTGCTTTAAGGCATGCCTCTCCATGCCCTCTAGTCACCCACAGTGGCTCTGAACTCCCTAGGGGCACCTCCGCCCCCAGAGGCCAGTCCCACTAATAGTCTTCAGGAACCCAGTTTCCAGCAAGGGGCAGCCATAGGGGCAGGGAGCTCAACCAGTCTCCTCCCTGGCCTGGCCAAGGGCTCCCCTCTCCCCATTGCTATCCCTGCCCCCCCCCCCACTTGCTGGTACTCACCCGAGTTCTGGCACGGAGGAAGTTTGACCTTGGCCATAGGCAGCGTGGCCTTTCCCAGTGGCCTGATGGTAGGGGTCAGGTGCCCAATCACTGGCATCCTCTCTTCTGTGGTGTGACTCTCCACAGGACAGAGTCCAGCGACGTGCATCTTGGGGCGGGAGAGCTTCATTGGCTGGAGAGCCAGATGAGCTGGGAGCTGTGTGGGGATCTGATACAAGGAGATGTTAGGTTCAGTTGGGGGACACTCCATGGAGAGTGGTGCACAGCTAGGGGTACCCTGGGGCCTCTGGAGGAGTCCAGCCTTCAGAACCCGGCAAGGAGGGGGCCCAGACACCCCCAGCTCCTGTCCCTCTAGGCTCACCCCTTGTCCTGTGATTTCAACGCCCTGGGACTTCCGCTTCCTCTTTGCCTCCAGGGACTCCTTTCGTTTCTTTCTTGGGCTTTTCTTCTGGCCTTGCAGCGGGGGACAAGGGCCATCGCCATGACGCTCGACTGCCCGGGATGGAGCCTCGCCTGTGCTGCTGGACAGGCTGTCCTCGCTGGCGGCGTGCTGGAGGGTGGGGCTGGGCGGCCGCTTGCAGGCCAGCGGTCCGGGCAGCTGCACATCATCCGTCTCGCCCAGCAAGTGCAGGGACAGGCTGCTCTGCTTTATGGTGGGTGCCAGCAGTTGGCGCGCCTCGGCCCCCAGGGCCTGTGAACGGCGCCGGGCAGCCTTCCCGGTGATGCTCTTGGTGTCGGCTGTGGTCTCCTTCCTCCCTGCGGCAGGACAGAGCGGCACCCACCCCGGGATCAAGGCCACATTTCCCCCCGCCCTCCTGCACCTCCAACACCCCTTTCTCTGCTGCAGCTCACCCCAACTTGCTTGCTGTTTGAGAAACTTTGGGTAAGTTTCTGAGCCTTGTTTTCATCTGTAAACTGACGATGGTAAAACTAGCCTCAGTGGGTTGGGAAGATTTTTTTTTTTTTTTGACCATGACACACGGCATACAGGATCTTAGTTCCCTGACTGGGGATCGAACCTTCACCCGCTGCAGTGGAAGTGCTGAGTCTTAACCACTGGACTGCCAGGGAAGTCCCAGGTTCTGAGGATGGATTGCTGAGATAATGAGGGTAGCCTGAGGCCACAGGGTAGGGTGGATTCGAACTCTCAATGCTATTACATTTATTTCCGAGTGGGTAGTGGAGGGGGCTTGACCCCAAGGGCCATGTGTTCCCCATTCTGTTTCCAATTGTGTCCCCTGCTCTGTGTGGACAGAGCAGGTGGTTACTCTTCTCTGGGTACTGGTGCCTCTCTTTCTAGAATGATGCCTGGGTGTGTTCAGCAGAGGAGAGGGAAGGAAGGGGCTTTGGCTGGGTGCGCTGAGCTATTGAGATCATGCCAGGCTCAGGCTGATGGGGGTTGGGGGAGGCAGGGGACACACCTTTGAGGGACAAGGGGATCTCCGACAGATTCTCGATGTTTTCAGGGGAGGAGTTGATCTGGCCGATCAGACCGACCTGAGTGGCGGCCTGTGAGATGAATGGGTTGGGAAGAGAAGCCATTGGACCCAGCAGGAACCCTATGTCCTCAGAGGGCTGTTTTGGAAAAGTTCCATCCCAACCACTGGGTGTCCCTCCCGGGTACTCCCGCCCACATCCAGGGACCCGTGGGGCCCACTGCTCACCTCCTGCATCACCAGGTTGCCGGCCGGGATTCGGGGTGGGGTGGGCATAAAGGAGCCCTTCGCTTGCCAGGCCCAGGAGCTGGTCTTGACTGGGTGCTTGGCTTCACTGAGGTCGGCAGAGGAGGATGGGCAGCTGTTGCCCAGGCTGGTACCACGGGGGTCCCAGCGCCACCCCTCCTGAGAACTGTTGCATTGTGGGAACGAGGACCCCAAAGTCCTGGCTCCAGACCTGTGCCCCCCTCCCCTCTTTCCTGCTCCATCCTCCCTGGGAAGCCAGGTCTGGGCTGGCATCTCTGAGACATGGCCTGGTGGCTCAGGCGGGCTGGATGGCTGGAAGTGGTCCTCAGCTCACCTCTCAGTGCTGAGCAGAGGGAGGAAGCTTCCGTGCTGGTGCGGGGACTCGGAGTTAGGTATCTTGACCTTGTCTAGGTCAGACTCCTCCGGAGTCAGCACGGTTCCTGGTGGGCTAAGCTTGGGCAAGGCGCTGTCCTGGGGAGAGGAAAGGAGGGAGAGGGCAGTTGGAAGACTTGGTCTCAGACTGAGTAAACAGCCTGGGTGACACAGGCACACAGAGTGTCTGGGGCTGTAATCTGGGCTGGGAGCCCCAGAAGACAGGGGGGCTTGTGTGCTGAGTCCCCAGGGGCCAGCCGTGGTCTGCTAGGCATCCCCAGTGGCACTGCCTGGTGGCCTGGGCTCCTGGGAGGGCATCTGGGGCCCTTAGTGATATCTCAGATGGCCAACCCTGACCCTCAGACCCTGGATGGGGACACGTGTGGCAGAAGAACAGCACGGGAGGGGAGCTTGGTGAGGCTTTGGGTCGGATGAGGAGGAGGAGGAGGAGGAAGAGGTGTCCGCTTTCTGGGGACCAGCCAGCACGGTCCCGAGGCCACCCTACTTGCTGGCAGGCGCCGCCCTGGGCATCAGCCCTGCCCCTAGCACAGGGGCGCATTGTCCGGCCCGGGCGCCCACCTGCAGGGCCCGAGAGGCCAGGCGGTCCATCATGGTGGCACGCTCCAGGTTGCCCTCCTCCTGCTCCCGCAGGTACACTTCGTACAGCTCCTTCAGATGCTGCGGCACAGCCAGGTTGCAGTCTGCGGTGGGGGAGCGGAGAGGCAGGGCTCAGTGCACGCTCTCGGGCTCTCGGCGGGTCGGACGCGCGGGGTGTAGGTAGCGAGGGGACCCTACCCTGGATGAGCTGCCGCTGGGCGCGGATGATCTCCTCGCAGAGGCTGCGGCGCTGCTCCAGGCGGCACAGGGCCTCGCGGCGGTGGCGGAGCGCGCCGTCGCGGAGCAGGGCTTGCGACTGCATCTCGGCGTTCTTCAGCTCCAGCTCGTGCACGCGGCAGAGCAGGCCGAGCGCCTCGCGCTGCTGCTCCGAGCTGACGCGCCGCGGCAGCGTCTGCTCCAGGCGGCGGCCCCGCGCGCGCAGCTCTCGGCACCGCTGCTCCAGCGCCAGCTGGGGAGCCGAGCGGGCCGTCAGCACCAGGTGGCCGGTGAGCGGCCGCCCGCACCCGCCGCTGAGCGGGTCCTCGCCCTTCCAAGCCCCCGGATGCTGTGCGGCCGGCTGAAGCCCCACTCCGAGGCCCGCTTTTCGAAGCTGTGTCTTGAACTCTGCAACCGGGGACTGCTCCTGAGGGACCCCTCTGTGCCCACCTTCTTGCAACCCATCCCTGAAACAGGCTCCGTGCAGTGAAGTCGCTCAGTTCTGTTCGACTCTTTGCGACCCCATGGACCGCAGCCCGCCAGGCTCCTTCCATGGGATTCTCCAGGCGAGGATATTGGAGTGGGCTGCCATTTCCTTCTCCAAGGGATCTTCCCGACCCAGGGAGGGAACCTCGGTCTCCCGCATTGGCGGGCGGACTCTTTACCATCTGAGCCACCAGGGAATCCAGGGAAATGAGCTCCGTGGACCAGCTCAACCGCAGCCCATCTCATGCCCTCTGGACTGGTGGACCCTGAAGCCCCTTGGTATGGCTATGCTCCAGAACAGAGAAGGGAGATCTGGAAAACCCTCATTAAAATGTTGGCTAACAGTTTTCTGAGTCTTTAATATGTGAAAGGATTTATTTACTCTTCTCATCAACCCCACGAGGGTGGACCACTCCCATTTTAAAGATGAGTTCTTGCCTGGAGAATCCCATGGACAGAGGAGGCTGGTGGGCTATAGTCCAGGGGGTAGCAAAGAGTCGGACCCAACTGAGCGACTGAGTCCACACACACAAAGCGTTAGTCCCTCACTGGTGTCTGACTCTGTGACCCGCCAGGCTCCTGTGTCCATGGGGTTCTCCAGGCAAGAATACTGGAGTGGGTAGCCATTTCCTACTCCAGGGGATCTTCCCGACCCAGGGATTGAACTGGCATCTCCTGCATTGCAGGTGGATTCTTTACCATCTGAGCCACCAGCGAAGTTCTCAGATGAGAAAGAGAGACTCAAAGTCACTGGGGATTTGTGGCCTGAGAGCCCAGGTTTCACTCCTCCCACAAGATTCTCCTAGCCCCTTCCTTCTGAGTCTCTCAACCCCCTCTCCCAGACCCAGAGCCCCAGGCACCTTCTGCTTTCGCAGCTTCTTCTGCTTGGTCATCAAGGTAGCGATGCTTTCGCGGGCGGACACCACCTCGGCGGGCTCCTTGATGTCTGGCTGGTTGTCACCGGTGTCCGAGTCCTTCCTGGTGTCACCCTTAGTGAAGGACTCCTTCCGACGCTCCTCCCGCCACTTGAGTGCCCGGCGTGACTTCTCATGCTTCCAGCTGCCGCAGCCCCAACCCCAAAGGAGACAGGGGATTCAGGCCATGGAGGGTTGGGGGGCATAAGGTGCGGCTCCAGCTCCCGGGTCCCATCCCAGGCCAGCGGTGCTTACCTGGCAATGGTGAGCAGGTGGTGGGAGGTGTCCATCTCCAGCTCCATGCCACGGTTCTCCAGCTCCAGCAGGCGTCTCTGCGTGTCCATTTGCTCCTGGAAGGTGCTGACCAGCTGCTCACGAAGGTGTTCCATTGCAGCCTGTTCGCCCTGCCCGCTGTGCAGCTGGACCTTGGCTGCCCGTTGAATGGGAGATGGGAGAGGTCAGCGGAGGAGGAAAGGTCAGCCCAGGAAAGTCTGGGTCCGCCTGGGCCCTCCCCACCTCTTTCTCCCCAAAAGACTTCTGTGCAACCACCTCCTCCACGAAGACCTCCTAGATTACCCCCTCCCACATTCCACCTTCCACATTGCTTCAGGCAGTGACCCAAAGGTGACTCCCAGCTCCCTGTATGAACTGGGCTTCCACCAGCCTTTAGAGTGCCTTTCTGTCACCTAGTAAAAGGCACCCCTTAGACACTTTACTGCCATGTGCTGCAAGATCATCAAAGCAAGTACAGAAAATCTGTAAGGGAACCGTATCCCTCCTGGTGATGCCAGGCCCAGTCTGACAGCCCTCACTGCAGTCCCCAGAGTGAAGCCCCCACACAGCTAAATGCCCAGGTGACTCTCACTCTGATACCACCGAATCCTCGGGTCAGGTCTCTGAGGCAGAGATCACGATTCTGTTTGCCAGCTGAAGGACGGGTGGCTTAAAGGCTATTCAGCCAGAAAGAGCCCGAGTCCGGCTTTGAAGCCAGCGCTATCTGACCGCAGAGCACCCTGAGGGGCATCGGGAGACGGGCTCTGGTTCACGGAGACCCACGCACGCACCCTGGATGTGGCGGATGTCGCCCCGCCCCAGCTGGGCTCGGTCCGGGCTCCGCCCGCCCCGCTCCTCCATCTTGCGCTTGAGCCTCTGGATCTCGCCCCGCAGGTCAGCAATGATGTTCGTGTACTGGGCGATGTGGTAGGAGACGCTTAGCAGGTTCCGCTTCACCTGGGGAGGGGGCGGGGTACAGTCACCTGGGGGCCAGGGCCTGCCAGTGGGGACCCTCTTTTTCTCCTGGTTGACAGTAACGACCTCCTCGCCTCCAACCCTGTTCTATGCTCTGCTTAGTCACTCAGCTGTGCCTGACTCGCTGCGACCCCATGGACAGTAGCCTGCCGGGCTCCTCTGTCCATGGGATTCTCCAGGCAAGAATACTGGAGTGGGTGCCATGCCCTCCTCCAGGGGATCTTCAACCCAGGGATTGAACCCAGGTCTCCTGCATTGCAGGCGGATTCTTTACCACCTGAGCTACCAGGAAAGCCCTGCCTCCGACCCTACAACCTATCAAACTACATGCCCCCACCAGAGGCATACTCCTAAAATTATGCGCCAGCCCCCCCGCCCCGCCCCAAGCCCCGGCTCTCTGTGCCACTCAACCTTCATTGGCTCCCTACTGCTGGGAGAATGTCCTGATTCCTTCATTTGGTGTTGAAGGCACACTGCTCTCTCTAGTTCCATTTGGCTCACTGCTCCGGTGGAGGAAGCATTCTCCTCACCCCACCTCTGCCGCCAACACCACCTCCTCCCTGCCTTAGGAGCCTCTGTCCTTACTGCTCCCTCCCTTCTGGAGTCTCCTCTTCACCCTTCAGATTCCCACTCACAGTCTCTAAAGAGGTCCGTGGGATCCCACGGCCTCCCTGCTGTTGGCGTGACTGCTATTAATAATATTCTGAACTATCAATTCGCTCTTTTAAGGGTCTCTTCCCACCATTAAGTTACTTAATGGAGAGAGTAGAGATAAAGCATCCAGCTCCTGACACAGTAGCTGGAAAACTGCTGTGTTAGGAGAATGTTGGTTAGGTTCTTAGACTCTTCACATGGGTGGGCCCAGATGACCTCATAGGTAGCCAGGATTCTAACACACTGATCAGAAAATGTAGGGAAACCTTGAAAACTGGGCAGAGCTCAGTGCCCTTCCTCCCCAGCCGGGAAGCCGCTTAGCTCCCTTCAGCCTCACTGTCCTCGGCTGTGAGTTGAGGACAGAAATAACGCCTGCCTCATTCGAGGATCACATGAGATGAACTGATAAAGGGCCCACAGTATAAGTGCTCAGTAACACTCACCACTATTGGAACTGTTGGGGTTAGGGCCTTCGGAGGAGTAAAGGTCTGAATGAGCATCTTTTAAGATGAAAACAGGAAGATGGAAGGGGATGGTGGGGTTCGGGGCACAGACCTTGGGGATGAGCACAGACTGAGCAAGAGGAGGGCCGGGACTTCCCTGGAGGTCCGATGGTTAAGAGTCTGCCTGCCAATGCAGGGGACATGGGTTTGGTGTCTGGTCTGGGAAGATCTCACATGCCACGGGGCAACTAAGCCCGTAAGCCACCCTTACTGAGCCCACACGCCCCAGAGCCCGTCGCACAAGAGAATCCACCATAGTCGCCACAACTAGAGAGGAGCCCCCCAGTTCACCGCAACCAGAGAAACCCCACACATAGCAACAAAGACTGACCACGGCCAAATAAAGTTTGAAAAGAGAAGGGGCCCTTCAGAAGCTGTGGGCTTCCTGGCAAGTCACAGGGGGCCAGAGCAGTGGCGGCTCGGTCCAGCGTGTGTGTTCGGGGGGCTGGGGGTGGCACGCCTTGGAGTCAGTCAGGGGGCTTGAATCTTGGCCCAGAAGGGCAGATCCTGGGGGCACAGAGCAGGGGCCCCTCACCCGGGTCTTGATGCTCTTGGCCCGGCCGGCGTAGGTCAGGGTGTTCCGGGACTCCTCGAAGGCGCTGCTTGCTGGGCTGATGTGGGCGATCATCACGGTGCGGCTGTTTCCCCCCCAGGGAGTCCTGGACGGGCCGGGGGCGGGCGGCGGTCAGCAGGGGCTGCCTCCCTGGACCCTGCTCCCGCTCGTGATGCCCTCGTGGCGTGTGTGCGTCTCTCTCTCTCACACACTCACAGGTGCTGGTGCCGAGCACCCCGTGGACCCTCCTGCCCCCTCTGCTGCCTCCCCACTTCTTCCCTCTCCCAGTTTCTTCTCCAAAGCTCATGTTAGAAAATTTCCAGCATCTGAGTCAGGGCCTCCCAGCTCTCCTCCTCCCCTGCTCATATACATGAGGACGAGGAAAGGTTGGCTGGAACCAGAGCGGGAAGAGCTCTGAGGGGTCCTGGGCTTCTCCGCCATCTCCTCGGGCCATCCAGGTCACCCCCTTTGCTGACGGCGGAAGGTGCCATTGTCTTGGCTGGAGCGAGGCTGGTGATGGAGTGAACTGGGCCTGTGGCCACTGCCTCCCTTGTCCCGGGCTTGCCCTGCCCTCTTCAACGGAGAGAGTGTGCGGGGCTACAGGGGCCTAGGGGCAAAGCCCTCGGGTGTGGCAGTGACCATCGGAGCGACTTCAAGCAAGGTCCTTCACCTCCCTAACCCTCAGCTCCCTCCAGTTTCTAGGTAGCAGGAGCCGGCTCTCGCACCCCCAGCCTGCAGGTGCAGTGATGCTGGTGGGCTGATGCCCAGCGCTAGGTCACCTGCAGCTCTGCCATCAGCCCAGCCAGACCTCTGCTGGGGCCCTCCGTCCAGCACTTACTGGCGGGAGCCCTTGGGGAGGTTACTTAGCCTCCTAGTGCCTCGGTGTCCTCGTCTGCAAATGGAATTAATGACCCCCTAACTCAGATACGCTGACCCGATAAAAGGAACTGAGGAGAATTCCCTGGCCGTCCGGTGGTTAGGACTCCATGCTTTCACTGCTGAGGGCCCGGGGTTCAATCCCTGGTCGGGAAATTAAGATCCCACAAATCATGCAGAATGGCTCCCTCCTCTCCAAAAAGGAACTGGGTGTGGCGGGGTGAAGTAGTGCATTCAGAGCCCAGCCAGGAGTGTGCTCCCCACCCCACAACAGCAGCCTCTGGGAGCCACGAGACTGACAGTCCACCTGAACCCCCAAATCCAGATGACTCCCAGTTCCCTCAAACCCACAGCCCTGGGTGGGAGGGCGGTGGTCAGATGCTCAGATGCAACCTCTTTTCCTCCCCGCTGTTCGCAAACAGGGGCCGGCGAGCGCGTGCTCAGTCGCTTCAGCCACGTCCGACTCTTCTAGACCCCGTGGACTGGTTCCTCTGTCCATGGGATTCTCCAGGCAAGAGTACTGGCGTGGGTTGCCATGCCCTCCTCCAGGGGACCTTCCTGACCCAGGAATCAAACCCCCAACTCCTGCATCTCCTGCATTGCAGGCAGATTTTTTTTTTTACCTCCTCAGCCACCTGGAAACCCCTAACACACAGGACACCCAGTTGAGATCTGAAATTTGGATAAATGAGTGAGCTTTTTTTAAAGTATAAGTATGTCTCAAAGACGGCATGGGACATACATACTGATACCCAAACCAGATTTCGTTATTTATCTGTTATTTATTCACATGCAGCTGGACATCCTGTATTTCTCTCTGTGCAGCTGGCAGCCCCACCCCGGTGCCCAGGGCCTAGGCCCAGTGGCAGCTGGTACCTTCAGGAGGCGGGTGAGCTTGCTGTCGCGATAGTTGACGTACTTGTTGGCGCCCTTGTCACTCAGCGCATTGATGCAGTTGCCCAGGGCCAGCAGCGAGCGGTTGATGTGGGCCCCCTCTTTCATGCGCTGCCCACGGTTCTGCGTCTGGGGCGGTGAGCAGCAGGTATGACTCCCCACCCCAGGCCATCCTGGGTTGTAAACCCTCTCCCCGTCCCCCAGGGCTCTGCAAGGAAGAGACGCTGAGGATCTGGTCTGCCCTCTGCTCAGGGAGGGCATTCCAGAAGGTCAGAGAACGAGAAGGTCTCTGGACAAGAGTGGGGCTTCCTAGGTGGGCGCTAGTGGTTAAGAACCTGCCTGGCAATGCAGGAGACACAGGAAACGCCGGTTCGATCCCTGGGTCTAGGAGATTCTCTGGAGGAGGGCATGGCAACCCACTCCAATACTCTTGCCTGGAAAATCTCATGGACAGAGGAGCCTGGTGGGCTGCAGTCCATGGGGTCACAGAGTTGGACATGACTGAAGCAACTGAGCACGCATGCTGGACAAGAGCAGGGGACAGGACACTCCCACGGAGGGCTGAGAGCCCGGCTCTTCGTCTGCCTGGGGACTGACCCGCTGGCACAGTTAAGGGCAGCACCGAGGGCGAGATGGTGGGAGGTCGCGACTTCCCAGGCAGCTCAGCTGGGAGCCAGCACGGCCATGGGCTCCCGGTTGTAGAGAGAGAGCCAGGCTCCAGAGGGGAAGGATGGAAGTTTGTGTGTACGCGGGAAAGGGTGTGTGAGCGTGTGTGAATTGTATGTGTACATGTGACAGTGTGTATGTGTGTATAAGAAGGTGTGTGAGGAACCCCCTGGAGTTCCAGGGTCTAAGACTCCGCGCTCCCAATGCAGCAGGGGGCCTGCGTTCGATCCCTGGTTAGGGAACTAGGTCCCACATCCACAGCTAAGAGTTTGAATGCTGCAACTAAAGATTCCATGTGCCATAACTAAGACCCAAAGCAGCCGATACATAAATAAATAATAAGTAAATATTAAAAAAAAAAAAAAAAAGAAGGCTGTGTGTTAGGAAATGCATGAATTTGTGTGTGAATGGATGTAAGAGCAGGACAGGACCAAGTCCCAGGAGGCTCTGCCACCCTTGGGAGACATCTCTGCCCAGCCTGGTGAAGCTGGGATCGGGTGGCTGCAGGGCACACCCTCTCCCCACTGGCTGCTCCCCGCCCCCTTCCTCCAGGAAGCCCTCAGGCCTTTATGGAAAGAGAATGTGTTTCTCCCACTCCACCCTATTGACACCAACCCTTGTTGCTTCTCCCCGGTACTTGCGTTTGCCTCAGTGCTAATGGTGAGATGCCCATGGATTCAGGCGACCACGAAACTTCTGAATTTGCCCACAGGAGGGGGCCAGGGTGGCAGGGCTGGGCAAACAGCGACGGGAGGGACGAACGCTGACAAGTGGGTGGCAGGCTCTTTTCTCTCCCTGATGTGGTGGGCAGGGTCCCCTCCCGGGCTCTGCCCAGGGTCCCCCCCATCAGGGGACATCGTCTCCCCTGGGCCCCAGCTCCTCACCGGGCCCATTCATTCTCCTGGCAGTTTCCCCAGGTCCTCCGGGACACACACTGTCTCCTTCCCTGGAGAGATCCTCACAAACCCTTCCCACAAACAGCCCCTTGGCGGGGGGGCGAAGTGGGGGGGTCTCCCTGGGGTACCCTAGCCCAGCCCGCCCTTTCTGTCCTCTGTGACATCCCTCAGTGCCCGCCCCTCTGGAGCACCCCCCACTCCCGCCCTCCCTGAGACAGTCCCCACTCCACCCCTTGGGGAGCGGGGTGGGCCAGCCTCCCTGCCCCGCACCCCCAAGCTCTGCCCCCAGCCCCAGGGGGAGCCAGCCTCACCTGGGAGGCCCGCTCAGAGCCAGCCAGGTCGATCATGAAGAGGCGGCCCTGCCGCACCTCCTGCAGGACGTCCCTGACCCGGCCGCGCTGGCGCACGGTCACCTGGAGCACGGCGTGGGAGCGCGAGGACGTCTGGTTGGCGGCCGTGGGCTCCTGGGTCCTCTGCCGGTTCCCTCTCATCAGCAGCTGCATGATCTGGGTGGGCGGGGCAGAGCAGGGAGGCCACTCCTGGGGACCCGTGGGGACGCTCCCCAGTCCTGCCTCTGCGAGGTTGGGAAGGGGCCCAAGGCAGGGCTGGGTCAGCCCCCCGTGTGCTGTGGGGGCCGAGCGGTCAGGGCCTGTCAACTGGGATGCTGGGTGCCTTGCCGGTCCCCAGGGTCGGCGTGGCCGGGGGCGTGTCATCCAGGGTCCTCTGTGTCTGCCCCAGCTCCAGCCCAGCTGAACTGCAGTGGCTCCCTGGTTGCAGAGCCCTGCCGCCTCTGGTCATACCCCCACACACAGAGATTAGTGTCCTCCACTACCCGACTGGCTGCACAAGACTCGCCTCTTTGGCATTGATGGTGGAGACCTCAGTGAGTCCAGCCACCTGGATCACTCCCTTGGAGTCTTCCCTCAGCTCCAGGTACCCCAGGGAAGGGTTCAGCAGGTCCCGGATCATCTCATTGTAGATCTGATGGGACCGGTTGGGAGGGGCAGGGGACAGACGTTAACGGGAGACCGAGAGCAGGAGGCTCAGGCAACAGCCGGGCTCTCCATCCCTCCCGAGAGCTCCGGGCTCCTCTCAGGGAAACCCTGGGTTAAGGAGATGGACCCCTTCCTTCCTTCCTATGAGGTGGGCCTAAGGGGGCTTCAGCACCCAGGGGGGAAATACTGGGCTGCCAAAGCCAACGGTACAGAAGGTAGCAGGCCGGCCGGGCACCAGGCAGAGGATGGGACCTAACCCGTGGCCAAGCCCTGGTGGTTGCTAAGCAACCCTTACGGTACCTTCACCCAGCCTCCCTAGCCACGGCCGTCGAAGTGCATTTTGCTGTCTAAGTCAACACGACGCTGGCTGGAGCAGGTGCTGGCAGCGATGCCTCGCTGCGCCTCCTGAGCTGTCACCCAGGAGATTATCAGCTTCCAGAGGGAGCCAGGGAGGCCAGGAGCCAGATGGAGCCTAGCCCAGGGGCTCTCCCGCCGCTTCTGGCCTCTGTGGGCCCCCACCCACACTGATCTGCTATTGCCCAGTGATAGCACTCCCACAGGTGGGCATCAGGGGCTGTGTCAAGGTGGAGAAGGCTGGCAGGTCTAAGCCTGTCCGTGTATGTAACATTCTCACCTGTACCTACATATACAGAGTGCCTACAGGTAGCCTGGCAAAGCAAACAGGGTTGGCTCAGTCGTGTCTGACTCTCTGTGATCCCATGCACTGTAGCCCACCAGGCTCCTCTGTCCATGGGATTCTCCAGGCAAGAATGGAGTGGGTTGCCATTTCCTTCTCCAGGGGATCTTCCCAAGCCTGGGTCTCCTGCATTGCAGGCAGATTCTTTACCATCTGAGCCACCGGGGAAGTGGAGGAGTGGGTCCAGAGGATGGCCTCTGGGAGGCTGGCTGAGGTCTGTGCGCAGTGACCAGGTAGCTTTGGAGTAGCCAAGTGGGCAGGGCTCGGCTCTAAAGCCGCAGGGTCCTGAGTCTGAATTCCTGTTCCCCCACTTACTGTGTGGCCGCAGGACTGTGGCTGTCAAGTTGCCTAACCTCTCTGAGTTTTTATAAAGTGAGGCCGACCACATGCACGTGGTAGAGCAGCCGTGATGAGCGCCCCAGGAGACTGCCCCCTGACCTGACCCCCGGGAGGTAAACCAGCCCGGGCCTGTGGACCTCCTGGCCCAAGCCCACAGGACAGGGTGGGCCGAGGGCTCACCTCCAGGTAGGACATGGACACCTCGTATTCCATGTCATCGCTGGTCTCCTCGATGGCACCGAAGAGGTCGTTGAGGGTCCGAACGTAGATGCCGGGCTCGTGGTCTGTGCCCAGCATGGTGTAGGTTTTCCCGCAGCCTGGGGCAGAGCAGGGCGGGTGGGTGAGCAGGATGGAGACTGGGAGCATGGGGGCCCCTGGCAAACCTGGGTCTGTCCTCAAGGCTGGAGCCTCCCAGGTGGCCAGGAGGTGGGGGGAGGGGGAGAAGATGGCATCCTTGGCTGGGGGTGGGGCTCTGGGTCTAAAGGGCTCTGGGAGAGGGCAGTTTCAATCAGCCACATCCTTGATTCCTGCTCCGGCCTGGGCCAGACAAGCTCCGAGGCGGAGGGTGAGGAGCTTGATTCTCGGGGGCACTCGCCCTCACCTGTGGGGCCATAGGCAAAGACAGTGGCATTGTAGCCTGAGATGACGCCTTCGATGAGGCTCTTGGTGGTGGCCTGATACACCATCTCCTGTAGGAAAGAGGAGATCCATCAGGGCCCCGGGCACAGCCAGGGCAGAGCACATGGGCCCGTGGGCTCACCCTGACCCGCAACAGAGGCAGTTTCATCCCTGGAGCCCTCAGACCCTGAGATGTGGGTGTGGGAAGGGGGATGGCTGTCTCTGCTTTCCCCCCATGGGTCGGGGGGGCGGGGAATGCCAGCCTGCAAGAGTGCTCAGGACACCTGAGACCCTCCCCACCAACAGCTGGCTCCCAGTCCCCAGCCCAGAGGACGCCTCACACCTGCTCCTTGGAGCATCCGCGGATGGGTGAGATGGGGGTCCCTGGGAGGGTGTCAGCTTCCCCGAGGCGCCCCTCCCAGCACCAGATATCTGGGCTTCAAGCACCTTCCTGCAGCTCCCCTAGGGGGGCCACCTGTGGGGAGCGCTGTGTGGGTCCCTGTGGAGGGTGGCATTTGTGTGCTGACCGTGGTGTGTCCACGCAGAAGGCTCTGTATGCGCCATGCAGGCTCACGCATGTGTGTGTATGTGGGGATGTGGCAGGGAGAGAATGAGTGATGGAGGGTCTCCTGGGGCTCGGTGCCAGGGTCCCCTAAGGGCTCCCTCTCAAGCCAGTCAGAGGGCAGAGAGGGGATCCCGT
This sequence comes from Bubalus kerabau, assembly GCF_029407905.1. Classification (NCBI taxonomy): domain Eukaryota; kingdom Metazoa; phylum Chordata; class Mammalia; order Artiodactyla; family Bovidae; genus Bubalus; species Bubalus kerabau. Next base: position 6,853,333 of record NC_073627.1, on the reverse strand, counting down.
GTGTCCCCAGGCCCAGGCGCCCCCTCACCTGGGTGGCAGTGAAGTCAAAGGCCACGTCGAACAGGTAGGACTTCTCCCGGAAGCGGTGCGCCCGTAGGATGTCATCGGGATCCTCCATTGGGTCCATAAGAACCACCATCTGCAAAGGTCCCAAGAGGAGGCGGGCAGTCACCCAGGAGCCCCAGGCCCACCCCGATGTCCACACTGACCACTGACCTTAAGGAGCGGGAGGGGCCGGATGAGAGACTGATGGCGTCCGGGAGCGCCAGGGTCAAGGTCAACTGAGTCCCAACATAGGACAAGACACTGAGCGGATGGGCTGCCCTGGGACCACCCCAAGGTCTCAGAGCTCCCTTCCGGGGTCAGCAGGGGAGTCAGGGCCAGTGATGGCCCAAAGAGAGCTTGAGAGGAGACAAGGCGTGAGGCTGGCCACTGTGGGGCAGACTCAGAGGAGGCTGATTTGGGAGCCCGGTCCAGTACCGTGGACTCAGGAGATGTACAGGGGTCCCTCTGGGTGCACCCCCATCCAGCACCAGGATTCAGGAGCCCCCGGTGCTGGGAGGACCACAGCTTTGGGGCTCCCCCCAGGCTCCTCCCAGTAGGTACACACTGGTGCTCACTGCATCTAAACTGGCCTAAGACACCCCCGCCCCTTCCCCCAGGTCCCAATAGGGCCCTCCTCTGAGATCTTCAGTAGAGGGAAGAAGGAAGAGGTAAGACAGCTTCCTAGGAGGCCCGAGCCCGGGACCCTCATGCAGAGGTCTTAACCAGTCAGGTGGGATTCCAGGGGAGTCACGAGAGGGGACGCCCCAGACAGGCTGGGCTGGGGCTCTGTGCAGGGAAACAAGGAGGCCACTGCCCCGGCCCCCCTCACAGACCGCTAAAGCCTGGGTGGCCACAGCGAGTTGAGTGCAGGGCACTGGGGCCTGCAGTGTACCTGGGGTGCACATCTATCTCCAGCCACCTCCTCCGGGCTTCAGCCCCAGGGCCGTGTGAGCCTCTCCCAGGATCCACTTCCTGGCTCGGGCCCTAATACCAGCAGCAGGAGCCCTGATCAAGAGTCAGACCCAAATGAAGAAATATCCGCCCACAAGTCCCCAGGCGTGGGTCCCAGAAGAGGGATGCAAGGGAACCTGACCAGCTGCATGGCTCTCACCCTCGGTGTCAGAGCTCCTGGGCCCTCCGGCAGCACCAGGGGCCAAGGGGCAGCCTCTAGGATTTTCAGTGCAGGGGAGGGTGAGCAGCCTGCACAGATGCCCATCCCCCACTGATCACCTTCAGATGACCTTTGGCACTGCCAAGTTCATGGGCACCGTGGGCATCTGGTTCCTTTGACATCCAGCCTCCCGAATCAGGACATTGTCAGCACGGCTGCCATGAGCCCCTCTTAAAAGAGGGCTTTGTCTGGGTCTCCATCTGTCTGGACCCCTGCCCGCACCCCACTCTTCAGAGCATCACCCCCTTCCCTGTCCACTCGGGCACACAATGGAGCCCTTGTGCTCCTCGGCCAGGTGAACTGGAGCTGAGCTGCGGAGGGCTGGGGTGAGGGTGGGGTGCTCGGGGCTGCCACGGAGGCAGCACAGGGAGTTCAGGCCGAGTGACCACAACTGCTGGCCACCTTGCATGTAACCCAGGCATTAAGTGATACCCTCCGGGTCAGAGAGAGATGTGATTTCCTGCCTGACATTCAGAGTACAGTGGGGATCAGACCATTTTAGTAACAAGCCTGGGCTCCGGGAGACAGGCAGAGTGCAGAGAAGGGGCACACGACCCAGCTTTTCCACTGCAGGAGGGCTTCCTGGAAGAGGAGGTACCAGCACTGTCTTTTTTTTTTTTTTAATAAGATATTTAATATAGTTCCCTGTGCTATACAGTAAATCCCTGTTGCTTGGTGGTTTAGTTGCTAAGTTGTGTTCGACTCTTGCGACCCCATGGACTGGAGCCCACCAGGCTGCTCTGTCCATGGAATTCTCCAGGCAAGAATACAGGAGTGGGTTGCCATTTCCTTCTCCAGGGGATCTTCCTGAACCAGAGATCGAACCAGGGTCTCCTGCACTGCAGGCAGATTCTTTATCAACTGAGCCATCAGGAAGTAAGTCCTTGTTGCATATCTACTTTATTTTTAAAAAATTTCCGACATGCCATGAAGCAAGCAGGATCTCAGTTCCCTGACCAGAAATTGAACCTGTGCCCCCTGCCCTGGAAATGCAGAGTCTTAACCACTGGACCACCAGGGAAGTCCCAGCACCAAGTCTTAAAGGATGAGCAAGAACTGGCTGAGGAACGTGAGGTGGGAAAGCATCAAGGGGGCCACACGAGCAAGGCCGTGACGTGACAGGCAGGCTGTGGGCAGGTGGCCTCAGCGCAGAATCACCAGCAGTTCTCGGGAGAAAGGCAGGGTTGGAACGAGAGCTCGGGAACTTTTCCTCCTGTTCTCACTGCCAGGAATCCCGAGAGCACAGACCCAAAATGGCCACAGAAGGAGACGTAGGGGCCCCTCTGTGAGCACGTGTTGCCCGCCCTGCCCCCCTGCCCAAAGCAGGTCCTAAAAGTCACGCAGCCTGGCACCCGGCATCGGCCCAGGGAATGTTTTGTTTGTTCTGGCTACACCTCGCGGCTTCTGGAACTTTCCTGACCAGGGATTGAACCCATGCCCCTCTGCAGTGGAAACACCCGAGTCCTAACCACTAGACCACCAGGGAAGTCCCCAAGGAAAGCTTTCTAAGTAAAGCCGCACTGGGGCCATGCACAGGGCTAAATGCATGCACACAGCTAAATGCTGGTTCTCATCTTCTCCGAGGACTTAGAGCAGGCCCTCGTTACCGCAAGATCGTAATGAGGAGTCAGACTGGCACCCAAGGCTGCCAAGTACAGAGCTCGCTGGACTCAAAGCTACTGGGTTCCAGAACCCAGGCTCCTAACCAGGCCTCCTGTCCCCGCCTCGGGAACAACAGAAGCCTGGCAGGGGGATGCTCCTCTGTTTGGTTGAGCTGTGCCCCAGCCCCACCAGATTTAAATGTTGAAGTCCAACTCCCCAGCCCCTCCGAGAGTGACCTAATTTGGAAATAGCGTTGTTGCAGATGTAATCAGTTGAGTTAGGATGTGGCCCTTTTATAAGGTGGTGGTGTCCTTATAAAAGGGGGCTATTAGGGCACAAACACATGTGGAGGGAAGGAGATCCAGCCAGTCCACCCGAAAGGAAATCAGTCCTGAATATTCACTGGCAGGACTGATGCTAAAGTTGAAACTCCAATAGTTTGCCCACCTGATACAAAGAGCTGACTCCTTAGAAAAGACCCTGATGCTGGGAAAGATTGAAGGCAGGAGGAGAAGGGGACGACAGAGGATGAGATGATTGGATGGCATCACCGACTCAATGGACATGAGTTTGAGAGAACTCCGGGAGATGGTGAAGGACAGGGAGGCCTGGCGTGCTGCAGTCCATGGGGTCTCAAAGAGTCGGACACGACTGAGTGACTGAACAACTGGTATTCTGGTCCAGCAGCCTTGGAAACTGATACATCACCCCCCAACCCCCTGCCCGGAGGCAGGCCCCTCCCTCAGCCCGGAGGCGGTGGGCTCAGCCTGGGAGCGTCCTCTCACAAAATCCTTGAGTCTTAAGTGTCCATGTTCAACCTGTAGCATGCTGGACACCTGCCTCTGGGAGGTTTCAAAGGGGACGTTGACCACACAAGAGGCACAGGGCCCCCCCACACTGGCAGAGGGTGGGGTGGGAGGCGTGGCTGGGGCCGGGCCAGCTGGCAGCACACGGCAGGGCCCTGTCTCCGCTGATCCAGGCCCCCTGACTCCGCAGAGGCCCCGGCTTGCCCTCTCCCTGCCCTCACCGCCCCACACCCAGACCTATGCTTGACTCAAGGCCAGTTGTGATCTTTGCACAGTTCTAGATTTGGGCTGGGAAACCCAAGATCCACTGGGGAGCTAGGGGGGCCTCAGACTCAGGGGAGGGACGTGTCATCCGTACATGGGGCCGCAGAAGGTGCCAGGCTCCTCCCCAGCATCTCCTAGGTGAGAAATACCAGGAACAAAGCGTGTGGGGACTTCTTCCTGCTGAGCAGCGCTAAGCTGCTGGTTTTGATCAGCTGAGCAGCACTAACCACGTCTTTCTGGCCTGTGGATGGCTCAGGGTTCCTCAGTCTTGGCGCTACTGATGCTTTGGGCTGGACCACTGCGAGCGGGAATTGTCCCGGGCGTTGTAGGATGGTTGGCAGCAGCCCTCCGGCACTGGAGGCCCCGGCACTGCCTCCTCCCGCGGTGACATTGCCACATGCCCCCCGGGGAGCACAATCACCCCCGCTTGAAAACCGCTGTTCCCCCTCAAGCCGCCAAACTGGCAGCGAAGTTCTCTGAGCCGGGGGTGATGTGCAAATTGGGTTCAGGCTCCAGACTGCTGGGTGACCCTGGGAAGACTGCACCACCTCTCTGGGCCTCATGTTCACCCTGGCCAGAAGTCAGGGAGGACCCGCAGGGCCATAGCCTTGAGAGAAGAAATCACCCCATCACCCCTCACCTGCTCGGGAAGCCCCAGCAGAGAATAGGAATGTGAGGGGGTGCCCAGCTCAAGAGACATCAGTTCCAGTCCAGGTTACTAAGCCCACAGCTCCTTTATTCTCGGGCTGTAAACCAGACACAACCAAACAAAAGCCGGATTCCAGCTGGATATCACCTCTGTAAAGCTGTTTCTGGATTTGTTTGTTTGTTCTTTAAGAAGGAAAATTCGTGGCTGGTCAGATTTCTAGTTGTACCATCCTGTGGGTACTCAAGAAAGGAGACTTTGATCCCAGGAAGGGTGTTACAGGGCCCTGACAGCCCTGAGGCTAGATGAAAAAAGATTAGAACGCTGAGCTCATAAAGCCACCGAGGTCCAGCCAACTGCTCCCAACAGAGCCACACCTGGCTGATATCCTAGCCAGGTCCCCACCTTCCTACAGGACTCTGAAGACCCGGGTAAGCAGAGGCGTGACCGACATGGTCCAGGGCTGCCTTTCTCACGGGTCTGCTGATCCCTTCATCACCGTCTTCCTGGAAGCCTCTGAGATGCAGATTCCCAGCACTGCCCAGATTCATGGAATGAGAAACTCTGGGGAACTGGGCCCACAGATCTGCCTTTTTAGCCATTGCTCTTGTGACTCAGTGGTAAAGAATCCGTCTGCCGATGCAGGAGACGCGAGTTTGATCCCTGGGTCTGGAAGATCCCCTGGAGGAGAAAACGGCAACCGACTCCAGTATCCTTACCTGGAGAATCCCATGGACAGAGGAGCCTGGCAGGCTACAGTCCATGGGGTCCCAGAGTCAGAGATGGCTGAGCACAGCAATGCAACGCACAACTTGCCGTGTGCCCATTCAGGGCTAAGCGTAAGCATCCTTGCACCCTGGCGGCATTATTCATAGCAGTCAAAACGTAGGAAACGAGCCAAATGTCCATCAGCTGAGGGGAGGTCGATTAGATGCAGAGCAGCATGGAATGCTATCCAGCCACGAAAACGAATGACACTCTGACCCAGGCGACAACGTGGATGAACCCTGAAAACATGCTCAGTGAAACAAGTCAGACACGAAGAACCACAGACTTCAGGACCCCGTTTCCATGAACTGTCCAAAGCAGGTGAATCTATAGAGATGGAAAGTGGTTGTCTGGGGCTGGGAGGGGGCTGGGGAGATGCATGGCGGTGTGGCTAAGGGCGGAGGGAAAGGCTCCCCGAATCCTCTCCCAAGTCACGCTCCACCAGGCTCGGCCCTCTGGGGTCACAGAGCCGGGAAGCAACCAGACGGTGGGTGGTGGGCGTGCAGGGAGGCCCTGCCCCTGGGGCAGTGAGCAGACTGAAGACGCCCTGGCTCCCGAACAACACTCACTCACGGATTCTGACGCTCAGCATCTGTCACCTTATCCTTTATTTATCTTTCACAATAGCCTCACCCTCACAGGATCGCTCTAATCCTCTCAACAGCTCTAGGGCCTGGCAGAGCAGGTTATTAACATCCTGCTTTCTGATGAGAAAACAGAGACTAGGAAGCCCCTTGCCTGACTCCTGAGATAGGACCCCCAGGGGTACAGGGAGGTTGACAGTTGGACTTTGAGGCTAATTATGGGATTATGCATATGGGCAGGTGACTTAAATCCTGCAGATAAACACAGTCTGGGAGGCTGAGGGGAGGGGCAGTGGGCCGTGGGTTCCTTGGGGCAGTGGGGGTGGGGTGGGAGAAGGAAGCTCTTTGTTCTGGGAGCTTCTTTTTCCAGCCTTGGGGCTCCTGGGCCCCTCCACCCTCTCAGGCTGCCCTCGCCCACTTTACAGTCATCAGGGGCACTCCCCGAAGGGTCTGGCATCAGAGTCTAGTCCCAACCCCCGATGCTAGGAGACTGAGCTCCTACTGGACTCTTCCCCGAACATATATATGTGGCAGTGACCCACTGGGGACCACCAGATAGAAAGGCCTGAAGCCAGAAGCGGGTGGGCAGGAGGTGGGCCAGGGCCTCACTTATCTCCGGGGCCTAAAACCTTCCTGACTGTCAGCCCTTGAGATAAACTAACATCTCTTAAATCCCGACCACGCACCAGGCACTGGGGAAGCGCTGGGCATCCAGGAACCCGTGGAGACGTCTACGTGCGCATACTAAACCGCTTCAGTTGTGTCGGACTCTGCGAACCTGTGGACTGTTGCCCACCAGGCTGCTCTGTCCATGGGATGCTCCAGGCAAGAATACTGGAGTGGGTTGCCAAGCCCTCTTTCAAGGGATCTTCCCGACCCAGGGCTCGAACCCGCATCTCCTATGTCTCCTGCACTGGCAGGTGAGTTCTTTACCACTAGCGCCACCGGGGAAGCCCTGGAGACATCTAAGAAGGCATTGTGTGACAGCGCTGTGATGACCCCGAATCAACCGTCAACCCAAATCAACATCCCCGGGGGCGGTGGGAGGGGCAGGTAAGACCACAGGTGCCCGAACCTCCTCTTTACAAATCCAAACCTCGCTCCAGCTTCCTCAGAATGCAGGCACCGGCCTCTGGTCCGCAGAGGACACTCTGCCCTGCCCGTGTCCACCTCTGCAAAGCTGGGGGAACACGGGCTCTCTCAGCCCCAGAAGAACAACCCCCAGCTCCAAGCAAGGCTGTCCTGGGACCCCCCTCATGCCAGCAGGTGACGGACACCTAGGCCCACCTCTCCCCACTAGGACCGCCGACTGGCGGGCTTTGACAGCACGGCCTCCCTGCTGACCACTAAGGGCCGGGCTTCAGTAGTGTGACCTCTGGGTTGCTCCCCAACCCCTGGCCCGAGCACGGGGCCAAGTAACTCCTCCATCACAGAGGGAAGAAAGAGCCTAGAAGCCCAGGCCAGGACAGACTGGGCTGGGAGCCCCTCTGTGGGGCTGGGTTGTGAGGAAGGGCCACAAGCAAGCGGGCAACGGAAGCCGCTGGGTCAAGGGCAGGTCTGCTTCCCAAGCAGAAGTCTCTTTAGTGGAGGCGGGGCGTTGTGCAGGCTGCCTGGGCCAGCGGCACCTTTGCTGGGAAGCGGTTCCATGGCCGTGTTATGCTGGGGTTGCTCCCACGCTCTCCCTGCCAGTCACCGGGCTCCACACCTCAAGAAGGAGGAGCTGAACAGCTGGCCCATCAGTGAGGCTGGTCAAGCCTGCAGCCCCGAGCCCTGTCGGGGTCAATGATGCAGGCCTGGGGGGCCAGGGCCATAGACGAGCCCTGGGGGTCACCAAAGAGCCACGGAGGTCAGGGTGCAGGGCCTGGCCAGACCGGGAGTTTGCCCTTTTCTTAAATTTTGGCCTCGAGGCATGTGAGATCTTACTTCCCCAACCAGGGATTGAACTCACGCCCCTTGCATTGGAAGGTAAAGTCTGAACCACTGGATCACCAGAGAAGTCCGCCACTTTTCTTCTTGGACTTGTGTGTCTGTACCTCCCGCCGCCCAGGGTCTTACTGGTCAGAGGAACGGAGCACTTGAGTGGTGGCTGGTTTTTGAGAGGTGCCCAGCCTGCCACGCACTGTGGCTTCTCCCAAACTGCAGGCCAGGCAAGTGCATCCTTTTTTACCTTAGTCACCTGACCAGAGATCAAACTCCCATGCAGGGGAAGGGCGGAGTCTTAACCACCGGACCGCCAGGGAAGTCGCAGGCAAGGGCATCTTTGAACCCAGTGGGGAGAGAAGATGCTGGGGGCAGAAGCCTAACGTTCTCCCCCTGCAGGGCCCGGAGTCCGTGTTGACAGCCCTGGGCGCACGCCGCTCAGACCACCCTCTGTATGTCTAAGCCGAGAAAGGAGCAGGCCCGTCGGCACTGCCCAGCCCAGGGCCTTCTCGGAGGCGCAGTCCAGCCTCCCTCTCCACTGGCAGGGACAGAAAGGAGCCAGTGTTTGCCGTGTGTGGGCACACAATGGGCTGTGCCCTGGACCAGAGCGTTTCCATCAGCATCGGTTAATATCTCTCAGCCCCCAGTCCGGCTGGGAGCCAGGAGCAGCGCAGAGAGACAGCATCTCTGTCCCTGACAGCCCTGGGGACAAGTGGGACCAACAGGGAGTGGCCTTGCTGGGAAGGAGGGCTCTCCTCTGGAGTTCCCTGGCCCTTCATGGATGGCCCCTCTCATCAGCCAGTCCAGGAACCCTGGGCACTTTCTCTCACTAATCCAGTAAGTCCCCTACACCGAGCCTTCAAGGTGCGAACATTCAAAGATGCCAAGGTACACCTGGTTCCAGCAAGGACCTGGAGCCTGTGCCATCAGCGCCAGGCGTGCGTGACACTGCAGCCTGCCCTCCATCTCCTCCTGCTGACGATCCTTCCGCTCCACCGTCTCCCACCTCCTCGGCCCCTCCAGTCAGTAACCCTTCTTGCTTGTTCATTCCTAGCCAGCCCCTGTATGTAGTACTGTCCTTTTCAAGGCACCATACTGTAAGATTAAAAAGGCTTTATTTTTTGTGTTTGTTTTTAAATATGTTATTTGCGTGAAAGGCATTATAAACCTCTTACAGTACAATACTACATAGCCAATGGTGTTAATCGGGTACCTAGGCTAACTTTGTCGGACTTACGCGCTAAGCGGACTTACGAACGTGCTCTCGGAATGGAACTCCTTAGTAGGCAGGGAACTTATAGTAGATGAGGTGTGTGCTAGTTGCTCAGTAGCGCCCAGCTCTTTGCAATCTCATGGACTAGTAGCCCTCCAGGCTCCTCTGTCTGTGGCATGCTCCAGGCAAGAATTCTGGAGTGGGTAGCCATTCCCTTCTCTAGGGGATCTTCCCAACTCAGGGATCGAACCCTGGTCTCTCCTGCACTGCAGGCAGATTCTTTACCGTCTGAGCCATCAGGGAAGCCCAGCAGATGATAATTCACAGCTACTAAATGCCTACTGCGTACCAGGATCTGGGGGAGCACTGTGCACCCATCAGTGTGCTCCCTAAAGACTCTTTAGGGAAGGGTTAGGGTTACTGTCCCCCGTCACAGAGGAGGCAATTGAGGCTTCTGGCAGCAGCCTGGCCAAGGCCACACAGCTGGTAGAAGGCAGAGCCTACCCTGCACGACTGCTGTGTGCGTACATCCTGCTCCTGCTGGCCTTTAGGTGGGGCCTCCCAGCCCTCCCCCGCTTTCCTTGAGGTCTTTGAGGAAGGCTACCCTTTTCCAAGGGGGAACAGAGGAAGAGAGATCAGGAGGCCGGTGCCACCCAGTTCCGCCATGCCCACAGCTCGTGGGAACCCCAGAGGCAGGCCGGCAGCTCATGCTGTGTTGCCCGCCTGTGCTCTTCATATCTTGGCCGTCGGGCTTCCTGAGTCCAGCCTTCCAGGATCAAGGGCAGCAAGTGCTCACTTTGCGTCTCTCTCTGCACCACGCGGGGCCACCCCAACTCCTCTGACCGCTCCCCAGCACACTCTGCCGCCTTGATGAGCCCTGGAGCTCAGGAGAAGCCGGCAGCAGCCACGGAGCTCCCGGAGGCAAGTGGCCGCTTTCAGGGTCCCCATAGGCTAGAGCAGCATGATGCCTCTACCCAGGCACCAAGACTGCCCTTGCTGCCCCCACCATGGTGCCCACCCCCAGCCCACATTTGGATCCTCAACTGCCTACCCCAAAAAACATCCTGGCTGGGACTTCCTTGCTGGTCCAGTGGTTAAAAATCCACCTTGCAATGCAAGGGACACAGGTTTGATCCCTGGCTGGGGAACTAAGATTCCACAGGCTTCAGAACAACTGAGCCTGCGTGCTGCAACTGCTGAGCCCTGGAGCCACAGCTAGACGGAAGCCCGCGCTCTACAATGACGATCCCACATGAGACCCGATGCAGCCAAAAATAAAAAAATTGTTTTAAAAGATTGAAATGTCAAAAATAAAACCTTCCTTTAAAAGCAAGCAAACAAACAAACAGAAAACACCCCGGCCGTGGGGGACAATGTGGCTCCTGCCCTCCTCTCACCCCTTCTCTCTCCAGCCTGAGCCACACTGGCCTTTTCTAAGTGACCCAAGTGTATCACCACCCCTCTCACCCCAGGGCCTTTGCACACACAAGTCCCTCTGGTTGAAATTCCCCCTTCAGCACACTCCTAAAGAGCTCCTCTTCATCCCGCGTGTTTCAGCTCAAGCATCCTTTCTCAGCGAAGTCCTCCCTGACTCCGGGACAAGGTCAAGTTCCCTCTTACGCCCACAGCAGCACACATTTCTTTGCAGCCCTTGCTGGCTACACACTCATACGTTTCATCACAAGAAAGCCATGGAAGGAAGACGGGGTCTATTCTGCTCACCGTGGTTTCCTGGCTCCTAGCACTATCCCCAGTGTGTTGTGGGTACTTGATAAATATTTATTGTCTCTTGTGTAAGTGGAGGTGGAGCTTGCCCTGCCCAGCTCATAATAGTGACAGGAAGACCAAGAGAGCAAACAGACGTCCAAAGACCTGCAAACCATGAACAGTCTGGTGACCCTAGGAACACATGCCCTATGGGGAGCGGATCCATTAAGGTGGGGAAGTTAAGTCATGAGTACATGGAAGGTATGTGAATTTTTTCCGGGCTGGATGAAAGGGCTCAGCTCACTTCCCCCTGGACCAGGGAAGCTTTGAGCTCTCTTTGGATCAATCTAGGGAGGCTTCCTGGAAGAAGGGCGGTGGTTTCCTTGACGATGCTATCAATAGTACAACCCAGAGCTCAGAGGGTAGAGGAGGGGTCATTCCTGCCTCCACCAGGTGAGTAGGTACCTGCCCCCACTAGGTGAGAGCAGACCCCTGTCCTGCTCTGCGGCTCCTGGCCACAGCCCCCACGTACCTGCTCGTCCACTTTGTGGGCGATGAGGGTGGCTCCTTCTTCCAGCTCTGCCACGCTGATGGGCCGGACCCGGAGCGCCACCTGGGAGGGAAGGTCAGACCCCCAGGATTAGATGGAGAGGGCTGTGCTGGGCCCCTGAGAGAAGGATGAGAGGACCCCAGGATCCTTGCCTCGGACAAGCCCCGTGGGTTCCTCTCTGATCAGCCAGCCACGCCCGGCTCATCTTGAGGAAACCTCGGTGGTTCAAGGCGACCATCCAGGGCGAGGGCACCAGGTCCAGAGCGTGTGGGCTGTGTCTGTGTCTATAAATTTCCCAGGAGCCTGTGCCCCAGAGGAGACAGCCATCTGCTCCTCCCGGCTGCATCAGTCACACGCCCGAATTAAGCACCTGCAGCTCCCCTGGGCTTTTCACTTGGAGCCCTTGGCACCGGGGCAGCCTGTCTGTGCGTCTGTGAGTGACGTGCTGCATGTGGCGGCCACATGGTGGAATGGAGGCCCAGGGAACCTCCCCTCCTCGTGCTGACTACATCCCTACCCAAGGACAGCGCCATCAGGGGCTCCCTCCTCCCTCTGTCCTCTGGCCAGAGAGAGATGATGGGTCCCCATCTTGGGTGTGGGTCTCCCCAAAAGAAGGTGGAGGTGTTTCTTCTTCTGAACAAGGGGAAACACCTGCTGGGCGCGTGGGTATAACTAGCCATCTGCAGGCCCGGTAAGAAGCCTTCACTCTCAGAGGCACTTCATTGTCAGAGTGCCCTCCTGCATCCTCAGTCAAACTCCACAGGTGGGAGGGGCAGCCCCTCTGTCCACATCTGCCAAGGCAAGCCATTTGCAAAGAGACAATTCTAAACTGCCAGACAGGATGTTCCAGAGCCCGGGGCTTGCTGGGGTTGCCTTATCCTCCAGTAACATCATCACCCACCTGCTGGTGGAGGAGCTTCCCCAGATCTCAGAAGTTAGGGGCTGAGAGGGCGCATCGGCCTTGGGATCCCTGAGTCTCCCCCACCCTCATCACTCTAACCTGGCCCTGTTGATAATCAGAAATCTGTCTTTGTCTCTAGCTGCTTCTTGGACCCCCATTCACACCTCCTCCTCTGCTCCAGTCCCCAGGGCCCTGGGGGGGCCATCTCGGTGGCTTCCAGCATTTCTTTGAAATATTTAGAGTCCTGACATGGACAGCAACTCAATAACCAGCCACCCTCAATCTTGTGCCTGCTCCTTTGCCACGTGGGGACTCTTGCCCACCTATGGTCCTCAAAACCCTCTAACCTCCTGACCCCACCAGTTCCAGCTACCCTCCTTCACCAGGAAACCTCCACTTTCCTTTTCCGGAAGATGGGTCGGGCGCCCCCTGCTCCTGTCTCTTCGGGATCATATAGCAGTCTGGCCTCAGGGTGTCCCCTGGTGGGAAGGTGTAAAGGGGGATGGGACTGAAGCCTGGCCAACTTCTCAGGTCTTAGCAGGGTGGCCAGGATGCCTTCCTTCTTGATATCCATGACTTGGCAAAGTTGCTCAGGACCGTCGCAGCCCCTGGTTTTAAGTGTTCTCTTAGTGGAAACACCCAATACAGTCTGGGGGCCGCCGGCAGAGTCTGGGTTCTGGGGGCCGGAGATGGGGTCGAGGAGGAGGAGGAGGCTGACCGGGTCTCACCATGAGTTGCTGGTCCTTGGAGTCCCCGCTGTCCTTCATGCCTGCGGCGGGCGGAAGGGCTCAGGCCGAGATCGCGGGCGTGGCCGAGCCGCACGCCCACCGCCTCCGGGGCCCGCGCGGCCGCTGCCTGACAACCCGAAACCAACAAGGCGCGCGCGGCCGAGGGCGCGGACCGGGGCGGGCGGGGCCTGGGGCGGGCTCCGAAGGCGACCCGCCCCCCTCGCGCTGCGAACCGGGAGGTGGACGTCTCCGCCCGGGAGGCCGAACTTGCCAACGGCCTGGGCGACCCCCGGGCCCTCGGCGCGGCTCTGCATCCGCCCCGTGGGCGCCCGTGCTCCCTGCCTTCTTTCTGCCCGCTCGGGCCACGCGCATCGGCTGCCCGTCCGTCCGTCCGACTCTCAGCGTCTCCCGGGCGGCAGTGGGCAGCCTCATGTTTCCATGGTCGCTGCGGGCACCGTGGCTGAGGCTCATGTCGCTGGCGCGGTGTCTTCACGAAGTGTCCAGTGACAGAACGGGTGAGGAGGATGCCCGGGCTGCCCACCGGCGGACGTGCAGGGGAACGCCAGTATCACTGGGGTTGTCACAGAAGAGCCCCGTGAACTAACAGGACCTGACGGGTAAACCCAGCGACTAGGCCAAGATGGGTGGATCTGTGTGCCTTCTGGCTCCCTGCCTGCTGTAAGACCCACAGTGTTGATGTTGAGTCGCTAAGTCGTGTGGGACTCTTTTGCGACCCGATGGACTGTAACCCGCCGGGCTCCTCTGTCCCTGACATTTTTCAGGCAAAAGTACTGCAGTGGGTAGCCCTTCCCTTCTCCAGGAGATCTTGGAACCTGTGTCTGCTGGCGTCTCCTGCATTGCAGGTGGGTTCTTTACTGCTGAGCCACCAGGATAGCCCAAGAGCCACCATACCGTGCAAGAAAGTGCAGGTCAAACGCTGTCGTCCCCATCCTTGATGGGAACAACAGTGATTGCAGTTGCAGGGAGCACGGTGGAAAGATTCCTGGCCTCAGGGGGCCCCGGGAAAACGGGATTCTGGTCCCACCTCGCACCCAACCTGCTGAACCACCTGGAGCCAGGTTTCCTGTGCCCCCGGGCCTTAGTGTCCGGGGTGATGGTGAAGCTCTACCCACTTCTGATGGAAGAAGCCCCCATCTTTCCTGTCTTCTCCTGAAGTTGAGCCTGGCAGCACCCCTACAATGACTGGGCGAGGGGCGTCCAGTGAGGTTCATGCCCCCTTTAAGGAGCTGGGTAAAGAAGAGCCGCGCATCCCCCAGGACTGTCTCAGACGGCCTGGCACGCATCCAGAACATGATGCCAGCCTGTGCTCTGGGACTGGCTTCCCTGGCTGCCCCCGAGGAGCTTGCGTTAGGTACAGTTATTAATAAACAGTGTCAGGAACCTGCCTGTGGCCTTGGAGTTGGTAAATAGATAAACCAAGGATAGCCTGGTGGAGACCAAACACTCCCGCAGGGCTCCCGAGGTTTCGGCCCGTTCTCTGGCCCAGGCTGCTCCTGGGACAGCGCACAGCACTTGGCCAGTTTGCAAGTGGGTGAGCGGCACTGAGGAGCAGTACGTTTGAAGATGGATCATCTGGATCAAAAACACTTTCCAGGGAATTCCCTGGTGGTCCACTGGCTAGGACTCTGTGCTTTCATTGCCGAGGGCCAGGTTCAATCCCTGGTTGGGGAACAAAGAGCATGGCGAGGGTAAAAAAAAAAAAAAAAAAAAAAAAGGAAGATCCAAAATGTGTTGAAAGAAAAAAAAACACAAAACACCCTCTAGACTTGCATTTCAGACCCCCTGAATCGTATCTGTTTGGATCAGTACAAGAGGCCTCTAATTAATTACGCTATAGCTATTTTTCTCTCTTTTCTGTTCCTCCTCATGCATAAATCCCACCCAGGATGGCCCATGCTGGTCAAAACAAGAGGAGCTTCTACGCAGGCAGTCCCAGCCCATCTTACTTGCATCCCGACTCATCACAAAGTCCTCTCTATCCTCAGACATTCCCTGCTTGACTCTGGTATTTCTGTCAGCGACACCGCCGTCTTCGAGAGCCCTGGACCTCTAAGTTGTCTTTGATTTCCCCTTTCCTCTCATCCTCTCCATTCATTTTCTTTCTTTACGTAAATATATATTTTAACATGTATTTATTTTTGGCTGTGCTCAGTCTTCATTGCTTTGCACAGGCTTTCTCTAGTCGCTTCGGGTGGGGGACATCCTTCGTTGCAGTGCTCGGGTTTCTCCTCTTGTTGGGGCACCAGACGCCACGTGCAGTCGCTCCAGCAGTTGTGGCCCGTGGGCTCGGTAGTTGCGGCTCCCGGGCTCTAGACACGGGCTCAGTAGTTGTGATGCCTGGGCTTAGTTGCTCCACAGCATGTGGGATCTTCCCGGAGTAGGGATAGAACCCCTGTCCCCCGCATTGGCAGGCAGATTCTTATCCACTGTACAACCAGGGAAGTCCTCTCTTCTCTTTCGGCTACCCAGTGTGGATGCGGGATCTTAGTCCGCTGACCAGGAATCAAGCCTGGGCCCTTGGCAGTGGAAGCACCGAATCCTAACCCAAACTCTCCTCTGATCCTGGCGGTTCTACTTCGGCAAGTGCGTCTCCTCCTCGTCATCTCCTGGCCACATGGCCTGGGCTCCAACTTTTACCTCTTCTCACCTGGACAGCATCACGGCCTCCTGGGCCCCCTGCCTGCTGTCTCCCCCACTTTTCAAAGCTATGCTCCGACCTGGAAGCAGAAGCAGGCCTCTGTTTCTGGGAGACAGAGAACAGCCCTAAGTGGGTTCCTAGCAGACCCCCTTTGACTCCCCTGGGGCCAGTGCCATCTCAGGGGCCTCTGGACCCTGGGGAAGCATTTGGTTTCTAACAAAGGGCAAGGAGATCCTTCTTCAGAGTCCCACCCTGCGGCCCACAGAACCCAGTTGCCCGGCAGAAGGGACTGTGGGGCCGTGACTCCCCTGGAGGGCCCAGGGCTGCCATGGCGGCAGCTGTGCGTCGTTGGCCAGTGGCATCGTAATCGATCAGCTCGGCAGAGAGGAACACAGGTCCGGGAGGAAGCAGACTCTCCCCCGGGTGTGCATGGACCCGGGGTGGGGGGCCTTAACTGCTGTGCACACAGCGGTCCGGCCGCTGCTTCCGCCACCCTCCCGACCTGCTTGGATGGGTCCCACACCCAGGGCCCCATCATCCACGTGCCACGCCCACGTGCCAGGTCTTTCCAGTGGCGTCTGGGTCTCCAGGGATGCATCATGGTTTTGTCTTGCTTCCCATCGGGGAAGACTAGGCAACAGGCTCCAGAGGAGGCTGAGGAACGAGAAGGCGGATGGTCATCGGTGAGGATGGGCGGTGATGGGTGTCGCATTCTCAGAGCCCATGACGCCCTTTTCCCCACGGTGTCTGCGGGGCCCTCCTCTCCGTTCCCACACCCGTTCCTCAAATGCCGTCTGGCACCGCGGCACGTCTGCACCACAGCGAAGGGCATGAGACTCCAGGGGTGGCCCATCCTGGGCAGCACCAGCCAAAGGCCCAAATTCTGGTACAGCGAGGGAATACTCTCCCTGGGAGTTCATCGGCCGAACATCTCATGCAGCGGTCCAGTGTGCCCGGGGCCAATGCAGGGAGCTCTGACTTTCTCCGGGAGATTTCACTGGATAGACTTTTTTCCGTAAGTGAGGGTTTCTCGACCTCCGCGCTGTTGGCATCTCGGGCAGGATGGTTCACTGTGGTGTCGGCTGTCTTGCGCGCCCTAGGATACTTAGCGGCATCTGTGGCTTCTGTCCACAGGATGCCAGGAGCGCCCTCCGAGTGGTCATGTCAATCTGAAATGTCCCCAGGACTCCCCTGGTGGTCCCGTGGGGTCCCGTGGTTACGAATCCCCCTTCCGATGCAGGGGAACACGGGTCTGACCCCTGTCCCAGGAAGATTTCACATGCTGCGGAGCAACTGAGCCCGTGCAGCACCAACCGCTGAGCCCAGGGGCCCCGGGTGCCCAGGGGCCGTGCTCCTCGACGAGAGAAGCCACAGTGATGAGAAGCCTAAGCACTGCGGCCAGAGAGGAGCCCCTGCCCCAGACAACTGGAGAAAGCCTGTGCTCAGCCCGGAAGACCCAGAGCGGCCAAGAATAAATTAATCAATTAATTAAAAAAATCAAGATGTCGCCAAGTGTCCCACTGAAGGCAAAATCACCCCCTTGCCCCATTGAAACTGCCATTGAAACCGCTGACCTTCGTCGGGCAGTTCTGGGGCTCCCTGCGTCCTCCCGCAGTGAGGGGCCCATCACAGGAGACCCCACAAAGCAGGATGTGGGATGTGCCAGCGGCCCCTCCCTGGATGCAGGTGGGCCGGCCCCTTCCTCCTCCTGGGAGACCGAGGAATGGGGTGTGTAAGGGCATAAGCTCTGGGGTCCCCTCTGTGCCACTGCTCCCACGAGACTCGGGCAGCCCCCCCTCCCCCGGGGTCTTGCTCGGCAGGCACGTAGTGACTCAGGGATTGAAGGTGGTAATATCAGCCCTTCTGGGGCTATTGCACAGATCAAGTGCTCAAGCCATATGCCCCTTGATGACTGTTTTACCATGGCAACTGGATTTTTTTTCCCTCTTTGGGCACAAGGGGTGGCTGACCCTGGGTTCTTCCCCAGTGAGATCCTTAACACAGGTGGTTTTTAAAAGGGCACTTCCGGTCACCTTCAGGACCAGCGGCCACCGGCAGACTGAACGGTGGTCCAGGACGTCTCCTGGCGCACGGTGGCTTCTGAATGGCTCTCTGGTCCTACCGTCTCTGGTCGCTGAACGCGCTGCGTTGCTGTGGTTTCAGGGCAGCCCACCGCGAACGCCACAGCCCCAGAGGACCTTGCACAGCACCCAGCCTGTGGTCACCTGCCCTGCAGGCTCATGGTGAGCTGCCTGGGCTCCCGTCCCCGCACTGACCCTCATGAGCCCGGTCACCTGGCACATGCCCACCTGTCTCCCAGAACCCGTTTCTCCCTCTGCTGAGGAGGACCAGTCAGAGCAGAAACCTTCGGCGACTTTATCAAAAGAACGACAGAGATAACTTGATAAGCTCTGAGTACAGGAGGCATAATAAGCACTAATCCTTAGTATTGTCCTTATTATTATTAATAATTGAACTTCACGAGCACAAAGATGGCAGAAAGCTCGCTGTATTCACCTGGTTGGTTTCATGCGTCGTCTCTCACCCTTTTGGAGGTAAATGTCTCCCAGGGAAGTTGCTTGGGAAAGACATCTTAGAAGTGGACAGGCTTTGTGTTCCCCAGCCGTATGTGGATGGGGAGGTTCAGTAAGGGAGAAAGAGAGACCCCCCCACCCCCGCCACCTTCCCCACCCACAGGCCTTCCCAAGCCCCGACGGAGGCCGTGGCCAGCCCTGGGGGAGGCTCTGCAGGCTTGTGAAGGGAGATGCTCATCGGGGCAGCCCTCGAGAAGCTGAATCCACGGGGATGGTGGGGTTAGGGGAGCTGGCTGAACTTGGCTGAGGACCAGCTTGGGGATGAACCTGCACCCCTTCCCTCCCTCTGAGGGGTCTCGGGGAGTCGGTGGGGACCGGGGATCTGTAGGGCGAGGGGTCTGGGTTGGAGTCCCTTCGCCCCTCCCGTCCCCTTTAAGGAAGGCGGTCAGCTCCCACTTGTTAACACCAGGGCAGTGCCCAGAGATGGGATACAGGCGCGTGTGAGAGCTGGGCTCCGGTCAGGGCTGACCTCCCAGCGCTGGACTCTCTTCACCGCCTCCTTCCTCCCCTTCACCGTCGCCTCTTTCTTCCTCCGCTTCTTCCTCTCCCTGCACCTCCTCATCTGTCTCCTGGCTTGGCTGTTTCGGCTACGGAAAGACAGCAGAGACTCGTTGGTGGGGGGCAGGCCTTCCTCGCATCGGGACGTTAACCTCTGAGCCCGGGAATGCCTGGCACCCAGGAGGCCATGTAGCCAGCGCCACGGCCTCAGGGACTGAGAGGGCACTCGGCTCCAGCGGGCATGGATGGCAGGCACCTGCCGCTTGCTGCCTGGGCGGCCATGAGCTACCTCCCCCGAGATTCCTTGGCCCCCTGCCCTAAAGCCAGGTGTGATTCCTTCAGGGCAGTGGCTGGGATTAGAAATAATTCAGGTGAGGACCCAGCAGATGATTCTCTGTTCTGACTCCGGCACGTCTGGCCAAGTGCAGAGACGCAGAGATGCGCAGGAAGCCTGTGGCGAGCAGCAGAGGGAGGGGGCCAGGCTCAGTGAAGCGTAAGCCCTTCTGAGAGTCAGTGTCTCCATCCAGAGTGCTCCAGCCGCTGTGGGGAGCACATTCAGAGTACAGCAGGCACGGAATCAGTGGCCGCATTGCACTTTGTCTGCAGACCTTCTGGAGAGCCCAGCGTGGACGGCTGGGGGGAGGCCTGGGCTATGGGGTCAGAAAGCCTAGACTCCAGCCTCGCCTTGATGCCCCCCACCCCTGCCCCGGATCACCGGATGGTGGGAGAATAAGGCGGCCCAGATCCGACTATTTCCAGATGCAAAATGCACCCACAGAAGTCACCACCTGTCTCGAGACGCAGCGACAGGGAGACAGATGCGGGGAGCAGTCATGAGATGGACCCGGCGGCTCTTTTGCATGCTCACCCACCTTCGGACCTGGCCACTCCCTTACTGCCTGAGGACTGGCCACCCAGCCCCTCTTGCTGCTGGGCGCTGGCTCCATGGGCCGGTGATGGCCTCACCCCTGCTCCAGCACTCTGTTGTCACAGTCTCGAACTTCTCAATACTTTTCTTTTTTGGGCTGAGTGGCATGTGGGATCTTAGTTCCCTGACCAGCGATAGAACCTGCAGCCCCTGCAGGGGAAGCATGGAGTCTTAACCACTGGATCCGCCAGGCAAGTCCCTTGAGCTGCTCTGCGCGTTTTCCTTCCTCCCCTAACAAGGCAGCCAATCTTGCCGACAAGGGCAGACGCTGCTCCACGCTCACTTGTTCTCCCTGGCACGCTGGGCTTTTACTCTTTCGCATCTTAGCATCTTATCCCTGGGCCCCTGAAGGTAATGGTCTAGGCAGACCACATCTTTTCCTTCCTCTGCCCCCTGGTACCCAGAAGGGCCTGGAAGGTGACCAGACACCGCCTTCCTCACTCAGCCTCCTTCTGTTCCAGATGGAATGAAGGAATTAAGACGTGAAGTGACCAGCCCAGGCGACACAGCTAGAAAGTGCTTTGGCACAGGGCCACGGCTGGATGCCGCTGTCTGGTCGACTCTAAGTTGGGCCAACTCTTTTGCGTGGATGGCCGAGCTCAGGACCAGTCTCACCCCCTCATGCCAGGTGGGGTCACCACGGACCTCACAGCCCCCTCTGCACCCTCCAGGCCTCCAGGCCCCCTCTCCTTTCATGGCTCATGTAGCCCTGGGTCCTCATCCAGTTGGTCACTTGCATGGAGTTCAAGGTGCCCTCTGGGGTGTGGGCAGAGGATTCCGAGAAGCTCAGGGAGCCGAAAGCCTGTTTGGAGACTTAGAATTCCCCAGGAGGAAGGAAGTCACTCTCCCCATTTGCCAGATGGACAAATGAAGGTCTGCCTGGTGGGGCCACTTTCTTGGAGCCGCCCAGGAGGTCAGCAGGCAGGCAGCCGGGGCCCCGTGGCTCCCTCCCGTCCAGCCCACCCCGAGCCCCCGCGCGAGGCCCCTACAGGTTTGGGCTGCTTCTTCATGGCTTCCGCCTCCTTCCTCTTCAGCTCCGTGAAGATGATGTCGAAGAACTCCTCCTCGGCCTTGGTGACCAGCTCCTCCAGGTTCAAGATGGGCGGCTCGTCCCTCAGCTCGTCGTCCCGGCCCTCGGCCTTGCCCTTCTCCTTCAGGCGCATCTCGCGGTGCCTCGCCTCCAGGATCTTCTCCCGCCGCGTCTCGCGCTCGAATATCTGGGGCACAGGGACAGGGAGGCCATGGGAGTGGCGGGTGGGCGGCCCCGGCTCCCAGCGCAGGGGGGCCAGCGGGCTCCCATCACTCTGCTCAAGGCAGCCCCACAGAGCCCTGCTCCCGGCTGATGGCAAGAAAGCAGGGGCTAAATACTGGAGCTGGGAGGAGGGGAGCAGGGATGCCAAGTCACGCAGTTCCAAGGAGTACCAAGCGCCTGACGCCGGTGTGAAGCATGCTCTCTGGGGGTGTGCAAGACGGTGTCCCTGGACCCCCAGAGGACCAGCTCAGTGGTGGGACTGCACACCAGGCGGAGCCAGGAGGGCCTCCCAGGATCTCAACACCAGGGCGTTTCAACTCCTCTGGGTACCCCATGGCTCTGGGGAGGCGTCTTCAGGACTCCCGGCCAGGGTGACGAATCTCAGCGCCCCAGCACCCCCTTCCCCCGAGCAGTCCCTTCTAGCTGCTTCACCATTGGTATCAGCTAAGTCTTCCTCAGACAGGCTCGGCTGCCCCAAATGTATACTGTTTACAACTAGACAAAAAGACCGAGTCACACCGCTTGGATCTGCAGCTGAAGAAACCTGAAGCCTGGAGAAGTCAAGAGACTTGCTCAGGGCTGCTGGACTTCCTGAGTGGTGAAGCCTGGGCAGGTTCAGACACGGCCAATACCCATTTCTCAGGCCCGTTCCCTGACCCACCCCCGAATGTCCACCCGCTTCCCAGGAGGCAGTGGAAGCGCGTCTGCCCTTCGCTGACCAGCCCGCTCGGCCGGGGGCCAGGCCAGGACCGGAGCCAGTGTGCCCGCCTCGCCGGGGGCCCGCACCTACCGAGGAAGCCGTGTTCTTCTCATTTCTCTGGAGGGTGCACAGCCCGTCGGAGACCTCCAGCAGCGTGGTCGTCCCCAGCTGGGAGCCGCAGGCGATGAAGCACCCGTTGTCTTGCACCCGGAGGCAGAAGAGGGCTTCGTCACAGACCTGCTGGAGGGCCGGGCAGACCCGCGGGAGCCACGTCACCCTCTGCTCGTCTGGTCATCTGGTACTTGGGGAGGCTTAGGCCGGCAGCCCCATTCAAACACCCCTGGGGACTTCCCCGACCGATAGGGACCCCAGCCTCAGCCCACAGGAGGGCGTCCACACCCTAAAGTCGGTTGCAAGACCCTTCACTCCAGCCTCATCTCCCACCGTACCCCGCCCACCACACCCACCCCCTCAGTCCGGCCTCACTTCTTTCCTTTTTTTTTAGTGGCCACACAGACAGGCATGGGGATCCTAGTTTCCTGACCAGGGATCGAACCTGTGCCCCCTGCATTGGAGGGCAGAGTCTTAACCACTGGACTGCCAGGGAAGGCCCTCCAGCGCCCCTTTCATTCTGCAGTTTCCCCAGCCCCGCTCTTTCCCTGCAGGTCTCTGCCCCGCCTCTGCTGATAAGATAAGGCTGGCTCAGCTGGGAGGCTCGGCTCGGCCCAGGCTTGGCCAGAACAGGCCTGGCAGGAGGAAAGGCCAGGCTTCTGAGGGCGTGGATGCACCGGGAGGGGGGTGCACGTGACCTTCAGGCTGAGGGCAGGGTCGCACTGCTTGAACACAAAGTCCCAGATGTCCAAGGTCCCGTCCATCTTGGTGGTGAAGAAAACCGCCGGCCTCACGGGGCTCCAGGCGCCATCAGTGAGATAAGCCATGTGGTACCTGTAGGGAGCCAGGACCTCCGGTCAGGGACCACGGAGGGAGTGGGATGCAGGGAGAGCCTGCTGAGCCAAGACCCTGCTCATCCAGCCCCTCCCCGGCTCCTGGGTCTCAGCCCGGAAGTTCTTCCTGGTGTCTGACTTCTGGCCGTGCCAGCCTCACCAGCCACGGTTCACAGTTTGCACTGCAAAGGGCTCTGGTGTTTCTCTATACCTAACTCAAGGGCACAGGCCTGGGCCCGGTCCCCCGGCCATGAGACTCACTTGAAAAGGAGTTGGAGGAAGGAAAATCTGCCCAGAAACGTTCACACTATTCAGATGAAGAGAGGGCTATACTGCCTACTTGATTTAACCTTGATTTTCAAAGATTTCTACAGCAAAAAATGGAACTGGACCCTTATGTTACATACCAAAATGAACTCACAATGAACTGAAGACTTAAACATATGATCTGAAACCATAAAGCTTCTAGAAGAAAACATAGAGTAAAAGTTCCTTGACAGTGGCCTTGGCAATGAATGTTTGGATTTGGCACCAAAAGCATAAGCAGCAAAAGCAAAAATAAGTACGTGGGATTGTATCTACTTAAAAGGCTCCTGCAGAGCCAAGGGAACAGTCAACAGAATGAAAAGGCAACCTAAGGAATGGGGGGAAATATTTGCAAACCAGATATCTGATAAAGGTTTAACACCCCAAATAGATGAGGAACTCGTACACGTCAATGGCACAACAAAACAAAACAACCCAATTAAAAAAGCGGGCAAAGGACATGGACAGACATTTCTTCAAAGACGACAAAGAAACGGCTAACAGGTACGTGAAAAGATGCTCGACATCACTAATCAGTGGAGGAAGATAACCAAATCCACAGTGAGATATCACCTCACACCTGTGAGGACGGCTACATTATTAGAAAAGCCAAAGATGAATGTGGGTGAGGATGTGGAGGAACGAGAACCCTTGTGCACTGATGGTGGGAATGCAAATTGGTGCGACCACCGTGGAAAACAGTATGGAAGGTCCTCAATCCTGTTTCTGGGTCTTTTTTCTCTTTCGGCTGCGAAGCATGTGGGATCTTAGTTCCCTGACCAGGGATCGAACCCACATCCCCTGCACTGAAAGCACAGAGTCTTAACCCCTGGACTGCCAGGGAAGCCCCCCGTTTCTGGGTCTTTATCCAAAGGAATTGAAGGCAGGATCTTTAAGAGACACCTGCCCCCCTTCCATGCTCACTGCTGCATTCTTCACAATTGTCAAGATATGGAAACAAGCTCAATGTCCATCAGCAGACAAGTGGGCAGTTTGAAGCTGATTCCCTTTCTGAAGTCGCTGAATCAAGCTCTTTCCTAGCATTGGCTCGGATGTTTGGAGAGAAATGTTTTCTCCGTTTTTATGGGTGGAGACACAGAGGCTCAGAGCCCCCCAGGGCTGGGCCAGGCCCCCCTGTCCCGTCCAGCCCTGGCACCCCTCTCCCACCTCAATCTTCCCCTCACTTGGTCCACATGATGGACGACTCCCGGCTGTCCTCTGACCAGATGCGGGCGGTCCAGTCGCCGACGGTCAGGAAGTTCTTTGGGTAGAACGGGTTTCTCTGCAGGGCATAGATGGGGCCATGGTGGCCTGAGAAGGTGCACACGATCTTCTCAGCGGGCGTCTTGCCCTTGCGGTTGCAGGAGATGACGACGCCTTGCTCCGTGCCCACCATGAACTTGGTCGGCTGTGGAGGGGGTGATGCGTGAGTGGAAGGCGGCAAGAAACGTCAGCTCAGGGTTAAGCTGGCAGGGAGAGCGGCTTTCCAGGGCCAGAGCGGTGGGACCAGCGGGGTGGGGGCCCAAAGGTGCCGAAAGTGCCTTTGGTTTAAGCCTCTGCTTGAGCTGTGCCCCGCCCCTTTTGGGGGGCCGCCCCCACTGTTGGTCAGCTTGAGCAGATCCCACCCTTCTTTAGCACCTGCTCAAGGGCCCCACGAGTGATGAAGCCCCCCAGTCATCTGCTCCCTAGAGCTGCATCACCAGCCCCTCACGCATCATGTGAGCACCGAGCATTTTGCCAAAAAAAGATCCTGAATGTCTGTTTACACACGAAGTTAATGACTGAATGAACACTGTGACCCATGAGTCCAGGAGAGCCGCCTCCAGCCTCCGGCTACTACTCACTGCAAACCCGGCTTCATTGTACACCCATGTCTAATGATTGTTGCTGGACTTTTTTGGTTGTTTGCTCTTTGCTTTGTTTTTTAAAATGTATTTGGCTGTGCTGGGTCTTCGTTGGGGCATGCAGGATCTAGTTCCCTGACCATGGATTGAGCCTGGGCTCTGCGTTGGGAGTTCCGAGTCTTAAGTCACTGGACCACCAGGAAAGTCCCTCCATAGCATCTTTACTCACAACAGCTAAGAGGTAAAAGCCACCCAAGTGTCCGTATGAGTGGAAAAACAAACTGTGGTCTGTTCACGCGTGCTTGTGTTAGTCGCTCAGTCGTGTCCGACTTTGTGACCCCATGGACTGTACCAGCCAGGCTCCTCTGTCCGTGGAATTCTCCAGGCAAGAATACTGGAGTGGGTAGCCATTCCCTTCTCCAGGGAGTCTTCCTGACTCAGGGATCGAACCTGGGTCTGCTGCACTGCAGGCAGATTCTTTACCATCTGAGCCACCAGGGAACCCCGGTCTATTCATACAATGCGATACTATTTGGCCTCCAAAAAAAAAAAAAAAGAAAAGGAAAATTCTGCCATGTGCCACACTGTGGATAAACCTTGAGAGCGTTGTGCTAAGTGAAAAGAGCCCGTCACAAAAAGAATTCACTGAAGTGAATGGGTACCCGGAGGAGTCAATTTCATAGAGACAGAAAGTCGAAGGGACTGAGGGAAGGGGAAGATGGGGAGTTAGTTGATTAAAAGATACAGAGTTTGTTTTGCAAGATGAAAAAGTTCTCGTTCTGGAGAGCCCACAGTGTAAATATACTTAACACTACTGAACTGCCCACTTAAGAATGGTTAAAGTGGAGACTTCCCTGGTAGTCCAGGGGTTAAGAATTCACCTTGAGTGCAGGGGACACGGGTTCAATCCCTGGTCAGGGAACTAGGATCCCACATGCTGTGGAGCAACCGAGCTCACGAGCCACAACTAGAGAGTCGATGTGCTGCGATGAGCGACCCCACTCGAGGCAACGGAGATCCCGCGTGCCGCAACTGAGGCCTGACGCAGCCAAATAAATAGTTTTTTAAAAAAGAATGGTTAAGGTGGTACATCTTACATTAGGTGCTTTTAAATTTCTTTTTTTTTTTTTTTTTTTTACCACAATTAAAGAGAACGGCTGGGCTACAAATGGAGGGCCTGCTTGCTTAGTTGCTCAGTCGTGTCGGATTCTTTGCGACCCCATACTGTACTCGCCAGACTCCTCTGTCCGGAGGATTCTCCAGGCAAGAACACTAGAGTGGGTTGTCATCTCCTCCTCCAGGGGATCTTCCCGACCCAGGGATCAAGCCCACGTCTACTGTGTCCCCTGCATTGGTGGAGGATTCTTTATCTGCTGAGCCATCGGGGAAGTCCCATAAATGGGGTTGGGGGGGGCGTTAAAGGAAAATGAAGAGAAAAAGCTTGAGAGGCCCAGAAAAGTAAGGAAGAACGCCAGTTCCAGGGCCCCTCGGTGGGGGTGAGAGTGGAGAGCCCCACCCTGCAGCCAGAGCCCTGGGTTTGAGTCCCAGCTGCTCCCTGCTCTGGAGCACGTGACTCACCTTCCCACTAAAGACTCATTTTGTTTATCTGCAAAGTTGGGATAATGCTAATCCCATTAGCTTGCAAGACGGTCGTGGGTGATTACACAAGCTCATCGCATCAGCGGCTACAGGAGGCCAGCACATAGTGCCCACTCGGCGACAAGGCGGGGGGCAAGTGGGGACCAGCAATGGTGTGGTCACGGCGTCTAGCACTTGGCCTAGAAATCTCTGATTCCAAGACAGAACCTTTTTCTGAGTCCTCCCCACAGAGCCCGGGGCTTGGGGGGTGGGGGATGTCCAGTAAAGTTGTCGTCCACCTCCCCCACCACATTCATCCCCCAGCTTGGGGTGGGGGAGGTGCTCCCAGGGCAAGGGTGAGGTCAGAGCCTGTCCACCTCCTAAGGGCCTGGGAATGATGTCGGCCTGGAGGCAAACCAGTGACGATCCCAGGAGGGGGTCAGGCCAGGAGCCGTCCGGGAAGGTCATTTTATTGCTTTGGAGGGAATCTTCATTTGAGCTTCCAGAAGCCTCCCTCCTTGGACACATCCACATGACTGCTTTGCTGTTTCTTCTCATTATGTTTTATTTGTGGCTATGCTGAGTCTTCGCTGTCACTCAGGTCTTTCTCTGGTTGTGGCGATCGCGGCCCACTCTTCATTGCGACGCGTGGGCTTCTCACTGCAGCGGCGTCTCTCGTGGTGGCGCACGGGCTCCAGGGCACGCGGGCTTCGGCAGTTGCAGCGGGTGAGCTCAGCGGTAGCAGCTCCCAGGCTCTGGAGCGCAGGCCCAATAATCGTGGCACCCGGGCTTAGCTGCTCTGCGGCACGTGGGATCTTCCCAGATCAGGGGTTGAACCTGAGTCTCCTGCATTGGCAGGCGGACTCCTTACCACTGAGCCACCTGGGAAGCCACTATTTCTTATTTATTTTTCTTCTATTTTTTTTAGATTATTTATTTGGCTGTGTTGGGTCTTAGGTGCAGCACTCGGGCTCAGGAGTTTCGGTGTGTGGGCTTAGCTGCCTGGTGGCATATTGGATCTTAGTTCTTGGACCAGGGATCAAACCTGCGTCTCCTGCATTGGAAGGTGGATTCTTAGCCACTGGATCACCAGGGCTCTGCTCTGCAAAGCCCTCTGCTTTGCAGTTTCTTTACTGCTCCTCCTTAGTTACTAAATGCCATCTGTGATCAATTTGCCCAGGAGCCTCCTCTCATCTCATTTTCCTCTCCAACACCTCCTCTTCCCCCGCAGGGGGTGAGCTGCCAGCCCAGGGCCCCACATGAGGACATGAGTCAGGTACAGAGCAGAGCCTGGGGTCCGGATGCTAATCCTGGACAGGGCTCTTCTTACAGCATGGAGCGTCTCTGGAATCCCGTGCAGTCAGAAGGCTCGCCTTCTGATCAGCGGGGACACTCGCCAAATGGGAACTCGGTGAATTAAAGGGGCTTTCTGCCTTTACTCTGCTGCCCCCTGCTGGAAAGTGGTTGCAAAGACTACACAGGTCTAGGAGGACCACAGAGGACCATCCAGAGCACAAGGTAAGAAGCAGCCTGGGGCCCGCGAGCGTCTGATACAGCAGCCACGGGCCTGCCCTCGGCTCTGGCTGCCCCGGCCATGGAAGGTGGGAAAGGGAGGGCAGGGGACACCCACCAGAGTGGACTCGAACTCCAGGGAGATGGCCCCCAAGGCGTTCTCCAGATGCTCCTTTTTGGTGATGTCCATGATGACGACCTCGGTCGGCTCGCTCAACTTCCGGATGTCCCACCACATGACCTGATGGGAGGAGGAGCCGACTTTGAGGCCTGGAGTCCCACAATTCTTACCCCCTCCACCTTCCCAGGGCCAGACACTGGGTGTCAGACACCCAGCAACCGAGGGAACAGGCGTGTTTTGAGAATTGCTCTTCTGGTCCATAGTCCTGGCTGATCGTCAGTCCTGGGCAAGGTCCCTAAAATCCAGAAGCAGGCGGCCTCACCACAGACCTACTGAGTGAAAACTGCCAGGTGTGGGCCCTGGAGTCTGTATCCTTAAAGACCCCTCACAATATGGCAATATATAGCAACATTCAAAACGCACATATGCTTTGACCCAGAAATTCCACTGCCAGGAATGTATGTGTATGCACTGTGTTTGCACATGCTTCATGTGTATGCGGTAATCTATATGCAAATACACTCTGTGCAGAAAGACAAGTATCGTATATTAACGCATATATGTGGAATCTAGGGAGAAAATGGTACAGATGAGCCTATTTGAAGGGCAGGAACAGAAATGCAGGCGTAGAGAAGGAACGTGTGGGCATTGGCAGGGAAGGGGAGAATGGGACGAACTGGGATAAATGCGCTGCCGCGTGTAAACTAGATAGCTGGAGGGAACCTGCCAAATAGCACAGGACGCGCAGCTTGGTGCTGTGCTGACTTTGGCGGGTGAGCTGGAGGGAGGCTCGAGAGGGAGGGGAGATATGTATCCATATGGCGGAGTCACTCTGTTGTACAGCAGAAGCTAACACAGCATTGTAAAGCAATTATACTCCAACAAAAAAATTCAACCCCTCCAACACACTCTTGGCTACATTTTTGGTAACTACAAACTATTAAAATCCACTTAAATAAATTACAGCATATCCATAATTTATTAAGTCCTTAACAGGCAGGGGGCAGCACTTTATGAAATACAAAATCATCTTTGAGACATGCCGAATGAAAAACATCAAGTGCAAATCAACGTGCAAGGTGCGCAGGAAGAGTGCAGAGACGCACACGTGTGCTTTGTATGCGGACACCGAGCCTGGAGGCAGACGGAGAGGCTGATGTAAGTGGGCGCCACAGGAAGGGGGACTGGGAGGCTGCAGGCAGTGGGGGAGGACGGGGGGCTGGGAGGCTGAAGGCGGCGGGAGGACGGGCTTCACCGCCTGCCCTCCTGTACCTTTAGGCTTGTGTTCCACATGCATCTTTACCTACTGCTCAGTTTTACAAAAAAATGCAAAAGGAAACATCCCGATGGGGGACCGTGTGACCGCTGCTGCTCCCCACTCCCTGCCCCTCCAGCGCTCGTACCTGCCCGTCCGTAGATGCCGAGAAACACTCTGTGCCTGTCTTCGAGTGCAGCCAGATGGTGCCGTACACGGGGTCTCGGTGGCTGAACTCGATGGTGGACAGCTCTGCCACCAGGCTGCCCTTCCGCGTGTCCCAGCAGGCTGGCGGGGAAGGAGACGAGGGGGTAGTGGGTGCTGGCGGTACAGGCTTCCTGTCTTAGCGCAGGGAGCACGGGATCGGGGGATGCTGCTTGTCTTGGTTTGACAGATACGGGGCTTTTTTAAGAATCAGGGCTAAGTTCAAACCAGCCTGAGTTTCCTACTAGCCCCTGAAGCTCACTTCATTCATTCCATCAGGGCCCCTAACATGTAGTGAGCATCACACTGGGCCCTGGGGAAGCCACTGGGACTCAGACAGGCACAGTCCTTAGGAGACGGGAAGGGAAATCTGCCAAGTTACAGCCTGTGTTGTGATTGCTCCAGGGGGAGACAACAGGGAGGCAGTCAGGGAAGGCTTCCTGGAGGAAGTGAGGAGGAACTAAGATCGAGGAGGAGCTTCAGGATGGAGGGAGGCAGGGAAAGAGAGAGGAGCACCTCCATCCTGGGGAAAGTAAAAACACTTAGGCAAATCTCTCCTGTTGGATCCATTCATCCCCTTTTCACCTCTGTACCTCTGCTGCTGCTGCCTGGAAAAGAAACTCACAGAGGGAGATTATCCTTTCTTTGGATTCATTATTAGGACTTCATCTCTTCTGCTTTACCAAGAAAGACTCAACGCTTATCTATATATATTTTTCTGTCCTGATGGATTCTGTCTTCATTTTCCCACGAGTGTATGGTGAGGACCCACCCTGTTACTCAGAGCTGTTTCTAGGAAAGCTGGTTTTGTAATACAACAACAGAAGTCCATGATCCATAAATCTCGATTTATGGAATCCAAGTCTAAGGCATTTGGCTCTGCACCAGTCTGGCCCAGAAACGGGTTTTCTTAGCTCACTTTGCTCTGCTCCGGCAAAGCAGTGCTCAAGGGCAGGTCCCACTGTGTCTTTCTCATAGACAGCAGAGCCCAAGAGCCTGGGCTGGTCTGGCTGGCAGAGAAAACCACTGAAAGGGGTTAGGAGTGATGAGCGAGGCAGGGCTCCTGAATAAACCATGGCCAAGTGACTCCGTTTCTGTCTTTCAGAGCGCCAGCACCCAGATAAAGTTGCAGGGAGATTGATGGGCTTCCCTGGTGGCGCTAGTGGTAAAGAATCCGCCTGCCGGTGCTGGACATATAAGAGATACGGGTTCGATTCCTGAGTGGGGAAGATCCCCTGGAGGAGGGCATGGCAACCCACTCGAGAACTCTTACCTGGAGAATCCCATGGACAGAGAAGCCTGGCGGGCTACAGTCTATGGGGTCACAAAGCATCGGACACGACTGAGCGACTAACGCTTTCACTTGATGGGAATCCACTTCTATTTCATCACAGAGGGGCTCCCTGGAGGTGGGGGCAGCAGGTCTAAGAGGGAGGTCAGAGGTCTCAGGAGGCCAGGAGGCATCCTGATCACGTAGAGTTTCTGGGAAGTTTCCCAGCCCTTCTGGCTCCTACTCCTGGACAGAAGGGGACCCCTCATCATGCCTGGTTGAGTCCGGCCTGGGGCGCAAACAGGAGGATTAAGAGTTTGGCTATTCCAAGGCCAGGGGTGGCCGGAAGGCAGGAAACTTCAGGGCCATGGAGACGGGTTTCTTCTGAGTTCACATGGGATCGAAACATCAGTTTTCTGGGTGTCACACCAGCAAAAATAGCAGAGCGAGGACCTCTGAGAATTCTCTCTTCCATAAAAGCCATGAGAATGTTGGCAAAATCGATGATCAGAATCAACTTTTTCAGAACTCCGGAAATTAGCCAAAGGCTGGCAGCAAATCAGAGTGTTTATTCAAGAAAAATAGCTGAATCTTGATAAGAACAGTAAGTTTTGTTGCATTTTGGCTTGCCCCAGTTAAGATGCTATAATCTCCGGTTCTATGATAGCCTTGAAAAATAACTCTCTGCCTTCCTGTTAAAAACCCAATATCTTGGCAGCCACAGGATGGAGCAGAATGGAGCTGGAGCTCTTTCAAAGTCTCCTATTCAAAGAGTTGTCACTGTTTGACCTGTCTCGTGGTTCCCTGGAAGACCTCCTCCCCGTTTGCAAAGTTGTCTGTATTCAGCTTGACTCAGAGCTTGCCCAGGGAAAAGGGTCTTTTTAACAAGTCTGTCTTGAAAATAATTAAAATTGCAGGCAACTGATTAACTTTGCAGTGTCCGGAAGTGGTGGATAACAGGTGGGGCAAACAGCAGGCTAGCCGAAAAGCTTCAAAGGAAAAGCCGGAGAGTGAGCTGTCCATAGGGGCTTTGAAGAGCTCTGACGTGTTCCCGGGAAACTAGAAGCTCCCGGGGCTGTGCGCACACCTTTGCTGTTGCTGTTCAGTCACATCTGACTCTTTGTGACCCCGTGAACTGCAGCACACCAGGCTTCGCTATTTCCTTCACTATTCACTTCCTTCACTATTTCCCAGAGGTTGCTTAAACTCATGTCTGTTGAGTTTGGCACTGGCATCACCATGCCATTCAACCATCTCATCCTCTGTCGCCCCCTTCTCCTCCTGCCCTCAATCTTTCCCAGCATCACTGTCTTTTCCAATGAGTCAGATGCTCACATCAGGTGGCCCAAGTATTGGAAGAACTGGGAGGCCCTCAGCTCTCACCTCTGGCTGACCTGCAGGCTCGGTGGGGCGGCTAAGGCCAAACTGACAACTGCCCGGCTATGTGCTGAAAGTGTGCTCAAACGCGCACAGAGGCTTCCAGGAAAGTCTGCAAGAGTTTTTGGCCGTAGATGGCAACAAGCAGGAAACATTCATCTCAAATGCACATGGAATATTCTCCAGGACAGATTCCATAAAACAAGTCTCAACAGATTTTTAAAGACTGAAATCACAAAAGGTATCTTGTCTTACCATAATAGAATAAAACTAGAAATACCAGTAACTGAAGGAAAAGTGGAAAGTTTACAAATATATAGAAAGCAAACAACATATTTCTAAATAACCCATGGGTCAAAGGAGAAATCAAAGGGAAATTAGAAAATACAAAATGCACGAATATGGAAATACAACATACAAAAACTTAGTGTAGCTAAAACAGTGCTCAGAGGGAAATTATAACTTTAAACATCTGTATGTTTAAAAATCTCAAATCGATAATCTAACCTTCTACTTTAAGAAATTTAGAAAAAGAAGAACAAGTTAAACCCAAAGTAAGCAGAAGGAAGGAAATAATAAAGATTAGGGTGGAAATAAATGAAATGGAGAATAAAAACCAACTTAGAAACTTCAATAAAATAAAATATAAAGTTGGTTCTTTGAAAAGAAAACAAACTTTACCAACCCCTATCTAGACTGACCAAGTGAAAAAAAAGAACACTCAAATTACTAAGATTAGGAAAGAAACAGGAGACGTTACTGCCAACCGCACAGAAATGAAATGACTGTAAGAGAATGAACAATTATATCTCGACAAATGAGATTACCTGGACGAAACACAAAAATTCTAGAAAAACACAAGCTATCAAAACTGATCCAAGAAGAAACAGAAAACACGAGAAGACCTGTCACACATAAAGAGGTTGAATTTTCTCTTTTAACACCAGCAATAAGGAAAATCCTCGGACCAGACGGCTTCATTGGTGAATTCTACCAAATATTTAAGGAAGAATGAATATCAACTCTTCACAAACACTTTCAAAAAAAAAAAAGAAGAGGAAGAACCACTTCTCCACTCACTCTGTACGGCTGGTATTACTCACACTCATTATCATATATAAGGGCTTCCCAGGTGGCCCTAGTGGTAAAGAACCCACCTGAAATGCAGGAGACACAAGAGATGCAGGATCTAACCCTGGGTTGGGAAGATCCCCTGGAGAAGGAAATGGCAACCCGCTCCAGTATTCTTGCCTGGAGAATCCCATGGACAGAGGAGCCTAAAGAGCTGCAGTCCATGAGGTCGGAGGGACAGGACCGAGCGACTTGGCACACATTACCCACCGTGTCAGGTAGCCTGTCCTGACCGCCTCTCCCGAGATGGAGCTCCCCAGTGATGTCACCAGCCTTTGCCTCTAGTTGCCTTAGCCTGGCTCAGGGAATGCTGTGTGCTTAGTCGCTCAGTCGTGTCTGACTCTTTGCGACCCCATGGACCGTAGCCCGCCAGGCTCCTCTGTCCGTGGACTTCTTCAGCCAAGAACACTGGAGTGGGTTGCCATGCCCTCCTCCAGGGGATCTTCCCCACCCAGGGATCGAACCCATATCTCTCCCATTGCAGGCAGATTCTTTACCGTCCAAGCCACCAGGGAAGCCCTGGTCCAGGGCAGGTGCAGTAAATGTTCCTTGACTTTACTCGACCTGTACTTTTTCTTAACTTCTAATTTTGAACGAACTTCAGACTCACTTGAACTTTTACAAATGAAGACACTGCTGCTGCTGCTGCTAAGTCGCTTCAGGCGTGTCCAACTCTGTGCAACCCTATAGACGGCAGCCCACCAGGCTCCCCCGTCCCTGGGATTCTCCAGGCAAGAACGCTGGAGTGGGTTGCCATTTCCTTCTCCAATGCAGGAAAGTGAAAAGTGAAAGTGTAGTCGCTTCAGTCGCGTCCGACTCTTTGCGACCCCATGGACTGCAGCCTACCAGGCTCCTCCATCCATGGGATTTTCCAGGCAAGAGTACTGGAGTGGGGTGCCATTGCCTTCTCCGGAAGACACTGATGAGGCAGCAACAAAACTTGTCTCACCTTGACGCCTGAAAGCTTCAGGAAGTACCCCACCACCCCGACTTTGTCCTCTACAGCAAGCCTGGTCTGGCAGGTGGACCCTGGCTGGACCGCAGCGGAGCCTCGCTGCCTCAGAGCCCGGGAGAGGTTGGTTAAGCACCCGGGTGGTGGTGGGGGGGGCCTTCCTTACCGATCTGCCCATTGTAGCAGCCTGCCAGGAGCACGTGGGAATCTTTGGGGTTATACTCCAAGGTGACAAGAGGAGAAGACGGCTTTAGGGTGATTTCTGGCCTGTTGGGGTTTTCTATAAGGCAGAAAAAAATATATATATACTACCAGACCTGGAAAGAAAAGGACAGAGTCAAACAATTCAACCCCTAGTCCAGGTCGGGGGCAGTGGGGCAAAGCTAGGAAGCCCCTCTCCGGGCTGCAACCTCTGGTCCTCAGTGACCAGCCTCTAGCCCTAGAGGTTCTTCTACAGATGTTATTTTTTGGGAATCAAGTGTGTGTGTGTGTGTGACTGTCATTCTACTCCATCTCCCAGGTCAGTATAAAATGAGGTTTTGACCCTAGGGCTTTTACAGAACGCTAACTCTCCCGTGATTTCTGTGAACCAGTTGCCCTGTGTGTACAGCAGAGAGAATGATGGAGGGACAATAATGTCAGCCCACGGGGGGCAGTAAGAGTTCGCTGAGCGGCTCAAAAGTGGAAAGTGCTCGCTCCGTGCTCGGCTCCCACACCGCTACCAAGAGCTAATGTTCATTTTCACAATGACAGCGACGAGCGACGTCTGAGAGCGTGGAGCCCCCGCCCCCTGCCCCCTGACAGGCTATGCCTGTGCAGTGAGCCCCTTTGTCCACTGTGGTCCCCGCTCCCGGGTGGACACACTGCCCTACTGGCCAGAAATTAGGGACAAGTGCCCGGCAGGCAGGACAGGGGGGTCCCCTTCCCTCCCCCCGGGTCCCTTCTCAGACTGCTGGGGACTCTCTGATACGCTCTTCAGGGGCCCAGAGTTGGGACTCCAGGTCTGGTCTTG
Organism: Bubalus kerabau; assembly: GCF_029407905.1. Classification (NCBI taxonomy): domain Eukaryota; kingdom Metazoa; phylum Chordata; class Mammalia; order Artiodactyla; family Bovidae; genus Bubalus; species Bubalus kerabau. Next base: position 6,818,291 of record NC_073627.1, on the reverse strand, counting down.
AATGCCCTGATTCAGGATCCGGAAATGAAGGGAGTTCCTGCTTCTGCTGTGGCTTCACTTGACTGCATCTGAACCCAGGCAGGGACAGGACAAGACGTTGGCTTCCTCCAGGCTCCTGGGATCCCGGCGCTGGACCAGCCCCCCGACAGGCCCGCTTCTTCCACCTCCCCCAGAGCGTTCGCTGGCCTCTGCCGGGCTCCCTCTCCTTCCCGGGTCCCCAGGCCCCTCTGAGCCTCACCCAGGTCCCAGATGTACGATTCGTTGCTCATGCCCTCGGGTGCCCGTTGAAAGTTCAAGCAAGAATACGCCACTGCCAACTTCCTGTTGCCATCGGGATGCCAGGAGACATGTGTGGCTGGCCGCTTAATTTCCTGGGGGTCCCTTTAGAGGAGGGCGAGAGGGCAGAAGACCAGAGTGTCTGGATCCCCAGACTTCCTATTCATATTTGCTCATTTTTTTTTCTTAAAAGAATTCAAACGTCTTTAAATATTCACTAGAAGAAATTTACTTTAAAAACAAAGCCTCTAGGACCCTTAATTGGAAAACTGATCTCACAACCACAAAGAAAACTAATAAAAAAAGAGAGAATGGAAATAAAATTTTAAATTTCGGTCTGATGTCTTCATTTGCTGAAAGTTCTGCGCCTGAGACTTGATCTCTCATTAATATTAAACTATGAGGGAAGATGAAGAATCTGGCTCTTTGGTATTTGCCCAATTGAATCAAAAACTTCTGTCCACACAAAAGGCTGCATGCAGAGGTCTACAGCAGTAGTATCTGCAACTGCCAAAACTTGGAACCAACCAAGATGCCCTTCAGTAGGTAAGTGGATAAATTGTGGTACATTCAACATTGTTATTACTCAGCATTAAAAAGTTTCCACCATGTCTTTTCATGGCTTGATAGCTCATTTCTTTTTAATGCTAAGAGAAAGAAACCGATCTGAAAAGGCTATATGTTGTGTGGTTCCAACTATATGACATTCTGGAAAAGGCACAACCACGGAGCCAGTACAAAGATCAGTTGTTACCAAGGGTTTAGGGGCAGGGAGGGAGAAATAGGTAAAATACAGGGGATTTAAAAAATATATTTTTGTTTACTTGGCTGCACTGGGTCTAAGTTGTGATACAAGGGATCTAGTTCCCTGACCGGGGATTGAACCTGGGCCCCATGCGTTGGGAGTTTGGAGTCCTAGCCACTGGGACCACAGAGGACTTTTTTTTTTTAATTGAAATATGTTGATTTACAGTGTTAGTTTCAGATGTGCAGCAAAGGAAATATATATATACACATTTTTTTTCAGATTCATTTCCATTTAGGTTATTACAAGATATTCAGGGGCTTCCCAGGTGGCTCAGTGATAAAGGATCCAGCTGCTAATGCCGGAAACGAAGGAGACACGGGTTCAGTCCTGGGTCAGGAAAGTTCCCTGGAGTAGGAAATAGCAACCCACTCCAGTATTCTTGCCTGGGAAATCCCATGGGCAGAGGAGCCTGGTGGGCTACAGTCATGGGGTTGCAAAGAGTTGGACACGACTGAGCACACAAGATACTGAATATAATTCCCTGTGCTGTATAGCAGGTCCTTGTTATTTATTTATTTACATATAGTTGTGTGTATCTATTAATCCCAGACTTCCGATTTATCCTCCCCCTTTTCCCTTTTAGTAACCATTTTTTTTCCTATGTCAACACAGGGGACTTTCAGGGCAACGAAACTATTCTGTGTCTTGCCATCTATGACACCAAGAGGGAGCCCTAATGTGAACTACAGACTCGGGGTGTGCTGGAGGCTGAGCACATCCCCTCAAACCTCCTGTGTTGAAGCCTAATCTCCAGTGTGCTGGTATCCGGAAGTGGGGCCTTTGGGAGGTGATTAGGCTGTGAGGGTGGAGCCCCTATGAATGGGATCGGTGCCCTTACAAAAGAGGGTCGAGAGAGACCCTCACCCTTTCTGCCTTGTGAGTTCTCAGCAAGAAGGCGGCTGTCTCTGAATTATTAATAAAAATCGAGCCGTGAGAATTTTGAAACATCCAGTGGTCAGGACTTGGTGCTCTCTCTGCTGCAGGCTTGGATTCAATCTCTGATCAGGGAACTAAGATCCCACAAGTTTCGAGAAGCAGTTAAAAAAAAAAAGAGAGTCCTCACGAGACACAGACTCTGACCTTGCTGGCACCCTGCGCTCAGACTTGCATCCCCCAGAGTGATGAGGGATGCGTTTCAGTTGTTGGTAAGCCACCCAAGTGATAGTATTTTGAGACGGCAGCCTGAGCGGACTAAGGACAGGGCGTAACGCTGTCCTGTGTTGCGCTCTGACTGTGACAAATGTCCCACCTACGGGGTGGGGGAGGCAGGAGACGCTGCTGGGGGGAGAGGCCCTGTGGGTGGGGGGAGGATGGGCGTGTGGGAATTCTCTGTACTTTCTGATCCGTTTTGCTGGGGACTAAAACTGCTTGAGAGGCTGCTTTGGGAAAGATCCAAGGTGTTCTCCTTACTTGTTGCAAGTAATAATTCTTTCTTTCTTTGGGGAAAAAAAACAACTGCTCAAAAAAATATTAGCTCAATTTGGTGGCTCAGATGGTAAAGTCTGCCTACAATGCGGGAGACCTGGGTTCAATCCCTGGGTTGGGAAGATCTCCTGGAGAAGGGAATGGCAACCCACTCCGGTGCTCTTGCCTAGAAAATTCCATGGACAGAGGAGCCTAGTGGGCTACGGGGTCGCAAAGAGTTGGACACGACTGAACGACTTCACTTTCACTTTCAAAAAATGAAAGGGGAGAGACAATGTGTAAGAGTGAAAAAAACATTAAAGACTTAATGGCCCCACATGTGGACTCAGAGGGGGAAGGTGGGGGCAACTGAGAGAAGAGCATTGACACACACACACCATGACTACCATGCGTAAAGGAGCTGGCAAGTGGGAGCCTGCTGCACAGCACGGGGAGCTCGGTGATGACCTAGAGGGGCGGGACTGGCGGGGGCAGAGAGCGCCAAGAAGGAGGGATGTGCGCATGCCTATGACTGACTCGCTGCATTGTGCGGCAGAAACGAACACAAGCGGTGAAGCAATTATACGCCAACGTTGAGAAAGTAAGTTGAAAGAAAAAGACGTGATGGTCCCAAGCTGACACTTTGTCATGGAAGTCATCGGAAGACATGAACAAAAGGAGGAAATGAAATAAGTTTCTGGTCGTGTGACTCATCCACTTCACTCCTCCCTGGGGGCACGGCTAGAGCAGCAGCAGCCCAGGTTGAGTCCCATCCTTGGCTGGGTCACCCACCCGCTGAGAGCCCTGAGCACGTCTCCTCCCCGGGGCCAGGTTCCTCGTCTGTCAAACGTGGAGGTTGGATGTGATGATTCCTCATGCATCAGCCCTCTCGGGTGTCCATACGTAAGGTCAGATGCTGGCAGCAGAGAAGGCGGCCCCCGCCCCGCCCTGGCCCCTCTCTTGCATGCCCATTGCTAGAAGTCTGCAGTGCCCACCAGGACTCAGCCCTGGATCAGAAGAGTCCTTGCTGGTCGTGCTCGGACTGGGTCAGACACTTTCCAGGTGGCAAAATGAATCCCCTAGAGTTGGCATTTGATGCTAGTTAGTGGCTTCCAAAGTCACAGGTTTTCTCTGCATATTCAAGAACACACACCTGCACGTATATACATACGTATACATATATGCATATATACATGCACATATACATAGGTATATTTGATTTTCTCTTTTGGCGCATAATTGCTTTTCAGCGTTGTGTTAGTTTCTGCTGTATGATGAATTGATCGGCTACATGTATACAGACATCCCCTCCCTTTTGGACTTCCCTCCCACCCCTCGAGGCCATCACAGAGCACCGAGCCGAGCTTCCTGTGCTTTACGCGTGATCGTGGACACAGGTCAGTCCCAGTCTCCCACTTCCCCCTCCCCTCCCCGCACCGTGTTCACAGGTCCGCTCTCGACCTCTGCATCGCTACTCCTGCCCTGCAAAGAGGTTCATCTGTACCGTTTTTCTAGATTCCCACATACGTGTGTTAACATACGACATTTGTTTTTCTCTTTCTGATTTACTTCACTCTGTATGACAGACTCTAGGACCACCTGCGTCTCTATAGAGTGACCCTATTTCGCTCTTTTTAGTGGCTGAGTAATATCCGTTGTGTATATGTACCACATCTTCTTTATCCATTCATCTGTCATTGGACATTTAGTTTGCTTTACCTAGGTGTATTTTCAACAAAATGTAGTGCTTTCTACACACGGTTCTGCGTCTTGATTTGGTTTGGTTTCACACAGCAATCTCAGAAACTCTTGCTTAAGGAGCTGCCTCATTCGTTCAGATGGCTGAGTGGTAGTCAGCGTGCGGGCATAGCAGAATTGCCGGAACCAGACCCTACTGATGGGTTTAGTGTACTCCCAGTCTCTGGCTAGTGCACACCCTGCTGCAGTGAATATCCAGTGATCTCACACACGTCTCCGGGCTAAGCTTCTGTTACACTGCTGTCCTTGGAGGTTATTCCAGGCAGACTCCCAAGTGCTTGGGACAAGGGTCTTTTTTGCTCACAGTGCAGCCAGATCACGGATGTCTGGTGCTTTGGACCTTCCCCACACAGTATGAATCGACCCCACGTGTACTCAGCTTTGCAAATTTGCTTTATTCTTTCCTGAGACGGACTCTCTCCTCCCTTTCCACCCACCAGGCCTGCCTCCAAGGTAGGGACCACTTATCTACTGGGCATTTGATCGCTCTGTCCCTTATTTAGCTCAGAGCACAGAGGGCATTATCCCCACAGCATGGAGAGATGGGTAAGGGGTCCCCTTTGGAAGCACCCATCCACAGGGGTGACAGAGGTCGGCCAGGCACCTGCCTGGCTACAGAGGTACCTGAAAACATTGATGGTCTTAGCTGACGGGGCCTCGTCCGTCACCTCCACCGCATCCTCGTCGTCAAAATACTCCTGGTAGATGTCGATGGCGTTATTCTGCTTGATACAGTGCTCCATGATCTGCGGGGGACACAGCGGGAGTCCTTAGTGGTAAAGGGAGGTCCTTTCAGCCTGACCAGGGCTGAGATGGAGTCTGGGAGGGAGGAGAGACATCCCGCAGTCTTTTGCCTTCCTTCCAGGCCACGAATTTTCAATGGGGGCAACATCTACCCCGCAAAAGGGTGGAGATTGGTTCCAATTGTTTTCAAATTGCTTCGTGGGGGTAAAATAATATCACGTTTTTTTTTTTTTTTTTGTACAAAGTACAGACATACATTTTGTGGTTGTTGCTCAGTTGCTAAGTCGTGTCTGACTCTTTGCAACCCCATGGACTGCAGCACGCCAGGCCTCCCAGACACACATATAGTACGTAAATATACAGTACACCTTTGGTATTACATTTTCACTGGGGTGGGGGAATGTCTAAAAAGGCTTGTTGAGAGACAGCAATGAAAAAAAAAGGTGAAGAAACACAGTTCTAGCCAAACGGAATTAGTAGCCACTCTGTATATAGCATCCATCTCCTGTTTCCTCCATCCAGAAGGCCCTCCCCCATTATTCCAAATGTCCAACAAGGAAAATCCCAAGTTCAAGGGCCTCCTCCTCCAGGAAGGCTCCCCTGATACCTTCAGCAGGAAACCAACTCTCCCTCCGCATGGGGCAAATAGCAAAGCATTTCTTCCTTACAGCCTTCCTTTCAATGTGAGATTGTGTGGTATGTGCGTGCTCAGTTGTGCCCCCCTCTTTGAGACCCCATGGACTGTAGCCCACCAGGCTCCCCTGCCCATGGGATTTTTTCAGGCAAGAATACTGGAGGGGGTTTCCATTTCCTACTTCAGGGGAATCTTCTCAACTCAGGGATTGAATCTATATCTCTTCTGTCTCCTGCACTGGAGGTGGATTCTTTACCTGTTGACCTGCCTGGGGCTGCTGCTGCTGCTAAGTCGCTTCAGTCGTGTCCAACTCTGTGCAGCCCCATAGATGGCAGCCCACCAGGCTCTGCTGTCCCTGGGATTCTCTAGGCAAGAACACTGGAGTGGGTTGCCATTTCCTTCTCCAAGGCATGAAAGTGAAAAGTGAAAGTGAAGTCGCTCAGTAAGTGTCCGACTCTTCGTGACCCCATAGACTGCAGCCTACCAGGCTCCTCCGTCCATGGGATTTTCCAGGCAAGAGTACTGGAGTGGGGTGCCATTGCCTTCTCTGAGCTGCCTGGGGAGCCCCTGATAATACTGTGATATCTCTGTTTTTGTCTTTGGCCTCTGGTGGCTCACAAACTCTTTAGGGTGGGATATATGTGAATTTCATTTTTGCAATCTTTACTGCACCTGGCAAAGGCTAGAAGCTCCATCCAAATGTGCTGACTGAATGAATGAATGAATGACCCCTATTGGCAGGTAGCTGCTGGCTAGGGCTCCTTTGCCCAGAGGGTTTCCCACTTTCCCGATTCCTCCTAAAACCTGTTCAGTCCTTGGACTTCCCTGCCTTACCCTTGGGTCTGCTGTGGGGACCTGCCTACCTGCTCCCAGACCGAAGGTTCCATATGGTACGTGGTGTCCTGCCTCAAGGAGCTAGCTGCTGAGCCTGACATGCAGCTGGGAAAGCAGTCATGGCTGAGACACTGGCCGAGCTGAACGAAGCCTTACCGAGCCCAGCTGCATGATGGCGTTGATGTAGTTCTCATCTTTCTCCACCTTCTTCCGGAAGCGGATCGTCTGCTCCAGCTCCAGGGGGTTCACATCCTTGGGCCAGCCACCCTCGATGTGGTTAATCCCCCGGGTCTCCATCTCAAAGCGCTCTGTGTTGGCCTAAACAGAGAGTCACAGGTGAGAAGAGCCTGGCCCTGGTGGAAGCGTGTTTCTGCAAACCAGAGTCCCGGGGCTCCCGGGTCCCTGGGCTCTGCGTATTCAGGGAGGGCCTCGTGAGGTACCCTTGACCAGAGCCGCAACGTCTTCAGGTACCAGCAAGGAACTTTCTGGTCCTCAGGTGGTCGCAGGCGGCCATGAACGTGCTAGCCTGTGGAGTTAGTAACAGCCAATTTGCAGTTGATGCCGGCGGCCTGGAGAAATCCAGTTCTGACCTGACCTCAACCCTAAAAACCCAGAGGAGCCCACCCACCCATCTGCTCTGTGACACCCCAAAGAACAAAGTGACTAATCTACCATTTACAGTGAGACGGGAATCAAAGCATAGAACACTTGAGAGTTTGGATTTGCTTTGCTCATTCTCCGTTGCAGCGAGGACGGCATAGATGCAGTTTTGCCCTTTAAACTTACCTCCTGCCTCCTTTGCAGTCCCCTCACCCCGCATCTTTTCAACTGTGATAAAACATACATGTGCTTCCCTGGTGGCTCAGATGGTAAAGCATCTGCCTGCCAATGCAGGAGATGCAGGAGACCCAGGTTCGATCTCTGGATCAGGAAGATCCCCTGGAGAAGGGAATGGCTACCTCACTCCAGTGTTCTTGCCTTGAGAATCCCATGGACGGAGGAGCCTGGTGGGCTACAGTCCCTGGGGTCACAGAGTCAGACACGACTGAGCAATTAACACTTTCATAAAATACATATAACATCACGTCTACCATTTTGGGGCTTGCCTGGTGGCCCAGTGGCTAAGACTCCGCAGTCCCAATGCAGGCAGGGGGCCTGGGTTCAACCCCTGGTTAGTGAACCAGATCCTGCATGCCACAACTAAGACCCAGGGCAGCCAAATTAATACACAAATATTTTTAAAAATAAAATCTACCATGAAGCGAGGTGAGGTGAAGTCGCTCAGTCGTGTCCAACTCTTTGCGACCCCGTGGACTGTAGCCTACCAGGCTCCTCTGTCCATGGGATTTTCCAGGCAAGAGTACTGGAGTGGGTTGCCATTTCCTTCTCTAGAGGATCTTCCCCACCCAGGGATTGAACCCGGGTCTCCTGCAGTGTAGGCAGACACGTTACCGTCTGAGCCCCCAGGGAAAATCTACCATTCTGACCATTAAAGAAATGCTCAAGTTAGTGGCATTAAGAACATTCACGATGGGGTGCAATCCTCAGCACTATCCAGTTCCGGAACTTTCTCAATACCCCAAATGGAGATCCACACTCACTGAGCTCTCACTCTCACTTCCTTTTCCTTTATAAGCCATTTCTCACGAAAGCGACAAGTCTCAACAGGGCGGAGTCACTGGCCTTGGAGACCCCAGCGTGCCATGGAATTCATGGCTGTCGTCTTGTTTAGGAAGTTCCCGTGAACAAGACTGCTCTGGCCCCAGTGACAGCAGCTGGCCCTGGGGAAGCAGGACAGTCAGTGTGTTTGAACTGGAAGTTATTGGAAACACTCATCACGTGTTTTGGCCAAATCAGTGTGATTTTCATGCCGCTGATTTAGGAACATGACAACAGGGTCATCCCCTCAGTCTAATCTTCTCCCGGCAGTTGTTGACATAATCAGGAGCTGATCACCTACTTCGGACAGACCAGGAGAAATCTTGGGTTTTGAACAGCAACACGACACTCAGTTCTCTTATCTGAGAGGCACCTGTGACCAGAACGTTCTGTGGGACCGTTTCTTTTTCACGAGCTGGGCAGGTCCTGTAGGTATGAATCCCTGGCCCCCTCAGATGCCTCTCCCAGCTGCTGTTGTTCAGTCGCGCAGTCGTGTCTGACTCTCTGCGACCCCGTGGGCTGCAGCACGCCAGGCCTCCCTGTCCCTCACCATCTCCCGGAGTCTGCCCAGGTTCACATTCACTGCATCCGTGATGCCGTCCAGCCATCTCATCCTCTGACGCCCTGTTCTCCTGCCCTCAGTCTTGCCCAGCATCAGGGACTTTTCCAGTGAGTCATCTGTTCATAGCAGATGACCAAAATACTGGAGCTTCAGCTTCAGCACCAGTCCTTCCAGTGAATATTCAGGGTTGATCTCCCTTAAGATTGACTGGTTTGATCTCCTTGCTGTCCAAGGGACTTTCAGGAGTCTTCTCCAGCACCACAGTTCAAAAGCTGCACCAAATGCCTAAAACAACTCTAGGAAGAGTCTTAGAGGGGAGGCCAGAGAGAGGAGATCTTGATTTGCATTCGCCTGGCCCAGGGAGTGGTTGGTACTGGGGCTTGTCCTGACCCTGGGCACCAAGCTGAGATTGGGGGTGATTCTGCCCTCACACATCCAGCATCCGCACTGGTCCACTGGCTTCCCATGGGAATGGAGTCACGCAGTCCCACTTACCAGCCCTGACCCACAACCCTGCCAGACCACACCTCCACTGGCCCGGCCCTTGGCTCAGGGACCCACCTCATGTTCCGACATGCTGGTGGAGCACTGGCTGCCCGTGTCCACCGGGTTCCGCTCTACAAACTGCTCGGCCAGCTCGGGGTTGGGCGGGATGTCGATGTTCAGCTCTGCCTGGCGGTCGGAGAAGTTGCATTGCTTCCCAAACTCACTGCGTTTCTTCACGTATGCGTACACAATCTCCATGGTACCGGCTGCTGCAGGGATGGGGAAGGGTATGTGGTGAGGGCCTCCAGCTGGCTACCTCTTGGTCTCCAGGAGCCCCGCCACTGAGGGCGGCTCCGTGTTTCCTCTCTGGTTGTGGGGGGAAGGCTCCTAAGGGATTTGTCCAGATCCTGAGCTGCATTTGAAAAAATAATCTATGGAGTGATGACTACAGACTAAGCATTATCTTGCTTGGTTCTTACAGTTGCCCTCTAAAGTGGACAGTGAGATCACCAGTCCACTTTGGAGGAACCTGATATTCACAGGTACCCAGAATGCCTTGCCCAGGACCACAGAGCCAACAAGTGTTGCCGCTGGTCAACCCGACTCCAGAGCTCTAACTCACAAATGATGCAGGTTTTGCTGAGCTAATATGATTATCCAGAGGCAAGGAAGGAATATTGATGGTGATTATGTTGAATTAAATTCCCTGCAGCACACTGGACCTGACAATGATTTCACTTACTCTGTCAGAAAACATTTGTTAAAACCATGAATAGGGACTTCCTCGGTGGACCAGTGGTTAAGACGTGGCCTTCCAGTGCAGGGGGTGTGGGTTTCATACCTGGTCGGGGAGCTAAGATCCCACAGGCCAAAAACCCAAAACAGAAGACAAGCAATAGTGTAACACATTCAATAAAGACTTTAAGAATGGTCCACATTAAAATAAAAAACAAAACCTGAATAGTCAAGACAGAGTGATATGCTGGCATGAGGACAGACACTTAGGTCAATGGAATGGAATTGAGAGCGCAGAAATAAACCTTTATATCTATGGTCAATTGATTTTCAATGAAGGTGCTAAGAACACAATGGGGAGAGGATGGTCTTTTAAAAAGATGATGCTGGGGATGCTGTACATTCACAGGCAAAAGCATGACCCCAGGTTCTACCTCGCTCCATACAAAAAGATGACTCAAAATGGATCGCAGCAGGGCGGGCAGGTTCAGTCCCTGATCTGAGATCCCACAGCCAAAACAAACAAACGAAAATACAGTAGTGATTCTCAACCTTGGCCACACACTTAGAAACACCTGGAGGGCTCTGGAAAAAACCACGATGCTCAGGCTGAACTGCAGACTAATTAAATCATAATCTCTCAGCATGCAGCCAAGGATGAGAACCACCAATTTAAAGCGAGGGCTCTTAATCTCACAGCCAACATTTCTCAAATTGGAATGTCCCTTCAAAACATAGAGATTCCCAGCCCCCCTCCTGTAAACACTGATCTACATGTCTGAGATGAGGCTTAGACACTTGTACAGCCACTCCAGATGACTATTAGGACCAGATATGCGTCTGTCCTTCCTCCCCCAGCTCCAGGGCTTCAAGGAACCGGACGGGTGGGTCCAGGCTGCTGTTCCCTGAGATTTAGGGCCAAGAGCTCTGCGGCAGCCTAGAAGCATGTGCCTGGGTGGCCTCGGGCCCTGGAGCAGCTGGGACGGGGGTGAGGGCGATGAGGTTAAGGTTAACTACGAGGCCACTTTGCATCCGCACGCGTTGTTTGTTGGACATGGTACCACCGTCCCAACCGCCTACTTCTCAGCCCCAGTACAGCTCATCCTGCATCAGACTTGCAGGGAGCAGTATTTTTTGCTCTTTCCTGTGGTTTGGCAACTTTTCTACACCCAGGAAGGGTAGGAGCAATGGCTTGGAAAACAGAGGATGGGGACAGAAGCACAGATGACAGCAGGTTGCCCTAAGGGTTTATTTTTCATGGACAAAAGAGAGCCTCGTTGCAAAGGGTGCACACCCAATGAGCATCGCCCTGGCCCCAGCACATCGCTGAACTACAGCAGGGCTGCGCCTGCGCCCCCGCCCCGCCACCTCCCAGCGCTCACCCCCAAGGACTGCAGACTCTGGTAACTGCAGGCTGCTTGTCCCTCCCTCTGTTAAGAGACAACTGCCATGAGACGGCCAGCTCCTAGGGGACCCAAGGGGTCTTAAGAGCACGAGGTAAGCCTAGGAAGACAAAAATAGCCTCTTTAGCCCAGGTCATATTTTTAACAGCTTTGCTTTCCTTCTTGGTGCTTCCCAAGGCCAAGCCAGGAGCGAGAACAGAGGCATTGTTTTCTATCTGGAGGCAGACAGAGGAGACATTTAAAGGCTGGCTGGGTGATGGGAAGACAGCTCATTCAAGGACCCAGAGCAGGCTCTTTCTCACAAGCTGGTGAGGCAGGAAGATGAATGGTGAGGTCAGAGCTGGGGGGGTGGTCTCAGGAGGTCTCTCCCCGCCCTGGTGAGACAAGCCTCACAGGCGGGGCTGCGCCAAGCAGCGCCTGAGTAAGGCTGTCTGCAAAGGGGGCTTCAAGGGGAGGCACGAGCCGCCTTGCTGCCCTCTGGGACTTTGGGGGAGGAGATGCCACCCGTGGGAACCTCAGCCCCACAAGCATCTCAAACACAAGACCACGTGGAATTAGAGACATGCTGATCTGAATGCCAAATATGCAACCGCCTCCGACATCCTGGGGCAGTCATATCAGAACCTTCACCAAACATAAAAATAAGACTTGGCTTGTGCAATGATAATGAGCGAAGTGATTCCTGGAAAGAACCTCCTTTGGCTTCAGAGAAAGGGAGAGACGAGGGACTGGTGGGGGGTGGCTGAGAAGTTCAGTGTAGGAGCTTCACGGGCAGGCAAGTGGAGGTGGCTACCTTCCACACCACTGGACTCCCTGGTGTCACAAAGGTGACAAGGCCTCTCCTTCTTCTTGTCCCTGGGGCAGTCTCCAGTCTTTGTGCTGTGTCTGGCTGGACACAGGACTGTAGGGGGAGGGACTTCCTGCCCTCTTTCTTCTGTCTATGCACCTTCTGGAACTTGTGGTCATAAGGGACTCACTCGCCTTCAAAAGTGGCTGATCTCCCTGGGAATTCCTTCCTCTGCTCCACACTGGGGTCAACCTGGGATGAACTCCAAGAGGTAGAGGATGAAGACAGCCAGACGTGGGAGGAGGTCCCTAGACCCGGAGGGTGATGTAGGCCTGTGTTTCCCTGCTCCGCCCACTACAGCACTGTCCCCTTGAGCCAAGACTATGGTCTTTTTTTTTTTTTTTTGATGTAGTGCTAATAGTCATTGGGCTTCCCTAGAGACTCAGTGGTAAAGAATTCACCTGCCAATGCAAGGGACGTGGGTTTGATCCCTGGGTGAGGACGATCCCCTGGAGAAGGAAAAGGCAACTCCAGTATTCTTGCCTGGAAAATCTCACGGACAGAGGAGTATGACGGGCTACAGTCCATGGGGTCACAAAAGAATCAGACACAATTTAGTGACTAAACAACAACAACAGCAATGAATATTCATTAATAATGACAGTCCACGAGAGTAATGGTTCCTAATCAGAAGACTGTGGTCCTCTATTCACTCCCATCCCCAGTGCCTGGCACGGAGGGGGGCCCCCTCCTCCCTTTGTCACACGCTGAACGTGCGATGTGACCCCAATCCGCCAGGACGCTCCCCTAGAGGTCTCTCCCCTACTCCTCCTCTTCTGATGTGAAAAAGTCCAGCAAGCTAACGATGTAAGATGGAAAACACTGGGTCTGAAAGCTGGGAGAAGAATGCACTTGTGTGGTTCGAGAGACATAAATGTGAACTTGTTGCAGGAAGAAGGAACTAACCCTGCGTGTGACCTTCAGCACGATACCCTCAGGGCATCCGGATGGAGACCCACTCCGGGGCTGAGGAATAGATGAAATGCTGCAGAGGACCACCCCTGAAGAGGGGCTCAGTAACTCTAACGCCCTTTCCTCCATTCTTACCAGAAAGCTCTCCTCTTCACCGGGCCGGGCCGCCCACCACCCCAGCCCCAGGCTGTATTTTCGATACCGGGGTGGGGGGTGGGGGTGGGCTGTAAACCCTTTAGGTCTCCCATCCCCCCACCAGGAGACGGATCGCATCAGGACCGGACTGGCCGCAAGAGGTGCAGGAGGCAGGGTGTTTGGAACTTGCTGGGTCCTGGGACTCTGGGAACATCTAGGGCAGCGAGGACCGATGGGCGGGGGACCCTAGGAGCACTGGTCCCCGGGGTCCATCATCAGGCAGGGCTAGCCCGGAAGGACGCCCCACGAGGAGCTTCTTGCACTAGAGGTGTTTCTCACCCTGTGGGGCTCCCTTTCACTCTCCAGTCTTCTCTTCAGTCGCGGACATCCTCCCCGCGTCCGCCCCTCAACCTTGGTCGGTTCCTGCTGCCGCTAGGGAAGCCCCCTAGTCGCTGATCTGGCTCCAGCGCTTCTCAAACGGCTCCGGCGTTTACTCGTTGCCTAGCAACCCTGGCCGGGGAGGGGGGGGGGTGGCCGGGACGCGGGGCTGCGCGGCGCGGAAGGAAACCTGGAGCACGTGACCCTCCCATCCCGTTAAGCCATGTCTCCGGTCCCTCCTAAATTAGTCAAGCACCGGTAACGATAAACGTATGTAGGATCTTTGCCAAGGCGCTTATGCAAGTCCACAAATATGCATTTGGCAAGATTCTTAGAAAATGCAAAATGTACTACTCAGCGCTCCTCGGAGTCCTGAGCCCTGGGTGAGGCTGTTATTGATTTGCTCATGATCCAGAAGGTCAATTCCATCCCTTCCTTCAGTTTCCTTGTCTGCTAAATGGGAATTAGGACCCCCAGCTTCCTCTCTGTTACCATAGCCCCTGCACGTTGAATAGTAAGCTTAAGTCTGAACCACTAGACCAGGAAGGAAACTCCTATAAGGTAGGGGCTGGGTGTTTCCATAGCTTAGCTCTTGGTTGCTGCTGAATGAATGAATAAAATGAAATTTCTCCTTAGTTAAGACAATGAGGTGAAATAATGTAAACCAAAAGAACCCGATGTGGGGCCGGAAAACATGGGTTTGAATCCCAGCCAGGTGGTTCAGATGGTAAAGAATCTGCCTACAATGCAGGAGACTTGGGTTCCATCCCTGTGACAGGAAGATCCCCTGGAGAAGGGAATGGCAAACCACTCCCATATTCTTGCCTGGAAAATTCCATGGACAGAGGAGTCTGGTGGGCTATGATCCATGATGTCGCAAAGAGTCAGACACGACTGAGTGACTTTTGCTCACTTATTTGACTGTTTACTAACCGAGTGATGTTGGGCAAGTTGCTTTCCTTCTCTGACTCATGCTTGGTCGCTTGTGTGTGTGTGTGTTGGTCGCTTGGTCGAGTCCAACTCTTTGTGACCCCACGGACTGTAGCCCGCCAGTCTCCTCTGTCCATGGAATTCTCCAGGCAAGAATATTGGGGTGGGCTGCCATGCTCTCCTCCGGGGGATCTTCCTGACCCAGGGATGGAACCCAGGTCTTCTGCATTGCAGGCCAATTCTTTACCCTGTGTCACCAGAGAAGCCCCGCTTAGTCGCTTAGTCGTCTCCGACTCTGCGACTCCATGTACTGTAGCCCGCCAGGCTCCTCTGTCCTTGGGATTCTCCAGGGAAGAACAGTGGAGTGGGTAGCCATTCCCTTCTCCAGGGGATCTTCCCGACCCAGGGATCTTCCTGGCCCAGGGTCTCCTGCATTGCAGGTGGATTCTTTACCGTCTGAGCCACCAGACTCAACAATCCTCATTGGCCAAGGGAGGGGGCAGTTGCGGTACTCAGGATAACTGGGAGGCTCAGCTGAGCTGACGTGGCAGTGTGCCCAGGCTGGAGCTGACCACAGAACCTGCACCAGAGGCCAGCTCTGTGCCTCTCTGTGCCTGCCCACAGAGCAGGAAAATAAAGGCCCAGTAGAGATGGCGCAGAGGGACTGGGAGTGGCATGGCCAGTGGAGGTGTCTGTCCTGGCCCGCTGGGGGTCCAGGTGCTAGCGGCCTGAGAGCTGGGTGGATGGAAGCCAGGCGGTGGGTGGTAGACCAGATGCCTGGTTTCAGGAGCTACTTTCACACTGACCTGAAAGGAAGGTTCCTGGTGGTGTGTATGTGTGTGTTCAGCGGCGTTTCAGTCTTTGCCACCTCATGTACTGTAGCCTGGCAGGCTCCTCTGCCCATGGAACTTTTCAGGCAAGAATACTGGAGGGCGATGCCCTTTCCTCCTGCGGGGCATCTTCCCAACCCAGGAATCAAACCCGTGTCTCTTGCATCTCCTGCATTAGCAAGTGGATTATCACCAGCACTACGTGGGAAGCCAGAGCTCTTGGTAGAAGAAACCAGCGCTCGGAGCGGCAAGGGGATGATTAAACCACCCAGTTCTGGGGGTAAAAACAGTCCAAGGAGGGCTCCACAGGTCAGGGGCTCCCCATCGTTCATTACCTTTTCCCCAAGGGCCCCCGTCCCCACAGGGGACAGGGCAGGTAAAAGCATCGAGATGGTCAGGTGCACCTTGGGGGAGCTTTCTCACCTGAAGCTGAGGGGCTCAGCTGAGCAGTTTCTGAGCCCTGACATCCTGGGGTGGGAGGGGTAAGCACAACCCTAAGGCTCTGACCTCTCCTGGGAGGGGGTCTGGGCAGAGACCTCAGAGTCCGGAGGAAAAACGATTTCCCCCAGGAGTCTGTTGACCGGTGCTCTACAACCAGCCGGAGAAGAAGAGGGTGTGGTGGGAAGAGGGGACTTGGGTTGAATCTTAATCAGTCATGTGCTCGGTCGCTCAGTCGTGTCCGGCTCTTTGCAGCCCCGTGGACTGGAGCCCGCCAGTCCTCTACCCATGGGATTCTTCAGGCAAGAATCTGGAGTGGGTTGCCATTTCTTCCTCCAGGGGATCTTCCTGACCCAGGGACTGAACCCACATCTCTTGCATCTCCTGCATTGCAGGCAGGTTCTTTACCATTAGCAGCACCCGGGCAAGGGAAGCCCAGTCTGTCAGGACCACCCCACCTTTCAGACAAGGTCTAGTTTCCGGAACAACCAACAAAACTCAAATGGGATTTTTATTGTTAACAAGCAGTTGGGGGGCAGGGGGAAGGTGGAAGCGACTGCTGAGTAACAAAGCTTGCACACATACGCACACGGGGGGTGGGGGTGCCCATCTGCTCCCCTGGACTCCTCAGTCCATGCTCCACTTGGGGAGGCTGCTGGCAGTGCTTTCTGTCACTGAGTTTTCCGTCCATGGGCACGTGTCCCTGTCTGACCCTCACGGTGTCCCTGGAAAC
Source organism: Bubalus kerabau (assembly GCF_029407905.1). Taxonomy (NCBI): domain Eukaryota; kingdom Metazoa; phylum Chordata; class Mammalia; order Artiodactyla; family Bovidae; genus Bubalus; species Bubalus kerabau. Next base: position 6,801,785 of record NC_073627.1, on the reverse strand, counting down.
AGGGGAGGAGGGTCCAGCGCGGCTCGCCTGGAAGCAGGAGGACGCCAGTCCCAAGGCGCAGGTGCCTTGAGAGTCCCGTCCAGGACCCGCTCGCTCTGTGCTTTCTCAGGTCCCCCGGGAGGCCAGTGTAGACCCCTGCCTCCCAGATCAGGATCCAGGAGGGCGGCTGGGCCTGCACCACGCCCCCATGCTGCAGCCCCCTCCCCTGCTCCGCCCCTCGCCTCCCACTCAGAATGTGGGCAGATCCCCTCCGCCTTCCCAGCACCAAGCCCAGCGTTTCCCAGGGCCTCGGGCGGGCTCCTTATCACTTCCGCAGGGAGCCTGTCTCTGATTCCTGCACCTACAGGAGCCGCCACCTGTCACCGCCTTTACTGGTCACAGCCTAAAACCAGAGGCTTATTTGTGTATTTATTGCCTAAGAAGCTAAGTTGTGCTTTTATGAGTGTAAGGAGCTGGTTTGTTTTGTTCACTGTGCTGGTCTGAGCTCCCAGGGGAGTGTCTGGCTTATTGTAAGTGCTCAATAGATTATTTGCTGGGGAATGCACTGCTTTGGGCCAACTATTCTCTTCCAAGGGGTAAGGTGGGCAATTCTTCAGGAGGCGAGGGGGTGGGGACCAAGAGGTTCCTCAATCCTTGCCTAGGGGTCTGGCATCATGGAGATCAGCTCTAGACATTAAATTTTTTTTTTTTTTTGGATGTGTTGGGTCTCTTGCTGTGTGGGCTTTTCTCTAGTTGCAGCAAGCACGGGCTACTCTTCATCAAAGTGCGCGGGCTTCTCACTGCAGTGGCCTCTCTTGTCACAGACCTTGGGCTCAGTACTTTCAGCTCCCCGGCTCTAGAGCACAGACTCAATAGTCCTGGAGCACAGGCTTAGTTGCTCTGCGGCACATGGGATCTTCCCAGATCAGGGATCAAACCTGTGTCTCCTGCATGGGCAGGCAGATTTTTACCACCAAGTCACCAGGGAAATCCAGCTCTGGACATTTTGTCCCATCCTGATTCATGACCTCTCCCTGCCGGAAATCCACCCCCAGCCCCTTCCAAGAGCATCTTCTGAGGGTCTGCTCAGGTTCACGACTTTCCCTGTCTAAGATGTGCTTGTCTGCACACACATGCATCCACGCACTTCACAGGCACAAACGAGAGCACACAGCCTCCCCAGGCTTCCCCTACCCTCTTGCCCACATCCAACCACAGGCATCTCCAGCTGGTCCATCTGCAACCCCAGAAGGCTGCTCTCTCAGGCTGCTCTGTTCCTTCCTGCTGCAGCCCAGAAAGCTGATGTTGGCGGGGAGTCAGCGGGCACCTCCATCAACCACTCCCAGATGCTGCTCCAGCGCCTGCAGGAACTGCTGCGGCAGGGCAATGCCAGCGATGTGGTGTTGCGGGTGCAGGCCATGGGCACCGACGAGGTCCGAGTCTTCCATGCCCACCGCCTGCTGCTGGGACTGCAGAGTGAGCAGTTCCGGGAGCTGCTGAGTAACCAGAGCGAGGTGGTGTTGCAGGAGTCCCCGGACTGTGCTGCTGTCTTCGACAAGTTCATCAGGTGGGGAAGGATCAGGGGAAGACATCCCTTTCCACGTCCCTGGCTTCTCTACTCACAGGGTGATGGAAGCCCTGGCTCTTAACCCTGCCCCTTCCCTGGATGGCATTAGGATGACCATGCAACTACCTCCCTCTTCCTTCTTTGCACCAGCTTCTTGCAAAATGCAGCAGGACTCCCCTGACTGAAAGCTCTGAGAGGTTTGAAGTTAGTTACCAAATACTTTCAAAGCTGTTTCCAAACCTGGCCTTGAGAGCTTTTAAGGACTATAGACTTCTAGGCCCCACCCTGAATTCCGAGCTTCACATCTAGGGTTGGGCCACTGTTTCTTATTTTAATGTCTCTGTGTGGTTTTGCTGTCTGGCCAGGTTTTGAATCACAGGGCTAGGGGGCTGCTTCCTGCTAGCGTTCTGCGCAGGGACACTGCCCACACTCTAGTCTGAGGAAGTGACCCTGCTTTAATAGCTTAGACAAGATGGCTGCAGAATATTGGTCATTTCTTCAAACTTCCAGGCAACAGAAAGAGAGATAGCACAGAAGGACAAAAGCATCTTTCCTCTACCCCCTAACTGGGAAAGATTGAAGGAAGGAGGAGAAGGGGACAACAAAGGATGAGACAGTTGGATGGTGTCACCGACTCAATGGATAAGAGTTAGAACAAGCTCCAGGAGATGGTGAAGGACAGGGAAGCCTGGTGTGCTGGTCTATGCAGTCGCAAAGAGTCGGACAGGACTGACAGACTGAACGACAATAATCTCTACCCTCAGTTCAGTTCAGTCGCTCAGTCGTGTCCGACTCTTTGTGACCCCCATGAATTGCAGCACACCAGGCCTCCCTGTCTATCACCAACTCCCAGAGTTCACTCAGACTCACGTCCATTGAGTCAGTGATGCCATCCAGCCATTTCATCTTCTGTCGTCCCCTTCTCCTCCTGCCCCCAATCCTTCCCAGCATCAGAGTCTTTTCCAATGAGTCAACTCTTCGCATGAGGTGGCCAAAGTACTGGAGTTTCAGCTTTAGCATCAATCTCTACCCTAGTCAGTTCTATTTAACCAGCCTTTCCCCCAATCCCAGTCTGTGCCTTTGCAGACATCTCATTAGCTAGAATTTAGTCATGTGATCTAAGGGATCCTGGGAAACATCTTTTGTTCCCAGAGGCAAACAGTGAAGTTAAATGGCTTGCCCACTCTTATAGCAAGTAACTGGCGGAATATGAATCCGAACCCACACTGTACACCTGGTGAAGGTAGGAGATACATCTTTCTTGCCCTAGCACAGAGCTCAATCACTCAGTGGGCGCTCAATATAGGAATCATTGACGTACTCAGTCAGGTAAGTCCTGTCCGACTCTTTGGGACCCCATGGGCTGTAGCCCACGAGGCTTATGTGTCCATGGTATTTTCCAGGCAAGGATACTGGAGGGGGTAGCCATTTCCTACTCCAGAGGATCTTCCTGACCCAGGGACAGAACCTGCGTCCCCTAAATTGGCAGGCAGATGCTTCACCAGTGAGCCACCTGTGCTCGATAAATGCTTGCTTATTTCCACGTCCCACGAGAAACCGGAGAGAAGAGGCGGTGAAGTAGGATGCGCGTGGGAAGGTCCTTCTGTTGGCTCCCTTAATGACAATACTGTCTGCCCAAGGCCGGGTACCCTCGGGACTCAGGAGGCAGCGCTGGGTAGGGTAACCGCTGGCCGCCCTGACCGCGCTCCATCTCTGTACCTCTCTGGCAGGTACCTCTACTGCGGAGAGCTGACCGTGCTGCTGGCGCAGGCCATCCCCCTGCACCAGCTGGCCACCAAGTACCGCGTGGCCTCCTTGCAGCGGGGCGTGGCCGACTATATGCGCGCGCACCTGGTGGCGGCGCGGGCCCGGCGGTGGGCTGGTACCACTACGCGGTGAGCACCGGGGACGAGGCCCTGCGCCAGAGCTGCCTGCAGTTCCTGGCCTGGAACCTGTCGGCCGTGGCGGGGAGCGCCGAGTGGGGCGCCGTGAGCCCTGAGCTGCTGGCGCAGCTGCTGCCGCGCTCGGACCTCGTGCTGCAGGACGAGCTGGAGCTCTTCCAGGCGCTGGAGGCGTGGCTGGGCCGCGCGCGGCCGCCGCCGGCCGTGGACGAGTGCGCGCTGCGCGCCATCCGTTACCCCATGATCCCTCCGGCTCAACTGTTCCAGCTTCAGGCGCGCTCGGCCGCCCTGGCGCGCCATGGCCCGGCGGTGGCCGACCTGCTCCTTCAGGCCTACCAGTTCCACGCCGCCTCGCCGCTGCACTACGCCAAGTTTTTCGACGTCAACGGCAGCGCCTTCCTGCCCCGCAACTACCTCGCGCCCGCCTGGGGCGCCCCGTGGGTCATCAACAACCCTGCCCGCGACGATCGCAGCACCAGCTTCCAGACGCAGCTGGGCCCAAGCGGCCACGACTCGGGCCGCCGTGTCACCTGGAACGTGCTCTTCTCTCCACGCTGGCTGCCGGTAAGCCTGCGGCCCGTCTACGCGGACGCCACGGGCACCGCGCTGCCCCTCGCACGCCCTGAGGACGGCCGGCCGCGGCTGGTGGTCACGCCGGCCAGCAGCGGCGGCGACGCGGCGGGCGTGAGCTTCCAGAAGACCGTGCTGGTGGGGGCGCGCCACCACGGCCGCCTGCTGGTCCGCCACGCCTACAGCTTCCACCAGAGCAGCGAGGAGGCCGGCGACTTCCTGGCGCACGCCGACCTGCAGCGGCGCAACTCCGAGTACCTGGTGGAGAACGCCCTGCATCTCCACCTCATTGTCAAGCCCGTCTATCACACCCTCATCCGGACCCCCAAGTAGCCAACAGGCCGGGGCGGGAAGCTGAGCATCCCTGAGGCCTCTGGATCAGGAAAATAAAGGCCCAGTAGAGATGGCGCAGAGGGACTGGGAGTGGCATGGCCAGTGGAGGTGTCTGTCCTGGCCCGCTGGGGGTCCAGGTGCTAGCGGCCTGAGAGCTGGGTGGATGGAAGCCAGGCGGTGGGTGGTAGACCAGATGCCTGGTTTCAGGAGCTACTTTCACACTGACCTGAAAGGAAGGTTCCTGGTGGTGTGTATGTGTGTGTTCAGCGGCGTTTCAGTCTTTGCCACCTCATGTACTGTAGCCTGGCAGGCTCCTCTGCCCATGGAACTTTTCAGGCAAGAATACTGGAGGGCGATGCCCTTTCCTCCTGCGGGGGATCTTCCCAACCCAGGAATCAAACCCGTGTCTCTTGCATCTCCTGCATTAGCAAGTGGATTATCACCAGCACTACGTGGGAAGCCAGAGCTCTTGGTAGAAGAAACCAGCGCTCGGAGCGGCAAGGGGATGATCAAACCACCCAGTTCTGGGGGTAAAAACAGTCCAAGGAGGGCTCCACAGGTCAGGGGCTCCCCATCGTTCATTACCTTTTCCCCAAGGGCCCCCGTCCCCACAGGGGACAGGGCAGGTAAAAGCATCGAGATGGTCAGGTGCACCTTGGGGGAGCTTTCTCACCTGAAGCTGAGGGGCTCAGCTGAGCAATTTCTGAGCCCTGACATCCTGGGGTGGGAGGGGTAAGCACAACCCTAAGGCTCTGACCTCTCCTGGGAGGGGGTCTGGGCAGAGACCTCAGAGTCCGGAGGAAAAACGATTTCCCCCAGGAGTCTGTTGACCGGTGCTCTACAACCAGCCGGAGAAGAAGAGGGTGTGGTGGGAAGAGGGGACTTGGGTTGAATCTTAATCAGTCATGTGCTCGGTCGCTCAGTCGTGTCCGGCTCTTTGCAGCCCCGTGGACTGGAGCCCGCCAGTCCTCTACCCATGGGATTCTTCAGGCAAGAATCTGGAGTGGGTTGCCATTTCTTCCTCCAGGGGATCTTCCTGACCCAGGGACTGAACCCACATCTCTTGCATCTCCTGCATTGCAGGCAGGTTCTTTACCATTAGCAGCACCCGGGCAAGGGAAGCCCAGTCTGTCAGGACCACCCCACCTTTCAGACAAGGTCTAGTTTCCGGAACAACCAACAAAACTCAAATGGGATTTTTATTGTTAACAAGCAGTTGGGGGGCAGGGGGAAGGTGGAAGCGACTGCTGAGTAACAAAGCTAGATGGCTTTCCAGCCCCCAGCCACAGTAAGGGAAATGCCCGTCGGGCCCTTCCCCAACCATCCAGCATGCCCTTGTCCCAGATGTGGGCCCAGGAGCCCTAATCCCACGAACAGTCCCTCCCTGCTCCACCCCCGCCCCACATTCCTCAGGCCAATCTGGTTGCAGATCTTAGAATAGAGTTTCGGCAACAGGAGTCTCTGCCCAGAGAGCCCTGGGATCCAGGGCTGGGAAGCCAGGGAGCCCTGCCATCCAGGCCATGCCTCCTGGGCTCAGCTCCCCTTCCCGTTGGCACTGAAGGCACGGAAGTGTGGGGGCAGGCACCCCCATGGTTCCTGGGTCCCAGGGGCCCCAGCCTTCTGAGATCCCGAGCTCCTGACGCCAGGTCATCCCCATCTGCCCAGCCTCCGTCTCCCTTTGCTGCCACACCCCATCAAGCCTTGGCGGGCAGGAGGGCCGGTTCCGGGCAGGGCCCTCAGTTCTACTGTAATCCTCCATTTTTGCCTTGGGTGCCTGTGCCATAGGGCAGGCGGGGCATCCGAGTAACCCGTTCAGAAATATCCCCTGGGTTGGAGGGGGCAGCGACAGGGGAGGTGTCCTCCGGGCCTGCGACAGGGAAGGGCCAGGAGCTCTGCTTTAAGGCATGCCTCTCCATGCCCTCTAGTCACCCACAGTGGCTCTGAACTCCCTGGGGCACCTCCCCCCAGAGGCCAGTCCCACTAATAGTCTTCAGGAACCCAGTTTCCAGCAAGGGGCAGCCATAGGGGCAGGGAGCTCAACCAGTCTCCTCCCTGGCCTGGCCAAGGGCTCCCCTCTCCCCATTGCTATCCCTGCCCCCCCACCCCCACTTGCTGGTACTCACCCAAGTTCTGGCACGGAGGAAGTTTGACCTTGGCCATAGGCAGTGTGGCCTTTCCCAGGGGCCGGACGGTAGGGGTCAGGTGCCCAACCACTGGCATCCTCTGTTCTGAGGTGTGATTCTCCACGGAACAGGGTCCAGCGACGTGCATCTTGGGGCGGGAGAGCTGCGTTGGCTGGAGAGCCAGATGAGCTCGGAGCTGGGTGGGGATCTGATATAGGAGATGTTAGGTTCAGTTGGGGGACACTCCATGGAGAGTGGTGCACAGCTAGGGGTACCCTGGGGCCTCTGGAGGAGTCCAGCCTTCAGAACCCAGCAAGGAGGGGGCCCAGACACCCCCAGCTCCTGTCCCTCTAGGCTCACCCCTTGTCCTGTGACTTCAAAGGCCTGGGACCTCCGCTTCACCTCCAGGGAGTCCTCACGTTTCTTTCTTGGGCTTTTCTTCTGGCCTTACAGCGTGGGACAAGGGCCATCGCCATGACGCTCGACTGCCCGGGATGGCGCCTCGCCTGTGCTGCTGGACAGGCTGTCCTCGTTGGTGGCGTGCTGGAGGGTGGGGCTGGGTGGCCGCTTGCAGGCCAGCGGTCCGGGTGGCCACACGTCATCAGTCTCGCCCAGCGAGTGCAGGGACAGGCTGCTCTGCTTTATGGTGGGTGCCAGCAGTTGGCACCCCTTGGCCCCCAGGGCCTGCGATTGGTGCCTGGCAGCCTTCCCGCTGATGCTCTTGGTGTCGGCTGTGGTCTCCTTCCTCCCTGCGGCAGGACAGAGCGGCACCCACCCCGGGATCAAGGCCACATTTCCCCCCGCCCTCCTGCACCTCCAACACCCCTTTCTCTGCTGCAGCTCACCCCAACTTGCTTGCTGTTTGAGAAACTTTGGGCAAGTTTCTGAGCCTTTTTTTCATCTGTAAACTGACGATGGTAAAACTAGCCTCAGTGGGTTGGGAAGGGTTTTTTTTGACCATGACACACGGCATACGGGATCTAAGTTCCCTGACTGGGGATCGAAATTTCACCCACTGCAGTGGAAGTGCTGAGTCTTAACCACTGGAATGCCAGGGAAGTCCCAGGTTCTGAAGATGGATTGCTGAGCTATGAGGGTCACCTGTGGCCACAGGGTAGGGAGGATTCGGACTCTATTTGCTATTACAGTTATTTCCGAGTGGGAAGTGGAGGGGGCTTGACCCCAAGGGCCATGTGTTCCCCATTCTGTTTCCAATTGTGTCCCCTGCTCTGTGTGGACAGAGCAGGTGGTTACTCTTCTCTGGGTACTGGTGCCTCTCTTTCTAGAATGATGCCTGGGTGTGTTCAGCAGAGGAGAGGGAAGGAAGAGGCTTCGGCTGGGTGCGCTGAGCTATTGAGATCATGCCAGGCTCAGGCTGATGGGGGTTGGGGGAGGCAGGGGACACACCTTTGAGGGACAAGGGGATCTCCGACAGATTCTCGATGCTTTCAGGGGAGGAGTTGATCTGGCCGTTCAGACCGACCTGAGTGGCAGCTTGTGAGATGAATGGGTTGGGAAGAGAAGCCATTGGACCCAGCAGGAACCCTATGTCCTCAGAGGGCTGTTTTGGAAAAGTTCCATCCCAACCACTGGGTGTCCCTCCCGGGTACTCCCGCCCACATCCAGGGACCCGTGGGGCCCACTGCTCACCTCCTGCATCACCAGGTTGACAGCCGGGATTTGGGGTGGGGTGGGCATAAAGGAGCCCTTCGCTTGCCAGGCCCGGGAGCTGGCCTTGAACGGGTGCTTGGCTTCACTGAGGTCGGCAGAGGAGGATGGGCAGCTGTTGCCCAGGCTGGTACCACGGGGGTCCCAGCGCCACCCCTCCTGAGAACTGTTGCATTGTGGGAACGAGGACCCCAAAGTCCTGGCTCCAGACCTGTGCCCCCCTCCCCTCTTTCCTGCTCCATCCTCCCTGGGAAGCCAGGTCTGGGCTGGCATCTCTGAGACATGGCCTGGTGGCTCAGGCGGGCTGGATGGCTGGAAGTGGTGCTCAGCTCACCTCTCAGTGCCGAGCAGAGGAGGAAGCTTCCGTGCTGGTGCGGGGACTCGGAGTTTGGCATCTTGACGCTCTCTAGGTCAGACTCCTCCGGGTCGGCACGGTTCCCGGGGGGCTAAGCTTGGGCAAGGCGCTGTCCTGGGGAGAGGAAAGGAGGGAGAGGGGAGTCGGAAGACTTGGTCTCAGACTGAGTAAACAGCCTGGGTGACACAGGCACACAGAGTGTCTGGGGCTGTAATCTGGGCTGGGAGCCCCAGAAGACAGGGGGGCTTGTGTGCTGAGTCCCCAGGGGCCAGCCGTGGTCTGCTAGGCATCCCCAGTGGCACTGCCTGGTGGCCTGGGCTCCTGGGAGGGCATCTGGGGCCCTTAGTGATATCTCAGATGGCCAACCCTGACCCTCAGACCCTGGATGGGGACACGTGTGGCAGAAGAACAGCACGGGAGGGGAGCTTGGTGAGGCTTTGGGTCGGATAAGGAGGAGGAGGAGGAGGAGGAAGAGGTGTCCGCTTTCTGGGGACCAGCCAGCACGGTCCCGAGGCCACCCTACTTGCTGGCAGGCGCCGCCCTGGGCATCAGCCCTGCCCCTAGCACAGGGGCGCATTGTCCGGCCCGGGCGCCCACCTGCAGGGCCCGAGAGGCCAGGCGGTCCATCATGGTGGCACGCTCCAGGTTGCCCTCCTCCTGCTCCCGCAGGTACACTTCGTACAGCTCCTTCAGATGCTGCGGCACAGCCAGGTTGCAGTCTGCGGTGGGGGAGCGGAGAGGCAGGGCTCAGTGCGCGCTCTCGGGCTCTCGGCGGGTCGGACGCGCGGGGTGTAGGTAGCGAGGGGACCCTACCCTGGATGAGCTGCCGCTGGGCGCGGATGATCTCCTCGCAGAGGCTGCGGCGCTGCTCCAGGCGGCGCAGGGCCTCGCGGCGGTGGCGGAGCGCGCCGTCGCGGAGCAGGGCTTGCGACTGCATCTCGGCGTTCTTCAGCTCCAGCTCGTGCACGCGGCAGAGCAGGCCGAGCGCCTCGCGCTGCTGCTCCGAGCCGACGCGCCGCGGCAGCGTCTGCTCCAGGCGGCGGCCCCGCGCGCGCAGCTCTCGGCACCGCTCTTCCAGCGCCAGCTGGGGAGCCGAGCGGGCCGTCAGCACCAGGTGGCCGGTGAGGGGCCGCCCGCACCCGCCGCTGAGCGGGTCCTCGCCCTTCCAAGCCCCCGGATGCTGTGCGGCCGGCTGAAGCCCCACTCCGAGGCCCGCTTTTCGAAGCTGTGTCTTGAACTCTGCAACCGGGGACTGCTCCTGAGGGACCCCTCTGTGCCCACCTTCTTGCAACCCATCCCTGAAACAGGCTCCGTGCAGTGAAGTCGCTCAGTTCTGTTCGACTCTTTGCGACCCCATGGACCGCAGCCCGCCAGGCTCCTTCTTCCATGGGATTCTCCAGGCGAGGATATTGGAGTGGGCTGCCATTTCCTTCTCCAAGGGATCTTCCCGACCCAGGGAGGGAACCTCGGTCTCCCGCATTGGCGGGCGGACTCTTTACCATCTGAGCCACCAGGGAATCCAGGGAAATGAGCTCCGTGGACCAGCTCAACCGCAGCCCATCTCATGCCCTCTGGACTGGTGGACCCTGAAGCCCCTTGGTATGGCTATGCTCCAGAACAGAGAAGGGAGATCTGGAAAATCCTCATTAAAATGTTGGCTAACAGTTTTCTGAGTCTTTAATATGTGAAAGGATTTATTTACTCTTCTCATCAACCCCACGAGGGTGGACCACTCCCATTTTAAAGATGAGTTCTTGCCTGGAGAATCCCATGGACAGAGGAGGCTGGTGGGCTATAGTCCAGGGGGTAGCAAAGAGTCAGACCCAACTGAGCGACTGAGTCCACACACACAAAGCGTTAGTCCCTCACTGGTGTCTGACTCTGTGACCCGCCAGGCTCCTCTGTCCATGGGGTTCTCCAGGCAAGAATACTGGAGTGGGTAGCCATTTCCTACTCCAGAGGATCTTCCTGACCCAGGGACAGAACCTGCGTCCCCTAAATTGGCAGGCGGATGCTTCACCACTGAGCCACCTGTGGTCGATAAATGCTTGCTTATTTCCACGTCCCACGAGAAACCGGAGAGAAGAGGCGGTGAAGTAGGATGCGCGTGGGAAGGTCCTTCTGTTGGCTCCCTTAATGACAATACTGTCTGCCCAAGGCCGGGTACCCTCGGGACTCAGGAGGCAGCGCTGGGTAGGGTAACCGCTGGCCACCCTGACCGCGCTCCATCTCTGTACCTCTCTGGCAGGTACCTCTACTGCGGAGAGCTGACCGTGCTGCTGGCGCAGGCCATCCCCCTGCACCAGCTGGCCACCAAGTACCGCGTGGCCTCCTTGCAGCGGGGCGTGGCCGACTATATGCGCGCGCGCCTGGCGGGCGGCGCGGGCCCGGCGGTGGGCTGGTACCACTACGCGGTGAGCACCGGGGACGAGGCCCTGCGCCAGAGCTGCCTGCAGTTCCTGGCCTGGAACCTGTCGGCCGTGGCGGGGAGCGCCGAGTGGGGCGCCGTGAGCCCTGAGCTGCTGGCGCAGCTGCTGCCGCGCTCGGACCTCGTGCTGCAGGACGAGCTGGAGCTCTTCCAGGCGCTGGAGGCGTGGCTGGGCCGCGCGCGGCCGCCGCCGGCCGTGGACGAGTGCGCGCTGCGCGCCATCCGTTACCCCATGATCCCTCCGGCGCAGCTGTTCCAGCTTCAGGCGCGCTCGGCCGCCCTGGCGCGCCATGGCCCGGCGGTGGCCGACCTGCTCCTTCAGGCCTACCAGTTCCACGCCGCCTCGCCGCTGCACTACGCCAAGTTTTTCGACGTCAACGGCAGCGCCTTCCTGCCCCGCAACTACCTCGCGCCCGCCTGGGGCGCCCCGTGGGTCATCAACAACCCTGCCCGCGACGATCGCAGCACCAGCTTCCAGACGCAGCTGGGCCCAAGCGGCCACGACTCGGGCCGCCGTGTCACCTGGAACGTGCTCTTCTCTCCACGCTGGCTGCCGGTAAGCCTGCGGCCCGTCTACGCGGACGCCACGGGCACCGCGCTGCCCCTCGCACGCCCTGAGGACGGCCGGCCGCGGCTGGTGGTCACGCCGGCCAGCAGCGGCGGCGACGCGGCGGGCGTGAGCTTCCAGAAGACCGTGCTGGTGGGGGCGCGCCACCACGGCCGCCTGCTGGTCCGCCACGCCTACAGCTTCCACCAGAGCAGCGAGGAGGCCGGCGACTTCCTGGCGCACGCCGACCTGCAGCGGCGCAACTCCGAGTACCTGGTGGAGAACGCCCTGCATCTCCACCTCATTGTCAAGCCCGTCTATCACACCCTCATCCGGACCCCCAAGTAGCCAACAGGCCGGGGCGGGAAGCTGAGCATCCCTGAGGCCTCTGGATCAGGAAAATAAAGGCCCAGTAGAGATGGCGCAGAGGGACTGGGAGTGGCATGGCCAGTGGAGGTGTCTGTCCTGGCCCGCTGGGGGTCCAGGTGCTAGCGGCCTGAGAGCTGGGTGGATGGAAGCCAGGCGGTGGGTGGTAGACCAGATGCCTGGTTTCAGGAGCTACTTTCACACTGACCTGAAAGGAAGGTTCCTGGTGGTGTGTATGTGTGTGTTCAGCGGCGTTTCAGTCTTTGCCACCTCATGTACTGTAGCCTGGCAGGCTCCTCTGCCCATGGAACTTTTCAGGCAAGAATACTGGAGGGCGATGCCCTTTCCTCCTGCGGGGGATCTTCCCAACCCAGGAATCAAACCCGTGTCTCTTGCATCTCCTGCATTAGCAAGTGGATTATCACCAGCACTACGTGGGAAGCCAGAGCTCTTGGTAGAAGAAACCAGCGCTCGGAGCGGCAAGGGGATGATTAAACCACCCAGTTCTGGGGGTAAAAACAGTCCAAGGAGGGCTCCACAGGTCAGGGGCTCCCCATCGTTCATTACCTTTTCCCCAAGGGCCCCCGTCCCCACAGGGGACAGGGCAGGTAAAAGCATCGAGATGGTCAGGTGCACCTTGGGGGAGCTTTCTCACCTGAAGCTGAGGGGCTCAGCTGAGCAGTTTCTGAGCCCTGACATCCTGGGGTGGGAGGGGTAAGCACAACCCTAAGGCTCTGACCTCTCCTGGGAGGGGGTCTGGGCAGAGACCTCAGAGTCCGGAGGAAAAACGATTTCCCCCAGGAGTCTGTTGACCGGTGCTCTACAACCAGCCGGAGAAGAAGAGGGTGTGGTGGGAAGAGGGGACTTGGGTTGAATCTTAATCAGTCATGTGCTCGGTCGCTCAGTCGTGTCCGGCTCTTTGCAGCCCCGTGGACTGGAGCCCGCCAGTCCTCTACCCATGGGATTCTTCAGGCAAGAATCTGGAGTGGGTTGCCATTTCTTCCTCCAGGGGATCTTCCTGACCCAGGGACTGAACCCACATCTCTTGCATCTCCTGCATTGCAGGCAGGTTCTTTACCATTAGCAGCACCCGGGCAAGGGAAGCCCAGTCTGTCAGGACCACCCCACCTTTCAGACAAGGTCTAGTTTCCGGAACAACCAACAAAACTCAAATGGGATTTTTATTGTTAACAAGCAGTTGGGGGGCAGGGGGAAGGTGGAAGCGACTGCTGAGTAACAAAGCTTGCACACATACGCACACGGGGGGTGGGGGTGCCCATCTGCTCCCCTGGACTCCTCAGTCCATGCTCCACTTGGGGAGGCTGCTGGCAGTGCTTTCTGTCACTGAGTTTTCCGTCCATGGGCACGTGTCCCTGTCTGACCCTCACGGTGTCCCTGGAAACAGGGGAGGAGGGTCCAGCGCGGCTCGCCTGGAAGCAGGAGGACGCCAGTCCCAAGGCGCAGGTGCCTTGAGAGTCCCGTCCAGGACCCGCTCGCTCTGTGCTTTCTCAGGTCCCCCGGGAGGCCAGTGTAGACCCCTGCCTCCCAGATCAGGATCCAGGAGGGCGGCTGGGCCTGCACCACGCCCCCATGCTGCAGCCCCCTCCCCTGCTCCGCCCCTCGCCTCCCACTCAGAATGTGGGCAGATCCCCTCCGCCTTCCCAGCACCAAGCCCAGCGTTTCCCAGGGCCTCGGGCGGGCTCCTTATCACTTCCGCAGGGAGCCTGTCTCTGATTCCTGCACCTACAGGAGCCGCCACCTGTCACCGCCTTTACTGGTCACAGCCTAAAACCAGAGGCTTATTTGTGTATTTATTGCCTAAGAAGCTAAGTTGTGCTTTTATGAGTGTAAGGAGCTGGTTTGTTTTGTTCACTGTGCTGGTCTGAGCTCCCAGGGGAGTGTCTGGCTTATTGTAAGTGCTCAATAGATTATTTGCTGGGGAATGCACTGCTTTGGGCCAACTATTCTCTTCCAAGGGGTAAGGTGGGCAATTCTTCAGGAGGCGAGGGGGTGGGGACCAAGAGGTTCCTCAATCCTTGCCTAGGGGTCTGGCATCATGGAGATCAGCTCTAGACATTAAATTTTTTTTTTTTTTGGATGTGTTGGGTCTCTTGCTGTGTGGGCTTTTCTCTAGTTGCAGCAAGCACGGGCTACTCTTCATCAAAGTGCGCGGGCTTCTCACTGCAGTGGCCTCTCTTGTCACAGACCTTGGGCTCAGTACTTTCAGCTCCCCGGCTCTAGAGCACAGACTCAATAGTCCTGGAGCACAGGCTTAGTTGCTCTGCGGCACATGGGATCTTCCCAGATCAGGGATCAAACCTGTGTCTCCTGCATGGGCAGGCAGATTTTTACCACCAAGTCACCAGGGAAATCCAGCTCTGGACATTTTGTCCCATCCTGATTCATGACCTCTCCCTGCCGGAAATCCACCCCCAGCCCCTTCCAAGAGCATCTTCTGAGGGTCTGCTCAGGTTCACGACTTTCCCTGTCTAAGATGTGCTTGTCTGCACACACATGCATCCACGCACTTCACAGGCACAAACGAGAGCACACAGCCTCCCCAGGCTTCCCCTACCCTCTTGCCCACATCCAACCACAGGCATCTCCAGCTGGTCCATCTGCAACCCCAGAAGGCTGCTCTCTCAGGCTGCTCTGTTCCTTCCTGCTGCAGCCCAGAAAGCTGATGTTGGCGGGGAGTCAGCGGGCACCTCCATCAACCACTCCCAGATGCTGCTCCAGCGCCTGCAGGAACTGCTGCAGCAGGGCAATGCCAGCGATGTGGTGTTGCGGGTGCAGGCCATGGGCACCGACGAGGTCCGAGTCTTCCATGCCCACCGCCTGCTGCTGGGACTGCAGAGTGAGCAGTTCCGGGAGCTGCTGAGTAACCAGAGCGAGGTGGTGTTGCAGGAGTCCCCGGACTGTGCTGCTGTCTTCGACAAGTTCATCAGGTGGGGAAGGATCAGGGGAAGACATCCCTTTCCATGTCCCTGGCTTCTCTACTCACAGGGTGATGGAAGCCCTGGCTCTTAGCCCTGCCCCTTCCCTGGATGGCATCAGGATGACCATGCAACTACCTCCCTCTTCCTTCTTTGCACCAGCTTCTTGCAAAATGCAGCATGACTCCCCTGACTGAAAGCTCTGAGAGGTTTGAAGTTAGTTACCAAATACTTTCAAAGCTGTTTCCAAACCTGGCCTTGAGAGCTTTTAAGGACTATAGACTTCTAGGCCCCACCCTGAATTCCGAGCTTCACATCTAGGGTTGGGCCACTGTTTCTTATTTTAATGTCTCTGTGTGGTTTTGCTGTCTGGCCAGGTTTTGAATCACAGGGCTAGGGGGCTGCTTCCTGCTAGCGTTCTGCGCAGGGACACTGCCCACACTCTAGTCTGAGGAAGTGACCCTGCTTTAATAGCTTAGACAAGATGGCTGCAGAATATTGGTCATTTCTTCAAACTTCCAGGCAACAGAAAGAGAGATAGCACAGAAGGACAAAAGCATCTTTCCTCTACCCCCTAACTGGGAAAGATTGAAGGAAGGAGGAGAAGGGGACAACAAAGGATGAGACAGTTGGATGGTGTCACCGACTCAATGGATAAGAGTTAGAACAAGCTCCAGGAGATGGTGAAGGACAGGGAAGCCTGGTGTGCTGGTCTATGCAGTCGCAAAGAGTCGGACAGGACTGACAGACTGAACGACAATAATCTCTACCCTCAGTTCAGTTCAGTCGCTCAGTCGTGTCCGACTCTTTGTGACCCCCATGAATTGCAGCACACCAGGCCTCCCTGTCTATCACCAACTCCCAGAGTTCACTCAGACTCACGTCCATTGAGTCAGTGATGCCATCCAGCCATTTCATCTTCTGTCGTCCCCTTCTCCTCCTGCCCCCAATCCTTCCCAGCATCAGAGTCTTTTCCAATGAGTCAACTCTTCGCATGAGGTGGCCAAAGTACTGGAGTTTCAGCTTTAGCATCAATCTCTACCCTAGTCAGTTCTATTTAACCAGCCTTTCCCCCAATCCCAGTCTGTGCCTTTGCAGACATCTCATTAGCTAGAATTTAGTCATGTGATCTAAGGGATCCTGGGAAACATCTTTTGTTCCCAGAGGCAAACAGTGAAGTTAAATGGCTTGCCCACTCTTATAGCAAGTAACTGGCGGAATATGAATCCGAACCCACACTGTACACCTGGTGAAGGTAGGAGATACATCTTTCTTGCCCTAGCACAGAGCTCAATCACTCAGTGGGCGCTCAATATAGGAATCATTGACGTACTCAGTCAGGTAAGTCCTGTCCGACTCTTTGGGACCCCATGGGCTGTAGCCCACGAGGCTTATGTGTCCATGGTATTTTCCAGGCAAGGATACTGGAGGGGGTAGCCATTTCCTACTCCAGAGGATCTTCCTGACCCAGGGACAGAACCTGCGTCCCCTAAATTGGCAGGCAGATGCTTCACCAGTGAGCCACCTGTGCTCGATAAATGCTTGCTTATTTCCACGTCCCACGAGAAACCGGAGAGAAGAGGCGGTGAAGTAGGATGCGCGTGGGAAGGTCCTTCTGTTGGCTCCCTTAATGACAATACTGTCTGCCCAAGGCCGGGTACCCTCGGGACTCAGGAGGCAGCGCTGGGTAGGGTAACCGCTGGCCACCCTGACCGCGCTCCATCTCTGTACCTCTCTGGCAGGTACCTCTACTGCGGAGAGCTGACCGTGCTGCTGGCGCAGGCCATCCCCCTGCACCAGCTGGCCACCAAGTACCGCGTGGCCTCCTTGCAGCGGGGCGTGGCCGACTATATGCGCGCGCACCTGGTGGCGGCGCGGGCCCGGCGGTGGGCTGGTACCACTACGCGGTGAGCACCGGGGACGAGGCCCTGCACCAGAGCTGCCTGCAGTTCCTGGCCTGGAACCTGTCGGCCGTGGCGGGGAGCGCCGAGTGGGGCGCCGTGAGCCCTGAGCTGCTGGCGCAGCTGCTGCCGCGCTCGGACCTCGTGCTGCAGGACGAGCTGGAGCTCTTCCAGGCGCTGGAGGCGTGGCTGGGCCGCGCGCGGCCGCCGCCGGCCGTGGACGAGTGCGCGCTGCGCGCCATCCGTTACCCCATGATCCCTCCGGCTCAACTGTTCCAGCTTCAGGCGCGCTCGGCCGCCCTGGCGCGCCATGGCCCGGCGGTGGCCGACCTGCTCCTTCAGGCCTACCAGTTCCACGCCGCCTCGCCGCTGCACTACGCCAAGTTTTTCGACGTCAACGGCAGCGCCTTCCTGCCCCGCAACTACCTCGCGCCCGCCTGGGGCGCCCCGTGGGTCATCAACAACCCTGCCCGCGACGATCGCAGCACCAGCTTCCAGACGCAGCTGGGCCCAAGCGGCCACGACTCGGGCCGCCGTGTCACCTGGAACGTGCTCTTCTCTCCACGCTGGCTGCCGGTAAGCCTGCGGCCCGTCTACGCGGACGCCACGGGCACCGCGCTGCCCCTCGCACGCCCTGAGGACGGCCGGCCGCGGCTGGTGGTCACGCCGGCCAGCAGCGGCGGCGACGCGGCGGGCGTGAGCTTCCAGAAGACCGTGCTGGTGGGGGCGCGCCACCACGGCCGCCTGCTGGTCCGCCACGCCTACAGCTTCCACCAGAGCAGCGAGGAGGCCGGCGACTTCCTGGCGCACGCCGACCTGCAGCGGCGCAACTCCGAGTACCTGGTGGAGAACGCCCTGCATCTCCACCTCATTGTCAAGCCCGTCTATCACACCCTCATCCGGACCCCCAAGTAGCCAACAGGCCGGGGCGGGAAGCTGAGCATCCCTGAGGCCTCTGGATCAGGAAAATAAAGGCCCAGTAGAGATGGCGCAGAGGGACTGGGAGTGGCATGGCCAGTGGAGGTGTCTGTCCTGGCCCGCTGGGGGTCCAGGTGCTAGCGGCCTGAGAGCTGGGTGGATGGAAGCCAGGCAGTGGGTGGTAGACCAGATGCCTGGTTTCAGGAGCTACTTTCACACTGACCTGAAAGGAAGGTTCCTGGTGGTGTGTATGTGTGTGTTCAGCGGCGTTTCAGTCTTTGCCACCTCATGTACTGTAGCCTGGCAGGCTCCTCTGCCCATGGAACTTTTCAGGCAAGAATACTGGAGGGCGATGCCCTTTCCTCCTGCGGGGGATCTTCCCAACCCAGGAATCAAACCCGTGTCTCTTGCATCTCCTGCATTAGCAAGTGGATTATCACCAGCACTACGTGGGAAGCCAGAGCTCTTGGTAGAAGAAACCAGCGCTCGGAGCGGCAAGGGGATGATCAAACCACCCAGTTCTGGGGGTAAAAACAGTCCAAGGAGGGCTCCACAGGTCAGGGGCTCCCCATCGTTCATTACCTTTTCCCCAAGGGCCCCCGTCCCCACAGGGGACAGGGCAGGTAAAAGCATCGAGATGGTCAGGTGCACCTTGGGGGAGCTTTCTCACCTGAAGCTGAGGGGCTCAGCTGAGCAATTTCTGAGCCCTGACATCCTGGGGTGGGAGGGGTAAGCACAACCCTAAGGCTCTGACCTCTCCTGGGAGGGGGTCTGGGCAGAGACCTCAGAGTCCGGAGGAAAAACGATTTCCCCCAGGAGTCTGTTGACCGGTGCTCTACAACCAGCCGGAGAAGAAGAGGGTGTGGTGGGAAGAGGGGACTTGGGTTGAATCTTAATCAGTCATGTGCTCGGTCGCTCAGTCGTGTCCGGCTCTTTGCAGCCCCGTGGACTGGAGCCCGCCAGTCCTCTACCCATGGGATTCTTCAGGCAAGAATCTGGAGTGGGTTGCCATTTCTTCCTCCAGGGGATCTTCCTGACCCAGGGACTGAACCCACATCTCTTGCATCTCCTGCATTGCAGGCAGGTTCTTTACCATTAGCAGCACCCGGGCAAGGGAAGCCCAGTCTGTCAGGACCACCCCACCTTTCAGACAAGGTCTAGTTTCCGGAACAACCAACAAAACTCAAATGGGATTTTTATTGTTAACAAGCAGTTGGGGGGCAGGGGGAAGGTGGAAGCGACTGCTGAGTAACAAAGCTAGATGGCTTTCCAGCCCCCAGCCACAGTAAGGGAAATGCCCGTCGGGCCCTTCCCCAACCATCCAGCATGCCCTTGTCCCAGATGTGGGCCCAGGAGCCCTAATCCCACGAACAGTCCCTCCCTGCTCCACCCCCGCCCCACATTCCTCAGGCCAATCTGGTTGCAGATCTTAGAATAGAGTTTCGGCAACAGGAGTCTCTGCCCAGAGAGCCCTGGGATCCAGGGCTGGGAAGCCAGGGAGCCCTGCCATCCAGGCCATGCCTCCTGGGCTCAGCTCCCCTTCCCGTTGGCACTGAAGGCACGGAAGTGTGGGGGCAGGCACCCCCATGGTTCCTGGGTCCCAGGGGCCCCAGCCTTCTGAGATCCCGAGCTCCTGACGCCAGGTCATCCCCATCTGCCCAGCCTCCGTCTCCCTTTGCTGCCACACCCCATCAAGCCTTGGCGGGCAGGAGGGCCGGTTCCGGGCAGGGCCCTCAGTTCTACTGTAATCCTCCATTTTTGCCTTGGGTGCCTGTGCCATAGGGCAGGCGGGGCATCCGAGTAACCCGTTCAGAAATATCCCCTGGGTTGGAGGGGGCAGCGACAGGGGAGGTGTCCTCCGGGCCTGCGACAGGGAAGGGCCAGGAGCTCTGCTTTAAGGCATGCCTCTCCATGCCCTCTAGTCACCCACAGTGGCTCTGAACTCCCTAGGGGCACCTCCGCCCCCAGAGGCCAGTCCCACTAATAGTCTTCAGGAACCCAGTTTCCAGCAAGGGGCAGCCATAGGGGCAGGGAGCTCAACCAGTCTCCTCCCTGGCCTGGCCAAGGGCTCCCCTCTCCCCATTGCTATCCCTGCCCCCCCACCCCCACTTGCTGGTACTCACCCAAGTTCTGGCACGGAGGAAGTTTGACCTTGGCCATAGGCAGTGTGGCCTTTCCCAGGGGCCGGACGGTAGGGGTCAGGTGCCCAACCACTGGCATCCTCTGTTCTGAGGTGTGATTCTCCACGGAACAGGGTCCAGCGACGTGCATCTTGGGGCGGGAGAGCTGCGTTGGCTGGAGAGCCAGATGAGCTCGGAGCTGGGTGGGGATCTGATATAGGAGATGTTAGGTTCAGTTGGGGGACACTCCATGGAGAGTGGTGCACAGCTAGGGGTACCCTGGGGCCTCTGGAGGAGTCCAGCCTTCAGAACCCAGCAAGGAGGGGGCCCAGACACCCCCAGCTCCTGTCCCTCTAGGCTCACCCCTTGTCCTGTGACTTCAAAGGCCTGGGACCTCCGCTTCACCTCCAGGGAGTCCTCACGTTTCTTTCTTGGGCTTTTCTTCTGGCCTTACAGCGTGGGACAAGGGCCATCGCCATGACGCTCGACTGCCCGGGATGGCGCCTCGCCTGTGCTGCTGGACAGGCTGTCCTCGTTGGTGGCGTGCTGGAGGGTGGGGCTGGGTGGCCGCTTGCAGGCCAGCGGTCCGGGTGGCCACACGTCATCAGTCTCGCCCAGCGAGTGCAGGGACAGGCTGCTCTGCTTTATGGTGGGTGCCAGCAGTTGGCACCCCTTGGCCCCCAGGGCCTGCGATTGGTGCCTGGCAGCCTTCCCGCTGATGCTCTTGGTGTCGGCTGTGGTCTCCTTCCTCCCTGCGGCAGGACAGAGCGGCACCCACCCCGGGATCAAGGCCACATTTCCCCCCGCCCTCCTGCATCTCCAACACCCCTTTCTCTGCTGCAGCTCACCCCAACTTGCTTGCTGTTTGAGAAACTTTGGGCAAGTTTCTGAGCCTTTTTTTCATCTGTAAACTGACGATGGTAAAACTAGCCTCAGTGGGTTGGGAAGGGTTTTTTTTGACCATGACACACGGCATACGGGATCTAAGTTCCCTGACTGGGGATCGAAATTTCACCCACTGCAGTGGAAGTGCTGAGTCTTAACCACTGAAATGCCAGGGAAGTCCCAGGTTCTGAAGATGGATTGCTGAGCTATGAGGGTCACCTGTGGCCACAGGGTAGGGAGGATTCGGACTCTATTTGCTATTACAGTTATTTCCGAGTGGGAAGTGGAGGGGGCTTGACCCCAAGGGCCATGTGTTCCCCATTCTGTTTCCAATTGTGTCCCCTGCTCTGTGTGGACAGAGCAGGTGGTTACTCTTCTCTGGGTACTGGTGCCTCTCTTTCTAGAATGATGCCTGGGTGTGTTCAGCAGAGGAGAGGGAAGGAAGAGGCTTCGGCTGGGTGCGCTGAGCTATTGAGATCATGCCAGGCTCAGGCTGATGGGGGTTGGGGGAGGCAGGGGACACACCTTTGAGGGACAAGGGGATCTCCGACAGATTCTCGATGCTTTCAGGGGAGGAGTTGATCTGGCCGTTCAGACCGACCTGAGTGGCAGCTTGTGAGATGAATGGGTTGGGAAGAGAAGCCATTGGACCCAGCAGGAACCCTATGTCCTCAGAGGGCTGTTTTGGAAAAGTTCCATCCCAACCACTGGGTGTCCCTCCCGGGTACTCCCGCCCACATCCAGGGACCCGTGGGGCCCACTGCTCACCTCCTGCATCACCAGGTTGACAGCCGGGATTTGGGGTGGGGTGGGCATAAAGGAGCCCTTCGCTTGCCAGGCCCGGGAGCTGGCCTTGAACGGGTGCTTGGCTTCACTGAGGTCGGCAGAGGAGGATGGGCAGCTGTTGCCCAGGCTGGTACCACGGGGGTCCCAGCGCCACCCCTCCTGAGAACTGTTGCATTGTGGGAACGAGGACCCCAAAGTCCTGGCTCCAGACCTGTGCCCCCCTCCCCTCTTTCCTGCTCCATCCTCCCTGGGAAGCCAGGTCTGGGCTGGCATCTCTGAGACATGGCCTGGTGGCTCAGGCGGGCTGGATGGCTGGAAGTGGTCCTCAGCTCACCTCTCAGTGCCGAGCAGAGGAGGAAGCTTCCGTGCTGGTGCGGGGACTCAGAGTTTGGCATCTTGACGCTCTCTAGGTCAGACTCCTCCGGGTCGGCACGGTTCCCGGGGGGCTAATCTTGGGCAAGGCGCTGTCCTGGGGAGAGGAAAGGAGGGAGAGGGGAGTCGGAAGACTTGGTCTCAGACTGAGTAAACAGCCTGGGTGACACAGGCACACAGAGTGTCTGGGGCTGTAATCTGGGCTGGGAGCCCCAGAAGACAGGGGGGCTTGTGTGCTGAGTCCCCAGGGGCCAGCCGTGGTCTGCTAGGCATCCCCAGTGGCACTGCCTGGTGGCCTGGGCTCCTGGGAGGGCATCTGGGGCCCTTAGTGATATCTCAGATGGCCAACCCTGACCCTCAGACCCTGGATGGGGACACGTGTGGCAGAAGAACAGCACGGGAGGGGAGCTTGGTGAGGCTTTGGGTCGGATAAGGAGGAGGAGGAGGAGGAGGAAGAGGTGTCCGCTTTCTGGGGACCAGCCAGCACGGTCCCGAGGCCACCCTACTTGCTGGCAGGCGCCGCCCTGGGCATCAGCCCTGCCCCTAGCACAGGGGCGCATTGTCCGGCCCGGGCGCCCACCTGCAGGGCCCGAGAGGCCAGGCGGTCCATCATGGTGGCACGCTCCAGGTTGCCCTCCTCCTGCTCCCGCAGGTACACTTCGTACAGCTCCTTCAGATGCTGCGGCACAGCCAGGTTGCAGTCTGCGGTGGGGGAGCGGAGAGGCAGGGCTCAGTGCGCGCTCTCGGGCTCTCGGCGGGTCGGACGCGCGGGGTGTAGGTAGCGAGGGGACCCTACCCTGGATGAGCTGCCGCTGGGCGCGGATGATCTCCTCGCAGAGGCTGCGGCGCTGCTCCAGGCGGCGCAGGGCCTCGCGGCGGTGGCGGAGCGCGCCGTCGCGGAGCAGGGCTTGCGACTGCATCTCGGCGTTCTTCAGCTCCAGCTCGTGCACGCGGCAGAGCAGGCCGAGCGCCTCGCGCTGCTGCTCCGAGCCGACGCGCCACGGCAGCGTCTGCTCCAGGCGGCGGCCCCGCGCGCGCAGCTCTCGGCACCGCTCTTCCAGCGCCAGCTGGGGAGCCGAGCGGGCCGTCAGCACCAGGTGGCCGGTGAGGGGCCGCCCGCACCCGCCGCTGAGCGGGTCCTCGCCCTTCCAAGCCCCCGGATGCTGTGCGGCCGGCTGAAGCCCCACTCCGAGGCCCGCTTTTCGAAGCTGTGTCTTGAACTCTGCAACCGGGGACTGCTCCTGAGGGACCCCTCTGTGCCCACCTTCTTGCAACCCATCCCTGAAACAGGCTCCGTGCAGTGAAGTCGCTCAGTTCTGTTCGACTCTTTGCGACCCCATGGACCGCAGCCCGCCAGGCTCCTTCTTCCATGGGATTCTCCAGGCGAGGATATTGGAGTGGGCTGCCATTTCCTTCTCCAAGGGATCTTCCCGACCCAGGGAGGGAACCTCGGTCTCCCGCATTGGCGGGCGGACTCTTTACCATCTGAGCCACCAGGGAATCCAGGGAAATGAGCTCCGTGGACCAGCTCAACCGCAGCCCATCTCATGCCCTCTGGAATGGTGGACCCTGAAGCCCCCTGGTATGGCTATGCTCCAGAACAGAGAAGGGAGATCTGGAAAATCCTCATTAAAATGTTGGCTAACAGTTTTCTGAGTCTTTAATATGTGAAAGGATTTATTTACTCTTCTCATCAACCCCACGAGGGTGGACCACTCCCATTTTAAAGATGAGTTCTTGCCTGGAGAATCCCATGGACAGAGGAGGCTGGTGGGCTATAGTCCAGGGGGTAGCAAAGAGTCAGACCCAACTGAGCGACTGAGTCCACACACACAAAGCGTTAGTCCCTCACTGGTGTCTGACTCTGTGACCCGCCAGGCTCCTCTGTCCATGGGGTTCTCCAGGCAAGAGTACTGGAGTGGGTAGCCATTTCCTACTCCAGAGGATCTTCCTGACCCAGGGACAGAACCTGCGTCCCCTAAATTGGCAGGCGGATGCTTCACCACTGAGCCACCTGTGGTCGATAAATGCTTGCTTATTTCCACGTCCCACGAGAAACCGGAGAGAAGAGGCGGTGAAGTAGGATGCGCGTGGGAAGGTCCTTCTGTTGGCTCCCTTAATGACAATACTGTCTGCCCAAGGCCGGGTACCCTCCGGACTCAGGAGGCAGCGCTGGGTAGGGTAACCGCTGGCCACCCTGACCGCGCTCCATCTCTGTACCTCTCTGGCAGGTACCTCTACTGCGGAGAGCTGACCGTGCTGCTGGCGCAGGCCATCCCCCTGCACCAGCTGGCCACCAAGTACCGCGTGGCCTCCTTGCAGCGGGGCGTGGTCGACTATATGCGCGCGCACCTGGTGGCGGCGCGGGCCCGGCGGTGGGCTGGTACCACTACGCGGTGAGCACCGGGGACGAGGCCCTGCGCCAGAGCTGCCTGCAGTTCCTGGCCTGGAACCTGTCGGCCGTGGCGGGGAGCGCCGAGTGGGGCGCCGTGAGCCCTGAGCTGCTGGCGCAGCTGCTGCCGCGCTCGGACCTCGTGCTGCAGGACGAGCTGGAGCTCTTCCAGGCGCTGGAGGCGTGGCTGGGCCGCGCGCGGCCGCCGCCGGCCGTGGACGAGTGCGCGCTGCGCGCCATCCGTTACCCCATGATCCCTCCGGCGCAGCTGTTCCAGCTTCAGGCGCGCTCGGCCGCCCTGGCGCGCCATGGCCCGGCGGTGGCCGACCTGCTCCTTCAGGCCTACCAGTTCCACGCCGCCTCGCCGCTGCACTACGCCAAGTTTTTCGACGTCAACGGCAGCGCCTTCCTGCCCCGCAACTACCTCGCGCCCGCCTGGGGCGCCCCGTGGGTCATCAACAACCCTGCCCGCGACGATCGCAGCACCAGCTTCCAGACGCAGCTGGGCCCAAGCGGCCACGACTCGGGCCGCCGTGTCACCTGGAACGTGCTCTTCTCTCCACGCTGGCTGCCGGTAAGCCTGCGGCCCGTCTACGCGGACGCCACGGGCACCGCGCTGCCCCTCGCACGCCCTGAGGACGGCCGGCCGCGGCTGGTGGTCACGCCGGCCAGCAGCGGCGGCGACGCGGCGGGCGTGAGCTTCCAGAAGACCGTGCTGGTGGGGGCGCGCCACCACGGCCGCCTGCTGGTCCGCCACGCCTACAGCTTCCACCAGAGCAGCGAGGAGGCCGGCGACTTCCTGGCGCACGCCGACCTGCAGCGGCGCAACTCCGAGTACCTGGTGGAGAACGCCCTGCATCTCCACCTCATTGTCAAGCCCGTCTATCACACCCTCATCCGGACCCCCAAGTAGCCAACAGGCCGGGGCGGGAAGCTGAGCATCCCTGAGGCCTCTGGATCAGGAAAATAAAGGCCCAGTAGAGATGGCGCAGAGGGACTGGGAGTGGCATGGCCAGTGGAGGTGTCTGTCCTGGCCCGCTGGGGGTCCAGGTGCTAGCGGCCTGAGAGCTGGGTGGATGGAAGCCAGGCGGTGGGTGGTAGACCAGATGCCTGGTTTCAGGAGCTACTTTCACACTGACCTGAAAGGAAGGTTCCTGGTGGTGTGTATGTGTGTGTTCAGCGGTGTTTCAGTCTTTGCCACCTCATGTACTGTAGCCTGGCAGGCTCCTCTGCCCATGGAACTTTTCAGGCAAGAATACTGGAGGGCGATGCCCTTTCCTCCTGCGGGGCATCTTCCCAACCCAGGAATCAAACCCGTGTCTCTTGCATCTCCTGCATTAGCAAGTGGATTATCACCAGCACTACGTGGGAAGCCAGAGCTCTTGGTAGAAGAAACCAGCGCTCGGAGCGGCAAGGGGATGATTAAACCACCCAGTTCTGGGGGTAAAAACAGTCCAAGGAGGGCTCCACAGGTCAGGGGCTCCCCATCGTTCATTACCTTTTCCCCAAGGGCCCCCGTCCCCACAGGGGACAGGGCAGGTAAAAGCATCGAGATGGTCAGGTGCACCTTGGGGGAGCTTTCTCACCTGAAGCTGAGGGGCTCAGCTGAGCAATTTCTGAGCCCTGACATCCTGGGGTGGGAGGGGTAAGCACAACCCTAAGGCTCTGACCTCTCCTGGGAGGGGGTCTGGGCAGAGACCTCAGAGTCCGGAGGAAAAACGATTTCCCCCAGGAGTCTGTTGACCGGTGCTCTACAACCAGCCGGAGAAGAAGAGGGTGTGGTGGGAAGAGGGGACTTGGGTTGAATCTTAATCAGTCATGTGCTCGGTCGCTCAGTCGTGTCCGGCTCTTTGCAGCCCCGTGGACTGGAGCCCGCCAGTCCTCTACCCATGGGATTCTTCAGGCAAGAATCTGGAGTGGGTTGCCATTTCTTCCTCCAGGGGATCTTCCTGACCCAGGGACTGAACCCACATCTCTTGCATCTCCTGCATTGCAGGCAGGTTCTTTACCATTAGCAGCACCCGGGCAAGGGAAGCCCAGTCTGTCAGGACCACCCCACCTTTCAGACAAGGTCTAGTTTCCGGAACAACCAACAAAACTCAAATGGGATTTTTATTGTTAACAAGCAGTTGGGGGGCAGGGGGAAGGTGGAAGCGACTGCTGAGTAACAAAGCTAGATGGCTTTCCAGCCCCCAGCCACAGTAAGGGAAATGCCCGTCGGGCCCTTCCCCAACCATCCAGCATGCCCTTGTCCCAGATGTGGGCCCAGGAGCCCTAATCCCACGAACAGTCCCTCCCTGCTCCACCCCCGCCCCACATTCCTCAGGCCAATCTGGTTGCAGATCTTAGAATAGAGTTTCGGCAACAGGAGTCTCTGCCCAGAGAGCCCTGGGATCCAGGGCTGGGAAGCCAGGGAGCCCTGCCATCCAGGCCATGCCTCCTGGGCTCAGCTCCCCTTCCCGTTGGCACTGAAGGCACGGAAGTGTGGGGGCAGGCACCCCCATGGTTCCTGGGTCCCAGGGGCCCCAGCCTTCTGAGATCCCGAGCTCCTGACGCCAGGTCATCCCCATCTGCCCAGCCTCCGTCTCCCTTTGCTGCCACACCCCATCAAGCCTTGGCGGGCAGGAGGGCCGGTTCCGGGCAGGGCCCCTCAGTTGTGCCGTAAGCATCCGTTTTTGCCTTGGGTGCTTGTGCCATAGGTCAGGCGGGGCATCCGACCAACCCTTTCGGAAACATCGCCTGGGTTGGAGCTGGCAGCGACAGGGGAGGTGTCCTCCGGGCCTGCGACAGGGAAGGGCCAGGAGCTCTGCTTTAAGGCATGCCTCTCCATGCCCTCTAGTCACCCACAGTGGCTCTGAACTCCCTAGGGGCACCTCCGCCCCCAGAGGCCAGTCCCACTAATAGTCTTCAGGAACCCAGTTTCCAGCAAGGGGCAGCCATAGGGGCAGGGAGCTCAACCAGTCTCCTCCCTGGCCTGGCCAAGGGCTCCCCTCTCCCCATTGCTATCCCTGCCCCCCCACCACTTGCTGGTACTCACCCGAGTTCTGGCACGGAGGAAGTTTGACCTTGGCCATAGGCAGCGTGGCCTTTCCCAGTGGCCTGATGGTAGGGGTCAGGTGCCCAATCACTGGCATCCTCTCTTCTGTGGTGTGACTCTCCACAGGACAGAGTCCAGCGACGTGCATCTTGGGGCGGGAGAGCTTCATTGGCTGGAGAGCCAGATGAGCTGGGAGCTGTGTGGGGATCTGATACAAGGAGATGTTAGGTTCAGTTGGGGGACACTCCATGGAGAGTGGTGCACAGCTAGGGGTACCCTGGGGCCTCTGGAGGAGTCCAGCCTTCAGAACCCGGCAAGGAGGGGGCCCAGACACCCCCAGCTCCTGTCCCTCTAGGCTCACCCCTTGTCCTGTGATTTCAACGCCCTGGGACTTCCGCTTCCTCTTTGCCTCCAGGGACTCCTCTCGTTTCTTTCTTGGGCTTTTCTTCTGGCCTTGCAGCGGGGGACAAGGGCCATCGCCATGACGCTCGACTGCCCGGGATGGAGCCTCGCCTGTGCTGCTGGACAGGCTGTCCTCGCTGGCGGCGTGCTGGAGGGTGGGGCTGGGCGGCCGCTTGCAGGCCAGCGGTCCGGGCAGCTGCACATCATCCGTCTCGCCCAGCAAGTGCAGGGACAGGCTGCTCTGCTTTATGGTGGGTGCCAGCAGTTGGCGCGCCTCGGCCCCCAGGGCCTGTGAACGGCGCCGGGCAGCCTTCCCGGTGATGCTCTTGGTGTCGGCTGTGGTCTCCTTCCTCCCTGCGGCAGGACAGAGCGGCACCCACCCCGGGATCAAGGCCACATTTCCCCCCGCCCTCCTGCACCTCCAACACCCCTTTCTCTGCTGCAGCTCACCCCAACTTGCTTGCTGTTTGAGAAACTTTGGGTAAGTTTCTGAGCCTTTTTTTCATCTGTAAACTGACGATGGTAAAACTAGCCTCAGTGGGTTGGGAAGATTTTTTTTTTTTTTGACCATGACACACGGCATACAGGATCTTAGTTCCCTGACTGGGGATCGAACCTTCACCCGCTGCAGTGGAAGTGCTGAGTCTTAACCACTGGACTGCCAGGGAAGTCCCAGGTTCTGAGGATGGATTGCTGAGATAATGAGGGTAGCCTGAGGCCACAGGGTAGGGTGGATTCGAACTCTCAATGCTATTACATTTATTTCCGAGTGGGTAGTGGAGGGGGCTTGACCCCAAGGGCCATGTGTTCCCCATTCTGTTTCCAATTGTGTCCCCTGCTCTGTGTGGACAGAGCAGGTGGTTACTCTTCTCTGGGTACTGGTGCCTCTCTTTCTAGAATGATGCCTGGGTGTGTTCAGCAGAGGAGAGGGAAGGAAGGGGCTTTGGCTGGGTGCGCTGAGCTATTGAGATCATGCCAGGCTCAGGCTGATGGGGGTTGGGGGAGGCAGGGGACACACCTTTGAGGGACAAGGGGATCTCCGACAGATTCTCGATGTTTTCAGGGGAGGAGTTGATCTGGCCGATCAGACCGACCTGAGTGGCGGCCTGTGAGATGAATGGGTTGGGAAGAGAAGCCATTGGACCCAGCAGGAACCCTATGTCCTCAGAGGGCTGTTTTGGAAAAGTTCCATCCCAACCACTGGGTGTCCCTCCCGGGTACTCCCGCCCACATCCAGGGACCCGTGGGGCCCACTGCTCACCTCCTGCATCACCAGGTTGCCGGCCGGGATTCGGGGTGGGGTGGGCATAAAGGAGCCCTTCGCTTGCCAGGCCCAGGAGCTGGTCTTGACTGGGTGCTTGGCTTCACTGAGGTCGGCAGAGGAGGATGGGCAGCTGTTGCCCAGGCTGGTACCACGGGGGTCCCAGCGCCACCCCTCCTGAGAACTGTTGCATTGTGGGAACGAGGACCCCAAAGTCCTGGCTCCAGACCTGTGCCCCCCTCCCCTCTTTCCTGCTCCATCCTCCCTGGGAAGCCAGGTCTGGGCTGGCATCTCTGAGACATGGCCTGGTGGCTCAGGCGGGCTGGATGGCTGGAAGTGGTCCTCAGCTCACCTCTCAGTGCCGAGCAGAGGGAGGAAGCTTCCGTGCTGGTGCGGGGACTCGGAGTTAGGTATCTTGACCTTGTCTAGGTCAGACTCCTCCGGAGTCAGCACGGTTCCTGGTGGGCTAAGCTTGGGCAAGGCGCTGTCCTGGGGAGAGGAAAGGAGGGAGAGGGCAGTTGGAAGACTTGGTCTCAGACTGAGTAAACAGCCTGGGTGACACAGGCACACAGAGTGTCTGGGGCTGTAATCTGGGCTGGGAGCCCCAGAAGACAGGGGGGCTTGTGTGCTGAGTCCCCAGGGGCCAGCCGTGGTCTGCTAGGCATCCCCAGTGGCACTGCCTGGTGGCCTGGGCTCCTGGGAGGGCATCTGGGGCCCTTAGTGATATCTCAGATGGCCAACCCTGACCCTCAGACCCTGGATGGGGACACGTGTGGCAGAAGAACAGCACGGGAGGGGAGCTTGGTGAGGCTTTGGGTCGGATAAGGAGGAGGAGGAGGAGGAGGAAGAGGTGTCCGCTTTCTGGGGACCAGCCAGCACGGTCCCGAGGCCACCCTACTTGCTGGCAGGCGCCGCCCTGGGCATCAGCCCTGCCCCTAGCACAGGGGCGCATTGTCCGGCCCGGGCGCCCACCTGCAGGGCCCGAGAGGCCAGGCGGTCCATCATGGTGGCACGCTCCAGGTTGCCCTCCTCCTGCTCCCGCAGGTACACTTCGTACAGCTCCTTCAGATGCTGCGGCACAGCCAGGTTGCAGTCTGCGGTGGGGGAGCGGAGAGGCAGGGCTCAGTGCGCGCTCTCGGGCTCTCGGCGGGTCGGACGCGCGGGGTGTAGGTAGCGAGGGGACCCTACCCTGGATGAGCTGCCGCTGGGCGCGGATGATCTCCTCGCAGAGGCTGCGGCGCTGCTCCAGGCGGCGCAGGGCCTCGCGGCGGTGGCGGAGCGCGCCGTCGCGGAGCAGGGCTTGCGACTGCATCTCGGCGTTCTTCAGCTCCAGCTCGTGCACGCGGCAGAGCAGGCCGAGCGCCTCGCGCTGCTGCTCCGAGCTGACGCGCCGCGGCAGCGTCTGCTCCAGGCGGCGGCCCCGAGCGCGCAGCTCTCGGCACCTCTGCTCCAGCGCCAGCTGGGGAGCCGAGCGGGCCGTCAGCACCAGGTGGCCGGTGAGGGGCCGCCCGCACCCGCCGCTGAGCGGGTCCTCGCCCTTCCAAGCCCCCGGATGCTGTGCGGCCGGCTGAAGCCCCACTCCGAGGCCCGCTTTTCGAAGCTGTGTCTTGAACTCTGCAACCGGGGACTGCTCCTGAGGGACCCCTCTGTGCCCACCTTCTTGCAACCCATCCCTGAAACAGGCTCCGTGCAGTGAAGTCGCTCAGTTCTGTTCGACTCTTTGCGACCCCATGGACCGCAGCCCGCCAGGCTCCTTCCATGGGATTCTCCAGGCGAGGATATTGGAGTGGGCTGCCATTTCGTTCTCCAAGGGATCTTCCCGACCCAGGGAGGGAACCTCGGTCTCCCGCATTGGCGGGCGGACTCTTTACCATCTGAGCCACCAGGGAATCCAGGGAAATGAGCTCCGTGGACCAGCTCAACCGCAGCCCATCTCATGCCCTCTGGACTGGTGGACCCTGAAGCCCCTTGGTATGGCTATGCTCCAGAACAGAGAAGGGAGATCTGGAAAACCCTCATTAAAATGTTGGCTAACAGTTTTCTGAGTCTTTAATATGTGAAAGGATTTATTTACTCTTCTCATCAACCCCACGAGGGTGGACCACTCCCATTTTAAAGATGAGTTCTTGCCTGGAGAATCCCATGGACACAGGAGGCTGGTGGGCTATAGTCCAGGGGGTAGCAAAGAGTCGGACCCAACTGAGCGACTGAGTCCACACACACAAAGCGTTAGTCCCTCACTGGTGTCTGACTCTGTGACCCGCCAGGCTCCTCTGTCCATGGGGTTCTCCAGGCAAGAATACTGGAGTGGGTAGCCATTTCCTACTCCAGGGGATCTTCCCGACCCAGGGATTGAACTGGCATCTCCTGCATTGCAGGTGGATTCTTTACCATCTGAGCCACCAGCGAAGTTCTCAGATGAGAAAGAGAGACTCAAAGTCACTGGGGATTTGTGGCCTGAGAGCCCAGGTTTCACTCCTCCCACAAGATTCTCCTAGCCCCTTCCTTCTGAGTCTCTCAACCCCCTCTCCCAGACCCAGAGCCCCAGGCACCTTCTGCTTTCGCAGCTTCTTCTGCTTGGTCATCAAGGTAGCGATGCTTTCGCGGGCGGACACCACCTCGGCGGGCTCCTTGATGTCTGGCTGGTTGTCACCGGTGTCCGAGTCCTTCCTGGTGTCACCCTTAGTGAAGGACTCCTTCCGACGCTCCTCCCGCCACTTGAGTGCCCGGCGTGACTTCTCATGCTTCCAGCTGCCGCAGCCCCAACCCCAAAGGAGACAGGGGATTCAGGCCATGGAGGGTTGGGGGGCATAAGGTGCGGCTCCAGCTCCCGGGTCCCATCCCAGGCCAGCGGTGCTTACCTGGCA
This sequence comes from Bubalus kerabau, assembly GCF_029407905.1. Classification (NCBI taxonomy): domain Eukaryota; kingdom Metazoa; phylum Chordata; class Mammalia; order Artiodactyla; family Bovidae; genus Bubalus; species Bubalus kerabau. The sequence goes on along the minus strand of NC_073627.1, from coordinate 6,770,071 downwards.
ATGGTGAGCAGGTGGTGGGAGGTGTCCATCTCCAGCTCCATGCCACGGTTCTCCAGCTCCAGCAGGCGTCTCTGCGTGTCCATTTGCTCCTGGAAGGTGCTGACCAGCTGCTCACGAAGGTGTTCCATTGCAGCCTGTTCGCCCTGCCCGCTGTGCAGCTGGACCTTGGCTGCCCGTTGAATGGGAGATGGGAGAGGTCAGCGGAGGAGGAAAGGTCAGCCCAGGAAAGTCTGGGTCCGCCTGGGCCCTCCCCACCTCTTTCTCCCCAAAAGACTTCTGTGCAACCACCTCCTCCACGAAGACCTCCTAGATTACCCCCTCCCACATTCCACCTTCCACATTGTCTTCAGGCAGTGACCCAAAGGTGACTCCCAGCTCCCTGTATGAACTGGGCTTCCACCAGCCTTTAGAGTGCCTTTCTGTCACCTAGTAAAAGGCACCCCTTAGACACTTTACTGCCATGTGCTGCAAGATCATCAAAGCAAGTACAGAAAATCTGTAAGGGAACCGTATCCCTCCTGGTGATGCCAGGCCCAGTCTGACAGCCCTCACTGCAGTCCCCAGAGTGAAGCCCCCACACAGCTAAATGCCCAGGTGACTCTCACTCTGATACCACCGAATCCTCGGGTCAGGTCTCTGAGGCAGAGATCACGATTCTGTTTGCCAGCTGAAGGACGGGTGGCTTAAAGGCTACTCAGCCAGAAAGAGCCCGAGTCCGGCTTTGAAGCCAGCGCTATCTGACCGCAGAGCACCCTGAGGGGCATCGGGAGACGGGCTCTGGTTCACGGAGACCCACGCACGCACCCTGGATGTGGCGGATGTCGCCCCGCCCCAGCTGGGCTCGGTCCGGGCTCCGCCCGCCCCGCTCCTCCATCTTGCGCTTGAGCCTCTGGATCTCGCCCCGCAGGTCAGCAATGATGTTCGTGTACTGGGCGATGTGGTAGGAGACGCTTAGCAGGTTCCGCTTCACCTGGGGAGGGGGCGGGGTACAGTCACCTGGGGGCCAGGGCCTGCCAGTGGGGACCCTCTTTTTCTCCTGGTTGACAGTAACGACCTCCTCGCCTCCAACCCTGTTCTATGCTCTGCTTAGTCACTCAGCTGTGCCTGACTCGCTGCGACCCCATGGACAGTAGCCTGCCGGGCTCCACTGTCCATGGGATTCTCCAGGCAAGAATACTGGAGTGGGTGCCATGCCCTCCTCCAGGGGATCTTCAACCCAGGGATTGAACCCAGGTCTCCTGCATTGCAGGCGGATTCTTTACCACCTGAGCTACCAGGAAAGCCCTGCCTCCGACCCTACAACCTATCAAACTACATGCCCCCACCAGAGGCATACTCCTAAAATTATGCGCCAGCCCCCCCGCCCCGCCCCAAGCCCCGGCTCTCTGTGCCACTCAACCTTCATTGGCTCCCTACTGCTGGGAGAATGTCCCGATTCCTTCATTTGGTGTTGAAGGCACACTGCTCTCTCTAGTTCCATTTGGCTCACTGCTCCGGTGGAGGAAGCATTCTCCTCACCCCACCTCTGCCGCCAACACCACCTCCTCCCTGCCTTAGGAGCCTCTGTCCTTACTGCTCCCTCCCTTCTGGAGTCTCCTCTTCACCCTTCAGATTCCCACTCACAGTCTCTAAAGAGGTCCGTGGGATCCCACGGCCTCCCTGCTGTTGGCGTGACTGCTATTAATAATATTCTGAACTATCAATTCGCTCTTTTAAGGGTCTCTTCCCACCATTAAGTTACTTAATGGAGAGAGTAGAGATAAAGCATCCAGCTCCTGACACAGTAGCTGGAAAACTGCTGTGTTAGGAGAATGTTGGTTAGGTTCTTAGACTCTTCACATGGGTGGGCCCAGATGACCTCATAGATAGCCAGGATTCTAACACACTGATCAGAAAATGTAGGGAAACCTTGAAAACTGGGCAGAGCTCAGTGCCCTTCCTCCCCAGCCGGGAAGCCGCTTAGCTCCCTTCAGCCTCACTGTCCTCGGCTGTGAGTTGAGGACAGAAATAACGCCTGCCTCATTCGAGGATCACATGAGATGAACTGATAAAGGGCCCACAGTATAAGTGCTCAGTAACACTCACCACTATTGGAACTGTTGGGGTTAGGGCCTTCGGAGGAGTAAAGGTCTGAATGAGCATCTTTTAAGATGAAAACAGGAAGATGGAAGGGGATGGTGGGGTTCGGGGCACAGACCTTGGGGATGAGCACAGACTTTGAGCAAGAGGAGGGCCGGGACTTCCCTGGAGGTCCGATGGTTAAGAGTCTGCCTGCCAATGCAGGGGACATGGGTTTGGTGTCTGGTCTGGGAAGATCTCACATGCCACGGGGCAACTAAGCCCATAAGCCACCCTTACTGAGCCCACACGCCCCAGAGCCCATGTCGCACAAGAGAATCCCCCATAGTCGCCACAACTAGAGAGGAGCCCCCAGTTCACCGCAACCAGAGAAACCCCACACATAGCAACAAAGACTGACCACGGCCAAATAAAGTTTGAAAAGAGAAGGGGCCCTTCAGAAGCTGTGGGCTTCCTGGCAAGTCACAGGGGGCCAGAGCAGTGGCGGCTCGGTCCAGTGTGTGTGTTCGGGGGGCTGGGGGTGGCACGCCTTGGAGTCAGTCAGGGGGCTTGAATCTTGGCCCAGAAGGGCAGATCCTGGGGGCACAGAGCAGGGGCGCCTCACCCGGGTCTTGATGCTCTTGGCCCGGCCGGCGTAGGTCAGGGTGTTCCGGGACTCCTCGAAGGCGCTGCTTGCTGGGCTGATGTGGGCGATCATCACGGTGCGGCTGTTTCCCCCCAGGGAGTCCTGGACGGGCCGGGGGCGGGCGGCGGTCAGCAGGGGCTGCCTCCCTGGACCCTGCTCCCGCTCGTGATGCCCTTGTGGCGTGTGTGCGTCTCTCTCTCTCACACACTCACAGGTGCTGGTGCCGAGCACCCCGTGGACCCTCCTGCCCCCTCTGCTGCCTCCCCACTTCTTCCCTCTCCCAGTTTCTTCTCCAAAGCTCATGTTAGAAAATTTCCAGCATCTGAGTCAGGGCCTCCCAGCTCTCCTCCTCCCCTGCTCATATACATGAGGACAAGGAAAGGTTGGCTGGGACCAGAGCGGGAAGAGCTCTGAGGGGTCCTGGGCTTCTCCGCCATCTCCTCGGGCCATCCAGGTCACCCCCTTTGCTGACGGCGGAAGGTGCCATTGTCTTGGCTGGAGCGAGGCTGGTGATGGAGTGAACTGGGCCTGTGGCCACTGCCTCCCTTGTCCCGGGCTTGCCCTGCCCTCTTCAACGGAGAGAGTGTGCGGGGCTACAGGGGCCTAGGGGCAAAGCCCTCGGGTGTGGCAGTGACCATCGGAGCGACTTCAAGCAAGCTCCTTCACCTCCCTAACCCTCAGCTCCCTCCAGTTTCTAGGTAGCAGGAGCCGGCTCTCGCACCCCCAGCCTGCAGGTGCAGTGATGCTGGTGGGCTGATGCCCAGCGCTAGGTCACCTGCAGCTCTGCCATCAGCCCAGCCAGACCTCTGCTGGGGCCCTCCGTCCAGCACTTACTGGCGGGAGCCCTTGGGGAGGTTACTTAGCCTCCTAGTGCCTCGGTGTCCTCGTCTGCAAATGGAATTAATGACCCCCTAACTCAGATACGCTGACCCGATAAAAGGAACTGAGGAGAATTCCCTGGCCGTCCGGTGGTTAGGACTCCATGCTTTCACTGCTGAGGGCCCGGGGTTCAATCCCTGGTCGGGAAATTAAGATCCCACAAATCATGCAGAATGGCTCCCTCCTCTCCAAAAAGGAACTGGGTGTGGCGGGGGGAAGTAGTGCATTCAGAGCCCAGCCAGGAGTGTGCTCCCCACCCCACAACAGCAGCCTCTGGGAGCCACGAGACTGACAGTCCACCTGAACCCCCAAATCCAGATGACTCCCAGTTCCCTCAAACCCACAGCCCTGGGTGGGAGGGCGGTGGTCAGATGCTCAGATGCAACCTCTTTTCCTCCCCGCTGTTCGCAAACAGGGGCCGGCGAGCGCGTGCTCAGTCGCTTCAGCCACGTCCGACTCTTCTAGACCCCGTGGACTGGTTCCTCTGTCCATGGGATTCTCCAGGCAAGAGTACTGGCGTGGGTTGCCATGCCCTCCTCCAGGGGACCTTCCTGACCCAGGAATCAAACCCCCAACTCCTGCATCTCCTGCATTGCAGGCAGATTTTTTTTTTTTACCTCCTCAGCCACCTGGAAACCCCTAACACACAGGACACCCAGTTGAGATCTGAAATTTGGATAAATGAGTGAGCTTTTTTTAAAGTATAAGTATGTCTCAAAGACGGCATGGGACATACATACTGATACCCAAACCAGATTTCGTTATTTATCTGTTATTTATTCACATGCAGCTGGACATCCTGTATTTCTCTCTGTGCAGCTGGCAGCCCCACCCCGGGTGCCCAGGGCCTAGGCCCAGTGGCAGCTGGTACCTTCAGGAGGCGGGTGAGCTTGCTATCGCGATAGTTGACGTACTTGTTGGCGCCCTTGTCACTCAGCGCATTGATGCAGTTGCCCAGGGCCAGCAGCGAGCGGTTGATGTGGGCCCCCTCTTTCATGCGCTGCCCACGGTTCTGCGTCTGGGGGGGTGAGCAGCAGGTATGACTCCCCACCCCAGGCCATCCTGGGTTGTAAACCCTCTCCCCGTCCCCCAGGGCTCTGCAAGGAAGAGACGCTGAGGATCTGGTCTGCCCTCTGCTCAGGGAGGGCATTCCAGAAGGTCAGAGAACGAGAAGGTCTCTGGACAAGAGTGGGGCTTCCTAGGTGGGCGCTAGTGGTTAAGAACCTGCCTGGCAATGCAGGACACACAGGAAACGCCGGTTCGATCCCTGGGTCTAGGAGATTCTCTGGAGGAGGGCATGGCAACCCACTCCAATACTCTTGCCTGGAAAATCTCATGGACAGAGGAGCCTGGTGGGCTGCAGTCCATGGGGTCACAGAGTTGGACATGACTGAAGCAACTGAGCACGCATGCTGGACAAGAGCAGGGGACAGGACACTCCCACGGAGGGCTGAGAGCCCGGCTCTTCGTCTGCCTGGGGACTGACCCGCTGGCACAGTTAAGGGCAGCACCGAGGGCGAGATGGTGGGAGGTCGCGACTTCCCAGGCAGCTCAGCTGGGAGCCAGCACGGCCATGGGCTCCCGGTTGTAGAGAGAGAGCCAGGCTCCAGAGGGGAAGGATGGAAGTTTGTGTGTACGCGGGAAAGGGTGTGTGAGCGTGTGTGAATTGTATGTGTACATGTGACAGTGTGTATGTGTGTATAAGAAGGTGTGTGAGGAACCACCTGGAGTTCCAGGGTCTAAGACTCCGCGCTCCCGATGCAGGGGGCCTGCGTTCGATCCCTGGTTAGAGAACTAGGTCCCACATCCACAGCTAAGAGTTTGAATGCTGCAACTAAAGATTCCATGTGCCATAACTAAGACCCAAAGCAGCGGATACATAAATAAATAATAAGTAAATATTAAAAAAAAAAAAAAGAAGGCTGTGTGTTAGGAAATGCATGAATTTGTGTGTGAATGGATGTAAGAGCAGGACAGGACCAAGTCCCAGGAGGCTCTGCCACCCTTGAGAGACATCTCTGCCCAGCCTGGTGAAGCTGGGATCGGGTGGCTGCAGGGCACACCCTCTCCCCACTGGCTGCTCCCCGCCCCCTTCCTCCAGGAAGCCCTCAGGCCTTTATGGAAAGAGAATGTGTTTCTCCCACTCCACCCTATTGACACCAACCCTTGTTGCTTCTCCCCGGTACTTGCGTTTGCCTCAGTGCTAATGGTGAGATGCCCATGGATTCAGGCGACCACGAAACTTCTGAATTTGCCCACAAGAGGGGGCCAGGGTGGCAGGGCTGGGCAAACGGCGATGGGAGGGACGAACGCTGACAAGTGGGCGGCAGGCTCTTTTCTCTCCCTGATGTGGTGGGCAGGGTCCCCTCCCGGGCTCTGCCCAGGGTCCCCCCCATCAGGGGACATCGTCTCCCCTGGGCCCCAGCTCCTCACCGGGCCCATTCATTCTCCTGGCAGTTTCCCCAGGTCCTCCGGGACACACACTGTCTCCTTCCCTGGAGAGATCCTCACAAACCCTTCCCACAAACAGCCCCTTGGCGGGGGGGCGAAGTGGGGGGGTCTCCCTGGGGTACCCTAGCCCAGCCCGCCCTTTCTGTCCTCTGTGACATCCCTCAGTGCCCGCCCCTCTGGAGCACCCCCCACTCCCGCCCTCCCTGAGACAGTCCCCACTCCACCCCTTGGGGAGCGGGGTGGGCCAGCCTCCCTGCCCCGCACCCCCAAGCTCTGCCCCCAGCCCCAGGGGGAGCCAGCCTCACCTGGGAGGCCCGCTCAGAGCCAGCCAGGTCGATCATGAAGAGGCGGCCCTGCCGCACCTCCTGCAGGACGTCCCTGACCCGGCCGCGCTGGCGCACGGTCACCTGGAGCACGGCGTGGGAGCGCGAGGACGTCTGGTTGGCGGCCGTGGGCTCCTGGGTCCTCTGCCGGTTCCCTCTCATCAGCAGCTGCATGATCTGGGTGGGCGGGGCAGAGCAGGGAGGCCACTCCTGGGGACCCGTGGGGACGCTCCCCAGTCCTGCCTCTGCGAGGTTGGGAAGGGGCCCAAGGCAGGGCTGGGTCAGCCCCCCGTGTGCTGTGGGGGCCGAGCGGTCAGGGCCTGTCAACTGGGATGCTGGGTGCCTTGCCGGTCCCCAGGGTCGGCGTGGCCGGGGGCGTGTCATCCAGGGTCCTCTGTGTCTGCCCCAGCTCCAGCCCAGCTGAACTGCAGTGGCTCCCTGGTTGCAGAGCCCTGCCGCCTCTGGTCATACCCCCACACACAGAGATTAGTGTCCTCCACTACCCGACTGGCTGCACAAGACTCGCCTCTTTGGCATTGATGGTGGAGACCTCAGTGAGTCCAGCCACCTGGATCACTCCCTTGGAGTCTTCCCTCAGCTCCAGGTACCCCAGAGAAGGGTTCAGCAGGTCCCGGATCATCTCATTGTAGATCTGATGGGACCGGTTGGGAGGGGCAGGGGACAGACGTTAACGGGAGACCGAGAGCAGGAGGCTCAGGCAACAGCCGGGCTCTCCATCCCTCCCGAGAGCTCCGGGCTCCTCTCAGGGAAACCCTGGGTTAAGGAGATGGACCCCTTCCTTCCTTCCTGTGAGGTGGGCCTAAGGGGGCTTCAGCACCCAGGGGGGAAATACTGGGCTGCCAAAGCCAACGGTACAGAAGGTAGCAGGCCGGCCGGGCACCAGGCAGAGGATGGGACCTAACCCGTGGCCAAGCCCTGGTGGTTGCTAAGCAACCCTTACGGTACCTTCACCCAGCCTCCCTAGCCACGGCCGTCGAAGTGCATTTTGCTGTCTAAGTCAACACGACGCTGGCTGGAGCAGGTGCTGGCAGCGATGCCTCGCTGCGCCTCCTGAGCTGTCACCCAGGAGATTATCAGCTTCCAGAGGGAGCCAGGGAGGCCAGGAGCCAGATGGAGCCTAGCCCAGGGGCTCTCCCGCCGCTTCTGGCCTCTGTGGGCCCCCACCCACACTGATCTGCTATTGCCCAGTGATAGCACTCCCACAGGTGGGCATCAGGGGCTGTGTCAAGGTGGAGAAGGCTGGCAGGTCTAAGCCTGTCCGTGTATGTAACATTCTCACCTGTACCTACATATACAGAGTGCCTACAGGTAGCCTGGCAAAGCAAACAGGGTTGGCTCAGTCGTGTCTGACTCTCTGTGATCCCATGCACTGTAGCCCACCAGGCTCCTCTGTCCATGGGATTCTCCAGGCAAGAATGGAGTGGGTTGCCATTTCCTTCTCCAGGGGATCTTCCCAAGCCTGGGTCTCCTGCATTGCAGGCAGATTCTTTACCATCTGAGCCACCGGGGAAGTGGAGGAGTGGGTCCAGAGGATGGCCTCTGGGAGGCAGGCTGAGGTCTGTGCGCAGTGACCAGGTAGCTTTGGAGTAGCCAAGTGGGCAGGGCTCGGCTCTAAAGCCGCAGGGTCCTGAGTCTGAATTCCTGTTCCCCCACTTACTGTGAGGCCGCAGGACTGTGGCTGTCAAGTTGCCTAACCTCTCTGAGTTTTTATAAAGTGAGGCCGACCACATGCACGTGGTAGAGCAGCCGTGATGAGCGCCCCAGGAGACTGCCCCCTGACCTGACCCCTGGGAGGTAAACCAGCCCGGGCCTGTGGACCTCCTGGCCCAAGCCCACAGGACAGGGTGGGCCGAGGGCTCACCTCCAGGTAGGACATGGACACCTCGTATTCCATGTCATCGCTGGTCTCCTCGATGGCACCGAAGAGGTCGTTGAGGGTCCGAACGTAGATGCCGGGCTCGTGGTCTGTGCCCAGCATGGTGTAGGTTTTCCCGCAGCCTGGGGCAGAGTAGGGCGGGTGGGTGAGCAGGATGGAGACTGGGAGCATGGGGGCCCTGGCAAACCTGGGTCTGTCCTCAAGGCTGGAGCCTCCCAGGTGGCCAGGAGGTGGGGGGAGGGGGAGAAGATGGCATCCTTGGCTGGGGGTGGGGCTCTGGGTCTAAAGGGCTCTGGGAGAGGGCAGTTTCAATCAGCCACATCCTTGATTCCTGCTCCGGCCTGGGCCAGACAAGCTCCGAGGCGGAGGGTGAGGAGCTTGATTCTCGGGGGCACTCGCCCTCACCTGTGGGGCCATAGGCAAAGACAGTGGCATTGTAGCCTGAGATGACACCTTCGATGAGGCTCTTGGTGGTGGCCTGATACACCATCTCCTGTAGGAAAGAGGAGATCCATCAGGGCCCCGGGCACAGCCAGGGCAGAGCACATGGGCCCGTGGGCTCACCCTGACCCGCAACAGAGGCAGTTTCATCCCTGGAGCCCTCAGACCCTGAGATGTGGGTGTCGGAAGGGGGATGGCTGTCTCTGCTTTCCCCCCATGGGTCGGGGGGGCGGGGAATGCCAGCCTGCAAGAGTGCTCAGGACACCTGAGACCCTCCCCACCAACAGCTGTTTCCCAGTCCCCAGCCCAGAGGACGCCTCACACCTGCTCCTTGGAGCATCCGCGGATGGGTGAGATGGGGGTCCCTGGGAGGGTGTCAGCTTCCCCGAGGCGCCCCTCCCAGCACCAGATATCTGGGCTTCAAGCACCTTCCTGCAGCTCCCCTAGGGGGGCCACCTGTGGGGAGTGCTGTGTGGGTCCCTGTGGAGGGTGGCATTTGTGTGCTGACCGTGGTGTGTCCACGCAGAAGGCTCTGTATGCGCCATGCAGGCTCACGCATGTGTGTGTATGTGGGGATGTGGCAGGGAGAGAATGAGTGATGGAGGGTCTCCTGGGGCTCGGTGCCAGGGTCCCCTAAGGGCTCCCTCTCAAGTCAGTCAGAGGGCAGAGAGGGGATCCCGTGTGTCCCCAGGCCCAGGCGCCCCCTCACCTGGGTGGCAGTGAAGTCAAAGGCCACGTCGAACAGGTAGGACTTCTCCCGGAAGCGGTGCGCCCGTAGGATGTCATCGGGATCCTCCATTGGGTCCATAAGAACCACCATCTGCAAAGGTCCCAAGAGGAGGCGGGCAGTCACCCAGGAGCCCCAGGCCCACCCCGATGTCCACACTGACCACTGACCTTAAGGAGCGGGAGGGGCCGGATGAGAGACTGATGGCGTCCGGGAGCGCCAGGGTCAAGGTCAACTGAGTCCCAACATAGGACAAGACACTGAGCGGATGGGCTGCCCTGGGACCACCCCAAGGTCTCAGAGCTCCCTTCCGGGGTCAGCAGGGGAGTCAGGGCCAGTGATGGCCCAAAGAGAGCTTGAGAGGAGACAAGGCGTGAGGCTGGCCACTGTGGGGCAGACTCAGAGGAGGCTGATTTGGGAGCCCGGTCCAGTACCGTGGACTCAGGAGATGTACAGGGGTCCCTCTGGGTGCACCCCCATCCAGCACCAGGATTCAGGAGCCCCCGGTGCTGGGAGGACCACAGCTTTGGGGCTCCCCCCAGGCTCCTCCCAGTAGGTACACACTGGTGCTCACTGCATCTAAACTGGCCTAAGACACCCCCGCCCCTTCCCCCAGGTCCCAATAGGGCCCTCCTCTGAGATCTTCAGTAGAGGGAAGAAGGAAGAGGTAAGACAGCTTCCTAGGAGGCCCGAGCCCGGGACCCTCATGCAGAGGTCTTAACCAGTCAGGTGGGATTCCAGGGGAGTCACGAGAGGGGACGCCCCAGACAGGCTGGGCTGGGGCTCTGTGCAGGGAAACAAGGAGGCCACTGCCCCGGCCCCCCTCACAGACCGCTAAAGCCTGGGTGGCCACAGCGAGTTGAGTGCAGGGCACTGGGGCCTGCAGTGTACCTGGGGTGCACATCTATCTCCAGCCACCTCCTCCGGGCTTCAGCCCCAGGGCCGTGTGAGCCTCTCCCAGGATCCACTTCCTGGCTCGGGCCCTAATACCAGCAGCAGGAGCCCTGATCAAGAGTCAGACCCAAATGAAGAAATATCCGCCCACAAGTCCCCAGGCGTGGGTCCCAGAAGAGGGATGCAAGGGAACCTGACCAGCTGCATGGCTCTCACCCTCGGTGTCAGAGCTCCTGGGCCCACCGGCAGCACCAGGGGCCAAGGGGCAGCCTCTAGGATTTTCAGTGCAGGGGAGGGTGAGCAGCCTGCACAGATGCCCATCCCCCACTGATCACCTTCAGATGACCTTTGGCACTGCCAAGTTCATGGGCACCGTGGGCATCTGGTTCCTTTGACATCCAGCCTCCCGAATCAGGACATTGTCAGCACGGCTGCCATGAGCCCCTCTTAAAAGAGGGCTTTGTCTGGGTCTCCATCTGTCTGGACCCCTGCCCGCACCCCACTCTTCAGAGCATCACCCCCTTCCCTGTCCACTCGGGCACACAATGGAGCCCTTGTGCTCCTCGGCCAGGTGAACTGGAGCTGAGCTGCGGAGGGCTGGGGTGAGGGTGGGGTGCTCGGGGCTGCCACGGAGGCAGCACAGGGAGTTCAGGCCGAGTGACCACAACTGCTGGCCACCTTGCATGTAACCCAGGCATTAAGTGATACCCTCCGGGTCAGAGAGAGATGTGATTTCCTGCCTGACATTCAGAGTACAGTGGGGATCAGACCATTTTAGTAACAAGCCTGGGCTCCGGGAGGCAGGCAGAGTGCAGAGAAGGGGCACACGACCCAGCTTTTCCACTGCAGGAGGGCTTCCTGGAAGAGGAGGTACCAGCACTGTCTTTTTTTTTTTAATAAGATATTTAATATAGTTCCCTGTGCTATACAGTAAATCCCTGTTGCTTGGTGGTTTAGTTGCTAAGTTGTGTTCGACTCTTGCGACCCCATGGACTGGAGCCCACCAGGCTGCTCTGTCCATGGAATTCTCCAGGCAAGAATACAGGAGTGGGTTGCCATTTCCTTCTCCAGGGGATCTTCCTGAACCAGAGATCGAACCAGGGTCTCCTGCACTGCAGGCAGATTCTTTATCAACTGAGCCATCAGGAAGTAAGTCCTTGTTGCATATCTACTTTATTTTTAAAAAATTTCCGACATGCCATGAAGCAAGCAGGATCTCAGTTCCCTGACCAGAAATTGAACCTGTGCCCCCTGCCCTGGAAATGCAGAGTCTTAACCACTGGACCACCAGGGAAGTCCCAGCACCAAGTCTTAAAGGATGAGCAAGAACTGGCTGAGGAACGTGAGGTGGGAAAGCATCAAGGGGGCCACACGAGCAAGGCCGTGACGTGACAGGCAGGCTGTGGGCAGGTGGCCTCAGCGCAGAATCACCAGCAGTTCTCGGGAGAAAGGCAGGGTTGGAACGAGAGCTCGGGAACTTTTCCTCCTGTTCTCACTGCCAGGAATCCCGAGAGCACAGACCCAAAATGGCCACAGAAGGAGACGTAGGGGCCCCTCTGTGAGCACGTGTTGCCCGCCCTGCCCCCCTGCCCAAAGCAGGTCCTAAAAGTCACGCAGCCTGGCACCCGGCATCGGCCCAGGGAATGTTTTGTTTGTTCTGGCTACACCTCGCGGCTTCTGGAACTTTCCTGACCAGGGATTGAACCCATGCCCCTCTGCAGTGGAAACACCCGAGTCCTAACCACTAGACCACCAGGGAAGTCCCCAAGGAAAGCTTTCTAAGTAAAGCCGCACTGGGGCCATGCACAGGGCTAAATGCATGCACACAGCTAAATGCTGGTTCTCATCTTCTCCGAGGACTTAGAGCAGGCCCTCGTTATCGCAAGATCGTAATGAGGAGTCAGACTGGCACCCAAGGCTGCCAAGTACAGAGCTCGCTGGACTCAAAGCTACTGGGTTCCAGAACCCAGGCTCCTAACCAGGCCTCCTGTCCCCGCCTCGGGAACAACAGAAGCCTGGCAGGGGGATGCTCCTCTGTTTGGTTGAGCTGTGCCCCAGCCCCACCAGATTTAAATGTTGAAGTCCAACTCCCCAGCCCCTCCGAGAGTGACCTAATTTGGAAATAGCGTTGTTGCAGATGTAATCAGTTGAGTTAGGATGTGGCCCTTTTATAAGGTGGTGGTGTCCTTATAAAAGGGGGCTATTAGGGCACAAACACATGTGGAGGGAAGGAGATCCAGCCAGTCCACCCGAAAGGAAATCAGTCCTGAATATTCACTGGCAGGACTGATGCTAAAGTTGAAACTCCAATAGTTTGCCCACCTGATACAAAGAGCTGACTCCTTAGAAAAGACCCTGATGCTGGGAAAGATTGAAGGCAGGAGGAGAAGGGGACGACAGAGGATGAGATGATTGGATGGCATCACCGACTCAATGGACATGAGTTTGAGAGAACTCCGGGAGATGGTGAAGGACAGGGAGGCCTGGCGTGCTGCAGTCCATGGGGTCTCAAAGAGTCGGACACGACTGAGTGACTGAACAACTGGTATTCTGGTCCAGCAGCCTTGGAAACTGATACATCACCCCCCAACCCCCTGCCCGGAGGCAGGCCCCTCCCTCAGCCCGGAGGCGGTGGGCTCAGCCTGGGAGCGTCCTCTCACAAAATCCTTGAGTCTTAAGTGTCCATGTTCAACCTGTAGCATGCTGGACACCTGCCTCTGGGAGGTTTCAAAGGGGACGTTGACCACACAAGAGGCACAGGGCCCCCCCACACTGGCAGAGGGTGGGGTGGGAGGCGTGGCTGGGGCCGGGCCAGCTGGCAGCACACGGCAGGGCCCTGTCTCCGCTGATCCAGGCCCCCTGACTCCGCAGAGGCCCCGGCTTGCCCTCTCCCTGCCCTCACCGCCCCACACCCAGACCTATGCTTGACTCAAGGCCAGTTGTGATCTTTGCACAGTTCTAGATTTGGGCTGGGAAACCCAAGATCCACTGGGGAGCTAGGGGGGCCTCAGACTCAGGGGAGGGACGTGTCATCCGTACATGGGGCCGCAGAAGGTGCCAGGCTCCTCCCCAGCATCTCCTAGGTGAGAAATACCAGGAACAAAGCGTGTGGGGACTTCTTCCTGCTGAGCAGCGCTAAGCTGCTGGTTTTGATCAGCTGAGCAGCACTAACCACGTCTTTCTGGCCTGTGGATGGCTCAGGGTTCCTCAGTCTTGGCGCTACTGATGCTTTGGGCTGGACCACTGCGAGCGGGAATTGTCCCGGGCGTTGTAGGATGGTTGGCAGCAGCCCTCCGGCACTGGAGGCCCCGGCACTGCCTCCTCCCGCGGTGACATTGCCACATGCCCCCCGGGGAGCACAATCACCCCCGCTTGAAAACCGCTGTTCCCCCTCAAGCCGCCAAACTGGCAGCGAAGTTCTCTGAGCCGGGGGTGATGTGCAAATTGGGTTCAGGCTCCAGACTGCTGGGTGACCCTGGGAAGACTGCACCACCTCTCTGGGCCTCATGTTCACCCTGGCCAGAAGTCAGGGAGGACCCGCAGGGCCATAGCCTTGAGAGAAGAAATCACCCCATCACCCCTCACCTGCTCGGGAAGCCCCAGCAGAGAATAGGAATGTGAGGGGGTGCCCAGCTCAAGAGACATCAGTTCCAGTCCAGGTTACTAAGCCCACAGCTCCTTTATTCTCGGGCTGTAAACCAGACACAACCAAACAAAAGCCGGATTCCAGCTGGATATCACCTCTGTAAAGCTGTTTCTGGATTTGTTTGTTTGTTCTTTAAGAAGGAAAATTCGTGGCTGGTCAGATTTCTAGTTGTACCATCCTGTGGGTACTCAAGAAAGGAGACTTTGATCCCAGGAAGGGTGTTACAGGGCCCTGACAGCCCTGAGGCTAGATGAAAAAAGATTAGAATGCTGAGCTCATAAAGCCACCGAGGTCCAGCCAACTGCTCCCAACAGAGCCACACCTGGCTGATATCCTAGCCAGGTCCCCACCTTCCTACAGGACTCTGAAGACCCGGGTAAGCAGAGGCGTGACCGACATGGTCCAGGGCTGCCTTTCTCACGGGTCTGCTGATCCCTTCATCACCGTCTTCCTGGAAGCCTCTGAGATGCAGATTCCCAGCACTGCCCAGATTCATGGAATGAGAAACTCTGGGGAACTGGGCCCACAGATCTGCCTTTTTAGCCATTGCTCTTGTGACTCAGTGGTAAAGAATCCGTCTGCCGATGCAGGAGACGCGAGTTTGATCCCTGGGTCTGGAAGATCCCCTGGAGGAGAAAACGGCAACCGACTCCAGTATCCTTACCTGGAGAATCCCATGGACAGAGGAGCCTGGCAGGCTACAGTCCATGGGGTCCCAGAGTCAGAGATGGCTGAGCACAGCAATGCAACGCACAACTTGCCGTGTGCCCATTCAGGGCTAAGCGTAAGCATCCTTGCACCCTGGCGGCATTATTCATAGCAGTCAAAACGTAGGAAACGAGCCAAATGTCCATCAGCTGAGGGGAGGTCGATTAGATGCAGAGCAGCATGGAATGCTATCCAGCCGCGAAAACGAATGACACTCTGACCCAGGCGACAACGTGGATGAACCCTGAAAACATGCTCAGTGAAACAAGTCAGACACGAAGAACCACAGACTTCAGGACCCCGTTTCCATGAACTGTCCAAAGCAGGCGAATCTATAGAGATGGAAAGTGGTTGTCTGGGGCTGGGAGGGGGCTGGGGAGATGCATGGCGGTGTGGCTAAGGGCAGAGGGAAAGGCTCCCCGAATCCTCTCCCAAGTCACGCTCCACCAGGCTCGGCCCTCTGGGGTCACAGAGCCGGGAAGCAACCAGACGGTGGGTGGTGGGCGTGCAGGGAGGCCCTGCCCCTGGGGCAGTGAGCAGACTGAAGACGCCCTGGCTCCCGAACAACACTCACGGATTCTGACGCTCAGCATCTGTCACCTTATCCTTTATTTATCTTTCACAATAGCCTCACCCTCACAGGATCGCTCTAATCCTCTCAACAGCTCTAGGGCCTGGCAGAGCAGGTTATTAACATCCTGCTTTCTGATGAGAAAACAGAGACTAGGAAGCCCCTTGCCTGACTCCTGAGATAGGACCCCCAGGGGTACAGGGAGGTTGACAGTTGGACTTTGAGGCTAATTATGGGATTATGCATATGGGCAGGTGACTTAAATCCTGCAGATAAACACAGTCTGGGAGGCTGAGGGGAGGGGCAGTGGGCCATGGGTTCCTTGGGGCAGTGGGGGTGGGGTGGGAGAAGGAAGCTCTTTGTTCTGGGAGCTTCTTTTTCCAGCCTTGGGGCTCCTGGGCCCCTCCACCCTCTCAGGCTGCCCTCGCTCACTTTACAGGCATCAGGGGCGCTCCCCGAAGGGTCTGGCATCAGAGTCTAGTCCCAACCCCCGATGCTAGGAGACTGAGCTCCTACTGGACTCTTCCCCGAACATATATATGTGGCAGTGACCCACTGGGGACCACCAGATAGAAAGGCCTGAAGCCAGAAGCGGGTGGGCAGGAGGTGGGCCAGGGCCTCACTTATCTCCGGGGCCTAAAACCTTCCTGACTGTCAGCCCTTGAGATAAACTAACATCTCTTAAATCCCGACCACGCACCAGGCACTGGGGAAGCGCTGGGCATCCAGGAACCCGTGGAGACGTCTACGTGTGCATACTAAACCGCTTCAGTTGTGTCAGACTCTGCGAACCTGTGGACTGTTGCCCACCAGGCTGCTCTGTCCATGGGATGCTCCAGGCAAGAATACTGGAGTGGGTTGCCAAACCCTCTTTCAAGGGATCTTCCCGACCCAGGGCTCGAACCCGCATCTCCTATGTCTCCTGCACTGGCAGGTGAGTTCTTTACCACTAGCGCCACCGGGGAAGCCCTGGAGACATCTAAGAAGGCATTGTGTGACAGCGCTGTGATGACCCCGAATCAACCGTCAACCCAAATCAACATCCCCGGGGGCGGTGGGAGGGGCAGGTAAGACCACAGGTGCCCGAACCTCCTCTTTACAAATCCAAACCTCGCTCCAGCTTCCTCAGAATGCAGGCACCGGCCTCTGGTCCGCAGAGGACACTCTGCCCTGCCCGTGTCCACCTCTGCAAAGCTGGGGGAACACGGGCTCTCTCAGCCCCAGAAGAACAACCCCCAGCTCCAAGCAAGGCTGTCCTGGGACCCCCCTCATGCCAGCAGGTGACGGACACCTAGGCCCACCTCTCCCCACTAGGACCGCCGACTGGCGGGCTTTGACAGCACGGCCTCCCTGCTGACCACTAAGGGCCGGGCTTCAGTAGTGTGACCTCTGGGTTGCTCCCCAACCCCTGGCCCGAGCACGGGGCCAAGTAACTCCTCCATCACAGAGGGAAGAAAGAGCCTAGAAGCCCAGGCCAGGACAGACTGGGCTGGGAGCCCCTCTGTGGGGCTGGGTTGTGAGGAAGGGCCACAAGCAAGCGGGCAACGGAAGCCGCTGGGTCAAGGGCAGGTCTGCTTCCCAAGCAGAAGTCTCTTTAGTGGAGGCGGGGCGTTGTGCAGGCTGCCTGGGCCAGCGGCACCTTTGCTGGGAAGCGGTTCCATGGCCGTGTTATGCTGGGGTTGCTCCCACGCTCTCCCTGCCAGTCACCGGGCTCCACACCTCAAGAAGGAGGAGCTGAACAGCTGGCCCATCAGTGAGGCTGGTCAAGCCTGCAGCCCCGAGCCCTGTCGGGGTCAATGATGCAGGCCTGGGGGGCCAGGGCCATAGACGAGCCCTGGGGGTCACCAAAGAGCCACGGAGGTCAGGGTGCAGGGCCTGGCCAGACTGGGAGTTTGCCCTTTTCTTAAATTTTGGCCTCGAGGCATGTGAGATCTTACTTCCCCAACCAGGGATTGAACTCACGCCCCTTGCATTGGAAGGTAAAGTCTGAACCACTGGATCACCAGAGAAGTCCGCCACTTTTCTTCTTGGACTTGTGTGTCTGTACCTCCCGCCGCCCAGGGTCTTACTGGTCAGAGGAACGGAGCACTTGAGTGGTGGCTGGTTTTTGAGAGGTGCCCAGCCTGCCACGCACTGTGGCTTCTCCCAAACTGCAGGCCAGGCAAGTGCATCCTTTTTTACCTTAGTCACCTGACCAGAGATCAAACTCCCATGCAGGGGAAGGGCGGAGTCTTAACCACCGGACCGCCAGGGAAGTCGCAGGCAAGGGCATCTTTGAACCCAGTGGGGAGAGAAGATGCTGGGGGCAGAAGCCTAACGTTCTCCCCCTGCAGGGCCCGGAGTCCGTGTTGACAGCCCTGGGCGCACGCCGCTCAGACCACCCTCTATATGTCTAAGCTGAGAAAGGAGCAGGCCCGTCGGCACTGCCCAGCCCAGGGCCTTCTCGGAGGCGCAGTCCAGCCTCCCTCTCCACTGGCAGGGACAGAAAGGAGCCAGTGTTTGCTGTGTGTGGGCACACAATGGGCTGTGCCCTGGACCTGAGCGTTTCCATCAGCATCGGTTAATATCTCTCAGCCCCCAGTCCGGCTGGGAGCCAGGAGCAGCGCAGAGAGACAGCATCTCTGTCCCTGACAGCCCTGGGGACAAGTGGGACCAACAGGGAGTGGCCTTGCTGGGAAGGAGGGCTCTCCTCTGGAGTTCCCTGGCCCTTCATGGATGGCCCCTCTCATCAGCCAGTCCAGGAACCCTGGGCACTTTCTCTCACTAATCCAGTAAGTCCCCTACACCGAGCCTTCAAGGTGCGAACATTCAAAGATGCCAAGGTACACCTGGTTCCAGCAAGGACCTGGAGCCTGTGCCATCAGCGCCAGGCGTGCGTGACACTGCAGCCTGCCCTCCATCTCCTCCTGCTGACGATCCTTCCGCTCCACCGTCTCCCACCTCCTCGGCCCCTCCAGTCAGTAACCCTTCTTGCTTGTTCACTCCTAGCCAGCCCCTGTATGTAGTACTGTCCTTTTCAAGGCACCATACTGTAAGATTAAAAAGGCTTTATTTTTTGTGTTTGTTTTTAAATATGTTATTTGCGTGAAAGGCATTATAAACCTATTACAGTACAATACTACATAGCCAATGGTGTTAATCGGGTACCTAGGCTAACTTTGTCGGACTTACGCACTAAGCGGACTTACGAACGTGCTCTCGGAATGGAACTCCTTAGTAGGCAGGGAACTTATAGTAGATGAGGTGTGTGCTAGTTGCTCAGTAGCGCCCAGCTCTTTGCAATCTCATGGACTAGTAGCCCTCCAGGCTCCTCTGTCTGTGGAATGCTCCAGGCAAGAATTCTGGAGTGGGTAGCCATTCCCTTCTCTAGGGGATCTTCCCAACTCAGGGATCGAACCCTGGTCTCTCCTGCACTGCAGGCAGATTCTTTACCGTCTGAGCCATCAGGGAAGCCCAGCAGATGATAATTCACAGCTACTAAATGCCTACTGCGTACCAGGATCTGGGGGAGCACTGTGCACCCATCAGTGTGCTCCCTAAAGACTCTTTAGGGAAGGGTTAGGGTTACTGTCCCCCGTCACAGAGGAGGCAATTGAGGCTTCTGGCAGCAGCCTGGCCAAGGCCACACAGCTGGTAGAAGGCAGAGCCTACCCTGCACGACTGCTGTGTGCGTACATCCTGCTCCTGCTGGCCTTTAGGTGGGGCCTCCCAGCCCTCCCCCGCTTTCCTTGAGGTCTTTGAGGAAGGCTACCCTTTTCCAAGGGGGAACAGAGGAAGAGAGATCAGGAGGCCGGTGCCACCCAGTTCCGCCATGCCCACAGCTCGTGGGAACCCCAGAGGCAGGCCGGCAGCTCATGCTGTGTTGCCCGCCTGTGCTCTTCAGATCTTGGCCGTCGGGCTTCCTGAGTCCAGCCTTCCAGGATCAAGGGCAGCAAGTGCTCACTTTGCGTCTCTCTCTGCACCACGCGGGGCCACCCCAACTCCTCTGACCGCTCCCCAGCACACTCTGCCGCCTTGATGAGCCCTGGAGCTCAGGAGAAGCCGGCAGCAGCCACGGAGCTCCCGGAGGCAAGTGGCCGCTTTCAGGGTCCCCATAGGCTAGAGCAGCATGATGCCTCTACCCAGGCACCAAGACTGCCCTTGCTGCCCCCACCATGGTGCCCACCCCCAGCCCACATTTGGATCCTCAACTGCCTACCCCAAAAAACATCCTGGCTGGGACTTCCTTGCTGGTCCAGTGGTTAAAAATCCACCTTGCAATGCAAGGGACACAGGTTTGATCCCTGGCTGGGGAACTAAGATTCCACAGGCTTCAGAACAACTGAGCCTGCGTGCTGCAACTGCTGAGCCCTGGAGCCACAGCTAGACGGAAGCCCGCGCTCTACAATGACGATCCCACATAAGACCCGATGCAGCCAAAAATAAAAACATTGTTTTAAAAGATTGAAATGTCAAAAATAAAACCTTCCTTTAAAAGCAAGCAAACAAACAAACAGAAAACACCCCGGCCGTGGGGGACAATGTGGCTCCTGCCCTCCTCTCACCCCTTCTCTCTCCAGCCTGAGCCACACTGGCCTTTTCTAAGTGACCCAAGTGTATCACCGCCCCTCTCACCCCAGGGCCTTTGCACACACAAGTCCCTCTGGTTGAAATTCCCCCTTCAGCACACTCCTAAAGAGCTCCTCTTCATCCCGCGTGTTTCAGCTCAAGCATCCTTTCTCAGCGAAGTCCTCCCTGACTCCGGGACAAGGTCAAGTTCCCTCTTACTCCCACAGCAGCACACATTTCTTTGCAGCCCTTGCTGGCTACACACTCATACGTTTCATCACAAGAAAGCCATGGAAGCAAGACGGGGTCTATTCTGCTCACCGTGGTTTCCTGGCTCCTAGCACTATGCCCAGTGTGTTGTGGGTACTTGATAAATATTTATTGTCTCTTGTGTAAGTGGAGGTGGAGCTTGCCCTGCCCAGCTCATAATAGTGACAGGAAGACCAAGAGAGCAAACAGACGTCCAAAGACCTGCAAACCATGAACAGTCTGGTGACCCTAGGAACACATGCCCTATGGGGAGCAGATCCATTAAGGTGGGGAAGTTAAGTCATGAGTACATGGAAGGTATGTGAATTTTTTCCGGGCTGGATGAAAGGGCTCAGCTCACTTCCCCCTGGACCAGGGAAGCTTTGAGCTCTCTTTGGATCAATCTAGGGAGGCTTCCTGGAAGAAGGGCGGTGGTTTCCTTGACGATGCTATCAATAGTACAACCCAGAGCTCAGAGGGTAGAGGAGGGGTCATTCCTGCCTCCACCAGGTGAGTAGGTACCTGCCCCCACTAGGTGAGAGCAGACCCCTGTCCTGCTCTGCGGCTCCTGGCCACAGCCCCCACGTACCTGCTCGTCCACTTTGTGGGCGATGAGGGTGGCTCCTTCTTCCAGCTCTGCCACGCTGATGGGCCGGACCCGGAGCGCCACCTGGGAGGGAAGGTCAGACCCCCAGGATTAGATGGAGAGGGCTGTGCTGGGCCCCTGAGAGAAGGATGAGAGGACCCCAGGATCCTTCCCTCGGACAAGCCCCGTGGGTTCCTCTCTGATCAGCCAGCCACGCCCGGCTCATCTTGAGGAAACCTCGGTGGTTCAAGGCGACCATCCAGGGCGAGGGCACCAGGTCCAGAGCGTGTGGGCTGTGTCTGTGTCTATAAATTTCCCAGGAGCCTGTGCCCCAGAGGAGACAGCCATCTGCTCCTCCCGGCTGCATCAGTCACACGCCCGAATTAAGCACCTGCAGCTCCCCTGGGCTTTTCACTTGGAGCCCTTGGCACCGGGGCAGCCTGTCTGTGCGTCTGTGAGTGACGTGCTGCATGTGGCGGCCACATGGTGGAATGGAGGCCCAGGGAACCTCCCCTCCTCGTGCTGACTACATCCCTACCCAAGGACAGCGCCATCAGGGGCTCCCTCCTCCCTCTGTCCTCCGGCCAGAGAGAGATGATGGGTCCCCATCTTGGGTGTGGGTCTCCCCAAAAGAAGGTGGAGGTGTTTCTTCTTCTGAACAAGGGGAAACACCTGCTGGGCGGGTGGGTATAACTAGCCATCTGCAGGCCCGGTAAGAAGCCTTCACTCTCAGAGGCACTTCATTGTCAGAGTGCCCTCCTGCATCCTCAGTCAAACTCCACAGATGGGAGGGGCAGCCCCTCTGTCCACATCTGCCAAGGCAAGCCATTTGCAAAGAGACAATTCTAAACTGCCAGACAGGATGTTCCAGAGCCCGGGGCTTGCTGGGGTTGCCTTATCCTCCAGTAACATCATCACCCACCTGCTGGTGGAGGAGCTTCCCCAGATCTCAGAAGTTAGGGGCTGAGAGGGCGCATCGGCCTTGGGATCCCTGAGTCTCCCCCACCCTCATCACTCTAACCTGGCCCTGTTGATAATCAGAAATCTGTCTTTGTCTCTAGCTGCTTCTTGGACCCCCATTCACACCTCCTCCTCTGCTCCAGTCCCCAGGGCCCTGGGGGGGCCATCTCGGTGGCTTCCAGCATTTCTTTGAAATATTTAGAGTCCTGACATGGACAGCAACTCAATAACCAGCCACCCTCAATCTTGTGCCTGCTCCTTTGCCACGTGGGGACTCTTGCCCACCTATGGTCCTCAAAACCCTCTAACCTCCTGACCCCACCAGTTCCAGCTACCCTCCTTCACCAGGAAACCTCCACTTTCCTTTTCCGGAAGATGGGTCGGGCGCCCCCTGCTCCTGTCTCTTCGGGATCACATAGCAGTCTGGCCTCAGGGTGTCCCCTGGTGGGAAGGTGTAAAGGGGGATGGGACTGAAGCCTGGCCAACTTCTCAGGTCTTAGCAGGGTGGCCAGGATGCCTTCCTTCTTGATATCCATGACTTGGCAAAGTTGCTCAGGACCGTCGCAGCCCCTGGTTTTAAGTGTTCTCTTAGTGGAAACACCCAATACAGTCTGGGGGCCGCCGGCAGAGTCTGGGTTCTGGGGGCCGGAGATGGGGTCGAGGAGGAGGAGGAGGCTGACCGGGTCTCACCATGAGTTGCTGGTCCTTGGAGTCCCCGCTGTCCTTCATGCCTGCGGCGGGCGGAAGGGCTCAGGCCGAGATCGCGGGCATGGCCGAGCCGCACGCCCACCGCCTCCGGGGCCCGCGCGGCCGCTGCCTGACAACCCGAAACCAACAAGGCGCGCGCGGCCGAGGGCGCGGACCGGGGCGGGCGGGGCCTGGGGCGGGCTCCGAAGGCGACCCGCCCCCCTCGCGCTGCGAACCGGGAGGTGGACGTCTCCGCCCGGGAGGCCGAACTTGCCAACGGCCTGGGCGACCCCCGGGCCCTCGGCGCGGCTCTGCATCCGCCCCGTGGGCGCCCGTGCTCCCTGCCTTCTTTCTGCCCGCTCGGGCCACGCGCATCGGCTGCCCGTCCGTCCGTCCGACTCTCAGCGTCTCCCGGGCGGCAGTGGGCAGCCTCATGTTTCCATGGTCGCTGCGGGCACCGTGGCTGAGGCTCATGTCGCTGGCGCGGTGTCTTCACGAAGTGTCCAGTGACAGAACGGGTGAGGAGGATGCCCGGGCTGCCCACCGGCGGACGTGCAGGGGAACGCCAGTATCACTGGGGTTGTCACAGAAGAGCCCCGTGAACTAACAGGACCTGACGGGTAAACCCAGCGACTAGGCCAAGATGGGTGGATCTGTGTGCCTTCTGGCTCCCTGCCTGCTGTAAGACCCACAGTGTTGATGTTGAGTCGCTAAGTCGTGTGGGACTCTTTTGCGACCCGATGGACTGTAACCCGCCGGGCTCCTCTGTCCCTGACATTTTTCAGGCAAAAGTACTGCAGTGGGTAGCCCTTCCCTTCTCCAGGAGATCTTGGAACCTGTGTCTGCTGGCGTCTCCTGCATTGCAGGTGGGTTCTTTACTGCTGAGCCACCAGGATAGCCCAAGAGCCACCATACCGTGCAAGAAAGTGCAGGTCAAACGCTGTCGTCCCCATCCTTGATGGGAACAACAGTGATTGCAGTTGCAGGGAGCACGGTGGAAAGATTCCTGGCCTCAGGGGGCCCCGGGAAAACGGGATTCTGGTCCCACCTCGCACCCAACCTGCTGAACCACCTGGAGCCAGGTTTCCTGTGCCCCCGGGCCTTAGTGTCCGGGGTGATGGTGAAGCTCTACCCACTTCTGATGGAAGAAGCCCCCATCTTTCCTGTCTTCTCCTGAAGTTGAGCCTGGCAGCACCCCTACAATGACTGGGCGACAGGGCGTCCAGTGAGGTTCATGCCCCCTTTAAGGAGCTGGGTAAAGAAGAGCCGCGCATCCCCCAGGACTGTCTCAGACGGCCTGGCACGCATCCAGAACATGATGCCAGCCTGTGCTCTGGGACTGGCTTCCCTGGCTGCCCCCGAGGAGCTTGCGTTAGGTACAGTTATTAATAAACAGTGTCAGGAACCTGCCTGTGGCCTTGGAGTTGGTAAATAGATAAACCAAGGATAGCCTGGTGGAGACCAAACACTCCCGCAGGGCTCCCGAGGTTTCGGCCCGTTCTCTGGCCCAGGCTGCTCCTGGGACAGCGCACAGCACTTGGCCAGTTTGCAAGTGGGTGAGCGGCACTGAGGAGCAGTACGTTTGAAGATGGATCATCTGGATCAAAAACACTTTCCAGGGAATTCCCTGGTGGTCCACTGGCTAGGACTCTGTGCTTTCATTGCCGAGGGCCAGGTTCAATCCCTGGTTGGGGAACAAAGAGCATGGCGAGGGTAAAAAAAAAAAAAAAAAAAAAGGAAGATCCAAAATGTGTTGAAAGAAAAAAAAACACAAAACACCCTCTAGACTTGCATTTCAGACCCCCTGAATCGTATCTGTTTGGATCAGTACAAGAGGCCTCTAATTAATTACACTATAGCTATTTTTCTCTCTTTTCTGTTCCTCCTCATGCATAAATCCCACCCAGGATGGCCCATGCTGGTCAAAACAAGAGGAGCTTCTAAGCAGGCAGTCCCAGCCCATCTTACTTGCATCCCGACTCATCACAAAGTCCTCTCTATCCTCAGACATTCCCTGCTTGACTCTGGTATTTCTGTCAGCGACACCGCCGTCTTCGAGAGCCCTGGACCTCTAAGTTGTCTTTGATTTCCCCTTTCCTCTCATCCTCTCCATTCATTTTCTTTCTTTACATAAATATATATTTTAACATGTATTTATTTTTGGCTGTGCTCAGTCTTCATCGCTTTGCACAGGCTTTCTCTAGTCGCTTCGGGTGGGGGACATCCTTCGTTGCAGTGCTCGGGTTTCTCCTCTTGTTGGGGCACCAGACGCCACGTGCAGTCGCTCCAGTAGTTGTGGCCCGTGGGCTCGGTAGTTGCGGCTCCCGGGCTCTAGACACGGGCTCAGTAGTTGTGATGCCTGGGCTTAGTTGCTCCACAGCATGTGGGATCTTCCCGGAGTAGGGATAGAACCCCTGTCCCCCGCATTGGCAGGCAGATTCTTATCCACTGTACAACCAGGGAAGTCCTCTCTTCTCTTTCGGCTACCCAGTGTGGATGCGGGATCTTAGTCCGCTGACCAGGAATCAAGCCTGGGCCCTTGGCAGTGGAAGCACCGAATCCTAACCCAAACTCTACTCTGATCCTGGCGGTTCTACTTCGGCAAGTGCGTCTCCTCCTCGTCATCTCCTGGCCACATGGCCTGGGCTCCAACTTTTACCTCTTCTCACCTGGACAGCATCACGGCCTCCTGGGCCCCCTGCCTGCTGTCTCCCCCACTTTTCAAAGCTATGCTCCGACCTGGAAGCAGAAGCAGGCCTCTGTTTCTGGGAGACAGAGAACAGCCCTAAGTGGGTTCCTAGCAGACCGCCTTTGACTCCCCTGGGGCCAGTGCCATCTCAGGGGCCTCTGGACCCTGGGGAAGCATTTGGTTTCTAACAAAGGGCAAGGAGATCCTTCTTCAGAGTCCCGCCCTGCGGCCCACAGAACCCAGTTGCCCGGCAGAAGGGACTGTGGGGCCGTGACTCCCCTGGAGGGCCCAGGGCTGCCATGGCGGCAGCTGTGCGTCGTTGGCCAGTGGCATCGTAATCGATCAGCTCGGCAGAGAGGAACACAGGTCCGGGAGGAAGCAGACTCTCCCCCGGGTGTGCATGGACCCGGGGTGGGGGGCCTTAACTGCTGTGCACACAGCGGTCCGGCCGCTGCTTCCGCCACCCTCCCGACCTGCTTGGATGGGTCCCACACCCAGGGCCCCATCATCCACGTGCCACGCCCACGTGCCAGGTCTTTCCAGTGGCGTCTGGGTCTCCAGGGATGCATCATGGTTTTGTCTTGCTTCCCATCGGGGAAGACTAGGCAACAGGCTCCAGAGGAGGCTGAGGAACGAGAAGGCGGATGGTCATCGGTGAGGATGGGCGGTGATGGGTGTCGCATTCTCAGAGCCCATGACGCCCTTTTCCCCACGGTGTCTGCGGGGCCCTCCTCTCCGTTCCCACACCCGTTCCTCAAATGCCGTCTGGCACCGCGGCACGTCTGCACCACAGCGAAGGGCATGAGACTCCAGGGGTGGCCCATCCTGGGCAGCACCAGCCAAAGGCCCAAATTCTGGTACAGCGAGGGAATACTCTCCCTGGGAGTTCATCGGCCGAACATCTCATGCAGCGGTCCAGTGTGCCCGGGGCCAATGCAGGGAGCTCTGACTTTCTCCGGGAGATTTCACTGGATAGACTTTTTTCCGTAAGTGAGGGTTTCTCGACCTCCGCGCTGTTGGCATCTCGGGCAGGATGGTTCACTGTGGTGTCGGCTGTCTTGCGCGCCCTAGGATACTTAGCGGCATCTGTGGCTTCTGTCCACGGGATGCCAGGAGCGCCCTCCGAGTGGTCATGTCAATCTGAAATGTCCCCAGGACTCCCCTGGTGGTCCCGTGGGGTCCCGTGGTTACGAATCCCCCTTCCGATGCAGGGGAACACGGGTCTGACCCCTGTCCCAGGAAGATTTCACATGCTGCGGAGCAACTGAGCCCGTGCAGCACCAACCGCTGAGCCCAGGGGCCCCGGGTGCCCAGGGGCCGTGCTCCTCGACGAGAGAAGCCACAGTGATGAGAAGCCTAAGCACTGCGGCCAGAGAGGAGCCCCTGCCCCAGACAACTGGAGAAAGCCTGTGCTCAGCCCGGAAGACCCAGAGCGGCCAAGAATAAATTAATCAATTAATTAAAAAAATCAAGATGTCGCCAAGTGTCCCACTGAAGGCAAAATCACCCCCTTGCCCCATTGAAACTGCCATTGAAACCGCTGACCTTCGTCGGGCAGTTCTGGGGCTCCCTGCGTCCTCCCGCAGTGAGGGGCCCATCACAGGAGACCCCACAAAGCAGGATGTGGGATGTGCCAGCGGCCCCTCCCTGGATGCAGGTGGGCCGGCCCCTTCCTCCTCCTGGGAGACCGAGGAATGGGGTGTGTAAGGGCATAAGCTCTGGGGTCCCCTCTGTGCCACTGCTCCCACGAGACTCGGGCAGCCCCCCCTCCCCCGGGGTCTTGCTCGGCAGGCACGTAGTGACTCAGGGATTGAAGGTGGTAATATCAGCCCTTCTGGGGCTATTGCACAGATCAAGTGCTCAAGCCATATGCCCCTTGATGACTGTTTTACCATGGCAACTGGATTTTTTTTCCCTCTTTGGGCACAAGGGGTGGCTGACCCTGGGTTCTTCCCCAGTGAGATCCTTAACACAGGTGGTTTTTAAAAGGGCACTTCCGGTCACCTTCAGGACCAGCGGCCACCGGCAGACTGAACGGTGGTCCAGGACGTCTCCTGGCGCACGGTGGCTTCTGAATGGCTCTCTGGTCCTACCGTCTCTGGTCGCTGAACGCGCTGCGTTGCTGTGGTTTCAGGGCAGCCCACCGCGAACGCCACAGCCCCAGAGGACCTTGCACAGCACCCAGCCTGTGGTCACCTGCCCTGCAGGCTCATGGTGAGCTGCCTGGGCTCCCGTCCCCGCACTGACCCTCATGAGCCCGGTCACCTGGCACATGCCCACCTGTCTCCCAGAACCCGTTTCTCCCTCTGCTGAGGAGGACCAGTCAGAGCAGAAACCTTCGGCGACTTTATCAAAAGAACGACAGAGATAACTTGACAAGCTCTGAGTACAGGAGGCATAATAAGCACTAATCCTTAGTATTGTCCTTATTATTATTAATAATTGAACTTCACGAGCACAAAGATGGCAGAAAGCTCGCTGTATTCACCTGGTTGGTTTCATGCGTCGTCTCTCACCCTTTTGGAGGTAAATGTCTCCCAGGGAAGTTGCTTGGGAAAGACATCTTAGAAGTGGACAGGCTTTGTGTTCCCCAGCCGTATGTGGATGGGGAGGTTCAGTAAGGGAGAAAGAGAGACCCCCCCACCCCCGCCACCTTCCCCACCCACAGGCCTTCCCAAGCCCCGACGGAGGCCGTGGCCAGCCCTGGGGGAGGCTCTGCAGGCTTGTGAAGGGAGATGCTCATCGGGGCAGCCCTCGAGAAGCTGAATCCACGGGGATGGTGGGGTTAGGGGAGCTGGCTGAACTTGGCTGAGGACCAGCTTGGGGATGAACCTGCACCCCTTCCCTCCCTCTGAGGGGTCTCGGGGAGTCGGTGGGGACCGGGGATCTGTAGGGCGAGGGGTCTGGGTTGGAGTCCCTTCGCCCCTCCCGTCCCCTTTAAGGAAGGCGGTCAGCTCCCACTTGTTAACACCAGGGCAGTGCCCAGAGATGGGATACAGGCGCGTGTGAGAGCTGGGCTCCGGTCAGGGCTGACCTCCCAGCGCTGGACTCTCTTCACCGCCTCCTTCCTCCCCTTCACCGTCGCCTCTTTCTTCCTCCGCTTCTTCCTCTCCCTGCACATCCTCATCTGTCTCCTGGCTTGGCTGTTTCGGCTACGGAAAGACAGCAGAGACTCGTTGGTGGGGGGCAGGCCTTCCTCGCATCGGGACGTTAACCTCTGAGCCCGGGAATGCCTGGCACCCAGGAGGCCATGTAGCCAGCGCCACGGCCTCAGGGACTGAGAGGGCACTCGGCTCCAGCGGGCATGGATGGCAGGCACCTGCCGCTTGCTGCCTGGGCGGCCATGAGCTACCTCCCCCGAGATTCCTTGGCCCCCTGCCCTAAAGCCAGGTGTGATTCCTTCAGGGCAGTGGCTGGGATTAGAAATAATTCAGGTGAGGACCCAGCAGATGATTCTCTGTTCTGACTCCGGCACGTCTGGCCAAGTGCAGAGACGCAGAGATGCGCAGGAAGCCTGCGGCGAGCAGCAGAGGGAGGGGGCCAGGCTCAGTGAAGCGTAAGCCCTTCTGAGAGTCAGTGTCTCCATCCAGAGTGCTCCAGCCGCTGTGGGGAGCACATTCAGAGTACAGCAGGCACGGAATCAGTGGCCGCATTGCACTTTGTCTGCAGACCTTCTGGAGGGCCCAGCGTGGACGGCTGGGGGGAGGCCTGGGCTATGGGGTCAGAAAGCCTAGACTCCAGCCTCGCCTTGATGCCCCCCACCCCTGCCCCGGATCACCGGATGGTGGGAGAATAAGGCTGCCCAGATCCGACTATTTCCAGATGCAAAATGCACCCACAGAAGTCACCACCTGTCTCGAGACGCAGCGACAGGGAGACAGATGCGGGGAGCAGTCATGAGATGGACCCGGCGGCTCTTTTGCATGCTCACCCACCTTCGGACCTGGCCACTGCCTT
This sequence comes from Bubalus kerabau, assembly GCF_029407905.1. Taxonomy (NCBI): domain Eukaryota; kingdom Metazoa; phylum Chordata; class Mammalia; order Artiodactyla; family Bovidae; genus Bubalus; species Bubalus kerabau. The sequence continues at coordinate 6,741,154 of NC_073627.1, read as the reverse complement.
ACTGCCTGAGGACTGGCCACCCAGCCCCTCTTGCTGCTGGGCGCTGGCTCCATGGGCCGGTGATGGCCTCACCCCTGCTCCAGCACTCTGTTGTCACAGTCTCGAACTTCTCAATACGTTTCTTTTTTGGGCTGAGTGGCATGTGGGATCTTAGTTCCCTGACCAGCGATAGAACCTGCAGCCCCTGCAGTAGAAGCATGGAGTCTTAACCACTGGATCCGCCAGGCAAGTCCCTTGAGCTGCTCTGCGCGTTTTCCTTCCTCCCCTAACAAGGCAGCCAATCTTGCCGACAAGGGCAGACGCTGCTCCACGCTCACTTGTTCTCCCTGGCACGCTGGGCTTTTACTCTTTCGCATCTTAGCATCTTATCCCTGGGCCCCTGAAGGTAATGGTCTAGGCAGACCACATCTTTTCCTTCCTCTGCCCCCTGGTACCCAGAAGGGCCTGGAAGGTGACCAGACACCGCCTTCCTCACTCAGCCTCCTTCTGTTCCAGATGGAATGAAGGAATTAAGACGTGAAGTGACCAGCCCAGGCGACACAGCTAGAAAGTGCTTTGGCACAGGGCCACGGCTGGATGCCGCTGTCTGGTCGACTCTAAGTTGGGCCAACTCTTTTGCGTGGATGGCCGAGCTCAGGACCAGTCTCACCCCCTCATGCCAGGTGGGGTCACCACGGACCTCACAGCCCCCTCTGCACCCTCCAGGCCTCCAGGCCCCCTCTCCTTTCATGGCTCATGTAGCCCTGGGTCCTCATCCAGTTGGTCACTTGCATGGAGTTCAAGGTGCCCTCTGGGGTGTGGGCAGAGGATTCCGAGAAGCTCAGGGAGCCGAAAGCCTGTTTGGAGACTTAGAATTCCCCAGGAGGAAGGAAGTCACTCTCCCCATTTGCCAGATGGACAAAGGAAGGTCCGCCTGGTGGGGCCACTTTCTTGGAGCCGCCCAGGAGGTCAGCAGGCAGGCAGCCGGGGCCCCGTGGCTCCCTCCCGTCCAGCCCACCCCGAGCCCCCGCGCGAGGCCCCTACAGGTTTGGGCTGCTTCTTCATGGCTTCCGCCTCCTTCCTCTTCAGCTCCGTGAAGATGATGTCGAAGAACTCCTCCTCGGCCTTGGTGACCAGCTCCTCCAGGTTCAAGATGGGCGGCTCGTCCCTCAGCTCGTCGTCCCGGCCCTCGGCCTTGCCCTTCTCCTTCAGGCGCATCTCGCGGTGCCTCGCCTCCAGGATCTTCTCCCGCCGCATCTCGCGCTCGAATATCTGGGGGCACAGGGACAGGGAGGCCATGGGAGTGGCGGGTGGGCGGCCCCGGCTCCCAGCGCAGGGGGGCCAGCGGGCTCCCATCACTCTGCTCAAGGCAGCCCCACAGAGCCCTGCTCCCGGCTGATGGCAAGAAAGCGGGGGCTAAATACTGGAGCTGGGAGGAGGGGAGCAGGGATGCCAAGTCACGCAGTTCCAAGGAGTACCAAGCGCCTGACACCGGTGTGAAGCATGCTCTCTGGGGGTGTGCAAGACGGTGTCCCTGGACCCCCAGAGGACCAGCTCAGTGGTGGGACTGCACACCAGGCGGAGCCAGGAGGGCCTCCCAGGATCTCAACACCAGGGCATTTCAACCCCTCTGGGTACCCCATGGCTCTGGGGAGGCGTCTTCAGGACTCCCGGCCAGGGCGACGAATCTCAGCGCCCCAGCACCCCCTTCCCCCGAGCAGTCCCTTCTAGCTGCTTCACCATTGGTATCAGCTAAGTCTTCCTCAGACAGGCTCGGCTGCCCCAAATGTATACTGTTTACAACTAGACAAAAAGACCGAGTCACACCGCTTGGATCTGCAGCTGAAGAAACCTGAAGCCTGGAGAAGTCAAGAGACTTGCTCAGGGCTGCTGGACTTCCTGAGTGGTGAAGCCTGGGCAGGTTCAGACACGGCCAATACCCATTTCTCAGGCCCGTTCCCTGACCCACCCCCGAATGTCCACCCGCTTCCCAGGAGGCAGTGGAAGCGCGTCTGCCCTTCGCTGACCGGCCCGCTCGGCCGGGGGCCAGGCCAGGACCGGAGCCAGTGTGCCCGCCTCGCCGGGGGCCCGCACCTACCGAGGAAGCCGTGTTCTTCTCATTTCTCTGGAGGGTGCACAGCCCGTTGGAGACCTCCAGCAGCGTGGTCGTCCCCAGCTGGGAGCCGCAGGCGATGAAGCACCCGTTGTCTTGCACCCGGAGGCAGAAGAGGGCTTCGTCACAGACCTGCTGGAGGGCCGGGCAGACCCGCGGGAGCCACGTCACCCTCTGCTCGTCTGGTCATCTGGTACTTGGGGAGGCTTAGGCCGGCAGCCCCATTCAAACACCCCTGGGGACTTCCCCGACCGATAGGGACCCCAGCCTCAGCCCACAGGAGGGCGTCCACACCCTAAAGTCGGTTGCAAGACCCTTCACTCCAGCCTCATCTCCCACCGTACCCCGCCCACCACACCCACCCCCTCAGTCCGGCCTCACTTCTTTCCTTTTTTTTTAGTGGCCACACAGACAGGCATGGGGATCCTAGTTTCCTGACCAGGGATCGAACCTGTGCCCCCTGCATTGGAGGGCAGAGTCTCAACCACTGGACTGCCAGGGAAGGCCCTCCAGCGCCCCTTTCATTCTGCAGTTTCCCCAGCCCCGCTCTTTCCCTGCAGGTCTCTGCCCCGCCTCTGCTGATAAGATAAGGCTGGCTCAGCTGGGAGGCTCGGCTCGGCCCAGGCTTGGCCAGAACAGGCCTGGCAGGAGGAAAGGCCAGGCTTCTGAGGGCGTGGATGCACCGGGAGGGGGGTGCACGTGACCTTCAGGCTGAGGGCAGGGTCGCACTGCTTGAACACAAAGTCCCAGATGTCCAAGGTCCCGTCCATCTTGGTGGTGAAGAAAACCGCCGGCCTCACGGGGCTCCAGGCGCCATCAGTGAGATAAGCCATGTGGTACCTGTAGGGAGCCAGGACCTCCGGTCAGGGACCACGGAGGGAGTGGGATGCAGGGAGAGCCTGCTGAGCCAAGACCCTGCTCATCCAGCCCCTCCCCAGCTCCTGGGTCTCAGCCCGGAAGTTCTTCCTGGTGTCTGACTTCTGGCCGTGCCAGCCTCACCAGCCACGGTTCACAGTTTGCACTGCAAAGGGCTCTGGTGTTTCTCTATACCTAACTCAAGGGCACAGGCCTGGGCCCGGTCCCCCGGCCATGAGACTCACTTGAAAAGGAGTTGGAGGAAGGAAAATCTGCCCAGAAACGTTCACACTATTCAGATGAAGAGAGGGCTATACTGCCTACTTGATTTAACCTTGATTTTCAAAGATTTCTACAGCAAAAAATGGAACTGGACCCTTATGTTACATACAAAAATGAACTCACAATGAACTGAAGACTTAAACATATGATCTGAAACCATAAAGCTTCTAGAAGAAAACATAGAGTAAAAGTTCCTTGACAGTGGCCTTGGCAATGAATGTTTGGATTTGGCACCAAAAGCATAAGCAGCAAAAGCAAAAATAAGTACGTGGGATTGTATCTACTTAAAAAGCTCCTGCAGAGCCAAGGGAACAGTCAACAGAATGAAAAGGCAACCTAAGGAATGGGGGGAAATATTTGCAAACCAGATATCTGATAAAGGTTTAACACCCCAAATAGATGAGGAACTCGTACACGTCAATGGCACAACAAAACAAAACAACCCAATTAAAAAAGCGGGCAAAGGACATGGACAGACATTTCTTCAAAGACGACAAAGAAACGGCTAACAGGTACGTGAAAAGATGCTCGACATCACTAATCAGTGGAGGAAGATAACCAAATCCACAGTGAGATATCACCTCACACCTGTGAGGACGGCTACATTATTAGAAAAGCCAAAGATGAATGTGGGTGAGGATGTGGAGGAACGAGAACCCTTGTGCACTGATGGTGGGAATGCAAATTGGTGCGACCACCGTGGAAAACAGTATGGAAGGTCCTCAATCCTGTTTCTGGGTCTTTTTTCTCTTTCGGCTGCGAAGCATGTGGGATCTTAGTTCCCTGACCAGGGATCGAACCCGCATCCCCTGCACTGAAAGCACAGAGTCTTAACCCCTGGACTGCCAGGGAAGCCCCCCGTTTCTGGGTCTTTATCCAAAGGAATTGAAGGCAGGATCTTTAAGAGACACCTGCCCCCCTTCCATGCTCACTGCTGCATTCTTCACAATTGTCAAGATATGGAAACAAGCTCAATCTCCATCAGCAGACAAGTGGGCAGTTTGAAGCTGATTCCCTTTCTGAAGTCGCTGAATCAAGCTATTTCCTAGCATTGGCTCGGATGTTTGGAGAGAAATGTTTTCTCCGTTTTTATGGGTGGAGACACAGAGGCTCAGAGCCCCCCTGGGCTGGGCCAGGCCCCCCTGTCCCGTCCAGCCCCGGCACCCCTCTCCCACCTCAATCTTCCCCTCACTTGGTCCACATGATGGACGACTCCCGGCTGTCCTCTGACCAGATGCGGGCGGTCCAGTCGCCGACGGTCAGGAAGTTCTTTGGGTAGAACGGGTTTCTCTGCAGGGCATAGATGGGGCCATGGTGGCCTGAGAAGGTGCACACGATCTTCTCAGCGGGCGTCTTGCCCTTGCGGTTGCAGGAGATGACGACGCCTTGCTCCGTGCCCACCATGAACTTGGTCGGCTGTGGAGGGGGTGATGCGTGAGTGGAAGGCGGCAAGAAACGTCAGCTCAGGGTTAAGCTGGCAGGGAGAGCGGCTTTCCAGGGCCAGAGCGGTGGGACCAGCGGGGTGGGGGCCCAAAGGTGCCGAAAGTGCCTTTGGTTTAAGCCTCTGCTTGAGCTGTGCCCCGCCCCTTTTGGGGGGCCGCCCCCACTGTTGGTCAGCTTGAGCAGATCCCACCCTTCTTTAGCACCTGCTCAAGGGCCCCACGAGTGATGAAGCCCCCCCAGTCATCTGCTCCCTAGAGCTGCATCACCAGCCCCTCACGCATCATGTGAGCACCGAGCATTTTGCCAAAAAAAGATCCTGAATGTCTGTTTACACACGAAGTTAATGACTGAATGAACACTGTGACCCATGAGTCCAGAAGAGCCGCCTCCAGCCTCCGGCTACTACTCACTGCAAACCCGGCTTCATTGTACACCCATGTCTAATGATTGTTGCTGGACTTTTTTGGTTGTTTGCTCTTTGCTTTGTTTTTTAAAATGTATTTGGCTGTGCTGGGTCTTCGTTGGGGCATGCAGGATCTAGTTCCCTGACCATGGATTGAGCCTGGGCTCTGTGCGTTGGGAGTTCCGAGTCTTAGTCACTGGACCACCAGGGAAGTCCCTCCATAGCATCTTTACTCACAACAGCTAAGAGGTAAAAGCCACCCAAGTGTCCGTATGAGTGGAAAAACAAACTGTGGTCTGTTCACGCGTGCTTGTGTTAGTCACTCAGTCGTGTCCGACTTTGTGACCCCATGGACTGTACCAGCCAGGCTCCTCTGTCCGTGGAATTCTCCAGGCAAGAATACTGGAGTGGGTAGCCATTCCCTTCTCCAGGGAGTCTTCCTGACTCAGGGATCGAACCTGGGTCTGCTGCACTGCAGGCAGATTCTTTACCATCTGAGCCACCAGGGAACCCCGGTCTATTCATACAATGCGATACTATTTGGCCTCCAAAAAAAAAAAAAAAGAAAAGGAAAATTCTGCCATGTGCCACACTGTGGATAAACCCTGAGAGCGTTTAGCTAAGTGAAAAGAGCCCGTCACAAAAAGAATTCACTGAAGTGAATGGGTACCCGGAGGAGTCAATTTCATAGAGACAGAAAGTCGAAGGGACTGAGGGAAGGGGAAGATGCGGAGTTAGTTGATTAAAAGATACAGAGTTTGTTTTGCAAGATGAAAAAGTTCTCGTTCTGGAGAGCCCACAGTGTAAATATACTTAACACTACTGAACTGTCCACTTAAGAATGGTTAAAGTGGAGACTTCCCTGGTAGTCCAGGGGTTAAGAATTCACCTTGAGTGCAGGGGACACGGGTTCAATCCCTGGTCAGGGAACTAGGATCCCACATGCTGTGGAGCAACCGAGCTCACGAGCCACAACTAGAGAGTCGATGTGCTGCGATGAGCGACCCCACTCGAGGCAACGGAGATCCCGCGTGCCGCAACTGAGGCCTGACGCAGCCAAATAAATAGTTTTTTAAAAAAGAATGGTTAAGGTGGTACATCTTACATTATGTGCTTTTAAATTTCTTTTTTTTTTTTTTTTTTTAACCACAATTAAAGAGAACGGCTGGGCTACAAATGGAGGGCCTGCTTGCTTAGTTGCTCAGTCGTGTCGGATTCTTTGCGACCCCATACTGTACTCGCCAGACTCCTCTGTCCGGAGGATTCTCCAGGCAAGAACACTAGAGTGGGTTGTCATCTCCTCCTCCAGGGGATCTTCCCGACCCAGGGATCAAGCCCACGTCTACTGTGTCCCCTGCATTGGTGGAGGATTCTTTATCTGCTGAGCCATCGGGGAAGTCCCATAAATGGGGTGGGGGGGCGTTAAAGGAAAATGAAGAGAAAAAGCTTGAGAGGCCCAGAAAAGTAAGGAAGAACGCCAGTTCCAGGGCCCCTCGGTGGGGGTGAGAGTGGAGAGCCCCACCCTGCAGCCAGAGCCCTGGGTTTGAGTCCCAGCTGCTCCCTGCTCTGGAGCACGTGACTCACCTTCCCACTAAAGACTCATTTTGTTTATCTGCAAAGTTGGGATAATGCTAATCCCATTAGCTTGCAAGACGGTCATGGGTGATTACACAAGCTCATCGCATCAGCGGCTACAGGGGGCCAGCACATAGTGCCCACTCGGCGACAAGGCGGGGGGCAAGTGGGGACCAGCAATGGTGTGGTCACGGCGTCTAGCACTTGGCCTAGAAATCTCTGATTCCAAGACAGAAGCTTTTTCTGAGTCCTCCCCACAGAGCCCGGGGCTTGGGGGGTGGGGGATGTCCAGTAAAGTTGTCGTCCACCTCCCCCACCACATTCATCCCCCAGCTTGGGGTGGGGGAGGTGCTCCCAGGGCAAGGGTGAGGTCAGAGCCTGTCCACCTCCTAAGGGCCTGGGAATGATGTCGGCCTGGAGGCAAACCAGTGACGATCCCAGGAGGGGGTCAGGCCAGGAGCCGTCCGGGAAGGTCATTTTATTGCTTTGGAGGGAATCTTCATTTGAGCTTCCAGAAGCCTCCCTCCTTGGACACATCCACATGACTGCTTTGCTGTTTCTTCTCATTATGTTTTATTTGTGGCTATGCTGAGTCTTCGCTGTCACTCAGGTCTTTCTCTGGTTGTGGCGATCGCGGCCCACTCTTCATTGCGACGCGTGGGCTTCTCACTGCAGCGGCGTCTCTCGTGGTGGCGCACGGGCTCCAGGGCACGCGGGCTTCGGCAGTTGCAGCGGGTGAGCTCAGCGGTAGCAGCTCCCAGGCTCTGGAGCGCAGGCCCAATAATCGTGGCACCTGGGCTTAGCTGCTCTGCGGCACGTGGGATCTTCCCAGATCAGGGGTCGAACCTGAGTCTCCTGCATTGGCAGGCGGACTCCTTACCACTGAGCCACCTGGGAAGCCACTATTTCTTATTTATTTTTCTTCTATTTTTTTTAGATTATTTATTTGGCTGTGTTGGGTCTTAGGTGCAGCACTCGGGCTCAGGAGTTTCGGTGTGTGGGCTTAGCTGCCTGGTGGCATATTGGATCTTAGTTCTTGGACCAGGGATCAAACCTGCGTCTCCTGCATTGGAAGGTGGATTCTTAGCCACTGGATCACCAGGGCTCTGCTCTGCAAAGCCCTCTGCTTTGCAGTTTCTTTACTGCTCCTCCTTAGTTACTAAATGCCATCTGTGATCAATTTGCCCAGGAGCCTCCTCTCATCTCATTTTCCTCTCCAACACCTCTTCTTCCCCCGCAGGGGGTAAGCTGCCAGCCCAGGGCCCCACATGAGGACATGAGTCAGGTACAGAGCAGAGCCTGGGGTCCGGATGCTAATCCTGGACAGGGCTCTTCTTACAGCATGGAGCGCCTCTGGAATCCCGTGCAGTCAGAAGGCTCGCCTTCTGATCAGCGGGGACACTGGCCAAATGGGAACTCGGTGAATTAAAGGGGCTTTCTGCCTCTACTCTGCTGCCCCCTGCTGGAAAGTGGTTGCAAAGACTACACAGGTCTAGGAGGACCACAGAGGACCATCCAGAGCACAAGGTAAGAAGCAGCCTGGGGCCCGCGAGCGTCTGATACAGCAGCCACGGGCCTGCCCTCGGCTCTGGCTGCCCCGGCCATGGAAGGTGGGAAAGGGAGGGCAGGGGACACCCACCAGAGTGGACTCGAACTCCAGGGAGATGGCCCCCAAGGCGTTCTCCAGATGCTCCTTTTTGGTGATGTCCATGATGACGACCTCGGTCGGCTCGCTCAACTTCCGGATGTCCCACCACATGACCTGATGGGAGGAGGAGCCGACTTTGAGGCCTGGAGTCCCACAATTCTTACCCCCTCCACCTTCCCAGGGCCAGACACTGGGTGTCAGACACCCAGCAACCGAGGGAACAGGCGTGTTTTGAGAATTGCTCTTCTGGTCCATAGTCCTGGCTGATCGTCAGTCCTGGGCAAGGTCCCTAAAATCCAGAAGCAGGCGGCCTCATCACAGACCTACTGAGTGAAAACTGCCAGGTGTGGGCCCTGGAGTCTGTATCCTTAAAGACCCCTCACAATATGGCAATATATAGCAACATTCAAAACGCACATATGCTTTGACCCAGAAATTCCACTGCCAGGAACGTATGTGTATGCAGTGTGTATGCGCATGCTTCATGTGTATGCGGTAATCTATATGCAAATACACTCTGTGCAGAAAGACAAGTATCGTATATTAACGCATATATGTGGAATCTAGGGAGAAAATGGTACAGATGAGCCTATTTGAAGGGCAGGAACAGAAATGCAGGCGTAGAGAAGGAACGTGTGGGCATTGGCAGGGAAGGGAAGAATGGGACGAACTGGGATAAATGTGCTGCCGCGTGTCAACTAGATAGCTGGTGGGAACCTGCCAAATAGCACAGGACGCGCAGCTTGGTGCTGTGCTGACTTCGGCGGGTGAGCTGGAGGGAGGCTCGAGAGGGAGGGGAGATATGTATCCATATGGCGGAGTCACTCTGTTGTACAGCAGAAGCTAACACAGCATTGTAAAGCAATTATACTCCAACAAAAAAATTCAACCCCTCCAACACACTCTTGGCTACATTTTTGGTAACTACAAACTATTAAAATCCACTTAAATAAATTACAGCATATCCATAATTTATTAAGTCCTTAACAGGCAGGGGGCAGCACTTTATGAAATATAAAATCATCTTTGAGACATGCCGAATGAAAAACATCAAGTGCAAATCAACGTGCAAGGTGCGCAGGAAGAGTGCAGAGACGCACACGTGTGCTTTGTATGTGGACACCGAGCCTGGAGGCAGACGGAGAGGCTGATGTAAGTGGGCGCCACAGGAAGGGGGACTGGGAGGCTGCAGGCAGTGGGGGAGGACGGGGGGCTGGGAGGCTGAAGGCGGCGGGAGGACGGGCTTCACCGCCTGCCCTCCTGTACCTTTAGGCTTGTGTTCCACACGCATCTTTACCTACTGCTCAGTTTTACAATGAAATGCAAAAGGAAACATCCCGATGGGGGACCGTGTGACCGCTGCTGCTCCCCACTCCCTGCCCCTCCAGCGCTCGTACCTGCCCGTCCGTAGATGCCGAGAAACACTCTGTGCCTGTCTTCGACTGCAGCCAGATGGTGCCGTACACGGGGTCTCGGTGGCTGAACTCGATGGTGGACAGCTCTGCCACCAGGCTGCCCTTCCGCGTGTCCCAGCAGGCTGGCGGGGAAGGAGACGAGGGGGTAGTGGCTGCTGGCGGTACAGGCTTCCTGTCTTAGCGCAGGGAGCACGGGATCGGGCGATGCTGCTTGTCTTGGTTTGACAGATACGGGGCTTTTTTAAGAATCAGGGCTAAGTTCAAACCAGCCTGAGTTTCCTACTAGCCCCTGAAGCTCACTTCATTCATTCCATCAGGGCCCCTAACATGTAGTGAGCATCACACTGGGCCCTGGGGAAGCCACTGGGACTCAGACAGGCACAGTCCTTAGGAGACGGGAAGGGAAATCTGCCAAGTTACAGCCTGTGTTGTGATTGCTCCAGGGGGAGACAACAGGGAGGCAGTCAGGGAAGGCTTCCTGGAGGAAGTGAGGAGGAACTAAGATCGAGGAGGAGCTTCAGGATGGAGGGAGGCAGGGAAAGAGAGAGGAGCACCTCCATCCTGGGGAAAGTAAAAACACTTAGGCAAATCTCTCCTGTTGCATCCATTCATCCCCTTTTCACCTCTGTACCTCTGCTGCTGCTGACTGGAAAAGAAACTCACAGAGGGAGATTATCCTTTCTTTGGATTCATTATTAGGACTTCATCTCTTCTGCTTTACCAAGAAAGACTCAACGCTTATCTATATATATATTTTCTGTCCTGATGGATTCTGTCTTCATTTTCCCACGAGTGTATGGTGAGGACCCACCCTGTTACTCAGAGCTGTTTCTAGGAAAGCTGGTTTTGTAATACAACAACAGAAGTCCATGATCCATAAATCTCGATTTATGGAATCCAAGTCTAAGGCATTTGGCTCTGCACCAGTCTGGCCCAGAAACGGGTTTTCTTAGCTCACTTTGCTCTGCTCCGGCAAAGCAGTGCTCAAGGGCAGGTCCCACTGTGTCTTTCTCATAGACAGCAGAGCCCAAGAGCCTGGGCTGGTCTGGCTGGCAGAGAAAACCACTGAAAGGGTTTAGGAGTGATGAGCGAGGCAGGGCTCCTGAATAAACCATGGCCAAGTGACTCCGTTTCTGTCTTTCAGAGCGCCAGCACCCAGATAAAGTTGCAGGGAGATTGATGGGCTTCCCTGGTGGCGCTAGTGGTAAAGAATCCGCCTGCCGGTGCTGGACATATAAGAGATACGGGTTCGATTCCTGAGTGGGGAAGATCCCCTGGAGGAGGGCATGGCAACCCACTCGAGAACTCTTACCTGGAGAATCCCATGGACAGAGAAGCCTGGCGGGCTACAGTCCATGGAGTCACAAAGCGTCGGACACGACTGAGCGACTAACGCTTTCACTTGATGGGAATCCACTTCTATTTCATCACAGAGGGGCTCCCTGGAGGTGGGGGCAGCAGGTCTAAGAGGGAGGTCAGAGGTCTCAGGAGGCCAGGAGGCATCCTGATCACGTAGAGTTTCTGGGAAGTTTCCCAGCCCTTCTGGCTCCTACTCCTGGACAGAAGGGGACCCCTCATCATGCCTGGTTGAGTCCGGCCTGGGGCGCAAACAGGAGGATTAAGAGTTTGGCTATTCCAAGGCCAGGGGTGGCCGGAAGGCAGGAAACTTCAGGGCCATGGAGACAGGTTTCTTCTGAGTTCACATGGGATCTAAACATCAGTTTTCTGGGTGTCCCACCAGCAAAAATAGCAGAGCGAGGACCTCTGAGAATTCTCTCTTCCATAAAAGCCATGAGAATGTTGGCAAAATCGATGATCAGAATCAACTTTTTCAGAACTCCGGAAATTAGCCAAAGGCTGGCAGCAAATCAGAGTGTTTATTCAAGAAAAATAGCTGAATCTTGATAAGAACAGTAAGTTTTGTTGCATTTTGGCTTGCCCCAGTTAAGATGCTATAATCTCCGGTTCTATGATAGCCTTGAAAAATAACTCTCTGCCTTCCTGTTAAAAACCCAATATCTTGGCAGCCACAGGATGGAGCAGAATGGAGCTGGAGCTCTTTCAAAGTCTCCTATTCAAAGAGTTGTCACTGTTTGACCTGTCTCGTGGTTCCCTGGAAGACCTCCTCCCCATTTGCAAAGTTGTCTGTATTCAGCTTGACTCAGAGCTTGCCCAGGGAAAAGGGTCTTTTTAACAAGTCTGTCTTGAAAATAATTAAAATTGCAGGCAACTGATTAACTTTGCAGTGTCCGGAAGTGGTGGATAACAGGTGGGGCAAACAGCAGGCTAGCCGAAAAGCTTCAAAGGAAAAGCCGGAGAGTGAGCTGTCCATAGGGGCTTTGAAGAGCTCTGACGTGTTCCCGGGAAACTAGAAGCTCCCGGGGCTGTGCGCACACCTTTGCTGTTGCTGTTCAGTCACGTCTGACTCTTTGTGACCCCGTGAACTGCAGCACACCAGGCTTCGCTATTTCCTTCACTATTCACTTCCTTCACTATTTCCCAGAGGTTGCTTAAACTCATGTCTGTTGAGTTTGGCACTGGCATCACCATGCCATTCAACCATCTCATCCTCTGTCGCCCCCTTCTCCTCCTGCCCTCAATCTTTCCCAGCATCACTGTCTTTTCCAATGAGTCAGATGCTCACATCAGGTGGCCCAAGTATTGGAAGAACTGGGAGGCCCTCAGCTCTCACCTCTGGCTGACCTGCAGGCTCGGTGGGGCGGCTAAGGCCAAACTGACAACTGCCCGGCTATGTGCTGAAAGTGTGCTCAAACGCGCACAGAGGCTTCCAGGAAAGTCTGCAAGAGTTTTTGGCCGTAGATGGCAACAAGCAGGAAACATTCATCTCAAATGCACATGGAATATTCTCCAGGACAGATTCCATAAAACAAGTCTCAACAGATTTTTAAAGACTGAAATCACAAAAGGTATCTTGTCTTACCATAATAGAATAAAACTAGAAACACCAGTAACTGAAGGAAAAGTGGAAAGTTTACAAATATATAGAAAGCAAACAACATATTTCTAAATAACCCATGGGTCAAAGGAGAAATCAAAGGGAAATTAGAAAATACAAAATGCACGAATATGGAAATACAACATACAAAAACTTAGTGTAGCTAAAACAGTGCTCAGAGGGAAATTATAACTTTAAACATCTGTATGTTTAAAAATCTCAAATCGATAATCTAACCTTCTACTTTAAGAAATTTAGAAAAAGAAGAACAAGTTAAACCCAAAGTAAGCAGAGGGAAGGAAATAATAAAGATTAGGGATGGAAATAAATGAAATGGAGAATAAAAACCAACTAAGAAACATCAATAAAATAAAATATAAAGTTGGTTCTTTGAAAAGAAAACAAACTTTACCAACCCCTATCTAGACTGACCAAGTGAAAAAAAAGAACACTCAAATTACTAAGATTAGGAAAGAAACAGGAGACGTTACTGCCAACCGCACAGAAATGAAATGACTGTAAGAGAATGAACAATTATATCTCGACAAATGAGATTACCTGGACGAAACACAAAAATTCTAGAAAAACACAAGCTATCAAAACTGATCCAAGAAGAAACAGAAAACACGAGAAGACCTGTCACACATAAAGAGGTTGAATTTTCTCTTTTAACACCAGCAATAAGGAAAATCCTCGGACCAGACGGCTTCATTGGTGAATTCTACCCAATATTTAAGGAAGAATGAATATCAACTCTTCACAAACACTTTCAAAAAAAAAAAAGAAGAGGAAGAACCACTTCTCCACTCACTCTGTACGGCTGGTATTACTCACACTCATTACCATATATAAGGGCTTCCCAGGTGGCCCTAGTGGTAAAGAACCCACCTGACAATGCAGGAGACACAAGAGATGCAGGATCTAACCCTGGGTTGGGAAGATCCCCTGGAGAAGGAAATGGCAACCCGCTCCAGTATTCTTGCCTGGAGAATCCCATGGACAGAGGAGCCTAAAGAGCTGCAGTCCATGAGGTCGGAGGGACAGGACCGAGCGACTTGGCACACATTACCCACCGTGTCAGGTAGCCTGTCCTGACCGCCTCTCCCGAGATGCAGCTCCCCAGTGATGTCACCAGCCTTTGCCTCTAGTTGCCTTAGCCTGGCTCAGGGAATGCTGTGTGCTTAGTCGCTCAGTCGTGTCTGACTCTTTGCGACCCCATGGACCGTAGCCCGCCAGGCTCCTCTGTCCGTGGACTTCTTCAGCCAAGAACACTGGAGTGGGTTGCCATGCCCTCCTCCAGGGGATCTTCCCCACCCAGGGATCGAACCCATATCTCTCCCATTGCAGGCAGATTCTTTACCGTCCAAGCCACCAGGGAAGCCCTGGTCCAGGGCAGGTGCAGTAAATGTTCCTTGACTTTACTCGACCTGTACTTTTTCTTAACTTCTAATTTTGAACGAACTTCAGACTCACTTGAACTTTTACAAATGAAGACACTGCTGCTGCTGCTGCTAAGTCGCTTCAGGCGTGTCCAGCTCTGTGCAACCCTATAGACGGCAGCCCACCAGGCTCCCCCGTCCCTGGGATTCTCCAGGCAAGAACACTGGAGTGGGTTGCCATTTCCTTCTCCAATGCAGGAAAGTGAAAAGTGAAAGTGTAGTCGCTTCAGTCGCGTCCGACTCTTTGCGACCCCATGGACTGCAGCCTACCAGGCTCCTCCATCCATGGGATTTTCCAGGCAAGAGTACTGGAGTGGGGTGCCATTGCCTTCTCCGGAAGACACTGATGAGGCAGCAACAAAACTTGTCTCACCTTGACGCCTGAAAGCTTCAGGAAGTACCCCACCACCCCGACTTTGTCCTCTACAGCAAGCCTGGTCTGGCAGGTGGACCCTGGCTGGACCGCAGCGGAGCCTCGCTGCCTCAGAGCCCGGGAGAGGTTGGTTAAGCACCCGGGTGGTGGTGGGGGAAGTCCTTCCTTACCGATCTGCCCATTGTAGCAGCCTGCCAGGAGCACGTGGGAATCTTTGGGGTTATACTCCAAGGTGACAAGAGGAGAAGACGGCTTTAGGGTGATTTCTGGCCTGTTGGGGTTTTCTATAAGGCAGAAAAAAAAAATATGTATATATACTACCAGACCTGGAAAGAAAAGGACAGAGTCAAACAATTCAACCCCTAGTCCAGGTCGGGGGCAGTGGGGCAAAGCTAGGAAGCCCCTCTCCGGGCTGCAACCTCTGGTCCTCAGTGACCAGCCTCTAGCCCTAGAGGTTCTTCTACAGATGTTATTTTTTGGGAATCAAGTGTGTGTGTGTGTGTGACTGTCATTCTACTCCATCTCCCAGGTCAGTATAAAATGAGGTTTTGACCCTAGGGCTTTTACAGAACGCTAACTCTCCCGTGATTTCTGTGAACCAGTTGCCCTGTGTGTACAGCAGAGAGAATGATGGAGGGACAATAATGTCAGCCCACGGGGGGCAGTAAGAGTTCGCTGAGCGGCTCAAAAGTGGAAAGTGCTCGCTCCGTGCTCGGCTCCCACACCGCTACCAAGAGCTAATGTTCATTTTCACAATGACAGCGACGAGCGACGTCTGAGAGCGTGGAGCCCCCGCCCCCTGCCCCCTGACAGGCTATGCCTGTGCAGTGAGCCCCTTTGTCCACTGTGGTCCCCGCTCCCGGGTGGACACACTGCCCTACTGGCCAGAAATTAGGGACAAGTGCCCGGCAGGCAGGACAGGGGGGTCCCCTTCCCTCCCCCCGGGTCCCTTCTCAGACTGCTGGGGACTCTCTGATACGCTCTTCAGGGGCCCAGAGTTGGGACTCCAGGTCTGGTCTTGAATGCCCTGATTCAGGATCCGGAAATGAAGGGAGTTCCTGCTTCTGCTGTGGCTTCACTTGACTGCATCTGAACCCAGGCAGGGACAGGACAAGACGTTGGCTTCCTCCAGGCTCCTGGGATCCCGGCGCTGGACCAGCCCCCCGACAGGCCCGCTTCTTCCACCTCCCCCAGAGCGTTCGCTGGCCTCTGCCGGGCTCCCTCTCCTTCCCGGGTCCCCAGGCCCCTCTGAGCCTCACCCAGGTCCCAGATGTACGATTCGTTGCTCATGCCCTCGGGTGCCCGTTGAAAGTTCAAGCAAGAATACGCCACTGCCAACTTCCTGTTGCCATCGGGATGCCAGGAGACATGTGTGGCTGGCCGCTTAATTTCCTGGGGGTCCCTTTAGAGGAGGGCGAGAGGGCAGAAGACCAGAGTGTCTGGATCCCCAGACTTCCTATTCATATTTGCTCATTTTTTTTTCTTAAAAGAATTCAAACGTCTTTAAATATTCACTAGAAGAAATTTACTTTAAAAACAAAGCCTCTAGGACTCCCTTAATTGGAAAACTGATCTCACAACCACAAAGAAAACTAATAAAAAAAGAGAGAATGGAAATAAAATTTTAAATTTCGGTCTGATGTCTTCATTTGCTGAAAGTTCTGCGCCTGAGACTTGATCTCTCATTAATATTAAACTATGAGGGAAGATGAAGAATCTGGCTCTTTGGTATTTGCCCAATTGAATCAAAAACTTCTGTCCACACAAAAGGCTGCATGCAGAGGTCTACAGCAGTAGTATCTGCAACTGCCAAAACTTGGAACCAACCAAGATGCCCTTCAGTAGGTAAGTGGATAAATTGTGGTACATTCAACATTGTTATTACTCAGCATTAAAAAGTTTCCACCATGTCTTTTCATGGCTTGATAGCTCATTTCTTTTTAATGCTAAGAGAAAGAAACCGATCTGAAAAGGCTATATGTTGTGTGGTTCCAACTATATGACATTCTGGAAAAGGCACAACCACGGAGCCAGTACAAAGATCAGTTGTTACCAAGGGTTTAGGGGCAGGGAGGGAGAAATAGGTAAAATACAGGGGATTTAAAAAATATATTTTTGTTTACTTGGCT
Organism: Bubalus kerabau; assembly: GCF_029407905.1. Lineage (NCBI taxonomy): Eukaryota > Metazoa > Chordata > Mammalia > Artiodactyla > Bovidae > Bubalus > Bubalus kerabau. The sequence continues at coordinate 6,724,544 of NC_073627.1, read as the reverse complement.
GCACTGGGTCTAAGTTGTGATACAAGGGATCTAGTTCCCTGACCGGGGATTGAACCTGGGCCCCATGCGTTGGGAGTTTGGAGTCCTAGCCACTGGGACCACAGAGGACTTTTTTTTTTAATTGAAATATGTTGATTTACAGTGTTAGTTTCAGATGTGCAGCAAAGGAAATATATATATACACATTTTTTTTCAGATTCATTTCCATTTAGGTTATTACAAGATATTCAGGGGCTTCCCAGGTGGCTCAGTGATAAAGGATCCAGCTGCTAATGCCGGAAACGAAGGAGACACGGGTTCAGTCCTGGGTCAGGAAAGTTCCCTGGAGTAGGAAATAGCAACCCACTCCAGTATTCTTGCCTGGGAAATCCCATGGGCAGAGGAGCCTGGTGGGCTACAGTCATGGGGTTGCAAAGAGTTGGACACGACTGAGCACACAAGATACTGAATATAATTCCCTGTGCTGTATAGCAGGTCCTTGTTATTTATTTATTTACATATAGTTGTGTGTATCTATTAATCCCAGACTTCCGATTTATCCTCCCCCTTTTCCCTTTTAGTAACCATTTTTTTTCCTATGTCAACACAGGGGACTTTCAGGGCAACGAAACTATTCTGTGTCTTGGCATCTATGACACCAAGAGGGAGCCCTAATGTGAACTACAGACTCGGGGTGTGCTGGAGGCTGAGCACATCCCCTCAAACCTCCTGTGTTGAAGCCTAATCTCCAGTGTGCTGGTATCCGGAAGTGGGGCCTTTGGGAGGTGATTAGGCTGTGAGGGTGGAGCCCCTATGAATGGGATCGGTGCCCTTACAAAAGAGGGTCGAGAGAGACCCTCACCCTTTCTGCCTTGTGAGTTCTCAGCAAGAAGGTGGCTGTCTCTGAATTATTAATAAAAATCGAGCCGTGAGAATTTTGAAACATCCAGTGGTCAGGACTTGGTGCTCTCTCTGCTGCAGGCTTGGATTCAATCTCTGATCAGGGAACTAAGATCCCACAAGTTTCGAGAAGCAGTTAAAAAAAAAAGAGAGTCCTCACGAGACACAGACTCTGACCTTGCTGGCACCCTGCGCTCAGACTTGCATCCCCCAGAGTGATGAGGGATGCGTTTCAGTTGTTGGTAAGCCACCCAAGTGATAGTATTTTGAGACGGCAGCCTGAGCGGACTAAGGACAGGGCCTAACGCTGTCCTGTGTTGCGCTCTGACTGTGACAAACGTCCCACCTACGGGGTGGGGGAGGCAGGAGACGCTGCTGGGGGGAGAGGCCCTGTGGGTGGGGGGAGGATGGGCGCGTGGGAATTCTCTGTACTTTCTGATCCGTTTTGCTGGGGACTAAAACTGCTTGAGAGGCTGCTTTGGGAAAGATCCAAGGTGTTCTCCTTACTTGTTGCAAGTAATAATTCTTTCTTTCTTTGGGGAAAAAAAACAACTGCTCAAAAAAATATTAGCTCAATTTGGTGGCTCAGATGGTAAAGTCTGCCTACAATGCGGGAGACCTGGGTTCAATCCCTGGGTTGGGAAGATCTCCTGGAGAAGGGAATGGCAACCCACTCCGGTGCTCTTGCCTAGAAAATTCCATGGACAGAGGAGCCTAGTGGGCTATGGGGTCGCAAAGAGTTGGACACGACTGAACGACTTCACTTTCACTTTCAAAAAATGAAAGGGGAGAGACAATGTGTAAGAGTGAAAAAAACATTAAAGACTTAATGGCCCCACATGTGGACTCAGAGGGGGAAGGTGGGGGCAACTGAGAGAAGAGCATTGACACACACACACCATGACTACCATGCGTAAAGGAGCTGGCAAGTGGGAGCCTGCTGCACAGCACGGGGAGCTCGGTGATGACCTAGAGGGGCGGGACTGGCGGGGGCAGAGAGCGCCAAGAAGGAGGGATGTGCGCATGCCTATGACTGACTCGCTGCATTGTGCGGCAGAAACGAACACAAGCGGTGAAGCAATTATACGCCAACGTTGAGAAAGTAAGTTGAAAGAAAAAGACGTGATGGTCCCAAGCTGACACTTTGTCATGGAAGTCATCGGAAGACATGAACAAAAGGAGGAAATGAAATAAGTTTCTGGTCGTGTGACTCATCCACTTCACTCCTCCCTGGGGGCACGGCTAGAGCAGCAGCAGCCCAGGTTGAGTCCCATCCTTGGCTGGGTCACCCACCCGCTGAGAGCCCTGAGCACGTCTCCTCCCCGGGGCCAGGTTCCTCGTCTGTCAAACGTGGAGGTTGGATGTGATGATTCCTCATGCATCAGCCCTCTCGGGTGTCCATACGTAAGGTCAGATGCTGGCAGCAGAGAAGGCGGCCCCCGCCCCGCCCTGGCCCCTCTCTTGCATGCCCATTGCTAGAAGTCTGCAGTGCCCACCAGGACTCAGCCCTGGATCAGAAGAGTCCTTGCTGGTCGTGCTCGGACTGGGTCAGACACTTTCCAGGTGGCAAAATGAATCCCCTAGAGTTGGCATTTGATGCTAGTTAGTGGCTTCCAAAGTCACAGGTTTTCTCTGCATATTCAAGAACACACACCTGCACGTATATACATACGTATACATATATGCATATATACATGCACATATACATAGGTATATTTGATTTTCTCTTTTGGCGCATAATTGCTTTTCAGCGTTGTGTTAGTTTCTGCTGTATGATGAATTGATCGGCTACATGTATACAGACATCCCCTCCCTTTTGGACTTCCCTCCCACCCCTCGAGGCCATCACAGAGCACCGAGCCGAGCTTCCTGTGCTTTACGCGTGATCGTAGACACAGGTCAGTCCCAGTCTCCCACTTCCCCCTCCCCTCCCCGCACCGTGTTCACAGGTCCGCTCTCGACCTCTGCATCGCTACTCCTGCCCTGCAAAGAGGTTCATCTGTACCGTTTTTCTAGATTCCCACATACGTGTGTTAACATACATTTGTTTTTCTCTTTCTGATTTACTTCACTCTGTATGACAGACTCTAGGACCACCTGCGTCTCTATAGAGTGACCCTATTTTGCTCTTTTTAGTGGCTGAGTAATATCCGTTGTGTATATGTACCACATCTTCTTTATCCATTCATCTGTCATTGGACATTTAGTTTGCTTTACCTAGGTGTATTTTCAACAAAATGTAGTGCTTTCTACACACGGTTCTGCGTCTTGATTTGGTTTGGTTTCACACAGCAATCTCAGAAACTCTTGCTTAAGGAGCTGCCTCATTCGTTCAGATGGCTGAGTGGTAGTCAGCGTGCGGGCATAGCTGAATTGCTGGAACCAGACCCTACTGATGGGTTTAGTGTACTCCCAGTCTCTGGCTAGTGCACACCCTGCTGCAGTGAATATCCAGTGATCTCACACACGTCTCTGGGCTAAGCTTCTGTTACACTGCTGTCCTTGGAGGTTATTCCAGGCAGACTCCCAAGTGCTTGGGACAAGGGTCTTTTTTGCTCACAGTGCAGCCAGATCACGGATGTCTGGTGCTTTGGACCTTCCCCACATAGTATGAATCGACCCCACGTGTACTCAGCTTTGCAAATTTGCTTTATTCTTTCCTGAGACGGACTCTCTCCTCCCTTTCCACCCACCAGGCCTGCCTCCAAGGTAGGGACCACTTATCTACTGGGCATTTGATCGCTCTGTCCCTTATTTAGCTCAGAGCACAGAGGGCATTATCCCCACAGCATGGAGTGATGGGTAAGGGGTCCCCTTTGGAAGCACCCATCCACAGGGGTGACAGAGGTCAGCCAGGCACCTGCCTGGCTACAGAGGTACCTGAAAACATTGATGGTCTTAGCTGACGGGGCCTCGTCCGTCACCTCCACCGCGTCCTCGTCGTCAAAATACTCCTGGTAGATGTCGATGGCGTTATTCTGCTTGATACAGTGCTCCATGATCTGCGGGGGACACAGCGGGAGTCCTTAGTGGTAAAGGGAGGTCCTTTCAGCCTGACCAGGGCTGAGATGGAGTCTGGGAGGGATGAGAGACATCCCGCAGTCTTTTCCCTTCCTTCCAGGCCACGAATTTTCAATGGGGGCAACATCTACCCCGCAAAAGGGTGGAGATTGGTTCCAATTGTTTTCAAATTGCTTCGTGGGGGTAAAATAATATCACCTTTTTTTTTTTTTTGTACAAAGTACAGACATACATTTTGTGGTTGTTGCTCAGTTGCTAAGTCGTGTCTGACTCTTTGCAACCCCATGGACTGCAGCACGCCAGGCCTCCCAGACACACATATAGTACGTAAATATACAGTACACCTTTGGTATTACATTTTCACTGGGGTGGGGGAATGTCTAAAAAGGCTTGTTGAGAGACAGCAATGAAAAAAAAAGGTGAAGAAACACAGTTCTAGCCAAACAGAATTAGTAGCCACTCTGTATATAGCATCCATCTCCTGTTTCCTCCATCCAGAAGGCCCTCCCCCATTATTCCAAATGTCCAACAAGGAAAATCCCAAGTTCAAGGGCCTCCTCCTCCAGGAAGGCTCCCCTGATACCTTCAGCAGGAAACCAACTCTCCCTCCGCATGGGGCAAATAGCAAAGCATTTCTTCCTTACAGCCTTCCTTTCAATGTGAGATTGTGTGGTATGTGCGTGCTCAGTTGTGCCCCCCTCTTTGAGACCCCATGGACTGTAGCCCACCAGGCTCCCCTGCCCATGGGATTTTTTCAGGCAAGAATACTGGAGGGGGTTTCCATTTCCTACTTCAGGGGAATCTTCTCAACTCAGGGATTGAATCTATATCTCTTCTGTCTCCTGCACTGGAGGTGGATTCTTTACCTGTTGACCTGCCTGGGGCTGCTGCTGCTGCTAAGTCGCTTCAGTCGTGTCCGACTCTGTGCAGCCCCATAGGTGGCAGCCCACCAGGCTCTGCTGTCCCTGGGATTCTCTAGGCAAGAACACTGGAGTGGGTTGCCATTTCCTTCTCCAAGGCATGAAAGTGAAAAGTGAAAGTGAAGTCGCTCAGTAAGTGTCCGACTCTTCGTGACCCCATAGACTGCAGCCTACCAGGCTCCTCCGTCCATGGGATTTTCCAGGCAAGAGTACTGGAGTGGGGTGCCATTGCCTTCTCTGAGCTGCCTGGGGAGCCCCTGATAATACTGTGATATCTCTGTTTTTGTCTTTGGCCTCTGGTGGCTCACAAACTCTTTAGGGTGGGATATATGTGAATTTCATTTTTGCAATCTTTACTGCACCTGGCAAAGGCTAGAAGCTCCATCCAAATGTGCTGACTGAATGAATGAATGAATGACCCCTATTGGCAGGTAGCTGCTGGCTAGGGCTCCTTTGCCCAGAGGGTTTCCCACTTTCCCGATTCCTCCTAAAACCTGTTCAGTCCTTGGACTTCCCTGCCTTACCCTTGGGTCTGCTGTGGGGACCTGCCTACCTGCTCCCAGACCGAAGGTTCCATATGGTACCTGGTGTCCTGCCTCAAGGAGCTAGCTGCTGAGCCTGACGTGCAGTTGGGGAAGCAGTCATGGCTGAGACACTGGCCGAGCTGAACGAAGCCTTACCGAGCCCAGCTGCATGATGGCGTTGATGTAGTTCTCATCTTTCTCCACCTTCTTCCGGAAGCGGATCGTCTGCTCCAGCTCCAGGGGGTTCACATCCTTGGGCCAGCCACCCTCGATGTGGTTAATCCCCCGGGTCTCCATCTCAAAGCGCTCTGTGTTGGCCTAAACAGAGAGTCACAGGTGAGAAGAGCCTGGCCCTGGTGGAAGTGTGTTTCTGCAAACCAGAGTCCCGGGGCTCCCGGGTCCCTGGGCTCTGCGTATTCAGGGAGGGCCTCGTGAGGTACCCTTGACCAGAGCCGCAACGTCTTCAGGTACCAGCAAGGAACTTTCTGGTCCTCAGGTGGTCGCAGGCGGCCACGAACGTGCTAGCCTGTGGAGTTAGTAACAGCCAATTTGCAGTTGATGCCGGCGGCCTGGAGAAATCCAGTTCTGACCTGACCTCAACCCTAAAAACCCAGAGGAGCCCACCCACCCATCTGCTCTGTGACACCCCAAAGAACAAAGTGACTAATCTACCATTTACAGTGAGACGGGAATCAAAGCATAGAACACTTGAGAGTTTGGATTTGCTTTGCTCATTCTCCGTTGCAGCGAGGACGGCATAGATGCAGTTTTGCCCTTTAAACTTACCTCCTGCCTCCTTTGCAGTCCCCTCACCCCGCATCTTTTCAACTGTGATAAAACATACATGTGCTTCCCTGGTGGCTCAGATGGTAAAGCATCCGCCTGCCAATGCAGGAGATGCAGGAGACCCAGGTTCGATCTCTGGATCAGGAATATCCCCTGGAGAAGGGAATGGCTACCTCACTCCAGTGTTCTTGCCTTGAGAATCCCATGGACGGAGGAGCCTGGTGGGCTACAGTCCCTGGGGTCACAGAGTCAGACACGACTGAGCAATTAACACTTTCATAAAATACATATAACATCACGTCTACCATTTTGGGGCTTGCATGGTGGCCCAGTGGCTAAGACTCCACAGTCCCAATGCAGGCAGGGGGCCTGGGTTCAACCCCTGGTTAGTGAACCAGATCCTGCATGCCACAACTAAGACCCAGGGCAGCCAAATTAATACACAAATATTTTTAAAAATAAAATCTACCATGAAGTGAGGTGAGGTGAAGTCGCTCAGTCGTGTCCAACTCTTTGCGACCCCGTGGACTGTAGCCTACCAGGCTCCTCTGTCCATGGGATTTTCCAGGCAAGAGTACTGGAGTGGGTTGCCATTTCCTTCTCTAGAGGATCTTCCCCACCCAGGGATTGAACCCGGGTCTCCTGCAGTGTAGGCAGACACGTTACCGTCTCAGCCCCCAGGGAAAATCTACCATTCTGACCATTAAAAAAATGCTCAAGTTAGTGGCATTAAGAACATTCACGATGGGGTGCAATCCTCAGCACTATCCAGTTCCGGAACTTTCTCAATACCCCAAATAGAGATCCACACTCACTGAGCTCTCACTCTCACTTCCTTTTCCTTTATAAGCCATTTCTCACGAAAGCTACAAGTCTCAACAGGGCGGAGTCACTGGCCTTGGAGACCCCAGCGTGCCATGGAATTCATGGCTGTCGTCTTGTTTAGGAAGTTCCCGTGAACAAGACTGCTCTGGCCCCAGTGACAGCAGCTGGCCCTGGGGAAGCAGGACAGTCAGTGTGTTTGAACTGGAAGTTATTGGAAACACTCATCACGTGTTTTGGCCAAATCAGTGTGATTTTCATGCCGCTGATTTAGGAACATGACAACAGGGTCATCCCCTCAGTCTAATCTTCTCCCGGCAGTTGTTGACATAATCAGGAGCTGATCACCTACTTCGGACAGACCAGGAGAAATCTTGGGTTTTGAACAGCAACACGACACTCAGTTCTCTTATCTGAGAGGCACCTGTGACCAGAACGTTCTGTGGGACCGTTTCTTTTTCACGAGCTGGGCAGGTCCTGTAGGTATGAATCCCTGGCCCCCTCAGATGCCTCTCCCAGCTGCTGTTGTTCAGTCGCGCAGTCGTGTCTGACTCTCTGCGACCCCGTGGGCTGTAGCACGCCAGGCCTCCCTGTCCCTCACCATCTCCCTGAGTCTGCCCAGGTTCACATTCACTGCATCCGTGATGCCGTCCAGCCATCTCATCCTCTGACGCCCTGTTCTCCTGCCCTCAGTCTTTCCCAGCATCAGGGACTTTTCCAGTGAGTCATCTGTTCATAGCAGATGACCAAAATACTGGAGCTTCAGCTTCAGCACCAGTCCTTCCAGTGAATATTCAGGGTTGATCTCCCTTAAGATTGACTGGTTTGATCTCCTTGCTGTCCAAGGGACTTTCAGGAGTCTTCTCCAGCACCACAGTTCAAAAGCTGCACCAAATGCCTAAAACAACTCTAGGAAGAGTCTTAGAGGGGAGGCCAGAGAGAGGAGATCTTGATTTGCATTCGCCTGGCCCAGGGAGTGGTTGGTACTGGGGCTTGTCCTGACCCTGGGCACCAAGCTGAGATTGGGGGTGATTCTGCCCTCACACATCCAGCATCCGCACTGGTCCACTGGCTTCCCATGGGAATGGAGTCACGCAGTCCCACTTACCAGCCCTGACCCACAACCCTGCCAGACCACACCTCCACTGGCCCGGCCCTTGGCTCAGGGACCCACCTCATGTTCCGACATGCTGGTGGAGCACTGGATGCCCGTGTCCACCGGGTTCCGCTCTACAAACTGCTCGGCCAGCTCGGGGTTGGGCGGGATGTCGATGTTCAGCTCTGCCTGGCGGTCGGAGAAGTTGCATTGCTTCCCAAACTCACTGCGTTTCTTCACGTATACGTACACAATCTCCATGGTACCGGCTGCTGCAGGGATGGGGAAGGGTATGTGGTGAGGGCCTCCAGCTGGCTACCTCTTGGTCTCCAGGAGCCCCACCACTGAGGGCGGCTCCGTGTTTCCTCTCTGGTTGTGGGGGGAAGGCTCCTAAGGGATTTGTCCAGATCCTGAGCTGCATTTGAAAAAATAATCTATGGAGTGATGACTACAGGCTAAGCATTATGTTGCTTGGTTCTTACAGTTGCCCTCTAAAGTGGACAGTGAGATCACCAGTCCACTTTGGAGGAACCTGATATTCACAGGTACCCAGAATGCCTTGCCCAGGACCACAGAGCCAACAAGTGTTGCCGCTGGTCAACCCGACTCCAGAGCTCTAACTCACAAATGATGCAGGTTTTGCTGAGCTAATATGATTATCCAGAGGCAAGGAAGGAATATTGATGGTGATTATGTTGAATTAAATTCCCTGCAGCACACTGGACCTGACAATGATTTCACTTACTCTGTCAGAAAACATTTGTTAAAACCATGAATAGGGACTTCCTCGGTGGACCAGTGGTTAAGACGTGGCCTTCCAGTGCAGGGGGTGTGGGTTTCATACCTGGTCGGGGAGATAAGATCCCACAGGCCAAAAACCCAAAACAGAAGACAAGCAATAGTGTAACACATTCAATAAAGACTTTAAGAATGGTCCACATTAAAATAAAAAACAAAACCTGAATAGTCAAGATAGAGTGATATGCTGGCATGAGGACAGACACTTAGGTCAATGGAATGGAATTGAGAGCGCAGAAATAAACCTTTATATCTATGGTCAATTGATTTTCAATGAAGGTGCTAAGAACACAATGGGGAGAGGATGGTCTTTTAAAAAGATGATGCTGGGGATGCTGTACATTCACAGGCAAAAGCATGACCCCAGGTTCTACCTCGCTCCATACAAAAAGATGACTCAAAATGGATCGCAGCAGGGCGGGCAGGTTCAGTCCCTGATCTGAGATCCCACAGCCAAAACAAACAAACGAAAATACAGTAGTGATTCTCAACCTTGGCTACACACTTAGAAACACCTGGAGGGCTCTGGAAAAAACCACGATGCTCAGGCTGAACTGCAGACTAATTAAATCATAATCTCTCAGCATGCAGCCAAGGATGAGAACCACCAATTTAAAGCGAGGGCTCTTAATCTCACAGCCAACATTTCTCAAATTGGAATGTCCCTTCAAAACACAGATATTCCCAGCCCCCCTCCTGTAAACACTGATCTACATGTCTGAGATGAGGCTTAGACACTTGTACAGCCACTCCAGATGACTATTAGGACCAGATATGTGTCTGTCCTTCCTCCCCCAACTCCAGGGCTTCAAGGAACCGGACGGGTGGGTCCAGGCTGCTGTTCCCTGAGATTTAGGGCCAAGAGCTCTGCGGCAGCCTAGAAGCATGTGCCTGGGTGGCCTCGGGCCCTGGAGCAGCTGGGACGGGGGTGAGGGCGATGAGGTTAAGGTTAACTACGAGGCCACTTTGCATCCGCAGGCGTTGTTTGTTGGACAGGGTACCACCGTCCCAACCGCCTACTTCTCAGCCCCAGTACAGCTCATCCTGCATCAGACTTGCAGGGAGCAGTATTTTTCGCTCTTTCCTGTGGTTTGGCAACTTTTCTACACCCAGGAAGGGTAGGAGCAATGGCTTGGAAAACAGAGGATGGGGACAGAAGCACAGATGACAGCAGGTTGCCCTAAGGGTTTATTTTTCATGGACAAAAGAGAGCCTCATTGCAAAGGGTGCACACCCAGTGAGCATCGCCCTGGCCGCCAGCACATCGCTGAACTACAGCAGGGCTGCGCCTGCGCCCCCGCCCCGCCACCTCCCAGCGCTCACCCCCAAGGACTGCAGACTCTGGTAACTGCAGGCTGCTTGTCCCTCCCTCTGTTAAGAGACAACTGCCATGAGACGGCCAGCTCCTAGGGGACCCAAGGGGTCTTAAGAGCACGAGGTAAGCCTAGGAAGACAAAAATAGCCTCTTTAGCCCAGATCATAGTTTTAACAGCTTTGCTTTCCTTCTTGGTGCTTCCCAAGGCCAAGCCAGGAGCGAGAACAGAGGCATTGTTTTCTATCTGGAGGCAGACAGAGGAGACATTTAAAGGCTGGCTGGGTGATGGGAAGACAGCTCATTCAAGGACCCAGAGCAGGCTCTTTCTCACAAGCTGGTGGAGCATGAAGATGAATGGTGAGGTCAGAGCTGGGGGGGTGGTCTCAGGAGGTCTCTCCCCGCCCTGGTGAGACAAGTCTCACAGGCGGGGCTGCGCCAAGCAGCGCCTGAGTAAGGCTGTCTGCAAAGGGGGCTTCCAGGGGAGGCACGAGCCGCCTTGCTGCCCTCTGGGACTTTGGGGGAGGAGATGCCACCCGTGGGAACCTCAGCCCCACAAGCATCTCAAACACAAGACCACGTGGAATTAGAGACATGCTGATCTGAATGCCAAATATGCAACCGCCTCCGACATCCTGGGGCAGTCATATCAGAACCTTCACCAAACATAAAAATAAGACTTGGCTTGTGCAATGATAATGAGCGAAGTGATTCCTGGAAAGAACCTCCTTTGGCTTCAGAGAAAGGGAGAGACGAGGGACTGGTGGGGGGTGGCTGAGAAGTTCAGTGTAGGAGCTTCACGGGCAGGCAAGTGGAGGTGGCTACCTTCCGCACCACTGGACTCCCTGGTGTCACAAAGGTGACAAGGCCTCTCCTTCTTCTTGTCCCTGGGGCAGGCTCCAGTCTTTGTGCTGTGTCTGGCTGGACACAGGACTGTAGGGGGAGGGACTTCCTGCCCTCTTTCTTCTGTCTATGCACCTTCTAGAACTTGTGGTCATAAGGGACTCACTCGCCTTCAAAAGTGGCTGATCTCCCTGGGAATTCCTTCCTCTGCTCCACACTGGGGTCAACCTGGGATGAACTCCAAGAGGTAGAGGATGAAGACAGCCAGACGTGGGAGGAGGTCCCTAGACCCGGAGGGTGATGTAGGCCTGTGTTTCCCTGCTCCGCCCACTACAGCACTGTCCCCTTGAGCCAAGACTATGGTCTTTTTTTTTTTTTTTTGATGTAGTGCTAATAGTCCTTGGGCTTCCCTAGAGACTCAGTGGTAAAGAATTCACCTGCCAATGCAAGGGACGTGGGTTTGATCCCTGGGTGAGGACGATCCCCTGGAGAAGGAAAAGGCAACTCCAGTATTCTTGCCTGGAAAATCTCACGGACAGAGGAGTATGACGGGCTACAGTCCATGGGGTCACAAAAGAATCAGACACAATTTAGTGACTAAACAACAACAACAGCAATGAATATTCATTAATAATGACAGTCCACGAGAGTAATGGTTCCTAATCAGAAGACTGTGGTCCTCTATTCACTCCCATCCCCAGTGCCTGGCACGGGGGGGGCCCCCTCCTCCCTTTGTCACACGCTGAACGTGCGATGTGACCCCAATCCGCCAGGACGCTCCCCTAGAGGTCTCTCCCCTACTCCTCCTCTTCTGATGTGAAAAAGTCCAGCAAGCTAACGATGTAAGATGGAAAACACTGGGTCTGAAAGCTGGGAGAAGAATGCACTTGTGTGGTTCGAGAGACATAAATGTGAACTTGTTGCAGGAAGAAGGAACTAACCCTGCGTGTGACCTTCAGCACGATACCCTCAGGGCATCCGGATGGAGACCCACTCCGGGGCTGAGGAATAGATGAAATGCTGCAGAGGACCACCCCTGAAGAGGGGCTCAGTAACTCTAACGCCCTTTCCTCCCTTCTTACCAGAAAGCTCTCCTCTTCACCGGGCCGGGCCGCCCACCACCCCAGCCCCAGGCTGTATTTTCGATACCGGGGTGGGGGGTGGGGGTGGGCTGTAAACCCTTTAGGTCTCCCATCCCCCCACCAGGAGACGGATCGCATCAGGACCGGACTGGCCGCAAGAGGTGCAGGAGGCCGGGTGTTTGGAACTTGCTGGGTCCTGGGACTCTGGGAACATCTAGGGCAGCGAGGACCGATGGGCGGGGGACCCTAGGAGCACTGGTCCCCGGGGTCCATCATCAGGCAGGGCTAGCCCGGAAGGACGCCCCACGAGGAGCTTCTTGCACTAGAGGTGTTTCTCACCCTGTGGGGCTCCCTTTCACTCTCCAGTCTTCTCTTCAGTCGCGGACATCCTCCCCGCGTCCGCCCCTCAACCTCGGTCGGTTCCTGCTGCCGCTAGGGAAGCCCCCGAGTCGCTGATCTGGCTCCAGCGCTTCTCAAACGGCTCCGGCGGTTACTCGTTGCCTAGCAACCCTGGCCGGGCCCAGGACGCGGGGCTGCGCGGCGCGGAAGGAAACCTGGAGCACGTGACCCTCCCATCCCGTTAAGCCATGTCTCCGGTCCCTCCTAAATTAGTCAAGCACCGGTAACGATAAACGTATGTAGGATCTTTGCCAAGGCGCTTATCCAAGTCCACAAATATGCATTTGGCAAGATTCTTAGAAAATGCAAAATGTACTACTCAGCGCTCCTCGGAGTCCTGAGCCCTGGGTGAGGCTGTTATTGATTTGCTCATGATCCAGAAGGTCAATTCCATCCCTTCCTTCAGTTTCCTTGTCTGCTAAATGGGAATTAGGACCCCCAGCTTCCTCTCTGTTACCATAGCCCCTGCACGTTGAATAGTAAGCTTAAGTCTGAACCACTAGACCAGGAAGGAAACTCCTATAAGGTAGGGGCTGGGTGTTTCCATAGCTTAGCTCTTGGTTGCTGCTGAATGAATGAATAAAATGAAATTTCTCCTTAGTTAAGACAATGAGGTGAAATAATGTAAACCGAAAGAACCCGATGTGGGGCCGGAAAACATGGGTTTGAATCCCAGCCAGGTGGTTCAGATGGTAAAGAATCTGCCTACAATGCAGGAGACTTGGGTTCCATCCCTGTGACAGGAAGATCCCCTGGAGAAGGGAATGGCAAACCACTCCCATATTCTTGCCTGGAAAATTCCATGGACAGAGGAGTCTGGTGGGCTATGATCCATGATGTCGCAAAGCGTCAGACACGACTGAGCGACTTTTGCTCACTTATTTGACTGTTTACTAACCGAGTGATGTTGGGCAAGTTGCTTTCCTTCTCTGACTCATGCTTAGTCGCTTGTGTGTGTGTGTGTTGGTCGCTTGGTCGAGTCCAACTCTTTGTGACCCCACGGACTGTAGCCCGCCAGTCTCCTCTGTCCATGGAATTCTCCAGGCAAGAATATTGGGGTGGGCTGCCATGCTCTCCTCCGGGGGATCTTCCTGACCCAGGGATGGAACCCAGGTCTTCTGCATTGCAGGCCAATTCTTTACCCTGTGTCACCAGAGAAGCCCCGCTTAGTCGCTTAGTCGCTTAGTCGTCTCCGACTCTGCGACTCCATGTACTGTAGCCGCCAGGCTCCTCTGTCCTTGGGATTCTCCAGGGAAGAACAGTGGAGTGGGGAGCCATTCCCTTCTCCAGGGGATCTTCCCGACCCAGGGATCTTCCTGGCCCAGGGTCTCCTGCATTGCAGGTGGATTCTTTACCGTCTGAGCCACCAGACTCAACAATCCTCATTGGCCAAGGGAGGGGGCAGTTGCGGTACTCAGGATAACTGGGAGGCTCAGCTGAGCTGACGTGGCAGTGTGCCCAGGCTGGAGCTGACCACAGAACCTGCACCAGAGGCCAGCTCTGTGCCTCCCACGGCTGGGGATCTAACTTGAATTCAGAGATGGCTGTTGGAGATCTGGACCTGGGCGGACCATGTGTCATATAAGAAGTGGGATTTGGGGTTGGAATGGAGCCTTGACAAATGGTTATGAGCTGCAGGGGGGAAGGAGAGGGGAGATGATTCCAGATTGAAGGGGAAGGCAGTAGTGTGAGCCAGGGAGAGGCGGTTGTCACGGAAGAAAGGCATTTTGGGGGGTCCCTGCTGGGGCCCAGTGAGAGACGAGTTTACAGAAGTCAGCTGGGGCTAGTTTGTGGGGATCTGAGAGGCACGGTAGGCTCCTGGCCAGCTTCTGGGGATTCTGTGAAAGGACAGGAGGAAAGCAAATGTCCCTTCCTTGGGCACCCCAGCTTCTCCGTAAATGTTCCACTACTGCCTGGCCCTTTGAGATGGCACTTTGCCCAACGGCACCGACCAAAGGCAAGCCCATGGTGGCCGCTGCCATCAGCTGCCCCTGGGCTCCTGCCACCGGTTTCTCTGAGCCGAGGAGTCCCTCCGAGTGATGGGAGCTGGGCGCAGGGGCGTCTGAAAGCCCCGCTGAACCGGCTTTGTGTGGTCAGAGGCGACTCACACACAAAGCGTCCAGAAGCGGATCGGCTCCACCCTGGAGCACTGGCTGGTTGGGGCTGTGATCACAGATTCACTCCTCACCTCTCCCCCAGCTCTGGGACGCTGAGGCTCCTTGCACACACAGAGGTGAGGGGGAGTGGGCGGAGAGGAGAAATAGAAAAGTCGAGAGGAAAACTTCAGCCTCCCTTCCCGTATCATTGTGATGACTTATTACAGGCTTCTCACCCACTCACTCAGAAAGCCTGTTTGCTGCCAACTGCCAGCGGGCAGCTCCACTCACTGGAAAAACAGACAGCACCCATGGGCGGGCCCGTCTCGGCCACCCTGGGAAGCCAGCAAGAGCATATAATTACAAGTAAGCACAAGGGTCCAGTTTTTAAAACCTGCAGCGTCTTCCAGATCTCCACTCAGTCACAGCACATCTGGCAGCTTTTATTTGTGTTGTTAAATGACCCAGTGACTTTAATCACCATCCAGATTCTTATTTGGGTGTGTCGCGTCCTTATTGTGGCAGGTGGGATCTTCAGTTGCAGCCTGTGGGATCTAGTTCCCCGACCAGGGATCGAACACGGGCCCCCTGCATTGGGGGCTCGGACTCTTAGCCACTGGACCACCAGTGAAGTCCCGGCAACTGAAGTTCTCTGCTGAGAGCAGCCCCTGGCCCTGGCCATCCCCAAGGCCAGTCCACAGTGCACTGCGGTGTTGTCCCGCCAACCTTTATCCAGTGTTTTATTGTGATAAAGTACACATAAAATCTACCACTTTAACTATTTTTAACTGCTCAGTTCAGTGCTGCTAAGAACCTTCATACTGCTATGCAACCATCACCACCGTCTATCCCAGAGCTCTTTTCATTTTGCAAATCAAAACTCTATTCCCGTTAAACAATAAGGCCCTACTACCCCCTCCCCGAATTCCTGGCCAGCACAATCCTACTTTCTGTCTCTATGATTTTGACTACTTTAAGTATCTTGTTGATGAAAGTGAAAGTGGAGAGTGAAAAAGTTGGCTTAAAGCTCAACATTCAGAAAATGAAGATCATGGCATCCGGTCCCATCACTTCATGGGAAGTAGATGGGGAAACAGTGTTAGACTTTTTTTGGGGGGGCTCCAAAATCACTGCAGATGGTGACTGCAGCCATGAAATTAAAAGACGCTTACTCCTTGGAAGGAAAGTTATGACCACCCTAGATAGCATATTCAAAAGCAAAGACATTACTTTGCCAACAAAGGTCCATCTAGTCAAGGCTATGGTTTTTCCAGTAGTCATGTATGGATGTGAGAGTTGGACTGTGAAAACAGCTGAGCGCCGAAGAATTGCTGCTTTTGAACTGTGGTGTTGGAGAAGACTCTTGAGAGTCCCTTGGACTGCAAGGACATCCAACCAGTCCATCCTAAAGGAGATCAGTCCTGGGTGTTTTTTGGAAGGACTGATGCTGAAGCTGAAACTCCAATACTTTGGCCACCTCATGTGAAGAGTTGACTCATTGGAAAAGACTCTGATGCTGGGAGGAACTGGGGCAGGAGGAGAAGGGGATGACAGAGGATGAGATGGCTGGATGGCATCACTGACTCGATGGACGTGAGTCTGGGTGAACTCCGGGAGTTGGTGTTGGACAGGGAGGCCTGGCGTGCTGCGATTCATGGGGTTGCAAAGAGTCGGACACGACTGAGCGACTGAACTGCACTGAACTGAATACTGTTATCCGAAGCAGCCGTACCATCCCTCATTCCCACAACAGTGCACAACTCCATCAGTTGCTCCAGAGGAATCAGCGTGAACAACAGCCTCAGGCGGGGTACCCTCCCAGGCTGGCTCAGGTGTTCACCAGACACATGATACACTGCAAGGAAGGACTGAAGGGCTCCGTGTGTCGCGGGAGCCCGGGCGCGGGCAGGCGACCCATGCAGGTGGAGAGTTTTGGAAGAGGATGCAGCAAGGACCTGCCGCCAAGCTGGGAGAGGCAGTCCGCCCTGTGACCCCGCCGCAAGCCTGTGTCACTGCCCAGAGGTGCCCACCTGGGCTGTGAGTTACACACTCCTGGCTCTGACACGTGCACCAACTAAGTCCTTTCTCTGTACACCTCTGGCTTTTTTATTTACAAAATGACTTGGGGCAGTTCCTGGCACTTTGGAGGTTACTCAATAAGTGCCACTTGTTATCAGTAACCCTAAAAGCAATCACCTCGAAGGGGAGCTTTGGAGACTCAGGCAGAAAAGAGGCCTGACTTTGATCCCGAAGAGCAGCAAGGTGAGGCCCTGTCTCTCTTTATTTAGTTTTCTTTTTTGTTTTCTTCCAACAGCCCTGTCTTTAAATCCTCAACACCGAAACCCGCTCTGATCCCCTCCCTGAGCGTAACCCAGCCAGTAGGTGCTATCAGTTCCCGTCATCACTCCCGAAGCCCAGGAAGTCGGACACAGCATGCAATTTAGTACCAGTGGTTTATTTCTTCCCCAGGTGAGGGCGCACCTGTATTAAGCAGAGGTGCGCCCACTTGGCTCCTCCAGGAACCACCCAAGGGATTCTAGTTTAGTTTACATGCATTAAAAACAACTCTAGTGGCCAACAAGGAACGTTAAGAAGCACCACCTTGACGTTGCAGAGTTCCTGTCTGCATGCGACACGGCCTCACGAAGGTGGGGTCATGGTACACGTATGTACAGGGGAATGAGGGAGACAGAGAGTCCCGGCAGCCCGGTGGTCCTGCGGTCGGGGAGGCTTGGCTGGGGCCTGAGAACCACTCTGCTGTTCAGCCCTTTGACCAGAAGCGGTGCCCCGGTCCACAGCCACGCTACCCCACGCCCCTGCTTCGGTGTGAGAGGCTGTGGGCCTCCCGGGCTGTGCGCTCTTTGTCGGCAGGAGGTTGGAAGCACCAAAGTCGCTAACGCTGGATCCTCAGTGGAGAGGTGGTGAGTCATTACTTCCTCCTGGTCCCCAGGCTCCTCCCTCACCCAGCAGGTACCGGTCGGGGGTGGGGACAGGGTGGAGGGAGAGGTAGGGAAGATGCCCGTCTGTATATCAGGACACCATTTTGCTAAAACCTTTAGGACCTACTTGGAGATAGAAGCAGGGAGAGCTGATGTGGCCAAGCAGCCGGTCTCTGGGACCAGACTGTTCACGTTCAGACTTCCCTCCCAGAGACTTTATTCTCTCAAGATGCGTCCGTCCAGGTGGGATGAACACATATCCCCACCAACCAGCATCTGGGGACAGGGTGTCTCACTGACCTCTGTTTTGGTTGACAAATCAGGTGGGAGGGATCAGCCCCACATCTGCTGTAAAAACTGGCTTGTGGGATGAGTTTCAATTCTTTGGATAATCAAGAATCTTTAGAACACTGGCAAGAAAGAGAGTCGCTTTTTCAAAGTGTCTGTGAATACCTGAGACCGCCCTTACCGCCATGAGCAAACTCACAGTGGAGATTCTGGAATGGAGGTGAGGTGACAGAGGTTGCAGAAAAGACAGGTCCACCACCGCTACCTGGAAGCCCACCAGGCTGCAAGGCCCTGGAGCTCCTGGCCTCATAGGCTGAACCTGCCAAGGCCTTCCCTCCGTGACCGGGAAGAGTCCACTGGGCCCCAGGAGACTGAGTTGGACAGTGTCTGGTCTCATCAGGGATGTCACCTTAAAAAAAAGCTCCTAATCAGCCCACCTGCCTTTACCTGTGGGTAAATGGTACCCATCTGAGCAGCCAGGAGGAGAGAGATGACCCTGAGAATGGTCACCTGGGCTCCCGGCTGTGTCTGCAGGAGGCAGAGTCCCGGCAAGGGGGCCCTCGAGCCTGACCCAGCCCCTCCTCACTGCCTTCTCCACCTGGAGAGGCAGGGAGTCAGGAGCGAACTGAGCCAGGCTCCTAGCTTAGGGACGGCCAAGCACTTGGGGACGTTTCCGGTGTGGAGACGAAGTCAGCGGAGGGAGAGGGCTGGTCCAGCTCACGGGGCTTGTCTGCCCGGGAATGTCAGCCAATCCCAGGCTGACTCTCCCTGAATCTCCAGTCACTCCCTGGCGCTAGCCAGAGCCTTCCGATCCTGCAGTCTCTATATATGCCTTTGGTTTCTGTTAAAGAAACACTTGCATTTGCCTTAGTTAAAAACCAAAATGGAGCAAGGAGGCAGGAACTCCGGAAAGCGTGTTAGCCTGGAAACTCATTCCCGTAGTGCCGCAGGTGTTCGTCCGCCACGGACAGGTAGGTGGCCCGCATGCTGGGCGAGTACTGTGGGAGAGAGGGGAGGGGGCAATCAGGACAGGGTCACACGTCGCCTGTCACACCGGACACCGTGCTAGCAGAAGCGCCGGCTCTTCTGGGGGTGCTGGGCTGGCCACAGCAGCTGGGCACCGAGTTTCAACATCAAGGCCTCGTGGGAGTTACTGGAGGACAGTGGGCGTGGCCTGGGCAGGCTTCATGTCTGCTGATGCTTCCAACCCTGGGGCCATCAGGACATCTGCTTCCCAAACTCAAGATACACACCCAACCAGCCTCCCTAATGCACCCGTGCGCTAAGGAGCCTGCTGAGCGAGCAGGCTGATGGCACAGGCCCACTGACTCCGAGAGCCAGGTTCAAATCCCAGCTGCGCACCTTACTCATCCTATGACCTTGGAGGAGGTTCTCCAATTGCTCCAGCCTCAGTCTCCCCATCTGCACAATGGACCTAAGAAGACTCATCTCTTACATCAAAAGGATGGATTAATATAAAGCCGGAAGATCCCTAACCCAGGGCTTCTCAAACCTGGCTGTGCATTAGAGACACTGCAGGGGTGGGGCTTGGGAGGGTTCTAAAAACATCCGGATACCCAGGCCGTACCCAGCAGTATTTTTTTAATGAGATAAAATATACATAAAATAAAGCCTTTTGGGACTTCCCTGGGGGTCCAGTGGTTAAGAATCCACCAGCCAATGCAGGGAACAGGGGTTCGATCCCTGGTCTGGGAAGATCCCACATGCCACAGAGAAACTAAACCTGTGTGCCCTAGGGACGGTGCTCCACAGTAAGAGAAGCCACCGCCATGAGAGGCCCACACACCGCAACGAAGAGTAGGGCCCCCCTCGCTGCAACTAGAGGAAAGTCTGCACCCAGCAGTGCAGGCCCAGCATGGCCATAAGTGAATGAATAAGTAAGTTAAGCTTTTTGAAAGTGCCACCTCTAATATTTTTATAATAAGTTCTTTCCAGTGCAGCCAAGTCAGACAAACACAAAGTTTGAGTGTTTGCAGGAGATGTTAGCCAGCTACTGCTCGGAAGTTAAGGATGTGGCTTCTTACATCTCCCATCAAATGTACGACCTGAGAGTCTGCACGTCTAACAAGCTCCAGGTGCTGCTGGTCTGCGGACTCTGAGGAGCAATGATCCACAGGACCCTGACTGTCCTCTGGCCCCAGCGGTTCAGGTCTGAACCACTCACACCAGAGCCGGACAAAGGCTTCCAGCTGGGTGGGTGGTGGGGGCCCGAGACTCCTTAACCCCTTAAAATTGATTGGGTGTCAACTCTGCCCTCCCAGGGACACCTAGAGGCACTTGCCGTTCTTCAGCTGGTAAGTCGTGTTCGACTCTTTTTGACCCCATGGACTGCAGCACGCCAGGATCCCCAGACTTCACCATCTCCTGAACTTTGCTCAAATTCATGTCCATTGAGTTGGTGATGCTATCTAACCATCTCATCCTCTGCCTCTTCTTCTGTTGCCTTCAGTCTTTCCTGGGGGAAGGTTTATTCTGCCCTTGAGCCTGGCAAATAAAGTCAGTTTTCTGATTATCTCTGCTGAAGGCAGGGAGAGTGGCCTGGATCTTTCAAAACAAAAGGCAATCCGAAATTCATCTACAGTTGGCATTCCAGGGCCTTGAGTAATTCATGTGTCACAGCATCGGATTTCTCCTAATTATGTTGTACTGAGATTAACATGAAAATCAATCTGAATTCCTGGGGCCACAGCAGCTGGCGGGAAGAAGCAGGAACCGAGAGGCTTCTTCTGGTTTACAGAGAAGCCAGCTTGGGATTTCAAAGGTGCCAACTCTGGAAGTAGGCCTGGATGGGCCGTTGTCCCTGCCTGGGGCCCCCAGGAGGCAGAGCAAGGCCCGGGTCGGGCATGGTCTGTAAAGGACAGCGGGGAGGCGCCCTGGGCAGGACAGCAGCAAGGCGGGGCCGGGCAAGGAGAGCCGGAGGGTCGGCTTGAGCAGGGCACTGAAGACACTTGGGGCCAATCGTCCTGCATGCGGGGGGCTGGCCTGTGCCCAGCAGCGCCCCTGGCCTCCACCCGCTAGAGGCTGGGAGCAGCCAACACCCCCCGCCAGGTGTGACAACCAAAGGTGCCTTTAAGTGTAAAGTGTCAGTCGCTCAGTCGGGTCTGAATCTTTGGGACCCCATAGACTGTAACCCACAAGGCTTCTCTGTCCATGGGATTCTCCAAGCAAGAATACTGGAGTGGGTAGCCATTTCCTTCTCCAGGGGATTTTCCCGACCCAGGGATTGAACAGGGATTGAACCTGTGTGTCTGATGTCTCCTGCCTTGCCAGGCGGGATATTTGCCACCTGAGCCATGGGGGAAGCCCAAAGATGCCTTGAGACATGGCCAAGCGTCCTCTAGGGGAACAAACTCGAGCGCCCTGGGGGAGACTCAGTGCTGCAAGGTAAGGCGGAAAGGTCACCTCCTCAGGTCCCGAAGAACAGCTCCTCCCTCTAGGGCCCATCGAACCCTACGGCACTTACTACAGCAGCTTTCTGAGTCTCCCCCTGCGAATCATCCACTTCCTGAAGAGGGCTGGGTCCCCCGCTCTCTTTCCTGGGTCCAGCGCTGTGCTTTTCACTAAGAGCACTCACTGGACACCCTGAGATGGTTCTCAAAGCCAAGTCTACGTCATGGGTCTCGTGTCCTAGGGGCGCCAGGGCTCCAGGTTCACCACCTGAATGGCTTCTTCCAAACTACCGGGATGGGGCGGGTGAAACGCCTCGCCCAGCCCAGTGAAGGGGACAGCTCCTTCCCCGACAGACACCTGGCTCAAGAACACAGACGTCCAACCTTGCCTCAGACCCCTTTCTTTAAGTGCCAGGCTGATTTTTGTTTGCTTTCTGGTTTTTTTTTTTGGCTGTACCATGCGATATCAGGATCTCAGTGCACCCTCTGCAGTGGGAGCTCGGACTCTTAACCCCCGGACCTCCAGGGACGTCCTGGCAGTCTGCTCTAATGCTTATCCAATAACAAAACCGTTTTGTTCTTTTCTACCTCTGTGGGAGGGATTCACTGGGTCCCCAGGATGTTTTCTCTTTAACGGCGCCCCCTCCCCAGCAGGGTTTGTGCGTTTGCCTGGGGAGCCCAGCTTACCGTGGGTGGAGGGGAGCCTCTTCCGATGAGCGGCACGTTCTCGTAGCGTGGGTTCCCACCAAACAGCGCGGCTTGGTTCCTGTGGGGCCGGGAAGGGCGAGGAGCGCTCAGGGCGGGGACACAGGTGTGTGCCCGGACTTCTGCAGGAGGGTCCCGGGGGTTTGCGTAAGGGAGATGGAATCGGACCACAGACAGAGGGGAAGGAGAAGCAGCAGGGAGCGGGTGATGGGGCCAGGGGAGACGCGGCTTCCCGGGCCCTCGACCTGCCCTGCAGGCTTGAGGCAAAACAGAGACCTGCGGTGGCCCTTCCTCAAGCAGATGCTCTCGGGGGCGGGGGGGGGGGGCGGCCCACGCAGGCGTCCCAGCTGCGGCCAGGGGCTCAGCTGGCTTCGGATGCCTTCCTCCCCCGCCCTGGCCCCCTGGACCCAAACATGCCCCCGCCTGCAGATCCAGTTCCCCCAAGGCCAGGAAAAGCGCCGCTGCCCCAGCCCGGCCTGTTGAGGGGAGGCCCCGGGAGCCCCGCCGTACATGTACTCCGAGACGGGGGCGTTGGAGATGGTCTGGGCTGGGTGCAGGCTGCCCTGGCTGCCCAGCCCGCTGCTGTAGCTGCAGAAGCTGCGCAGCTGCCCCCGAGGCGGGTTGTGGGTGGCGATGCGCCGGGCCTGGGGGTTGAAGGGGTCGTCGTCGTCAATGTCGTCATAGTCCCTGTCCCTAGGATGACACGCAGGACACGGCCGTGAGGGGCAGGGGAGGGGCGCCAGGCAGTGGGGTCCCGGCCCACTTCCCAATCTTTCCTCCCAGGACTCCCCCTCTGGCTGCAGGTGTCTCCTTGAGGTTCTCTGAAAGTATGGTCTTCAGCTCCGCCTTAAACATATCACTCTGCTCCGTCCCGAACTGCACACCCACCTCCTCCAAGCTGCCCACCCTGCTGACCACCTGCACGCTGATCCTCCCTACCCTGCCTCCTTTTCTGATTACTCTCGAGACACTGAAATGCTATCTTGTCTGTCTCCTCCATGAGACTATAGATGCCCTGGTAGCAGTGCTACAATCTGTTCCTTCTGCCATTCTGGGGGCACCCCTCCCAGCAGCAGCATCACCCCGCAAAGTCCTGCAGAGGAAGAGGGGACAAGCTAAGGAGGCCAGGCTGTGGCACGATGCCCTCATCATCCTTGGCCCTGCTCTGGCCCCCTCCAACCTCCTTCTGGGGTCCTGCCTGGACTTTCAGGGATGCTGCCTCAGAAATCCAGCCAGCCTGTTGGGGCTGAATGCCCGGTCCCCTTGCTGCCTTTCCCCACCCCAGGTTATCAGTTCTCAGCTCAGCCGGATGGCAGAGCCTCCCGCCCCCTTCCCCAGGAAGCCCACCTGGTGGCACAGTGCTTCCAAGCCCCTGGCCCCAGGCAGATCATGATGGAAAAGGCCAGGGCGGCCAGGAGGGAGAAGAGGCCGAGGTACAGCAGGCCCTCGAGGCCGTCGTAGCAGATGCCGGCGAGGGCGTCCAGATAGTCCTGGAGGAGGAAGAGGGACACGTAGCTGCAGGGGGAGAGCAGCACTGCCGGGGTCCCAGCTGGTCTCTGGAAGCCCCTCTCTCCCAGCCCGGACCCGGGATCGCCTCCCCTCCCCCATCCCAGGCACAGTGTACACCCACGAAGGGTCCATGTTCGGGACCCCGACACGACGGGGCGCTTCTTGGTTCTCTCTCCACGCATTTGCTGAAAAACTGTGTGCTGGGCTTGGAACAGGACAGATGATGAGCTTGCGGGTGGGGGAGCCGGAGGGCAGAGGACATTTAATCTGAGGCCAGGAGAGCAGGGAAGCAGAGCGAGCCTGTAGCCTCTGAGGCAAAGGGGCCAAGCTCGGCGTGTTCAGGGAGGAGGCAGAGGTCAGCTGAGGACACGCGAGACGGCACCAGGTCTTGCTGGACCTCGCACGGCAGGCAAGGAGCGTGAATGTAACGCAAGCTGATGGGAAGGCATGGGCGGGTTTGGGGACGGAAGGCTGTGATCCAATTTGGTTTTTAAAAGGCTGCTCTGGCTGCCGTATATTAATGGTAAGGGGGTGGGAGAAAGTGGGGACCGGTTAGGAGGCCACGGCTGTCAGCCAGAGGAGCAGGGTGGTGCTTGGACCAAGGCGGGGGCTGCGGGGGGGACAGGAGTGGATGGAGCAGGGTAGATCCGAGGGTACAGTGATGAGCACTCGCTGAGGGATGGGGTGTGGAGGTGGGGGAGGAAGGGTACTGGGGCCACCCCCTGTTCTCAGCTCTCAAGTCAGGCTGCCAGGGTTGGAAACCCACGGCCTTGACTCGACAGCTCTGGAACCTTCGGTAAGCTACTTTATAGATAAAGATATATACATCTGTCCATCTATATGTCTACCTATCCATCCATCTATATTCACACACAAATTGCTATCTATAACATTTCTCATGAAATATCAGGTATTTCATAGTTTAACAGTGAGGACTAAATGATACATCAGATATACAGTGTACAGAACAAGGTGGAAGACAGGGACTCAGTAAATTGCAGCCGTGATCATTATCATGACTGTTCGCTCAAAATCCATGTGGGATGTGAGAGCTTGTCAACATACACTGGCTTCCTGCTTTGGAGGAGAGGAGGGGCTCACATGCATCCCTGCATGGATGCCTGATATTGCAGATTCCTAGAGATGACCCTGGCAATGAGAATGGGGTGTCCACTTGCAACTCAGGAACTGGATGGGTTGACCAGATGGCTGGGGGTCTGTGCACTAGGGAACAGCCTTCCTCATGTAGCTCAGGGTGCCCCGAAACAGATCCAACTCTCCGTACCCCCACCCCCTGGTACCTTTCTCTGCATCTCCCCGTCTCAGCTACCGGAGAGAATCTAGAAGCCAGGCACTCTTCCACCCCATTCCCTGAGTCAGGCAATTACTCTCCCAGCCTCTGCTGGCTTCTCCCTGGGACGATGTGGCCTGCTGGGGTGCCCCCCCCACCACCCTCCGCCTGCCCCCCAGGGCCACCCCGCACCTTGTGCAGCCCCCGGCAGTCCAACAAGGCGGTCAGCTGGTGGAGGCCGGACTCAGATGAGTTCAGCAGGAGCTGGATTCCAAGCAGATCTTTCTGAAGCAGGAAGAGGCAGATATGCAGACAGACCGAGAGGCAGAGAGTGAGCGCGGGCAGCAGGGAGGGTTGGGGATAAACCCGCAGAGGGCAGCTTTGGCAAAGAAGCCTTTAAAGCCACAGCAAGGGGCTAGATGCACAGGGAGGGGACACGCTTTCTTTCCCTGGCCCGGGTCCCCAGGGTACGGCCGGCCGCCTCACCTCTGCGGTGGGGAAGCGGGGCACGGCGAACTGCAGCAGTCCCGCTACCTGGATCTGCATGGCGGTCAGCGAGCGCTGGAAGACGGTCAGGGCCTGCACCGGGAGAGACCGCAGCCCCGCGTGAGGTTTACTCCCAGGAGCCCCCCGCTGCCTCTTCCCCTGCAGCCCCCCGATCGTCCGCAGCAGCAGTCACATCCCTGATCGGGGATGGCCCTTCCTGCAGGCAGGTCTTCCCCTCAGCCCTCAGCCTTCCCTAGAGCCGCCCCGTCCACCTGCTTCCCGCTACTCCAAGTGTCCTGCTGGGACAGCCTGGTCGGGGAGCTTGTGAGAAATGTAGAATCTGGGGCCCGCCCCAGACTTAAGCACAACCTCTGCATGGAAACCAGCACCCAGGGTGATGGAGCTGACCCAGAGGCCCCTGCAGAGGACCCCAGAGAAGCAAAGAACAGCCAGGCACCTCCACCTTACAGGTCAGTGCTGCGGCTGACCACACGGGGGCGCTGGGGGCAGGGTGAGGGCTGGACCGGGGGAGCCGTACCTGCTGGAAGGGGCTGCTTGCGGTCTGACTGCAGTACAGGTAGTATTGGGTCACCTCTGCAAGGAAAAGACACTGGAGTCAGGCAGGAGCTCACACGTGACCCGCGCTCATCCATCCTCCGTGGCCAGGCCCGTCCCCGAGCTCCCGAAGGAGGCAGCTTCTAAGACCTGGCCCATTGGTTCGGCTGGTCCTGAAGGACCGTGATGGGCGGCTCTGGGTGACTACAGGGCTGAAAGGGAAAGAAGGGCACCGCCTGGGGCCTCCCTGGCTCAGACGGCAAAGAATCTCTCCGCAACGTGCAAAGGCTCTCCTGCAACGTGGGAGACCCCTCGGTCGGGAAGACACCTGGAGGAGGGAATGGCTACCCACTCCAGTATTCCTGCCTGGAGAATCCCATGGACAGAGGAGTCTGGAGGGCTACAGAGTCCCAAAGAGTCGGACACGACTGAGCGACTAACGCTTTCACTTTTTCTCAGGGGCACAGTCTGGCTGACTGCGGGCCTGGACCGAGCATCCCAGGCGGCTCTGACAACAGCAGCTGAGATCCTTACCGCGGCGGACGTGGCCCTCTGTGATGTTCAGGATGAAGGTGTCCGGAGCTGCGCAGAAGTCGCTGGTGCCCTGAGCCGGGGAGAAACGGGAGGGGTGGAGGAAAGTCACACACTCCCAGGAGCTCAGGCATGGGGACCCTGCGGCTCAGACTCGGCTGGGCAAGAACCGTCAATGGCCAGCTTCCCTGGGCTGGGTCCTGGCTTTGCCCCTGCCTGGCTCTTTTAACTTTAGAGACAAGGGCTTAGCCTGGGTCTCAGCATCTTCATCAATCACACAGGAGAGAGAGATTCTTCACCTAATGAATCAATCCACGCAGCATACTCAGAAAAGTGACTGCAGACAGACAGCATGCACTCTGTGCTGTTACCTCTGATTTCTGAATGCCTCTCCTGGGAGGGACCCGGGTGAGGCGAGGGGCTGCCACGGGATACATTTTGGAGAGTTATTTGCACCACGGCCTTGTTTGCCTATCTCTATTTTATTCTTTGTCTTCTTGTTACCTAGTCTGCCCCCACTCTGGGAGGTATCCATCTATGAAGCCTGCCCCAGAATGTCTTCCTAAAGAGTTACAGAGGTGCTGAATCCATCTCTGAGCTTTTGGGTCCAGGTCTTGTTGTGATAAGAAGGGAGGTCAAGAAGAGCACAGGACTGAGAGGGGACACGGGCTCCAGGCTCTGCCGTGGCCACGCTGGGAGACCCAGACCCTGCCGCCCGGCCTGGCCTGGCTGGGGGCCCCACCAAGGCCCCCCGGGGCCGAGTGGCGGCAGGTCCGGGCCCTGGAAGAGGCGGCTGCAAGGACGCCACCCTCTGAGCCAGGCCCTCTGCAGGTCTGGCCTGGGGCGTGCAGCGGGTACTGGGTAAAGGGGGATCCCCCCTTTCAGGTCACCCCGTGACCCTGCCAGAAAGGGAATAAACGTGCAGAAAACCAACGGACCAGTGGGAAACGTTGAAGGCAAAAGGAGAAGAGGGCAGCAGAGGGTGGGACGGTCGGATAGCATCACCGACTCAATGGACATGAACTTGGGCAAACTCTGGGAGATGGTGAGGAACAGGGAGGCCTGGCATGCTGCAGTCCATGGGGTCACAAAGGGTTGGACACGACTGAGCGACTGAACAACAATAACAAACCAACGGACACTGACCACATGCCTCCCAGGGGTCCACCAACCCATCTCGCCCTCATCAACAAGCCTTCGCAGAAAGTGCCGCTCTTCTGCCCATCCTACAGGAGGAAATGAGGCCTGGGGAACTTCAGGAATGCTCCTGGGGTCCCCTGCCGGGGAGGGGGAGCGCTCGGTGGCCAGAGCACCTGGGAGACCCTCCAGCCTCTCCCAGAGGCCACTTCTCCCCACTCCTTCTCCTTGGCGCTGTCTGTCCTCTCTGCCCCTCACCCCTGCCTCACACTCTGGACTGTACAGCGGGGTGATAGAGCACGCAGGGCTCAGTTCCCCGGCTCCCATCTGCCTCCTCATCATGTTCTTTTTAAAAAATATTCATTTGACTGTGCGGAGTCTCAGTTGCGGTTCGCGGGATCTTTAGCTGGGGCTTGGGAATGCTTAGTTGTGGCATGTGGGTTCTGGTTCCCTGACCAGGGACCGAACCCAGGTCCCCTGCACCGGGAGCTTGGAGTCTCAGCCACTGGACCACCAGGGAAGCCCCCTGGCACGTTCTTGGGGGGCAGTGCTCCTTCCTGGAGACCCTTTCTGGGGGGACAGGGGAGGGAGAGGGTGAGGCCACAGTGTTGGCGCTCTGCCCCACAGCTCTCAAAAACAAAAACAAGAGCAGCCCCAGAAAAACAGGCTGGGTGGGCAGGGGCAGTGGCCGCACAAAAGCTCCCCACAACAGCCTCGGAGGGCCTGGCTCCTTCTGCCCCACTTCCTATTAACATGCAGCAGGAGCCGCAGCCCCGTCAAAGGCCCATTCACCGCCTCACCCTTGGCCTCTCTCACACAAGGGCCTGATTAATCGAATTAGGGAGATGGCCTTTCTCTGCAGCTCCCTGGCTGCCCGGGGGGCCCTCAGCTGGGAGCTGCAGTCGCCTCTGGTCGCTGTGAACACAGAAGCCTGGTGAGAGGGAGGAGACCCTGCTGGGAAGGAGCTGGCTCCCAAAGGGGTGCCCATGGTGGCCAGCTGGAGGCGCCCGGGGGAGGGCCTGCTGTGTGCAAGCTTCCCTGTGCCCACTCTTGTCCCCGGAGAAGCAGCTCTCTGCCAGGCAGCTGTGCGTGTGGCCTCAGCCAGCAGCCACCCTCCCTGGACCCTGTTCAGCCCGCCTAGCTTCAGATGACGTCAGGATGCCTTTGACTGTGACCTGGGCCCTCCCAGTGGCTCAGATGGTAAAGAATCCTGCAATGAGGGAGACCTGGATTCAATCCCTGGGTTGGGAAGAGCCCTTGGAGAAGGGAATGGCTACCCACTCCAGTATTCTGGCCTGGAGAATCCCATGGACAGAGGAACCTGGCGGGCTACAGTCCATGGGGTTGCAAAGAGTTGGACACGACTGAGAGACTTTCACTTGGGCTCTCCTACTCTGCTCTTCCCTGTACCTGGAGGGGCCCCAGCCCTGGGTTCATAGGCTCCTGCCTGCCCAGGGCTCCCTCGGCAGTCCAAAGTGGACACTGTGTGATGTGGGGACGGGGGACAAAGCAGGAGAGGCCCACCTCCTCCCCTTTCCGGACAAGCTCTGCCCAGAGCTACTCAGACAAGCAGCACCAGGGTCCATGCATTCTGGGGGCATCGTGGAGGCCCACCGGCCAAGGCCAGGGTCACCAGCCAGCCCCCGTCACTGGGCCAGGCATGCGTTTGGGTAGAGGGGTTCCTGTGTGAGCCCTCCCCTCTTTTTTTTTCTCCTGGATCAATAGGGCAGAATGGATGCAGGTCACAGGTTTGCTCTGTGGCCCTTAGGTGAGCTAAGGGGTTCTCTGAAATCCCCATAAATCTGCCCCTCTGTCACAAACATACACACACAGACACGCAGCCTGTACCACCATTATGTCGATCCACATGGGGCTGTGATGATCTGCCTATGAGCTGAAACTTAAGAGGAAATGTCCCGTTCTTTTGGTTCCTGCATCTCCAGGCACGCACGCCCCTGAGAGCCACGTAGCCGAACGCTGAATGAATGAATGAACGCTGTGCACACAGCTCCTCTGGAGTGTTCGGTGCACCAGAGACCAAGCGTACCTGCCTAGCTGGCTTCCCGCCCACGCTCCTGACACCTTGCGTGTGTGTCTGTTTTTTGTTTTTGTTTTTTTTTTAACATTTCAAGGTACCACAAATGGAAACACACCACTGTGAATCGGACAGTCTGTGTGAGTCCAAGCGCAATGGATGGGAGGCCACCTTCTGCTTTCTGGACGCTGGGGAGGAGGGCCCGGGAGTGCGTGCTGAAGCCTGAGGGCGCTTCCAGAATGGGGTTCAAGCCCTGCCCAGCCCCACCAGCTGGGCTCAGCTCTTCACACCCAGAAGAGGCACCTGGTCCCCGGTGCCCGGCCGCACAGGCCATGGCAGGTGGGTAAAGGATCAGGCTTCAGGCCTCTTATCTTGGCTCTGTCCTCAAACGGCTCATGACCCCGGGGCAAGCCTCTTCCTTTCCCAGGGCCTGTGTCCCCATCAAAAGGGATGAGCCAAGCCCCTTTAGTTCCCAGATTCTCGGATTCTTGGTTAGGGACTGAGACCAGAAGCTGGCCCTGCCCTGGGGACGCTGGGCGGCACACATCCACACACCACCAGACCAAAGACCAGCCGGGCGGACCACCGGCACCCCCACGGCCCCCAACTCACCACGGCCGCGGCAGTGTCAGCAGCCAGGGACGTCCAGCTGAAGAGCAGGGCCAGCACCCCGCAGCAGAGCATCCTAGAGGAGAAGCAGCCGCCAGTGGGGTCCCGGCAGAGGCCGGCAGGTGGGGGTCCCTTGGTGGCTGCCCGCCCCCCAGCCTTTGGGGCCCTTCCTTTCAGCTATGACCTTGTTCCCCTGGCCCTCCAGACTCCCTCAGTGGCCCCAAGGGCAGCCCCAGCCTGAGCCCTAACTGCTGGCAGAGGGATATGGACCGATGCCCGGGGCACAGGTCCCCAAGGGAGGAGACGGCAGCAAGGGCGCGAGCTGAGCGGCTCTAACGGCTCAGCTGCGGGACAGTCAGGCCCAGGAGGCAGGGCTGGGAGCGGGGAAAGCCCACCCCTGGCTTGGTGTCCAGACGGCAGGATGGTGGCTGTTGCCCCCACCCAGCCCCGGGCCGGGTGCTGAGAAGGGGGAGGGAGGTGGCATCAGGCTGCCCCTGCTGCCACATGCCCCCGGCCCCCCAGGCCCTCATCCCTCTGGACGGCGGCACCGTCACTCCCCACGCTTGGCCAGCTCTTCCCCCAGACCCAGAGGCAGGCTACTCACGAGACCAGGAGGCACCTGGAGCGCTTGGCCAGACCCAGGCAGGCCAGGAGGCAGAGGACCAGGTCCAAGACGAACAGCAGGAGGTAGGAGAGCCACCTGGGCAGGGCGGGAGGGGCAGTCAGGGAAGAGCTGCCCACCCGGGGCCCCTGGCCCGTTGGACTGTTCGCAGGACAAACTGCCCGTAGCCGGCGGCTAAGCTGATGAGCCCAGGGGCCAGCCCGGCCCCGGACAGCATGAAGCCAGTGTGCATGGTGGACAGCCCTTGGGGGTCCGGAGGCTGCACCCCGGCCTGTGCTTGGACGAAGGAGTCACCCTCCCTCCCCTGGCTGAGTGTCTGAACCAGCACTGTCTCCTAGAACTTTCTGCAGCGATGGACACGGACCACTACGCACTGACCACTCTCCGTCGCTACCTATGTGTGGCTGAGAACGTGGCTGATACAACCGAGGAAATGAATTTCTCCCTTCATTTACTTTTTCTTCTTTCTTTTTTTTTTTTTTTCAGAATTGAAGTATAGTTGCTATACAATATTATGTAAGTTACAGGTGTACTATGTATATATTTTTTTGAAAGTTGCTCAGTCGCGTCTGACTCTTTGCGATCCCATGGGCTATTCAGTCCATGGAATTCTCCAGGCCAGAATACTGGAGTGGGTAGCTGTTCCCTTCTCCAGGGGATCTTCCCAACCCAGGGATTGAACCCAGGTCTCCCACATTGCAGATGGATTCTTTACCAGCTGAGTCACAAGGGAAGCCCTAAAATACTGGAGTGGGTACCTATCCCTTCTCCAGGGTACAATATATGACTCATAATTTTTAAAGGTTATACTCCATCTATAGTTATTATAAAAATATTGGCTATACTCCTCATGTTGTACAATATATGTCTTTTATCTTATTTTTTAAATTTAATTTGTACTTTATATGGGAGTGTAGCTGATTTACAATGATGTGATAGTTTCTGGTGTACAGTAAAGTAATTCATATATACACATACATGTACCCACCCTTTCGTTTACTTTTTTTTGGCTGTGGGCCATGCGGGATCTTCCTCAACCAGGGATTGAACCCGCACCCCCTGCAGCAAAAGTGCAGAGTCTGAACCACTGGACGCCAGGGAAGCCCCTCATACCCTTTGTTCCAACAGCCACTCGTGACCAGTGGCCACGCCATGGGCAGAGCAGGTCTAAACCATCTCTCGGCAGCCTCCTGGGAGGCATGCATTTGGACCCTGGTTCCCGTTGCTTCTAAAAGGCACACACAGAGTCAGACCAGGCGAGGTCTGACGGATCTATGCCACGGATCATAGCTATGATGGGTCATAGCCACGGACCTAAGAAAGCTCCTAAGAGGCCCGCATCTTTAACGATGGCGCCCCGCAACGAAGAGTAGCTCCCGTTCTTCACAACGAGAGGAAAGTCCAAGCCCAGCAAGGAAGACCCAGTGCAGGCAAAAATTAAATAGATAAAAAGAACCTTGGGACCATCGAGTGCTAGAATCCCATTCTACAGATTGGAAAACCAAGGCCAGGGGGAAAAGAGGCTGGCCCAGGGATTCCAGACTCTCCGAGCCTTCTTGCAAGAGACAGGGCCAGCCACTGGGAGCCCCTCAAAATCCTGGCTTCCCATTTCACAGCTGAAGTTTTCTTGTTGCCCGTCTCTCTCCTACTCGGCACACTGACAGGAAATCGAGGTAGGACCGAGTCGAAGCTCCACGATCATGAAGCTCCACGATCATGGAGCTCTTCATTTATGTTTCAGCCTGCTCGCTCGGCATCCCCACCTCCGCGCGTTATAAAAGTTTCCTGGAAACAGCTCTGCAAGGCGGATGCGCTTCCCCAGAGGAGCTGGCTGCTGACATGGGGATGAGTTTCTAAGCAAGAACTCGGCTCTCCCAGGAGCCACGCGGGCCCCTGCAGCCACGGCTCCTCCCACATCCGGCGTGGATGCGCTAGCTCTGTTACACCCTTTGGAAACCTCTGGAGAGCAGTCTCTGGGCTTTTAATTGCCTCTAACACGTAGCCAGGACTTGTGTAAAAGTACTAAGAAGAATTTGCTCAGCTGGGTGGCTGGGCTCCAGCACCATCCGGAAAGCAAAGGTGGGGAGGCTGGTCCCAAGGAGACCCGGGCCCTGGGGCTGGTGAGCTCATGAAGAATTAAACGAGGCTTTTGTGCCAGGGCGGCTCATTCGAGAGGAGGGAACAAATGGCAGATGAGGGGAAGGGACAGAACGTCAGCAGCGCTCCGGAGCCACGGGTGCCCACCGTGAAGCAGCCCTGAGCGAGGGGAAGAATTTGGGGAAGGGGTTCCAGGAGGCCCTCTCCATCACCCTCACTGAGACGGGTACCATACAGCTGTCATGCCTTACCCCAAGCTTTTATAAAATCATCTGAAAAAGTAAGCCCTTTTGATGCTTATGTTCTGACTTATTTTACCAAGGTCATTCTCAAAATGCCCAACTTAAGCCCTTCAGTACACAAGGCTTCCCAGGTGCCTCAGTGATAAAGAATTCACCGGCCAATGCAGGAGAGGCAAGAGCCTGTGTGAGTCCCTTCTGGATGGCTTTTTTTTGTCTTAATTGTACTTTCTGGTATGAGAGTTTGGTCCACACTCATCGGGTACGGTCCCTACCCAAACCTGGAATCAGACATTTTTCCAAGGGAGCCTGGTTCCTTTTAGGGCTGCCCCGATGGTGCAGTGGTAAAGAATCTGCCTGCCAAGCAGGAGACCCGGCTTCGATCTCTGGGTCAGGAAGATTCCCTGGAGAAGGAAATGGCACCCCACTCCAGGATTCTTGCCTGGGAAACTCCACGGAGAGAGGAGCCTGGCGGGCTATAGGCCGTGGGGTGGCAAAGAGTCGGACACGACGGAGCACACACGAGTGCAGTGCTCACACACGGACCAGGCTAGGTCCATTCAGGGAGAGCGGCAGGGTCGAAACGGACACCACTTCACATGATAAAAAGGTTTCGGAGGCCCAGGCAGTGACTGTCCCTCGTGTCATGGGACTAATCAGATGCCACTGTTTTGGGTCACAGGTCACAGCTAGTCCTTAGAGTCAGCAGTTTCCTTTTGGTTACTTGGGACACACGAGCAAAAAAAAAAACAAGAGAAGAAAAATCTGGGTGACGTCTGGGAGGGCGGGGGCTGGATGGGCAGGCAGGGGAGGGACGCAGAGCACTGTCCAGAGCCGGGGGCCTCCTGAGCTTCCTCTGGTCAGGGCCTGGCCATCTCTTACCCCAGGGAACGGAGCACCCTGGATGAGGAGGTCCAGAGGCCACCAGGGGCATGTTCTCTGGGTCAGTATTAGCTCAGCCTGGAGTGGGGCTTTCTCAGAAAGCGGAAATGAATTCAGAGTAAATTGTGCAATGTTGTGGTGGAGACTGTGACCTTTTGACGGTGGCTTGAAGCAGAGGCAAGAAACTGGGGCGGGCGAGGGGCATCCAAAGGATAGATGTTTGCTCCCAGGGCTCCTGCATCCCCCGCGCCCCTCTGAGCCAGGGGCTCTGCCCTGATGCACAAGGGTGTGTACGCCGTGCGTGCATGTCACCCCTCTGCTGGGAGCCCTCCAATCTGGACTGCCGCCGCCTTTCTTGGTTGTTCCGAGTGACCTTCCCCAGACCCTCCGTGTGGACGGAGGGCAGCCGATCCCTGGTCAGCTGGCCTGTGTCCACCGCCTTCACCTGGGATGGGGTTCGGGTGATGGGGAGGCAGGGGAGACGTAAATGAAACCCCAAAGGTCTGAGGACGCAGGAGTGAGTCTGCATACCTGATATGGCAAAGGTGGGGTGGTGCCCGGCAGCCCCTATCACTCCGCTTTTGGGCATCTCTGAGGCTGGGGGGCATCTCTGAGTTTGCTAAGCAGATGCCATCGGGCAAGGCTCTGTGCTGCCAAGGGGGCTGCCATCTCCCCGACCCCTCGCTCCTCTGGGGCTGGGTCTGCAGGTGCAAGGAGCCCGGGCCCCTCAATCCGAGAAGGAGAGGAACCCGTAAACCAACTGCACTTCACTCAGCCCTGAGGATGCTGGTCCTGGAAGAGCTCCCTGCTGTGCGCTGGGTGGGTGGCCAGGTGGAGCCTGAGATCTTGGCTCCTCACCGTCCCTCCGGGGGGTTCAGTGCCTGCGTGTATAAGTTGGCTGCACTCCCTGCCTCCACAAGCTCTCGTGTCCTCTGATTTCAGACAATGGCTTAGTGAGACCTTGCGGTGGCACTTCCCTGCTGGAGCCCAAGATACTGACTCTGCTGAAGGGAGCTGGGGTGGCCCCCTCCCCGGGGCCCCTCACCTGTAGTACTCCACAAAGCTGGTCTGGTTGGCCAGTTCGGTCAGTTCCTCAGTGACCTCCGTCCACACGGGCACCCCTGCCATCTGGGCAATGATGCTGCCCGCCGTCTGCTGTAAGAACTTCAGCGTCTGGAGATAATCGCCCCGGGTGGCGAAGATCTCACCCAGGCGGGCGAGGTGCTGCTCCAGGTCCACCTTCATCTTCTGGGTGGTTCCTGACACCTGTGGAGGGGCGGGGCTTGAGAGTCTGACCTCGGTGGGGAGGAAGCCGGAGGGGGTACACTGTCTGATTCAAACTGGAGGGGAAGAACTTGGCCTTAAATGAGTGCTCCACAGGCACCGCCAGTCCTGAAGTCATGAGGCTGCGGTCCAGGTGGAGAATGGATGGCAGAGCCTCCCTTACCCACCCAGCCCGAGGGTCCCTCCATCAGGGGCACAGGCCTGATCTAGTCCTAACCAGGACCCGGCCTCCAAGACCCAGTGCCTTCCTAGGAAGACAGACCCAGATGGGGAAATAAACAAGAGAAGCCATTTTTCTTCCTTGAAGATTTTCTTCCAAGTTTAAACATTTTGGACGATGAATTCTTGTTGAGGGTGAGGAATAAAACGTTTAAACCAAAGAATCCCTCCGTTGCTACCTGACCTTTGGTTCCCACAATAGGCTTTCTTAGCATCTCACAAGAGAAAGGCTTTGTTGTAGAGCGAGCGACAGCTCAGTGTCCTGAACCCGAGTTCATAACAATGGGACTTTGAAATGATACAGGCAGATCCGATGCTGCCAGGACACGCACGTGATGGGAGGAGGAAACTGGTGCCTTCTCTGTGCTCACCACCCTTCTGGCCCCCCACGTCTGCCCTGAGTGGAGTTGAGCAGACCTTGAAGGAAGCATCTCTCTGCTCAGAAGTAGAGAGGATGGTCAATGGCAGTGACTGTCCTGGGCTTGCAAACAAGGACCACAAGAATTGGAAAGATGCTTCTCAACAGCCCAGATGTAGGGTCCTGGCAGGGCCCTGAGACCCAGCCCAAGAATTCCAAGCACCTTCCCCCCAATCCTGCTCTGAGCCTGGGTGTCGGCAAGAGGGGAGGAAGGGCTTGGTGGCTCTGAAACGGTCACGTTTCACCAACAAGCACAACTGACTAGAAACGGGGAGTGTGTGCTAATCGTCCAGGCAGCCTTCAGCTCCCCAGGTCTGCAAGGAAGAGGAAAATGACTCAGAGTGGGAATTCCCTAGAGGTCCAGTGGTCAGGGCCCGGCACTTTCACTGCTGAGGGCATGGGCTCAATCCCTGGTTGGGGAACTAAGATCCTGTAAGCTTTGCAGTGGGGCCAAAAAAACAAACAAGAAAACAAAAGGACCCAGAAGAATGTTTAGAAACTTCCCAGGGTGAGAGCTGCACGGAGAGACGATTAGACCCCACTCCTGGCAGCAAACGCTATTTCTGGGTGTTAGAGGGGCTGGACAGCAACTCCAGGGCCTTTCACATCTGTGCTGTGCTGGGAGTTCCTGGTTCCACAAAAGAGAATGGCCGCCTTTGTTGCATTTTGCTTCTTCCAGCGTCAGCAGCTTATTCCCTTTTCTGGCTTGCTCCTGGTCCTTACAAGCTGGTTAACGGCTACGAGATGCCAAAGCGCAGAGATGCCGGGCACACGCGTTAGTAAATCCAGCAGCTGACCCTCACCCGGATCAGCGCTCCTTTTCAGTTCAGTAAGGTCACCGGACAAGTGCTCTGCAGCCACTGATCCAAAGGCAGTCTTCATAAACGTTAACGCCGGCAGCAAAACCCGCTCTCTGTGATGTTTCCATGTTCCTCTATGAAGCCTAACTCACTTTAGACCACAAGGCTGTTAAAAATGCTCTGTAAACTTTTCCTGTAAGATCACTTCTTTCCCCTTCTGTAGCTCTAAAATGTTTCACTTCTCTACTTCTTAAATGCCTCCTTGAAAAAAAAAAAAAACAACGCACACACACACAAGCCTGCAAACATCTGCCAGGCCTTCTTTTCCTCCTGATGTCTTCCCACAGGAAACCAAACAAAACAGAAAAAAATTAAAGTTACAGCGCTGACCCACTTACACCTGCCCCTTCCCCATTCTGCCCCCAGTCCTTAGCGGTTCATCCCAGAGCTCCCAGAAGGGAGACGGGTGGGGGACACTCAGAGATGGCACAGGCGCTCCCACGGGGAAGAGACACTCTTCAGATCAAGGGGGCTGCCTCAGCTCCCCAAGTTGGGGCGAAATCAGGGGCAAGCTAGCAGGTAGAGGAAGCTGTTACCCTGGAGGATGGAGCAGGCATTCTCCAGCTGCGGCCCCTGGATCAGTGGTCTCGCATCATCAGCTGGGAACAAATTCTCAATGCAGATTCTCGGCGGAGAGTCTGGGGAGGGGGGAGGGCCCGCCATCTGTGTCTGTCAAGCCCTCCAGGGGATTCTGATTCAAGCTCAAGTTGGAAAATCTCTGACTGGGAGGAAGCTCCTTTTCAGAGAGGAAGGAGGTGAAGGGGTGGAGCCTAGGCAGGCTGGGGGCAGGGCCCGCATCTCAGAGCATGGAGGGGAAGGGCTGAGACCAGACCCCTGGGCTCCAGTACTGGGTTCTGAAATGTGCCAGCTCCCCACTCTGGGGCAGCCATAGCACCTCCCTGTGCCCAGTTCCTTCACCCAAAGGCATGCCCACAGGCCAGCTGCCAGCTCAAACCCGAGCCAGCCGAGCTCCCAGAGGGGTAGAGTCCCGGGCTGCGGTTTTAAGCTGAGATCCCAGTGGGCTTCCCTGATGGTAATGAAGTGCTATGCAGGATACCCGGGAGATGAGGGTTCGATCCCTGGGTCAGGAAGATCCCCTGGAGGAGGGCATGTCAACCCACTCCAGTATTCTTGCCTGAAGAATCCCATGGACAGAGGAACCTGGCGGGCTGCCATCCACAGGGTCACAAAGACTCAGACATGACTGAGCGACTGAGCAGCAACGGGTTAGAGGCGTGCAGGTGCCCTGGGTGAGGTCCAGATGGGGTCACTGGATCCAGAGAAAGGATCCACCCAAGGCATCCCTAGTGACCCTTTCTGACCCCCCAAATCAGTATGTGCAGCTGACTCAGGACCCTGCTGCCAGCCGTGGCACAGGGCTCCCTCAGGCTGGGAGGGTGCACACCTGGGGCTCCTGCTCCAGGAAGGGGAGCCTGGCAGGGCCCATCTTGCTCTGGCCCAGGTCTGAGTTGCCTGACCTGTCTCCTGAGTACCCCGCCCCCGGCCCCCAATCAAAGCTTCCACTCTTCCAAGGTAATAATAGTAATACATATTATTATAGTAATTATAATAATAGCATCATTAGCAGCTCCCCCACCAACATTTGGGGAGTTCTTTGTAGATAACCAGGCATTTTCACAGGCATCATCTCATCAGCCATCACTCATCTGATATTTGGCCTTCACCTCTCAGATCTGGGGGCCCGCTAAGATCTGCTGTCTCCCCGGAGCCTTGGGACTAGGGGTCCTGGGAGCCCACCCCAAGGTCAAAACCAGCCCTGGAGGCCCAGCACAGGGGCTGCCTCTCCAGGCAGTGCCCCCGGCCCTGGGGCACTCTTGGCGTGGGGCGAGGAGCCCAGCCTGGAGGTCCCGGTCCCAGCTCATCTCTGGGCGATAAAGACATGAAGAATTTGAGTTTTCCCATCAGGATGGCTCAGGGACTTTCTTCCTCGGTCCCTGGGGGAGCCACAGGCCATTCTTACAATGGTCACAGGTCAGACAGTGAAGGGCATGGCTCCGGGGCTTCCCCAGAGATTCTCCTTTGGAGGGTGAGTCCTTCCCCCCGGGGTTCTGGTGCTGGTGGGTGAAGCCTCTTCCACACCGGGGCAGAAGTGAGGGTGGGGGCCCCAGGGAGTGAGCCCCGCCCCAGGCCAGGGCGTGCCTAGGGCCCCCTGTGCTGGTCAGCCTGTGTTCGGCCTGCCAGCTTCTCCACCCCACCACACTCTTGCCCCGTTACAGCTGCCCCAGCCCAGGGTCCAGACAGCTAGCTCCTGGTCCCCAGGGATGGGTCCCAGCAGACACAAGGAATGGGGCAGGAGAGCGGGGCCCCTGGTCTGGCCTGTGGCCCTTGGCTTCCCAGGAGGATTATCTGAGGCCAAAGCCAGGGCAGCCAGCAGCCAGCCACCCCACCCGAGGGCCAGCACAACTGTCTCTTTAAGGGAGCTTGTCCCGGGAGGGCTGGGGGATTAAGGCCTTAGAGGAGCTTAAGGGAGTGGGGGTGCGATGGGGTCGAGTCCCTCTTCCAGAATCCTCTTCCAGCAGCACTGGGATGAAGTCCACATGCTCCGGTCGGGGCTGGATTGTGTGGCTCAGGCCGCCGGACACAGTCGGCCATTGGCTGAGGTCACCCCTCTGCTGGGGACCTGGCCCAGGGTGGACGTACAGCGACTGGCGTTTCTGAAAACTGCTCCAGAGCCTGGCTCCTGGGACACTGGGGCTGCTGGGAAATCAGCTGGAGAGACCTGGCGCATGAACGTGACAAGCAGGGGGGCCAAGGGCTGTGTTTTCAGAAGACCCCGCCTCCGTGCCCAGAGGCTCAGCAAGTGGACCTCTGCCTTGTGCTAAAAATCCCACCTCTCCTCCGGCATGTCGTTCACCCTGAGTCCCCAGCTGGAGCCACTGCGCCTGGAAACCAGAGACCGGAGCACACCGTGCTGGCTCTGGGGGCTCTGCACTTGGTTTTGAAGAGTTTTCCCCTTGACATCTCCTAGACCCGACCCACAGCGCTCTGTACTCAGCGCTGAGAGTGAACGCAGAAAACACCGTGGGGGGCTTCCCTGGGGGCTCAGTGGGGACGGGGCCGCCTGCCGAGGCCGGGGACACGGTCTCCCAGTCCCTTGATCCCTGGGTCGGGAAGATCCCACGTGCTACAGAGCAAGTAAGCCGGAGCGCCACAACTACTGAGCCGGCCCTCCAGGGCCCGGGAGCTGTAGCTACTGAATGAAGCCCGTGGGCCCTGGAGTCCACGCTCTGCAACAAGCGAAGATACCGCAAGAGAGAAACCCACTCACTGCAGCCGGAGGAAAGCCCGTGCAGCAACAAAGACCCAGCGTAGCCAAAAATAAATAAGCAAATAAAAACCACTGTGTGTGTGTGTGTTGGGGGGGCCGGGGCTGATCTTCTACATTCAAGATCCTCTTGGGCACAAGTCTCCTAAAGGTGGGTAGGATTCGATCCCGCGCCCCCAGGCCCCATCCGCCTTTCTCCTTGGGTCCTCACCCCCACCCCTGCCTGGGGAGCCGAAATGGCCTGTCTGCTCCTGGCGGGACCAAGTGGCAGCCCCAAGGGGCATCCAATCCCCTTGGAGCCAAGCTGGCCAGATCTGACCGGGGCGTCTGTGGGGACCAGGCTGACCTCTCGGGCCGCGCCTGGCTGCCCAGGACCTTACCAGCACATCGATCCCGGAGAAGGTGTGGTTGGCGTTGTCCAGGGCGTAGAGCAGCTGGTACACCCCGTCGTTGGCCTCGCTGTTTCCATAGAAACCCACGCCCACCGCAGCGCTGTGGGCGAGACCCCAAAGTTAGAGGCGACACCCGGAGGAGACGGTTTTTTCCAGGACACTATTTTTTAGTGCCGTTTTAACCGCACAGTGAACGTGAATGGAAAGCATATGGAAGTCCCCGTGGTCTGGCCCCTCACTCACACAGACTCCCCACCGTCCTCAGCCCCCACCAGAATGTGACAACGGATGAACCTATGAGGACAAACCACTGCCACCAAGTCCACAGTTCGCGTTTGGGTCGCTCCTGGTGCCGTAGAGTCTCCCGTGTTTGAACAGAAGTATAAGGACACGTGTTTGCCATTATAGCATCACAGGGGGTGGTTCCACGGCCCTCAAAATCCTCTGTGCTCTGCCTTCTAATCCTCCCCCACCCCCAAACCCTGGCAACCATTCACGTGTTCACCGTTCCCATAAGTTCTGCCTTTTCCAAAACGTCATATGCTTGGAATCATACAGTATGCAGCCTGTTCATACGCATTTAAGGCTCCTCCACGTCCTTTCGTGGCTTGATAGCTCATTTTTCTTTGAGAGCTGAATAATAACCCATTGTTTGAATGAAAACAGTGTAGCCGTTCACCTCCCAAAGGGTATCTTGGTTGCTTTTACTGGTGTTGTTCAGTTGCCAAGTCATGTCTGACTCTGTGTGACCCCATGGACTGCAGCACGCCAGGCTTCCCCGTCCTTCACTATCTCCCAGAGTTTGCTCAGATTCATATCCATTGAGTCCGTGATGCCATCCAACCATCTCATCCTCTGCCGCCCTCTTCTCCTCCTGCCCTCAGTCTTTCCCAGCATCACTAGGTCTTGGCAATTATGATGCAAGAGGCTCTAAGCATCCATTAGAGCGGGTGTTTGACTTCAGCTGAAGGACTCTTTCCTGGGGGTAGGGAAGAAGGGGTGGTCTAAACTTCTGGCAAGTGTGCTGGCCAGGCGATGAGGGGAAGGCTCTGGGCCAGTGGGCCCTGGCCTGACCGACTAGTCTTACAGCACGTTTCGTTTAGCCCAAGGGAAAACATTCCCGTTCTCTATCCTGGGGCTCCGAAGGGTGGAAGATTTTGCTGGCTGGGCCCCAGGGATTCTGATGCTGGCAGTAAGTCAGGGAAGGGCTCAGGAATCCGTATCTTTCAGGCTCCTCAGGGGACTCGGACACACGTGGGCTTTGGGACCACTGAAGTCTCGTGAAATCACACCTGCCTCTCCGAAATCCTCTTAGTGTTGGGGACTCCCCTCCGTTCTCTATCCTTTCCCCACCCGCCCCCAACGCTGCCCATCTTACTGAAAAGTTCTGGCTTCTAAAAAGTCCTACCATTTGCAGTGATGTCGTGCCTGTCTTTCCGGTGGTGCACAGGCATAGCTGCCCTGCAGCAGGTGGGATCTCCCTGGATCAGGGATGGAACCCATGTCCCCCACGTCGGCAGGCGGATTCTTCACTATGGAACACCAGGGATCCAGAAAGTCCCTTCTTAAAACCACACACCCCCTGATTTCTGGCTGTCCTCGGAGTCAGCCTGGAACAAGCCTTCAATTCGGCAAGATGACCTGCTGGACATCTGAATGGGGCTCCGTATCACCCTCCTTATCACTCTTCCAGTCAAGCGTGTCCTCCAGACCCTGGTCTACATCTGGTTCAACTCATCTGGTTGGTTAGTGCTCTGAGTGGCGCTCCCAAGCCCAGGCGGTCCCTCCAGCTCCGAGCTTGGGGCTAATGCCCCGGGGGCCTCCCTCCTTGCCACTGACCCTGTGGTCCACAAACACCCCTGGATTTCTCCCCAGAGACCGCTGGGAAGCCCAGGTGCTCCTCCTTCCTCTAGTGCTGTACTGACTTTTATTTTGTTTTAACCAAAAGCAGAACTCTAAATCCATCTCCGTGAAATTTCATCTGGTTGGTTTTGGTCCAACATTCCAGCCTGAGCAAATCATCTCGAATCTTGCTTCTGTCACTGATTGTATTTTATCTGACTCACACCAGTGGGAGTCCTCCGAAGAGTCATCGAACAGCCTCCTTGAGTTTTCATCCGCAACACTGGTTTCGGGGGTGGGGGTGAAGCTACATGTGTTTACACTTATCCTTTTTCTTTGAAAGAGACGGGACCTGCGAAGGAATCCCCTGGGAGGCTGTTATGGAATCCTCCTTCCAGGGCGCCCTTGGCCCCTAATTCAGTGTGTCTCGGGAAATGGCCCACGGCCCGCAGGACACAATCACCTGGAGGGTAAGGGGGGCGGTCCACGCTGCACCCATTGTTACCAGTGTGGTCTGAAATGTGCATTTTGAAACAAGGTTCCCATCTGCTTCGTGGGTCTGACACACGCATGCACCCGTGCTATACTTTGGTGAACCATCTCGTAAATCAATACTCTTTGCATTCACCCAGAACTGTTCACCCAGCTTTGAACCCCCTTAAGGGCGCTAGCCCGGAGTCAGAGCTTGAGACCACTCCCTCCTCATTCCCCCAGCCTCACTCTGGATCCTTCCTCTTCCTGCTCTCGTTGACTCCCTGCCGACTCCCTCCCTCCCTCAACTCACTCCGACCCGGCTCTGATCTCTAGCGACTGGAACTGTTGACTTCACTGCACTCACCCCAGATCCCTCCGCCCTGCAGCCCCACACTGCGGGCAGGACAGACGGTGACCGTGATCTAACGGAGAGAAGACAGCCCTGGGGGGCTGTGAGCCGCCGGGGACGAGCCCCCAGGCATCATCACGGCCCAGGCTCACTGGACCCCATCTGCCTCCCCCTTCCGGAGACAGTGGGTCAAATCCAGCAGGACCATCCCCCAGAGTGTTTCAGGTGGGCCTGAGGCTTTTGGGAAAATCTCTGTAGATACGAAAACAAGGAAAAACAACCCCTGGGACTTCCCTGGTGGTCCAGTAGCTAAGACTCCATGCTCCCAGTGCAGGAGGCCCAGGTTCGATCCCTGGTCAGGGAACTAGACCCCACATGCCTCAACTAAAACCTAGTGGAGCCAAATAAATAAATGAAAAATTTTTTTTAAAAAAGAAAGAAAACACGAAAAATACAACTCATGAGAAAACAAGGCCCGTGTG
Source organism: Bubalus kerabau (assembly GCF_029407905.1). Lineage (NCBI taxonomy): Eukaryota > Metazoa > Chordata > Mammalia > Artiodactyla > Bovidae > Bubalus > Bubalus kerabau. Next base: position 6,681,025 of record NC_073627.1, on the reverse strand, counting down.
TGTGGGGTCACTTCTGAGCAGTAGCTTGACTCTGGCACAAAGTTAGAGATTCTCACTATTGGAGCAGAGAAGACCTGGCTGAGGGTGCTAAGAGCTATTGATCTTGTAGAAGGTGGAATTGATCTGGGCTGGAGTCAGACTCTGATTGCGGATCCAGGGCGGCAGCTGGGAGGGGATGGGATGCAGAGAGCCGAGCTGCCATCGGTCAACTGCCCAGGGAGCTCCCTGCTGGGCTGGAGAGGCTCACACCAGGGGTCTCGGCCTGGGATGCTAGGAAGCTTCCCATAACCACCCAGGACATCTGATTCCCACCGCTTGGCGAGAAAGCGGACAGCATGCACCCCAGAGACAGGCTCTCCCACCCAGATTCCCGGAGCTCAGGCACGACCATGTGGGCAGACAGCTGATGAGCCACCTGGGGTCTGTTATGATGGGGTGGGGCTGGAGGTGGAAGGTGAGGAAGGGGTGTCCTGGTCAAGGGGCTGACCAGGGGCGAGACCCAGATGGTCAGGGCCGCTTTTTGTCCGCAGTGTCCGCCTCCCACCTCCGCGCCCCTGCCCGGCCCCTCGCAGACGGACACTCACCAGCAGATGAGCGCGGCCACCACGGCCGTCCAGGTGACGCAGCAGGAGCGGGGGCGCTTGGTCTGCACCGCGTCGTCCTGCCGGCAGCAACACACGCAGACCAGGTAGGCTGCGAGGAGGACGAGGTTCAGGCCCAGGCCGACGGCGGCCACCAGCCCCAGGAACAGCAGCGACTGAGGAGGGAGAGGCCGGGGGTCAGGACTGGGTCCCGGGGGGTGCGGGGAAAGGCCCCGAGCTCAGCGGGGCTGCGGAAACCGCAACTGAGCTGTACGTCCGATGCCCTCCTCCCAGGACTGACGCTCCCGCTCTGTATAAAGCGCCCTGCCCTCGGGCACCAGGAGTTGGGGGGAGATGGAGCTCAGGTGTGGGAGGGGGCAGAGGACCCCAGACAAGAGGAGGCAGGAGGCGTGGCTCGAGGCTGGCCCCCCATCTGGGGCATGCATACCTGGAGGAAGGTAAGGACCAGACCCTGCCTAATGGATGCTCTGAGTCACTCAAAAGACAAGCAGGAATTGTCCCCAGACCCTGAGGTCTGGGGGCGATGCTTGGTATGACCGAGGGAGACAAGGAGAAAGACATCCACACACTGGAGCATCTGAGGCCTCCCGAGGAGGCAGGGGCTTGGGCAGGGTGTCTCAGAAGCTAGGCAGGGGCCTGGGGCAGACGTCCTGGCGTATGCCCCCTCTGAGCCTCGCTTTAGGAGTTGGGGTCCCTTCCCAACCAGAGGCCAACTCCATGCGGGGGGAGTGGGAGATGTCAGGAGATGTGCCTGTGGAGGTCCCTTCTACTGCACCCCGAAAGGGACAGCGACCCCCAGATGCCAAGGGTGGCAGCCAAGCCCAGAATCCTGAAAGGGAGAAGATGCTGTCTCAGGCCCGCCGAACACCGCAGGGTCCTACAAAGGGGGCTGCTGTCGGCCAGGAGGCCCGGAGCCCCCTACTCCTTGCCCTCCAGTCTCCTGACTCAGCCAGATGGACACCAGATGGCCCCAGGGCTGGACCTGGCTCTAAGTCAGGCTCCTGAGCCAACGGCCTCGTCCTGCTGCACACGTGCCCCCGAGTCGCTCCCAGCTGGGAATCTCCAGTGCTCCAGTCTGGGCTGTCGAGGCGAGGAGATGGGCAGATTGGGGGAGACACTGGGATGCTTCCGGTCTGAGGAGGAGACAGGTCTTAGGCTGGAGCGTGCGCACACCTGGAGGCTGAGGCCTGCAGTCTGAGGTCATCTTGGTAGGAAGGGGCAGAGCCTCAAAGGGGAGAAGAGGCACCTGCTCTGCTGGTCACCTGGACCAAGAGGCTCCCGAGCATCATGGACAAATGGCCAAAGTGATGGGGACAGCCCAGAAGTGGACAGGGGAGACGGCCCACTTGGGTGTGGGATAGGTGGCTCTGACAAAGCGTGGCTCTCACGTCCACCTGGCGTAAATGCATCACAGACACTGCCAGGAACCTGCCCTGCCACCCTCCCGACTCAGCGGCGTGGAGGGCGAGCCCTCGTCCTCCAGGCAGTTGGGAAGGCCCAGTGGACCTGAACACATGCGTCCCCCTGCAGAAGTCCTCCTGCGGTGGCAGAGGCAGGGGCCCCTGAGCCTGGACCACTAGGCTTGTCCCATGCACGGAGCCAGGAGGCTGGCCTGGGGAGACTGTGGGAAGGAGCCGCCCCTGCCGGGCCCCTGGTGGCTCAGACTGTAAAGAACCCGCCTGCAGTGCAGAGACCGGTGCTTGATCTCAGGGTCAGGAAGATCCCCCAGAGGAGGAAATGTCTACACACTCCAGTATTCTTGCCTGGAGAATTCCATGGACAGAAGAGCCTGGAGGACTACAGTCCACAGGGTCGCAGAAGAATTGGATGCAACTGGCAACTGAGACTGCCCGCCCCCAGCACAAGCCCCCAGGGAAGCGGCTTGCTCACTGGAGGCCCTATGGCCCCGGGCCATGGGGAAGAAGGTCAAGGACAGATACGGGTTTCAGCTCAGTTCAGTCGCTCAGTCGTGTCCAACTTTTTGTGACCCCATGAACTGCAGCACGCCGGGCCTCCCTGTCCATCACCAACTCTTGGAGTTTGCTCAAACTCATGTCCATTGAGTCGCTGATGCCATCCAACCATCTCATCCTCTGTTGTCCCCTTCTCCTACCTTCAATCTTTCCCAGCATCAGGGTCTATTCAGTGAGTCAGTTCTTCTATATCAGTGGCCAAAGGACTGGAGTTTCAGCTTCAGCATCAGCCCTTCCAATGAATATTTAGGACTGATCTCCTTTAGGATGGACTGATTGGATCTCCTTGCTGTCCAAGGAACTCCCAGGAGTCTTTTCCAACACCACAGTTCAAAAGCATCAGTTCTTCGGTGCTCAGCTTTCTTTATAGTCCAACTCTCACATTCATACATGACCACTGGAAAAACTATAGCTTTGACTAGATGGACCTTTGTTGGCGAAGTAACGTCTCTGCTTTTTAATATGCTGTCTAGCTTGGTCATAGCTTTTCTTCCAAGGAGCAAGCGTCTTTTAATTTCATGGCTACAGTCACCATCTGCAGTGATTTTGGAGCCCAAGAAAATACAGAGGTTCAGAGCCTTGCTGTTCAAAGTGGAGTTCACCAACACTGCAGCACTGAGCTCTTCTGAGATGCAGAATGCACCATCTCCAGCTCCACCCTGGGCCCAGGCAATTAGAAGCGCGCCCAGAGATGACTGGCGGGGCTGTATCCCGTTCAAGTCTGGGAAGCGCCGAGTAGTGTCCACAGACTTTCTCGAACTGCTTACGACAGTGGACCCTTTCCTTCAGACTCACTTAGCAGAGCACCGATATACAGAGCGTCCCCTGAATGAGGGGTGGATGTAAATGCCACGCTTTGTCCTGGCCACCCCCTTGCAGGCCCAGGATCCCCGTCACAAGTTCCAGACTGCTATGCAGTGTGCAAACCCCTCAAGCCGGCAACCCTTCTCCTTCCCCTGGCAGAAAGGAGGGCCTGTGTCCCCGCCGCCCCCCCACAGCTGTTCACCGCAGCCTAACCCTGCAGTAAGAGTCAAGCGCCGGAAGCAACCCAAATGCTGACCAACAGGAGATCTGACACCTAACAGGTGCTAGAGCCACAAAATGGAATACTGTGCAGCCGTGAAAAGGAAGTGGCAGCGACAGCCAGTGATCGGGTGAACGTGACAGACGCGACACAGAAGAAACGGGGCAGACGGAACAGCAGGGGCCGTGTGGGTTAACTGACGTAAGACGCGAAGTCGGAGAGGCTCATCTGCAGGGACAGGGGCCCGAGACGCAGCTGCCTCTGGGAGGGAGTCAAGGGAGACGGAGCCTCCCGGGGGGTCAGGGATATACGTGGCCTGGGGTGGTGTCTCATACCACACTCGTACACACACACACATGTACACATACACGTACTGAGGTGTACACTTACTACTAGAGCACACTTCCCTATAAGTTAATCCTAATGAAAACAAAACAAAACCCGGATAAACCTTTTGCATAGATCAGAGACCGGCTGACAGTCAGACCTCCTCCCGGCTTCCCTAGACAATCTCACCCTCGATCTCCCCACAAACAGGAAAACCCACGGACTCTACCACGGGCCCCCATCCGGCACAGCAGCACCTCCGGGAAGTAATCACGACTTGGGGCGGTGCCACCTGAGTGTCTCCAAACCACAGCCCATCCCTACCCTTGGGCTTGCTCCCCCATTTCACCCCTCACAACACACTCAGGCCCCCTGACCTCTTGCAAGCTCCGTACTGTGGGCAGGGCCCTGGGATTCTCAGGCCGAGGGGCCTCTCCAAGCCGGGCATCTGGCCTCAATTCTTTTACTCCTGCTTTGGCCCAGCCCGGGGAGGCCATGCCTGGGAAATCCAAACTTGTAGGCCCTTTTGTTAGCAGTTCTCTTCCAGAACTTTCTTCTGGCACTGGGAGCACGAGGGCAGGGGCAGAGGAGCTAGGATCAGGGTTTGGGCTGTTTAGCAACTCAGTCGTGTCCGACTCTTTGCGACCTCATGGACTGTGGCCCGCCAGGCTCCTCTGTCCCTGGGATTTCCCAGGCAAGAATACTGGAGTGGGGTGCCGTTTCCTTCTCCAGGGGATCTTCCTGTCCCGGGGATCAAAGCCGAGTCTCCTGCATTGGCAGGCAGGTTCTTTATTGCTGAGCCACCTGGGAAGCCCAGGGTTAGGGTTAAGGTTGGAGGCAGGAGGGGCTGAAGGAGGGAGGGAAGAGAAGCCTGCAGAACCTTCTCCCCCCATCACCTGCCACCCTCTAACAGGCAACAGTTTCGCTCCTAACAGACCCTGCAGGTCTCCGTTACACCTCCGGGTGTTACAGGGAGGATGTCCTGTCTGCAGGAAGCCAGGAAGTCGACTCACACGCCCTCCTGCAGTGAGGGAGCCAAGAAAGGACAGGTTCCCAGCCCCTGTGGCCACCACCTCCCTGAGCTGCCCAACAGCCAGCTCACGGCCCCCGCATCAGGGCTCAGGCCTCACCCTATCATCCAAGCGACCACTCGACCACTCATTCTGGTTTGTCACTCTGTAACGAGAAACCAGAGCACGAACCCAGGATCCCAGCTGGGGGCAGCAGTGACTGACGGGCCTTCTGGGAAGGCCGAGGTGGCAGCTGAGCCCCCAGGGGCTTCTGCACTTGGGCGGGGGAGGGAGGGGCAACATCCTGAGCACCCCTCGCCTCGAGACCCCAGGAGATGAAGAGTGTGCCAGCCCAGGGCTGAGGCCAGAGGGCGCGGAGCCGCAGGGCGAGGCCCTGACTGGAAAGGGTTAAGCTCCCCCACCTCCTGGGCTGGTGGGGGCAGCATGAGTGTCTGCTGACCATGAGTCAAGGTTCACGCTGCATGAATGGGGCTTCCACATCCTTTGGCTCCTCTCAAATACTGTGGGGGGGTGGGGCGGGGAGGGCTCAGGAGGTCTTTCCTCCTGAGAAAGGCCCCCAAGTTGGGGGAACCCCACAGCTCTGGATCCAACCCTCCCCTGGGAGTGTGTGAGACTCTGGGGAGCCTATGAACAGGACTGCCCAGACTTAACATGTGGAGATACGTGTAAAAAGTGAAGAATGTCTCCTCTGCTTCCTCACGTAAGTCCCAGGACAATGGCCAGCCAGCGGAAGCGGGAGAGCAAAGGTGGGAGAGGGAGCAGGCAGGGGGTCCTGCCGGGCGGCAGGGGCGCAGTGAACCTCCACACAGCAGCGTCTGGAGCCTCCAGCCTCGCAAAGGCACCGGGTCCTCAGTGTCTGCTCTCCCATCTCTCTGGGATGGATGGTGAAGCGGCCGCTGAAGGGGGAACCGGGGTGGCTGGTTTGGGGAGACACAGCTGGGGGTAGTGTCAGGGCCCTTTCCCCAACTCTGCCCACGCGACACCTGGCTGGCGGGGGCCTCCTCCATGCCAAGCGGGGCTTGTGGCAACTTACGAAGCACCCGGCACTGGCCACAGGCTTTATACCCACTAAACGACGACGGGGTCCTTTCACTAGCTCTTTGAAGCCGGGATCTGCTCCATCCCCACGCCATCTCACCCGGTGAGGAGGGTCTCGGCAGCTTCCCCACCTGGAGCTGGAGGCCCAGCCAGGCGGGGGCGCCCCTTCGGCCTGGGGCTTGCCACCTCCCCAGGATCCTGGTGGATGGGGCCCAGGCGATCTGGGCGAGGACTCAGGGTCTGGTCCACTGGCGGGGGGGTGGAAAGATCAACCCACCAGCGGGCTTCCATAGCAGCTCCCAAGACCCCAAAAAGTGAGTGGGGTCGGGGGGACCTGCTTCCTCAAGGAAGTTCTGGGGCTGACTTTGCTCAGGATGTCCGGGTCGTCACCAGGCGACCTGCTCGTCCAGATCCCCAGCACAGCCCGCCCCCTCCCCCGAGCTGTCCTTCATCTTGACTGCCTGCTCCCAGCTCCACTTACTCCTTGGTGTGTACACACGTGTGTGGGTGCCCACGCGCGCGCACACACACGCACACACACACGCTGTACCACAAGCCGGCACTCTTCACTTGGCCCTCCGGGGCATGAGCAGCAGCCCCCTCTGCACGTGTCTTTCAGTCCTTCCTGATCGTGACAGCAGAGGATCCTTGTCTGCATCCTCCATGCGTCACTGTACTTGGACACGCTGTTGAACATCAAGGCCAGTCCATAATGATTTGCGTCACTGGGTCCACCACGTGCGAGGGAACCCTCTAGGTACTAACCATGTTTCAAAGGACAGCTTATTTACTACTTGCAGAGGAGGGAAGGGAGGCTCCGGGAAGTACAGACACCTGCGTGGTCACACAGTAAGGGGCAAAACTGTGGATTCCAACGCACAGCCCCCTCCCAGCTACGCAGCTGCTGAGCCCCGGAGGCCTTGGCGGCACGGTTAGCACGTGACCCCACGTCTGGCACAGGGGTCAGGAGTCTGCTGAGCGCTGAGTGATCGACAGCAGGAGGTACCTAATCGATGGTGCTAACTGACGTGGGCAGTGACTGCTGCTCAGGAGGAAGGGGACTTCCAGAAGAGACTTGTGGTCAGACACCAGGGGAACTTACCAGAACGGGAGCCGGCGGAAATAAACACCTAGAGCCAGACTTCCCGTCCAGTCCTGTCCAGCCCCACCGCTCTCGGATCCCAGGCAGGGCCCTCGGGCTGCCCGAGCAGGGCGAGGAGGGTGGGGGTGAGGCCAGGGGAAGGGGATGCCCCTTGGAGTGCCAGGGTCTGACATGGGGAGGAGAGGGACAGGGATTGTGAGTCAGTCCCTTTGGCTTGGGTGTCGCCTCTTCAGGGGACCAAGCGGGGTGGAGCAGGCTCAGGCCCACCAGGACAGCCAGACAGCAGCTGTCTGTCCCGTCCAGCCCCCTCCCCACACCTGAAGGTCACCTCCACCCAGGCAGAAGCTTACTTTTCCTCCAGGGGAAAGGAGAAAGCTATGGTGGGAGACCCCAGGGCAGGATCTGGGGCGCGGGGTTTGGGACAAGCAGATGTGGGGTCAGACACACACACACACACACACACACACACACACACACACACAATCTGCAAGCAACACAGCTGTCTCTGAAATCATATCCGTCTCTTTTCATGCATTCACTGGAAGCGGAAGATTCCCTGGAGTTCTCCCCAGGCGACCACATTCTCAGGGAGCCAGGGGCCTTCCCCAGGCAGGGCTCAGGGAGGGGGTGGGAGGGGGGCGTGCAGACCAGGAAGGGTGCAAGCTGGGGAAGCCAAACTGGCCGACTGCTCCCCATCCAGCAGCAGGAAGGGGGGCCGGGTTCACTCCCGCTTCTGGAAGGGCAGCCACCATCTGCCTGGGGCCCACGGGTGACAGGACGCTAGGGGTTATTATTAGACTCCCCCGTCAGCGGTGCCCTGCACACCCCACTGGACCAGGATCCCCGGGACCCTGCAGGAGAAAGTCCTGGTGGGGGAGAGGCGAACAGTTGACTGCCAGCTTGACCTCCGCGGCCCGGCTCCGCCCGGACCCGCCCCACACGCGTAGATTGTGGAGAAACTGCCCGCCGGGGGTCAAAGTCCCCAGACTGGCGCACAGGTCTAAACAAACGGGCCCCATTTTGGGTTTCCCAGCCGCGGAATCTCTGACCCGACAGAAAACTGACTCAGCCTGGCCTCGGGGGCTGAACTGGGCTGGGCCAGACCTGACCAGGCTGGGAGATTCTGCACTCGGTCTGGGCGGGGAAGCCTAGGGGAGCACCCCCTTCCCCCTAGGGGTGCAGAAACCGGGGAGGGAAGAGCCAGCAGAGCGGGACGAGGGCAGAGTTGCGGGGATGGGGTAAGAGGCTGGCCAAGCCGCCCAGACCCCAGAAATCCAGGGCTCAGAAGGTGTGTCTGTACAGAGGAGGGGTTGGGGGTGGCGGGGGGCACTTTCTTTCCCCCGCATATCCACGTGAGGCTGCGGGTCCACGCCCCTCTCCTCTGGGTCTGTCACCTTCCAGGAGGGGCCCAGGCGGAGGGGCTGGCAGGGGCTGGGGAGGAGGGCTGCCGCGGAGACGAACCCGGAGACTCCACTTAGTTTCTGCCCAAACTTCTCCCAGGTCGCACAGACCCGGAAAGCGAGAGCGCGTCTGGTTCCCCGCAGGAGGAGGGAAACCCCGGGGAGCGCCCCGCCGTCCCGCCCCCGCCCCCGCCCCCCGCAGCTGCCGCGCGAGAATCACCGGGTTCAGGTACCAATGCACCCTCAGCCCCGACCCCTGAGCGGCGCTGCCCTCTCCCTGGGCGCTCAGCCCCAACCCCCGCCCCGCAGGAAGCGCCCTTCCCCCCGTGCCGTTGGCCGGCTTAACTCCCATCTTTCCAGTTGTCCAGGCCCGTGAGGATCCCAGACGGGAGGGCTGTGGGCTAAGGACCCGCGGGGGAAAGGGCGAAGCGGGAAGAGGCTGCGGGGAGAGTCTGGGGTGGGTGGGGTGTGGGGTCTGGAGGCGCGCGGAGCGCGGCGCGCTGGGAGGCGGGAAGGGGCGGTGCGGGGACTTGGGGCGCCGGGTCGCGGACTCACCTCCTGGTAACTCTCATCGCGGGGCCTGAAGGTGCTGTCCACCGGCTGCAAGCGCAGGCCGAGGTGCGGGACGCTGTGCAGCCACACCACCCACCAGGGCGCGATGTACTCCACGCGCGCCGCCGGCATGGCTCAGCCCGAGTGCGCCCGCCCGCCGGTCGGTCCGGGACGCGCGCCCGCCCCGCCTGGCCCCGCCCAGCCGAGGATAAGGCCCCGCCCCTCCCCGAGCGCGGGGCCCACCCCACCCCTTCCAGGGCGGCCCCTTGCCCCGGGCTCACCCTGGGGCCACCAGGGGTCACGCCCCAGAACCCGAAGCATTTCTTTGATCTGGAATTTGTCCTGGCCCAAGTCTGGGAGAAAGAGGTGGAAGAAGGGAAAACAGCCCCCAGAAGGCTCCTGAATCTGTCTCTTAACAACAGTCTCTGGGTCCCCGCTTGCTCCTTGAAAGAAAAGCTATGACCAAGCTAGACAGGATATTAAAAAGCAGAGACATTACTTTGCCAACAAAGGCCTGTCTAGTTAAAGCTACGGTTTTTCCAGTAGTCATGTATGGATGTGAGAGTTGGGACTATAAAGAAAGCTGAGCACCGAAGAATTGATGCTTTTGAACTGTGGTGTTGGAGAAGACTCTTGCGAGTCCCTTGGACTGCAAGGAGATCCAACCAGTCCACCCTAAAGATCAGTCCTGAATATTTATTGGAAGGGCTGATGCTGAAGCTGAAACTTCAATACTTTGGCCACCTGATGGGAAGAACTGACTCATTGGAAAAGACCCTGATGCTGGGAAAGATTGAAGGCAGGAGGAGAAGGGGATGACAGAGGATGAGATGGTTGGATGGCATCACCTACTCTATGGACATGAGTTTGAGCAAGCTCTGGCAGTTGGTGATGGACAGGGAGGTTTGGCATGCCGCAGTCCATGGGGTCGCAAAGAGTCGGACATGACTGAGCAACTGAACTGAACTGGGTCCCTAGGGTTTTGGTCACATCATCAAATCAAGTATATAGACTGTGTGAATGCACTGGCAGTCATGGCGTGAGAAAGGCGAGGTTGCCCGTTACTGGCGCTTTTAGAGGGTAGAGGTGGCGCTAGAGGTAAACCCGCCTGCCAATGCAGGAGGCACAGAGGAGAAGTAGGTTCGATCCCTGGGTCGGGAAGATCCCCTGGAGAAGGAAATGGCACCCACTCCAGTATTTTTGCCTGGAAAATCCGATGGACAGAGGAGCCTGGCGGGCTACAGTCCATGGGGTCCCAAAGAGTCGGACAGGACTCTAGTGACTTAGCATGAACTGACAGATTGCGGACCGGACTGAAGGGACCCAGTCCCTGGGTCACTAGTTCTAAATTCACTCTCATCCGGGATTGAGCGTCCACTCTGTAAATATGGTCTTGCCCTGGGAGCGCCCAGGTCATCTGCCCAAACAACTAACGGGTCCCAGCTGAAAGAAGGAGCTAGTTGGAGGGCCCTGACCTCCCGGGGGAGAGACCCTGGAGCCTGGGGGAGGGGAGGGAGCCTGGGAGCGCCAGGATGGGCTAGACTTCCCAGGGAGACACAAATTAACCAAGGGCCTACTAGGTGCCAGACGTTGTTCTGTCCGTGAACAAAAGCTGATGGAAAGTCTGGCTGGGTGGGGATTGTGGTTTAGCGGCAGGTGGTAGCGGTGCCCACAGAAGGACAGGTGCTAGCTCAGTGGTGCTCTGGAGGAAGGCAGAGCAGGGTCAGAGCATCAGGATGCCGGGGTGGGGCTGGGGGTGGGTGGGGGTGTGCAGTCCCAGGTCCAACAGAGCCTTGCAGGCAGAAATGGGCTGCTGTCCCAGGACCCAAACAGCGTTCTGTGATTGCAGGAGGCACGGGGCCAGAAGGAGAGGGTAAGTCTTGGGACAGCGTCCAAGGCTGGGTAAAGGGCCGTCTGAGGTCAGTGAAGTAGGGGAGTGAAGGGGTCCTGAGAAGATCAGGCTTGAGTTGCTGGCAGTCTGATCAGTGGTCGTGTGGGGTGGGGGTGAGGTGTGTGAGGTCTGGAGACCCCTAGGTTTCTGGCTTGGGGAACCAGGTGGATGAAGGTGAAACTCCATGGGTGACACGTGTTGACTGCTAGGGGAGTACAGAGTACACCCCCCTTCCCTTATTAGAGATCCGGGACTGGGAGCTGGAGCCCTTAGTAGTTGAGATTTCTCTCTCCTCCAGGAGGTCACAGTCCTGGTCAAGGTTCCCAGAACTGCAGCCATCCATCTTCGACGCTGGGGAGCACCGTTCCTGTCATTGGGATTTCCTTTCATTAATTCAACAAACTTTGAGCACCTTCTCTGCTCTAGGGAATACACTGATGAGCAAAACACACATTCCTGCCTGCATGGGGTCTGGTTTAAACGTGAAGGGAGGCAGCCTTTATCCCACACAGTGATTAATTACAAACCCCACCCCACCCCCAAGTGCCTCCCAGAGCCCAGCATTGGTTTGTAAAATAGGACTGAATCTGGGGTGCGAGGACATTTCCTGAAAAATGACAGGAGGTGAGAGCTGAAGGATGTGAAGGAGTTAACTCAGGGCGTCTTGGGAAGAAGGCTGGACTCTGAGCACAGGGACAGTACATGGTGAGATCAGGGCCCAAGGCCCGCACGGCACAGAGGGATCAGTGAGTCCAAACTCAACCAGGGGAGTGACAAGGAGATGCTGGAAAACGCCCGTGGCTGCTGCCAAGGACTGGGGTGCAAGAGGGAACTGGGGTGGGGGGCTGAGACTCTCTTGTCTGGACTGCAGTGGTGACTCCACAGCGGCACAAAATACAGAGCACTGGGCACCAAGAAGGCCGGACTCACCGTAAATTGCATCTCAGCTAGCCTTGCTTTAGAGTGTTTTTAAAAGAGAGAGAGAAAGAAGCTGGCAAGGTGGGCCAGTACGGCCCCATGGACCCTGGCAAGGGATCTGGTCTTGAACCAGCCATGCTGGCCGCTGAGGAAGGCGGACACCTGGAGCGATTTTGGAGGGCTCTTGGCACTCAGCAGTGTGACCTCACAGGCCGGGACCTCCGGGGTAGGCACTGCCTGGTGCCACAGACACGGTCCCCCCCTCCCCGGGCTGCAGCTGCTGCTCCTGGCCTCCCTGACCCGGAAGTTAGGAGGATTTGCTGTTCCTGTAGAAGATTAGAGGCGCAACTGTGAACTCCAAGTGCCTAGGGGAGGGGTTGGGGGAGGGGCCTGCCTCCCTGTGAGTGGCAGGGAGTGAGCCCACCTGTCCTGAGCGGGGGCTCGGCCCAGAGCGGGGGCGGGCGGCGGAAGGGGGGCCTGCACCCCACCCTTGGTGCTGACAGCAGAAGCTGGCCCTCAGGCCATCACCACAGCCTCGGGGTGCATCCTGAACACAAACCTGCTTGGCCAGTCTGCACCCAGCAGACCAGAGGCCTCCAGAGAAGCGGGGCAGCAGAAAGGAACCATGAGCCCACCTGGGGACTCGTTCCTGGGTTGACCAGCCCTCCTGCCCACCCCACTCTCCATTTACCTAGTGCGGCCAGAACCAGCTCACCCAAGCTGTGGGCTGACCTCAGCAAGGCAGAGGTGGGCCCTGGGCACCTGAGGGCTCCAGCGCACAGCGATGCCTCAGGCCAACGGACACAGAATCTCTGGAATCAGCCCTGGCCACCTTGGAGTGAATTTTTACAGAGGACCCCAAGTGGCTGGGAGGCAGAGGCCAGGGCTGAGACCCACAGCGTGAAAGGATGCCTTCTCTAGACAAATGCCGGCGGGGCTTGTATCCTAGGAGCTGGGGCTGGTCTCTGCACAATGCGCAGGGACAAAGGGAGCCCAAGTGGGAAACCCGCCCTCTTCCTGGGAAGCTGGGATGGTGAAAGGGCGGGCAGGACCCGGAGCCGCTGAAGGCGCCCCATCTGGGTCTGGTCACAACCAGAGCCCCGGAGGGCACTTCTCCCAGAAGAACACAAAACACACGCTTCACTACCTCACATGCCGCAGAATTCCTAGGAGAGAAACTGCCAGGCATCTCCGGCACTTGGCCCCTTAGATGTTATCAACGTAAACCGGGTTCAGATCGTCTCTGGCCTCCTGCCCTCACTTGCCAGACTCTGGCGCCACCTTGTGGCCTGCCCGGAGCACCGCGCCAAGAAAGGCCCTGTTTTATTCTTAGCTCCAGACTCTAAAACCACGGAGAAGGGGCTCTTGCCATAAACTGACGGGAACTGGGGCGGAGTGCTGGGGAAAGCAGGCTGGCAACTACCACTCGGCAGCCCGAGATGGCGCCTGTGGCGGGAATACCTCCTTGCCAACGGCTGAGGCTCCACAGGACCCATGAGGGCACCTGCAGAATCTTACCAGGCTCAGTGTTTTCTCTGCTTAAAACGTGTGCCTGAAGCACGTGGCCCTCCTCCTCTGCGGGGAGAGGATGAGGGTCCTCTCACTGAGGCAGGAGCGGGTGTGGAGGCGAACTGCGCGGCCAACTGGCAGACGCCCGCCAACCACAGGGGACCCACAGCCCCTGCTGAAGGCGATCCTGCCTCCGAGGCCCACCTGTGCTTGCCTGTTCCCCTGGCGACTCTGACACCAAGATGCGCAGACAGATGCGTGCGGAGCCCTCCCAGGGACTGGGAACCGTGCAGGTGAGGTGAGGCAGTGACAGAACTCAAAAATAAACCTTTGAAACGTAATCAACGTTTGACAAGGACGGGACCACCATCAGCAGGCTACGGTCCATATGGTCGCAGAGCTGGACACAACTGAAGCAACTTGCCACGCATGGAAAAAGCACGTGAAAAATCAAGACCAGCAAGCCAGCAGGGAGTGGAGCCAGGCCTGGCTGGGGCCTCAGCTGTCACGATTTGGACCTTCACACGCCTGAGCCGGCAGGCATGTTCCACCCTCACAACCACCACTCCACTGCCTGGGGTCCGGGGTCCCATTTCTGGCTCCTCCCTTCAAGCGTCTTCTGGATTTCACATCGGTCTTTTGGTTCCCAGGGCTTCTGTCGCTGGGCTGACACCCGCTCACCTCCATGCTTAGCTCCTTCTTGGAAACTCTCATCTAAACTGTCCTTCCAGCTGCGTTCATCTGCTGAACAGCTGGCACCACTCCTGAGCTCTACTTAGTAAACACACAGGAATGACTTTCCTTTTCTGTGCCTGAGAACCCAGGTCTGGAGAAAAAAAAAAAATTCCACACACCCACCTGTGCATGTGGTTGGTGGGTGTCTGCCAGTTGGCCGGGCAGTTCGCCTCCACACCCCCTCCTGCCTCAGTGAGAGGACCCCCCATCCTTTCCCCAGAGAGGAGGGGGGCCACGTGCTACAAGCACACATTTTAAGCAGAAAACAGAGTCTGATACTATTCCACAGGTGCCTGGCACAGGTCCTGCGGGACGCCTCAGCCTCCAGCCCTTGGCACAGAGGCATCCCCGCCACAGCCCGGTCTTGGGCTGCCGAGTGGTGGTCGCCAGCCTGCTCTCGCAGCACTCTGCCTCGGTTCCCACCAGTCTAAGGGAAGGGCCCCTCTCCAGTGGCGCCACATTTCAACACGGCAGAAACAAAAGCCGCCCGCACCCCGAGGGTTCTGAGGAAAAGCCGGCTTCATTTACTGCCACTTCTGAGAAGGCTGATCAACTCCTCCTCTGAATTATCATTTTCATCACCGGGGAGCTTATTTTACCTTAGTGACTTTTAAATCTCAGGAGTGGAGACTGGCTTTATTTCCATTAGTATCTGACTTCTTTAACTGCCTATTTCTCCTTACTTTCAAAATTAAGACTTAAAAAAACAGATGGCTTAACTGACCCCTGGGAGGGATGACAGCCCAAGATTGGGGAGGTAAGGAGGCAGCAGCCACGACCCCTGCGCTATCCCCGCCAGAAGCCATCAGCAAGTTAGCGCCCACCCACCCCTGTTCTCAAAGACGAAGGCCATTTTGAGAATTTTAAAAATTTTAATACAGTTCAAAGCAGCATGCGTGGTTCATTTCAGCTCCTTCACCGCCAAACCTAGAGGCAAAGACACACAAACGTGAGCCAATCAAACGACTCATCTGAGTTACTGCTGCCTGTCTGGATCTGGCACTTGGGCTAAAGAGGGCTCACAGAGCTCAGAAATTAAGCCCACCAGGAAGGTCTGCGTCAAACATTAAGCCAGTGTTTGATAATAAAAACGCAGTTAACTCTCACACAGGAAGCGGTGCTGGCTGACCTGTACTCTGAAGACGTGGACTGTGGAACCCTGGCTGGGCTCTGAGCTGCCAGCTGCTCTGCTGAGCCTTCCACCACCAGGATGGCCCCTCTGTTTAATCCACCCGCATCGTCTGCTGTATTCAGTAAGTTTCTCAACCAGTGAGAAGCGGGGCCATCAATCCCAGCACCTCCCTACCCTGCAGGGCCATGGTGAGGATGAAATGAGTGGCCCAGGGAGTGAGTGCCAGCTGGCATGATGCTGTATTAGAAAGGCATGGCTCCCTCTGGGTCTGACTTCTGAGAACCGCCCACGTGACACCACCGGCAGGAGCAGACAGTTAGACAAAGCACAGAAGGGACTCTCCTAATTCTGGAGAGAAGTTGGGAAACAAGCCCACTGACACGGGTCCCCCCGCCGCGGGCCGTCCGCACCTTCCCCCGTGGCTTCCAGCTACTCACCGGGGGGCAGGGACTGCTTCAGCTTCTCTGCCTTCTCTTTGTCTGTGATGACCAAGGTGTAAAGGTATCTGCTGCATCGAACTTTAAACTTCACATTATCCTTATTTTTCTTGATCTTGACGGCTACCAGAGAGACCAGAGCAGTAATAAGACTGTGTCACAGGAGAGAGACATCGCACAGTCCACCTGCTTCTGCACAAAGCGGCACCCGTGACCGCTGTGCTCACCTCCCTCATGGTCCCTCTGATCAAAGAGAAAATAAGATCCCCCAACCCCGCTCTGACCTCACTGTCAGAAATCTACATTTCCCTTGTATCAATACTCTAGAACCTGAGTTAATGTCTGTATTTGTAACACAAGTAGCATCTGGCACAGTGATACACTCCAGACCATCCAGTATCCACCTTATATGTCTTTAAAATTCTCTATCAGGACCACAGCTTGGACAATAAAGAGCCCCAAGTGTGCCCCAAACTCAACAGCGTGCGGTTTGAAATTTAGCTAACAATCTGATTATGTACAAGCGTCAATGCATTTCTATGAGGCCAGGAGCTACTCTGCAGGCGGGAAGACATCCCCTTCCAGGTGATTCATGTCTGGCACCCGTCAAATTGCTCGTTCTGACTCCCATGGCGCAGGCTGACCCAGCCAAATGACACCAACTCCATCTCTGCCAGTAATGGCTGAAGGGGTAGGGCATGTCACAGGAAGCAAAACTGTGCCCGAGCCTGCCCAAGGCACCCGCTGCCTCGGCTCACACTCTAATAAATCAGAACTGTGGATGTTTATTCAAACCAACCTATTCTGCTATCTTAACACTCCTCTCAAAGCTGGATATACTGCTGTCCCTAGCAGCTGCCATACGCCTATGAACTGAACCCTCACAAGCTCAGACTAAGCAACTCTTAAAAAATGTTTACTCAACAACGTATGATTCAGTAATTGTATTTACAGGAATATACTCAAAAGAACTGAAAGCAAGGACAAGAGAGATTTTACATCAAAACTCACAGCAACATTATTCACAAGAGCCAAAGGCAGAAACCACCCAAATGTCCAGGTTACGCTAAATGAACTAAGGTGGTCATGAAAGGACGAGTACTGCACGATCTCACGTGAGGTACTGAGAGTGGTCCGGGCGGAAGCGACAGCAGTAGAGACGCAAGGACGGTGGTCGCCAGGGGCTGCAGGGAGAGTCACAGGCCAGCGCTGGCCCGGCCTGTGAGGAGCCAGGCTGCCCGGGACGAGGTGGGCGACGGGTGGGACCCATCTCCCCAAGCCCGTGGAAAAACTGGTCCCTGGTGTAAAATGGCTGGGGGCTCTTGGTTAATGGGTTACAGGGTTTTAGTTTTACAAGATGAGAATTTCTCACAAAGCATGGCTGCCCTACAATGTGAATACAAACCCAGAACGTGCACTGCACACCCCAATGGTGAACTTTATGTTGTTTATCTTACAATTACAGAGATGAAGACAACTTTAAGTTTATCCAAAAAAGACTTCCTGGGCACCCTATCATATCCAGGGGAACCTGACCCCTGCTCTCACAGGTCACACTTTAACAGCAATGCAAAGCAGTCTGATGGATCTGGTGTCATCTCTTCACTGTGCTAAAATTCTCTACTGGGTCATCTGGTCTGATCCTGCCACCAATCCTGTGAGACAGGAATGACCACCCCCCTTCTACAGAGGAAATGGTGGGGTCAGAGAGTTACCCACTTGGAGAGCTGGCCTTTGAACCCAGTAAGTGACCGCAAATTCCCTGGTCTGGACTAAAGCTGACCTGATAAAGTTTCTCTTTGCACATGACTGGAAATAAAAAAATACAAGCACGTGGTCACCTGCAGCTCCCACAGTACCTGTTACAGGTAACGGGGACACAACTACGATTCTCCTCGTCCTCCAAGTCCCCAAGAGGCTCTGCAGTGAGCCACCGCTTCACCCCACCACTGAGACAGGGCATCAGAGACCTCAGGGCTGTAGCCCACCTGATCCCATCCGGCCAAGAGCACTCTGCTTGCACAAGTTACCCAGTTTTCCCTTTAGGACGCATCTGGGAGGGGAGGGGAACTGCAAGCAGCAGCCCAAAAGAGATGTGCTGACCACGAGCTCCCCAAACCCGCTCCAAAGAGACGAGAGAACTCCCTCTCACAGTCAGGGTAAAGAGAGAACACACGGGCAGCTGGGGCTGGCACATGTCAATCAAAGCCTTGCTGCTTTGTGTGTCTCCTATCAGTGACCCTTCCCCTTCGCTTATAAACCTGGACACCAATACACGGAGAAGAAAAATGATGTAGTTCATTGTGACAGAGCTTGTCCTCGGCCCAGAACCCAACACGCGCACTGACTCCGAGTTTGTGAAACCTGAGTTTCCCGACGTCCGCCCAGCAGGAACCTCCACTGTCCCCCGGAGTTTGCGCAAACTCCTGTCTACTAGGTCGGTGATGCTATCTAACCCTCTCATCCTCTGCCGTCGCCTCCTTTTGCCTTCAGTCTTTCCCAGAACCGGGGTCTTTTCTAACGAGTCAGCTCTTCACATCCGTTCACAGTACCCAACACACACCAGGAAGCACAAAAACCCCTGGGGACCCTCCTTAAGGAAGGAAGAGAACACACCCCGGACCAAGCGCCTTGTCTTATGGGAGACAGGCTGAAACCCCCGAACCCCGACAGCAGACGAGGGCAGAAGCGGCCGCCCGGCGCCCGCCTGCCGTTCCGGGGGGCGTCCCGGAGCCCGCGATCGCCGCCTCCCGTCCAGGGCGCCCACTTACACTTGGCATCCTTGCGGCGGGCTGTGAGCAGAAAGTCCTTGATTTCCTCAATTTTGCGAGGCTGCAACAGAGAGCGAAGGCAATCAGCCGCTGAGACGCATCTGCTGGGGTGCCCAACCCCGGGAGCCCCTTTGGCGCCCCTGAAGACCCTCGCAGAGGCCGTCCTGCCTGCGTCCCCCGGGGGGAGCCCCAAGTGGGGGTCGTACTCACCATAGCGACAAGGCGCGGGGCGCGCGGCCGGAACCTGCAGGGAAGACAAGCGTTGGCGGCGTCAACCGGGGCGCAGGCACTGGCGGCGGCCCTGCCTCCCCGCCCCGTGCCCCCGAAATGCCGGCCCAATCGCACCCCACCCTTCCCCCGCAACACCTTCAACCCAGGACTGGGGTCCTCAGATAGCACCCGGCGAGGATGACCACAGATTACTACCCCATTCCCCACGTACGGCACTAGAGACTCACGTCAAGAAGCGAGAAGCGAAGAAAGCGGAAGAGGAAGAGACTTCCGCTTCCGGGCACTTAAACCGTGCCCCAGAGGAAGCTGGGTACGGTGTCTTCAGAGGG
Organism: Bubalus kerabau; assembly: GCF_029407905.1. Classification (NCBI taxonomy): domain Eukaryota; kingdom Metazoa; phylum Chordata; class Mammalia; order Artiodactyla; family Bovidae; genus Bubalus; species Bubalus kerabau. Next base: position 6,662,023 of record NC_073627.1, on the reverse strand, counting down.
TCAAGAACGCCACACAGGCGTTTGCCCTTCATATGGCTGCCTCTCTGCCCTCTTCTGGCCTAGATTATCAGTGCAGCTTCCTGAACTCAGCGGGCCGCCTCCCTGCCCCCACTCTTGACCGCCTCTATTCCTCCGCCCAAATCCCTCCTTGCTTTTGTTAGGTTTTATTTCAGACCCAGTTTGAAGACCTGTGTTAGGACTTATCAACTACTTTCATTAGGCCTCTGTGTTAAATGGCAACCCACTCCAGTGTTCTTACCTGGAGGATCCCAGGGACGGGGGAGCCTGGTGGGCTGCCGTCTACGGGGTCGCACAGAGTCGGGCACAACTGAAGCGACTTAGCAGCAGCAGCAGCAGTTGGGCATCTAGGCAGAGATGTTTTTCATTTAAATGAAGGGTTGTTGTTCTCCTGTCATGTCCTACTCTTTGCAACCCCATGAACATCCACACCACGCTCTGCTGTCCTCGACTATCTCCCAGCTGCTGCTGCTGCTGCTAAGTCGCTTCAGTCGTGTCCGACTCTGTGCGACCCCAGAGATGGCAGCCCACCAGGCTCCCCCGTCCCTGGGATTCTCCAGGCAAGAACACTGGAATGGGTTGCCATTTCCTTCTCCAATGCCGGAAAGTGAAAGTGAAGTCGTCCAGTCGTGTCTGACTTTCAGCGACCCCATGGACTGCAGCCTACCAGGCTCCTCCGTCCATGGAGTTTTCCAGGCAAGAGTACTGGAGTGGGGTGCCATTGCCTTCTCCACAGTTTGCGCAAATTCATGTCTATTAAGTCGGTGATGCTATCTAACCATCTCATCCTCTGCTGCCTCCTCCTTTTGCCTTCAATCTGACCTAGCATCAGGGTCTTTTCCAGTGACTCAGCTCTTCACATCAGGTGGCCAAAGTATTGGAGCTTCAGCTTCAGCATCACCTTCCAATGAATAATCAGGTTGAAGGGACTGTATATTTTAGAAACTCTTTCTAGGAAACTGAAGTCACTCAGTTGTGTCTGACTCTTTGCTACCCCATGGACTGTAGCCTGCCAGGCTCCTTCTGTCCATGGAATTTCCCAGGCAAGAATACTAGAGTGGATTGCCATTTCCTTCTCCAGGGGATCTTCCTGACCTAGGGATTGAATTCACAGCTCCTGCATTGGCAGGCCGATTCTTTACCACTGAACCGCCTCGAAGTCCATTTAAGAACTGGTACCATTGGGAATTCCCTGGTGGTCCAGTGGTTAAGACTGCACTTCCACTGCAGGGGATGTGGGTTAGACCCCCCTGGCCAAGGAACTAAGATCCCACTTGCTGGTGGAGCAGCAATAAATGAATAATTGGAACTACAAAAGCAAGTTAAAACCTGGAATAGCTGACCTCTGTGGAATACTCCTTGGGCAGCCCCTGCCTTAAGCACTTCACCCACAGGGCCTCTGTGACCCTCGGGTGTGCTGGGGAGGGGTGGCCTGGTCATTTACCCCAGTCTTACCCAGGGGAGAATGAAGGCTTGTCAGTTGCTGGGAGAGGTGACATCAAGACTCGAACACATGCTCCCAGACTCCTGACCGCTTCCTCCGGAGGCTGTGTGTGCATCTGCAAAACGCTGGCAGCTCTGGGAAGGCAGCATTCTCTCTGCCCCTTTGCTCCCTCCCCTTTGCTCCCTCACAGCCTCCATCCCATCCTTGGCAGTTTATTTTCTCAGCACAAATTTACCCTCAGCTCTTAGAGAACTGGCAGGCTCCGGGAAGCCTGAGGTTATCGATTTTATTTTTATCCTCCACTTTAATTTTATTTTTAACCTCCTTACAAATGTCTACATTTTATTATATTTGTTTCTCCCCTCCCTTTTAATAACTGCACATCAGAATGTAATTGCCCTGTGGGCCTTATTACAGAGCAGCCCACCTGAAGAGAAGGAGTCCTTTACCATGAACCTCACTTTGAACTCACCTCCCTCCCTCCTCGCTTTCCTCCCATTAGACGAGCCCAGGTTGAGCATCTTCCTAGAGATGCTGGAGATACAAGGAAAGATAAACCTGCAGTCCTTGCCCCTGGGAGATCGTGAGATCCTCTAATTGTGCTGGAGAGCCTTTTAAAAGAAGCCAGACTATATTTCTGTGACTACAGATGCATCTGGGTGTTAACCACGCGAAAGGCTAATTGGTAGGGGCTTAATTTGAGATTATCTGAAGGTCAGGATGCCTCAGCTCTGAACTGAGAAGGTGAAACTGTTAGTTGCTCAGTGTCGTGTCCGCCTCTGTTCGACCCCATGGACTGTAGCTCGCCAGGCTCCTCTGTTCATGGGATTCTCCAGCAAGAATACTGGAGTGGGTTGCCATTTCCTCCTCCAGGGGACCTTCCTGACCTAGGGATCCAACCCAGGTCTCCCTCATTGCAGGCAGATTCTTTTCTGTCTGAGCCACCAGGGACCCGAGAAAGACACTCTCAGATCCACCAGGCTGACCTGACAGCCCCCTCCGTCTCGCACTGCTGCCTTTTTGGGCTTTTCTCCCCTACTACTCGGGCAGAAGCACCGGCCTCTTCAGCCCAGCCAGCAGGTTTCCCACGCGCACTTCCCAAGTCCAGGCGTCTGCCTGGGTCCTTCCCTCTGATACTAAGTCCTGCTCATCCTCAGCGCTCAGCTCTCCCCCTCCTCCGGGCAGGACCCTGCATCTCTGCCTCCTGTCACCCGTCACTCATGTGGTAGTTACTCCCACGTGCCTCTGCATAGACTGTGTGGCAGTGTTAAACTTTTCATACATCTGCACCAATTTTCAAAAATTTTTAATAAAGGCGAGAATGAGGTTCTGCGTGCTGCTGATAACTCTCCAAAGGCAGTGCTCATAAAGCTACAGAGTCGCTCAGAGCTGCCATGGATGATCCTTAAGACGGATGCAGCATCCATCTAGATCACTCACTATATGAAGGGTGGGTGGATTGATGGGGGTGGTTGGATGAATGAATGATGGGATGGCGAGAGGGATGGAGAGCTAGGGAAGGGGAAAAGGGAGGACAGAAGGGAGCATCAATGTGGACAAAGCAAAGCCCAGCACATAGTAGGTCCATGGAATATTTGTTGGATGAATGCCCGGTGCTGCTCCCCTCCACAGGACCTGCAGGACAGGCACGGGGGCAGGGAGAGGGGCTGAACCCCCCTACCCCACCCTCACACTTTTTAAATAATAAATATCGCAGTGAAACTGCGCAATTCAGATTGGGACTTGAGCCCATGGTCTTTTTAAAATTAAATGTAACTAATTCTATTTTTGGCTGCACTGGGTCTTCGTTGCTGCTTGGGCTTTTCTCTAGCTGCGGTGAGCAGGGCTGTCCTCTAGCTGCGATGCTCAGGCTGCTCACTGGGCGGCTTCTCTGCCGCGGAGCACAAAGTCTAGGGCGTGGGCTCAGTAGTTGTGGCCCTCGGACTTGGTTGCCCAGCGGCACGTGGGATCTTCCCGGACCCATGTCCCGTGCACTGGCAGGCAGGTTCCTAACCGCTGGACCACCAGGGAAGTCCCTGAACCTCCCTGTTGGCAGCAACCTCAGAGACAGATGTTCAGCCTCTTGAATTGCCTAAGAAAAGACCATAAATGTCCAGTAACACAAAGACACCTGTATTCAAGTACCAAAGGCTTTTCCCAGCTTCCCAAGGGGGACAAATAGTGACATCAGCTGCCGCCACTGAAAGGTAAAGCTAGGAGCCTGAAGGGAAGGCTCCCTCATTCATGAGAGGGTGAGCCCCACAGGAAACAGTGGGAACAAGAGCCAAAGCCCCGGTCTTGGGAGACGGCCAGTGTCGCTGGGTGGAGCCCGGGATGCTGCATTCGACAGACACCTCCCTGGTGATGCCGATACTCTAAACTCTGTGAGGAGCCCAGGGAGGACCTTGGAGGAGATGAAGGCCCCTGGATTTAAGAGCCTGGCCCAGGTTGCTGTTACCAAGTCACTCTGGCCATGAAGCGTGGAGGATGGGTTGGAACGACCAAGACGGTGGCCGTGAGAATGAGGAGGGCTACTGTCAGTGTCCAAGGGCCAGGGAGGAGGGTCAGCCAGGGGGGTGGCCGTTTGGTTAGAAGGCTGGAGGTGGACGGAGGGCGCGTCCAGAGCTGCAGGAAGCCTTCACTTCTTTCCTTGCCGCCACCCCCCACCCCCACCCCAATCATCCTGCCAGCCTCAGGGCTCCTCGACCCTGCCCCCAGCGGGCCAGGCACACAGCCTCCACCCCTAGCCAGGCCTGGCCACCCTGAGGGCTGCCCAATTTAGATGCCTGTGCAGCTGCCAGGGCACATCGGAAGGAGACCTGGACTGGCCAAGAAATCAGCACAGACCTCACGGTGGGCAGAGGCCCTTATGCACATGGTGTGATCTGAAGGCCTGAAAGACTTTCCCAGGCCTCCACGTTTTCTCTCTTTCAATTCATTCCGTTCATTCAAATTGCGTTTAATGGGGCTTCCCTGGTAGCTCAGTGATAAAGAATCCGCCTGTCAATGCAGAAGCCGTAGGAGGCATGGGTTCAATTCCTGGGTTGGGAAGATCCCCCGGAGAAGGGAATGACAACTCACTCCAGTATTCTTGCCTGGGAAATCCCATGGACAGAGGAGCCTGGGGGGACTACAGTCCATGGGGTCTCAAAGAGTTGGACACGACTGAGCAACTGAGCACGCATGCGCGAACTCTTTTTCTGCGCCAGGCTCTGGACTGGAATAACCAGCTGTTGGGGTTTGGTGTTTCATTCAATCTGAGTCCCGAACAGCAAGGGCTGTGCCCACAGGCACGACGGTCCTCCTGGGGGTGCCTGTGGGGTAGTTCATGGTTTCTGTTAGAGCCGGGAGACAGGAGGGGGGGGGCGCTCCCCAAAAGGCCGTTCCCACTCGGTGCTGCTCTGCAAGGCTGGGCTTGTCCACAGCAGACATCATCCTGCAAAAACCCGTGCCTGCGTCCAGTCTCGTCTCCTTCGCTTGTTCTAAAGCAAGGAGTGTGTGTGTGTGTGTGTGTGTGTGTGTGTGTGTGTTGGGGGGGAGGGGGGTACGGGGACGGAATCACTACCTACCTCTCCTCCCTCACGGGGCTGCTGTGAAGCCCCAGTGGCTCAGTGAGAATCAGAACCATCTTGCTTGCCTCCCTCCATCGGAAAATCGCCGCCCAGCCCTGGGTGTAGTTCCCACCAGTGGCCACACGAGGGTGCTGAGGCCGTGACTGGAAATGGAAAGGGAAGGAACCGGGCGTTTTCTGCCTCGAATCCTAAAACCTCCGGCTGAGAGCACTTACATAAATTAGAGGTAATATTTGTATGGTATTTCATACCTGACGGGGTGCTCTCATATCTACCATCTCATACAATTTCCAAGAGGCCCCCAAGAGGCCCATGCCGTCTGCTGCCGGCAGGGCTGGCCTTTAAACCATCCTGGCTGGGGTTTGTTTATTAAACCTGAAAGGTTTTCAGCCCCGGGGGGAGAGCGTAGGGTGCCTCTGGCTGAATTTGGTTGCTTGGGGAAAGGACGCGGAGGGAGGGAAAGAGGCAGGGTGTGGGCACGGGGCTGGTGCGTTTATGGGGGTGGGGGCAGCGGTGGACCAGAGATGGCTAAAGGAATGCAGGGTTCTCCCCTCCTCCACCCTCAAAGAGTCCAGGGTAACCTCCGGTCCTCCCTCCCCCAACCCCCTCACCCCCGCCCCGGGATGTAGGTTTAATATTCTCCCCGCTGCTGTGCTAAAAGTCATAAGGCATGGCCGGTCAGACTGGAACCGGGTTTCTCAAACTCAGACTGCCGACTTTCGGACCAGATCGTTCTGGTTTTGGTGCGGGTGGGGTGGGGGTGGGGAGCAGTTCTGAACAGGTAGCGTGCTTGGTTCTCCCTGGCCTCTACCCGCCAGATGCCGCACCCTCACCACTCTGACAGACAAGTGCATCTCCAGACACTGTCCCGCGTCCCTGGGGAGCAAAAAACATCGCTCCACATTGAGAGCCCCTGGACCAGAAGGACAAAACCAAGAGGACATTCTTTATTATAGTGACGTCTGTCCTGCACCTGTGGCCAGGTACCCCTGTGCTCAAGCCGCTGTCTTTGCACCCAGTGGCCACTGCTCATGTTGGTACCCGCCCTTGCCCTGGGATGCTCGAAGGTCCAGCATCTTCTTCTACTGCTTCTTTGTGGGTCTCTGGCCGGCTGGCAAGGATGGGTGTGGGCATGTAGTCACTCATAAGAGCGCGTGCAGGCCCATCGGCCGGAAGCCCTGACCCTTAGGAATGGCGCTCTCTTCTTCGGCAGCGGGAGGGCCATTTCCAGTGGGAGTCCTCGTGTGGGGATGGGGTCTGGTGAGGGAGTGGGGGAGGCAGGAGGCAGAAAAGGCAGAAAAGGCAGAAAAGGAGCTTGTTGTTAAGGGGCCTTTAAGGGAGCAGACGCCCACCTGCCCAGACAGCTCATTGACTGACTAAATGGATTCAACCCATTTTTAGAGAGCTCCTTCTGTCAGCTCCTTCAGGCGGGTGGTGAAGACACAGAAATAAGATCCAGTCTGCCTCTCTGTCTCCATCTCTAGAAACTCACAGACTAGCAGGAGAGGCACAGATAAGGCAGTCAGTGCTTCTCGTTCACGGTGGGACCAGATGGGGACTGTGGGAGTCTGATCCAGGCTGGGGACAGGCTGGGCTCAGGGAAACCCTCCCGGAGGAAGTTATGATGATGCCCATTCACAGCTGAGAGAACCCACCCAACACGCTCAGCAGCCTGCCAGCAAGAGCAAACCCTCACTGCTAATATGTTCCAGGGGGGGACAAGAACAGCCATGAGCAATAATAGCAAAAGAAACAATGAGACTGGGCGGCCTCAATCCAGGAGGTCTTCCTGGAGGAAGTGCTGTGATAGTATGCGGGCTGCCGTCTATGGGGTTGCACAGAGTCGGACACGACTGAAGCGACTTAGCAGTCCCTGGAGACGGACAGTCTTGGATTGAAATCCTATGTCTGACTGAGAGACCTTGAACCAGTCTCCTGGCATCTCTGAGCCTCAGTCTCTGTTGAGGAGGGATATGAATCCTTCCAAGACTTCCCAGTCCCTGTGCCGAGTGGGTGGAGTCCACACAACTGTCGGCAATGGAAACCCCAACAGCGAGTGCTTCGCCCAGCAGCGGGTTCTGGGCTGTGAACTGAGTTGAGTCAAGAGTTGCCAGTGGGGCTTCCCGGGTGGCTCAGTAGTAGAGAATCCGCCTGCCAATGCAGAAGACACGGGTTCGATCCCTGGTCTGGGAAGATCCCACGTGCCATGGAGCTACCACGCCCGTGTGCCACAACTACTGAGCCTGTGCCCCGGAGCCCAGGAGCCACAACTACTGAAGCCGACATGCCCTAGACCCCGTGCTCTGCAACCAGAGAAGCCACCACAGTGAGAAACCTACGCACCGCAACTCGAGGGTAGCCCCGCTCACCACAACGAGAGGAAAGACCCCACAGCAAGGAAGATCCAGCACAGCCAACAAATAAGAGTTGTCAGTGGATTTGGAGCGCCACAACCCGGAGAAGAGGAGGTGGGCTGGGGTGGCCCCGGACCTGGGTGAGGCAGGACCCCTGGGGAAACCCGCTTGGTGCCCAGAGGGGACCCAGCCAGTTTGACAGATGCCACCTCCTCAATTCCCCTGCCTCCACCCTCCACTTTACGCTGTGAATGGCTTCCACGGTGTCCAACCTGCTACCATAAAAAGGATAGATTAGACAGCGTCCACCAGCAGTGAGGAAAATAATATCAGGGCAGAGGAGAATCCATCTTGAGCGTAAGGGACGAGCGCCCCTCCTATATATCAGCGGGTGCCAGGGGTGAGGGGCACATGAGACAGAGGAAGAAAAAAGGGCACAGTCCCTTCAGAGTAAGGGACAGGGCCCGGCCGATCGGCTTGTATGTATCTTGCATTATGCAGCGGGAGAGAGAAAATCAATAGAACCGTCAGTCGTGTAATGCATTCAGCATTGCAGACAGTCCCATCTCAGGATGCTCCAGACAGATGCTTCAAATTAAAAAAGGGGGGAGGGGGAGAAGGACTGCAGGGGTGGGAGACAAACGCCCTGACAGACCAGAGGGAAAGAGGGGGCATGACAGAGGTGCTGCGAAAATTAAAGTCCATAAATCACTAGGCTGGGAGAGCATCCTGGGTGTGACTGACTGGAGACCCTTATCATCAGGGGTGGCAGGGCCTTGGCCCCCTCTGCCAGGTGGGCTTCGTGGTGGGGGAGAGGGGTGAGCACGGGGCCCTCTAGTATTAGCGGTGTTAATGACAGGGCGGTGGAGGCTGGGCTAGACTGGGGTGTGGGGGTAGGGGAAGCCAGATGCAGTGAATGATAACCTTTGAGCCTCGGGGGGTTGTGGGGGTCCTTTGGGTTGGTGGGGGATCTCCATGGGCCTGCCTGCTGGGTGCCTGCTTTCCCCTCAACCTCAGAGTCTCTGACCTCCTACCCCTCCTCCCAGGAGCCCCAAGGGCTGCCTGCATCACCCCCTCCTTGGAGGTGACCCCTGTAGGAGCCTGGGTGGTCTGTGTATCCTTTCCAGAACTAGCTGTCTCAGGCGTAGAACTTAGGAGCCCTCTGGATGCTTAGAAGCACCTCTGGATGCTTCCAGACCCTGACCGGAAGCAACACAGCAATGACTGGTTGCCCGTCCCTCCTCCCCCCGTCCTGCCTTCTCTCCACATCTCCCTCTTCTCCTCCCTCCCATCTCCCCCCAGAGCACCCCACTAGCCGAACCCCACAAGGTCATGGTCACCCACGGGACCGGAGCAGGGTGGAGTTCCGACCTCGAGGGACCAGCCGGCCTGTCTTCAGGGTGCCGGGAGTCCGTGGACGGCAGGCCTCCGGGGGCCCAGTGATCCAGTGTGGCCGCCTCCCCGTCCGACTCCTCCGTGGCCTCGAGGCAGAGGATTCCCTGGGGCTCAGCCTGCTCCCGTCTGTCCCGCCCATCATCCCAACGTCCCCCACACTCCCTGGTCCCCGGAAGCCCCGCCACGTCTGCAGGCTCAGGTTGGCATCCACAGGCGCAGACACACCCTGGCCGGTGAGCCTCCTGCGTGCAGGTGAGCCGCGCGCCTGCATAGCGGCCCACCCGAGAAACAGGTAGGCCCGAGGCTGCTTCACCGGGTACCATCGCCCAGGACACGTTCTGCCAATTAAACTGGTGACCGCGTTTCAAGAAGCAATTACGGAGAGCTGCACTGCCTCCCAAGGTGAGGCGATTAAGGAGAGCGCTCGAGGCCGCCTTGCGGCTGGAAGCGGGCCCGAGGGGTCAGGGGACCGCGGGGACGCGAGGCCGCGCAGCTCCCTGCGCCGGAGTGCCTGCGCCAGTGGAGAGGGTCCCGCGGAGGAAGCCGGAGTTGGGAGGAAGGAGAGGAAGCTGGAAGCGGCCGGGGGTCCTGCACCCCACGCTTCAGAGCCAGAACTGGGTCTCTGTGCCCCTGTCCTTCCTGTCTCCTCTGGTGTGTGCCAGTTTGGAAACAAGATTTGTGCGAATCTAGACTCCATCCCCGGAGAAGGCGATGGCACCCCACTCCAGTACTCTTGCCTAGAAAATCCCATGGATGGAGGAGCCTGGTAGGCTGCAGTCCATGGGGTCACGAAGAGTCGGACAACTGAGCGACTTCACTTTCACTTTTCACTTTCATGCATTGGAGAAGGAAATGGCAACCCACTCCAGTGTTCTTGCCTGGAGAATCCCAGAGACGGGGGAGCCTGGTGGTCTGCCGTCTTTGGGGTCGCACAGAGTTGGACATGACTGAAGCGACTTAGTAGCAGCAACAGCAGCCGCAGACTCCATCCCAGGGGTCAGGGAGGCGCGCTGCCTGCTTGGGAGCGAGGAGCGAACTGACCCGGGTCTCTGCGGTGAGAAACCTTTCCCATGGTCTCCTTGGCTTCCTTGCAAAGGCTGGGGAACTGCCAGAGGCCTCCCACGTGGCGAAAATCACAGCACCTTCGGAGCAGGAAGGATGGAGTCAGAAGTGGCCCCAACCAGCCTCCTTCCTGGCTGAGGCTTGGGGAAGGGCGGCCCTGGCTGCTCGCCATGTTCTCCAGTTCTCCAGCTCCAAGGCACGACCCTGCCCGCCCTGCCTTCCTTCCACCTCTACCTGCTCTCTGGATTGCCTGTAAGGTAGCATGGGCTGTTCCCTTTGCTCTGCTCTCATCCTCCCGTGGGCTTCCCAGGTGGCTCCAGTGGTAAAGAACCCACCTGCCAATGCAGGAGACTCAGGAGATGCAGGTTCGATCCCTGGGTGGGGAAGATCCCCTGGAGAAGGTTACCCACTCCAGTATCTTGACTGGAGAATTCCATGGAGAGAGGAGCCTGGTGGGCTACAGTCCATGGGGTGGGGCTGCAGAGTCAGACATGACTGAGCACCACACATCCCTCCCGGAGAAGTAGCCTGTGGTCTCTGGAAAGTTAACCTCCCAGACAGGGAGTGATAGGAAGTGGGGGGAAGGCCGAAGGGCAGTTGGGTCCTCCCAACTCTGCCTCCTTCTTTCCTGTTCAGAATTTCCCCCTCAGCCCTTGCAGGGCAGACTGCTCTCCTGTTGGTGGAGGAAGGCAGATGTAGCTGGCTTATGAAGCACAGCAGGTGAGGTCTTTGGGGGAGACCTGGGGGCAGGGCGGGAGTAGGGGGAGTGGCTGCCCTTGGGTGTCCACGTGGACTTACCCCTCTGGGAGCAGGGCCCAGGTGGGGTTGGAAGAGGCGCTGTGTGCAGCTGACTGGAGTCACATCAGACCTGGAGAGGAAGCCTAATGGGAGAGCGGTGGGGGACCCTGTTCTGTGAGTTCAGGGTAGAACAGGACAGAAGCTCCAGGGGCTCCCTGGTGGCTCAGTGGTAAAGAATCCACCTGCAATGCAGGAGACCGGGTTTGATCCCTGGGCTGGGAAGATCCCCTGGAGGAGGGCATGGCAACCCATTCCAGTATTCTTGCCTGGAGAATCCCATGGACAGAGGAGCCTGGTGGGCTACAGTCTGGGGCGTTGCAAAGAGTCAGATACGACTGAGTGACTAACACACACACACAGTGTCAGGTGCCACACCAGCTGCTGTGGGACCATGTCCCACCATCCTCACCACAACCATGCACTAGGCAAGATCACAGTCCTTGTGTTGCAAGTGAGGTCCTTGAAGCACAGAGATGTTAAGCCACTTGCTCAAGGTCACACAGCCAGAAACTGAAGGAAAAGGATGCCTCGTTACTTGAGCTTGGAGCATTTCTCCATTGAATTCCTCAAAGCCCTTTGCCTCCCTCCCCAGGGACCAAGTGGGTAACAGGTTGCTGAGAGAAGGATTCAAACTGAGGTGATTGCTTGAATTTACAAATGTGTATTGGGCCCCTGCTCTGTGCTGGGACTGGGGGGGTCTCGAGATGAATCAACACATTTCCTGTCCTCATGGCCTTGGCCGCTAGTCTGTGAGGTGGGCCAGTTTCTCGGCTCTGAGTTGGCCCCACGGCTCCCAGCTAAAGAGACAGCAGCCACATGACTCCCTCTTCCCCATGACAATGTGACCCTGCCCCATGGCCTCGGATGATTGGGCCAAGCTGGGACAATCCTGGGTTTGGAGCAAGAGCTTAGAGCCTCTGGTTTGTTTTGTGGCTGATTGGGGTTTCATCCAAACCGGGGGCCTGGGGAGCCTCTTTGGGAGAAGCCAAGATGGGTGCATGAACGCTGGAGTCAGGGACAGGCGCTTCAGAGAAAGAGGAGCTGGTGGACACCTTCCTCACGGCTGTGATAGCAGCTAAATGTTCTCTTCCAGGTCCTGTGAAGCTCACCCCTCTCCTGCACACAGATTTCTACCTTTTCTTGAAGCTGCTTTGAATTGGTTTGCATTCTGGGAACCAAATGACCCCTAGGATAGAAGACAAGGTGAGAAGTCCAGGTTGGGTGCAGGATCCCTGCGCTGGAGGAGCCCGGAGGAAGGGGGTTGGGATCTTCCTGGGGCCTCAGCAAATGACTGGGGTCTCACCCCAGGCAGAGAGGAGAGACAGAAGGGGCATCCCAGGGAGTAGGGGGCAGCCTGGCAGAGGGAACAGCCCACACCGAGATGGGCAGATGTGCAAGTGGCCGACATGCTCTGGAGCCTTCCTACAGGGATGTGCTGGCAAGTGATTAAAATCTGGCTTTCTGACCTAAATTACGAAATCAGTCATTCATTTGTAGCATGTGCTGATTCCCACGGTGTCAGTCCTCCTGCCATGGTCAATTTCAGGCTGTTGATGTGATGTCAGTTTTTGAATGTGGAGAGAGCGGTTCCCGTGAACTGGTCAGAGCCGGTTCTAGGAGACCACCCATCAGGTCAGCAGGTCATCACCTAAATGCAGGAGCCACATGGAGAGGACAGGAGAGGAGGGGCAAGATGGGGTTGGGAGGGTTTTTTGAACTTTATTTTACCTCTTTTTATTTTTTGGCTGTGCTGGGTCTTCGTTGCTGTGCCTGGGTTTCTCTAGTTGCGGTATGCGGGCTTCTCACTGCGGTGGCTTCTCTTGGGGCAGAACACGGACTCCAGGGCCCACAGGCTTCAGTAGTTGTGGTGCACGGGCTTAGCTGCCCTGCAGCTTGTGGGATCTTCCCAGACCAGGTATAGAACCTGTGTCCCCTTCATTGGCAGGCGGATTCTTAACCACCAGGGAAGTCCCTGGGAGGGGTTTCGAATGTCATGTGTTCGGGAGGCTGAGCTTCAGTCTCAACTGGCAGAAGCCCAGGCTTGATTGGGTGCTTTGGGTGGGCGGGTGAGTCAGCAGCTCTAGGCTCTTTGTGGTCTGCTGAGGCCTGGCCTCCCCTTAGGCTGGTCCTTCGAATAACCCCAGGGGGGTCTGTTCGAGCCTGGTACTGGACCTGGGGAGGGGTGCATAGAATGCGAGGTGCACTTTCCCAGCAGAGGGGGAGAAGGTGAGTTCTGACTCCCCCAGCCAGCTGTGCCACGGGCCCATCCCTCATCTTAATGAGTCTATCCAAATCTCGTTTGCTAATGAGGATTTTAATGGTCACAGGCTGACAAGCGAGACTGAGAGGGGAGACGGGAAGGTCGTTACAGAAATGAAGTGTGTAGCTAAGTGGCTCCCCACTGCCATCCACCTTCCCACCAGAGTGGCTGAGCCATGGGAAGCAGGGACTGGCTTGCCTCACTTTGGGGGCTCCTGGCTGGGCCTAGGGGTCAGCACCACGGACAGGGCACAGCTTTGTTCTGCCTTCCCTTGGTCTGGCATGCCAGCTCCTTCTGCTCCCTGATAAAGTTTGTTTTTCCTAAGCTTCAGATGGGGTGTCATCCCCCTTTGGAAATCTTGAGTGCAGCCCCAGATGCTGTCTGCAGGGCAATCTTTGCACAATCTCGTAGCACCTATGACAGGGTGTTAAAATGCTTCATTTCCTTGGCCGTTTTCCCTACTCATTTGTAAACCACCTTGAACGCAGGGTGTGTATTTCCGTCTCCATATTCCTGAGTCCTGACCATGTGCCCAGTACTCAGGGAGAGAATTTGTTGGGGAATGAATGAATGAACTGGTGAATAAATGCGTAGATGGACAATGTGTTCAATGAAAGAATCAATGGGTATAGAATCCTGGCTAGGCTATTGAAGGGGTGGGTAAAGATTCAGATACAAAAAGAAACATCCCATGCTTGAGACTGCACAAGAGGGACAGGAAAGTTAGAACAGAGATTTCCAGAAATCGTCTTATCCATCCCTTCACCATTCTTCCTTGATACAGAGCTATTCAGATAAAAACAACACATTTCAGCATTCTATAGAGTTATCTGTGGCCATGTGACTAATTTATAGCCAACAGGGTGTAAGGAGAAATAGTGTAAGGGGAGGGAGCATGCCCTTCGCCTTCCCTCCCTCCTTCCTGTTGGCTGGACTGTGGGGCTGATGGCCGGAGCTGGAGCAGCCGTCTTAGACTTTGAAGCCAGCCAGTTTGGAGCAGCATGATAGACTGAGTCTTTCGAGGACTCTGCAGAACAGAGCTTCTGGTCTAGTCCTTGGTTGCTACCATCTAGATTGCAGTGAGAGAGAAAAATGAATCTCCAACATTTTATCCTGTTATTTTAGGCTTCGGTGCCTCAGTTCAGTTCAGTTCAGCCTCTCAGTTGTGTCCGACTCTTTGCGACCCCATGAATCGCAGCACACCAGGCCTCCCTGTCCATCACCAACTCCCGGAGTTCACTCTAATGTCCATCGAGTCAGTGATGCCATCCAGCCATCTCATCCTCTGTCGTCCCCTTCTCCTCCTGCCCCCAATCCCTCCCAGCATCAGAGTCTTTTCCAATAAGTCAACTCTTCATGTGGGGTGGCCAAAGTATTGGAGTTTCAGCTTCAGCCTCAGTCCTTCTAAAGAACACCCAGGACTGATCTCCTTTAGGATGGACTGGTTGGACCTCCTTGCAGTTCAAGGGACTCTCAAGAGTCTTCTCCAACACCACAGTTCAAAAGCATAAATTCTTCAGTGCTCAGCTTTCTTCACAGTCCATCTCTCACATCCATACATGACCACTGGAAAAACCATAGCCTTGACTAGACAGACCTTTGTTGGCAAAGTAATATCTCTGCTTTTCAATATGCTATCTAGATTGGTCATAACTTTCCTTCCAAGGACTAAGCATCTTTTAATTTCATGGCTGCAGTCACCATCTGCAGTGATTTTGGAGCCCCCAAAAATAAAGTCTGACACTGCTTCCACTGTTTCCCCATCTATTTCCCATGAAGTGATGGGACCAGATGCCATGATCTTCGTTTCTGAATGTTGAGTTTTAAGCCAACCTTTTCACTCTCCTCTTTCACTTTCATCAAGAGGCTCTTTAGCGCCTCTTCACTTTCTGCCATAAGGGTGGTGTCATCTGCATATCTGAGGTTATTGATATTTCTCCCGGCAATCTTGATTCCAGCTTGTGCTTCTTCCAGCCCAGCGTTTCTCATGATGTGCTCTGCATATAAGTTAAATAAGCAGGGTGACAATATACAGCCTTGACGTACTCCTTTTCCTATTTGGAACCAGTCTGTTGTTCCATGTCCAGTTCTAACTGTTGCTTCTTGACCTGCATACAGATTTCTCAAGAGGTAAATCAGGTGGTCTGGTATTCCATCTCTTTCAGAATTTTCCACAGTTTATTGTGATCCACACAGTCAAAGGCTTTGGCATAGTCAATAAAGCAGAAATAGATGTTTTTCTGGAACTCTTGCTTTTTCCGTGATCCAGAGGATATTGGCAATTTGATCTCTGGTTCTTCTGCCTTTTCTAAAACCAGCTTCAACATCTGGAAGTTCATGGTTCACGTAATCCTGAAGCCTGGCTTGGAGAATTTTGAGCATTATTTTACTAGTGTGTGAGATGAGTGCAATTGTGCGGTAGTTTGAGCATTCTTTGGCATTGCCTTTCTTTGGGATTGGAATGAAAACTGACCTTTTCCAGTCCTGTGGCCACTGCTGAGTTTTCCAAATTTGCTGGCATATTGAGTGCAGCACTTTCACAGCATCATCTTTCAGGATTTGAAAGAGCTCAACTGGAATTCCATCACCTCCACTAGCTTTGTTCATAGTGATGCTTTCTAAGGCCCACTTGACTTCACATTCTAGGATGTCTGGCTCTAGGTGAGTGATCACACTATCGTGATTATCTTGGTCATGAAGATCTTTTTTGTACAGTTCTTCTGTGTATTCTTGCCACCTCTTCTTAATATCTTCTGCTTCTGTTAGTTCCATACCATTTCTGTCCTTTATTGAGCCCATCTTTCCGTGAAATGTTCCCTTGGTATCTCTAATTTTCTTGAAGAGATCCCTAGTCTTTCCCATTCTGTTGTTTTCCTCTATTTCTTTGCATTGATCACTGAGGAAGGCTTTCTTATCTCTCCTTGCTGTTCTTTGGAACTCTGCACTCAGATGCTTATATCTTTCCTTTTGTCCTTTGCTTTTGGCTTCTTTTCTTTTCACAGCTATTTGTAAGGCCTCCTCAGACAGTCATTTTGCTTTTTTGCATTTCTTTTCCATGGGGATGGTCTTGATCCCTGTCTCCTGTACAATGTCATGAAGCTCTGTCCATCATTCATCAGGCACTCTATCTATAAGATCTAGGCCCTTAAATCTATTTCTCACTTCCACTGTGATCACTTCCACTTCCTTATAATCATAAGGGATTTGATTTAGGCCATACCTGAATGGTCTAGTGGTTTTCCCTACTTTCTTCAATTTAAGTCTGAATTTGGCAATAAGGAGTTCATGGTCTGAGCCACAGTCAGCTCCTGGTCTTGTTTTTGCTGACTGTATAGAGCTTCTCCATCTTTGGCTGCAATGAATATAATCAATCCGATTTCTGTGTTGACCCTCTGGTGATGTCCATGTGTAGAGTCTTCTCTTGTGTTGTTGGAAGAGGGTGTTTGCTATGAGCAGTGCGTTCTCTTAGCAAAACTCTGTTAGCCCTTGCCCTGCTTCATTCTGTACTCCAAGGCCAAATTTGCCTGTTACTCCAGGTGTTTCTTGACTTCCTACTTTTTTTTTTTTTTTCCTACTTAGCTGAAACTAATCCTAAGTCATATATGCGCCACCATGAAAGAGAGACTCAAACATAAGAGTCAAGGGCAGATCAGTACGGTGCGAATTATGGATGCTGGCCCTGAGCAGGGTTGTCGAGACTCACCCAGGGTGACATCTAAGCTGGGTGCTGAAGGAGGAAGGAGGCACGTGAGGAGCAGAAATGTGGGGAAATTGTTAGAATGCTGACTGGGCTTCCAAATGCCGGGTCCCTGTCCCCATCCAGCTTGGAGGAGCTCCCTGCATCTCTTCCTGTGCTCAGCATCCTGGGAAGAAGGAAGGTAGCTAGCCAGGGCTCCCAGGTCAGGGCAGCCAGGAATCCTGGCAGGGGCTTGGGACACCGAGAAGACCAGAGACCAGGAGACAAGCACCGGCATCAGATTGTGTCAGATCTTTGATTGCTTTCTCCATTTCCTCTCCCAAGTGGGGAGGCTCTCAATCATGGCTGGCTGCTGGGTCCACCAGGCTGTGCCACCCTCCCATGGCCTGATTCTATGCCTCTGGGGGAGGAGAGCTTGGTGAGGCACTCCAGTGGGAGGTGTGAGGGGCAGGATTCTCAGATGACCTCCAGTGACCCACACCCTTCAAAATTCCCCTCCCTCGAGTGCCCGTGGGGCCTCTAACTTGCTTCTCACCCAGAGAATATGGCAAAGACAAAGGACTTTTGCAGGTGTCATTAAGGTCCCTAAACAGTTAACACTGAGTTCATCACAACGGAGATTATCCTGGTGGGCCTGATCTAATCAGGGAGAGGGACCAGAAATCAGGGGCCCCCCCTTTCCTGCTGGACGTTAAAGAAGCAAGCTGCTAGGAATTCTATTGCTGTCAGGAAAAATGGATCCTACCCAGAACCATGAGTGTTTGGCAGGGGACTCCAAGCCTCGGAGGAGACCCCAGTCCCAGCCACACCTCTAGTGCAGCCTGGTGAGACCCCCGGCAGAGGCCTCAGCTAGACTGTGATCAGACTCCCGACCCACAGAAGCTTTAGTGTCATAAACGTGTCTTGTTGGAAGCCACTACATTTGGAATAATTTGTTATGCGGCCATAAAGATTCATGCAGAGAGTCCAGCGTGTCTGGACTAACCCTGCTTTGGTCCTGCCTCCCGGCCCACCTCTCTCAAGCTGGGATGTTAGGCTGTGTGGGATCTCCGCTTATGGCGATGTGATGATGAGAGAGAAAATTAAAATCCAAGATGGAGCGATTGGAAAACTGTAATCTTGGTGCACAGTGGTACTTAGATTTCCCATTATTGATCCCCTCAGTGGATATTCTCCAATCTCGTAATTACAGGAGGACATTTTCAATTTGGGCTGAATTGCCTCCCCTCCCCCCACGCCTCTCCTTGATTTCTCTGAACTCACAGTAAGGCCAGGTGGGTTGTAGGCAGCTGTGGAGTCTAAACAAACAGTGCTAATCACTTTAATTGAAATCCAATCCCTGCCATAGGAAGGCTCCAGCAAGTGGCGTCTTCCTCTTATCTCCGTGGGGCAGGGGGTGAATTCTGCCCCTGGTTTGAGGCCACTCAGGGCCATCTGCTTCCTGTGGCTGACCTCCTGTGAATTCCTGAGTTCCTGTTTAATCCTGGGTGAGGCTGACAGGTGCTGGGGTCTCCTGAGCTAAACTTTATCTCCCTGTCTCTGGTACGATTTAAGCATCTCTGCCAGGATCCCTGGGCCAGCACACTGAATCCTCCATTCTCTGCTTTGTTGGCCACCGGGCAGTTCTCCTTATCAGTGGGCTAACCCACTGGTTCTTGCCTCCCCCAGGGATACTGGGCAGTGACTGGAGCTATCTTGGGGGTTACACCCTGGGAGGAGAGTGAGTAGGGACCGGGGATGCTGTTCAACACCCTCCAGTGCACAGGATGGACTCCGGGTAATCTGGCCCCAAATGTCAGCAAATAGTGTGAAGGCTGGGAAAGGAAAAATAAACATGCAGTCAGCATTGCTAAGAGTGCTCTCCGAAATGGATCAGGGAGGCCGTGCAGGAAGTGTGACTTATGCATGTCTCAGCCTGGCTGGAGTCTGACCTTTTGACCTGATGAAGTCACTCAGCCCATCTACCAGAAATGCAAGATGCCTGTTGGACCCTTACCCTAAAATAACTTGTGGCGGTCTATCTACTCATCAGACCCCTGTCCAGAGCCCCTCTCACCACTGGCCAGGAGCATGTAAAGGAGAGATTGCCCCACGGAAGAAATTACCACTGCAGACACCAGGGAGACATATACTGCTCACGAAAAAACATTTTCCTCTAGCAAGCCCATTAAACCTGGCATTTAACCAGGAATCACAAATTTCAGTCCCAGAGCGACCCTGCTGCTCCATAGCCTAGGAACATGGGGAGCCACCGGCTTTACAGTTTTTGCTTCTCATGGTTCCTTTCTCTAGTTTTTATCAGGGAAAGATTACTCCCTGGCTACCTTCCTGGCTCCCGCCAGCCCCTGAGAAGCCACGAAGCTTTAGCTCATGGAGTGTTTGCCAGGTTGGGCGCTGGGGGTACAGAGAGTAACTCAGTTCGGGTAGAGAGTCTGCAGGACTCTTAAAGGACATGGTCTGATCCTGTCCCCATCTGAAGTGAGGGGCCTCCAGGGGGCCCCTCTTCACTGGCATTGTGCTGTCCATGGTCCTGAAAACTTGGCCAAGGCTGTTGGAACCTGGTGGGGCCAACATCCCAAACAGCTGTATAGATGAGACTTGAGGAGGGTCACCTGCCCAGGAGGTGGCTCTGCTCAGTTGGGTGACGCCTTCTCCCCTTAGAGAAAATGGCTGCAATGCGCCTTCCCAGGAGGGTCACAGGCTGAGGGCCAGGAGAGGAGCAGCTGGCCCCCAGGGAGGGGGCCCATTGCTGAGACCTCTCTAGTGCTCACCATCTTCTTGTCTCCATTTTCTCATGTCCCTTCTGTAGAACCTCCTTTCTGTAGAACCTCCGAGGTCCTTTGTTTGAGGGACCACACATCCTCATTGGTCAGGTGGGTGCCTCGTGTCCTGGCATGATAATTAAAGGCTCTTCTTTTCATGCTAAGAGATGTTCTGGCTTAGGACATGGGAGGGGGCTGTGAGGACGCCTGGGGACAGTGTGGCCACGAGACAAGGGTAGTCTGTGGCTGGTGCCAGTTTGAGAACAGCACCTTACTTGTCCACCAGCAAGTAAGTGCAGACCTCGAGAGGATGTGTGTAGAAACTTTCATAGCAGTTGACAAAGACATTTTATGGCTGATGATTTAATAGTAATAGAAATTAGATTTCTTTTGGTGAGTTATTTAAATTTCATTTTTCTAATAATTCCTTTTTATATTACTTTTACAGAGTGTTAACGGTGCAGCCATTTGGGAAAAGAGGTTGGCAGTTTCTAAAAAAGTTAAACATTGGGACTTCCCAGGTGGTCCAGTGGTTAAGGCTCTGTGCTTCCCCTGTAGGAGGCATGGGTTAAATCCCTGGTCAAGGAACTAAGATCTTGCATGTTGTGTGGCTTGGCCAAAAAATTAACAAAAAATTAAACATATGGCCCCTATGTTTAAAGCTACCCTATATGATCCAGCAATTCAGGGTATATATACATACATGGCTTCCCGTGTGACATGGACATGAACATGGTCAGACTTCAGGAGATGGTGAGGGGCAAGGAGGCCTGGCGTGCTGCAGTCCATGGGGTCACAGAGTCAGACACGACTGGGCGACTGAACAACAACAACAATGTATGCCTTCCCAGGTGGCACAGTGGTGAAGAACTTGCCTGCCGATGCAGGAGAGTCAGGTTGTATCCCTGGGTCCAGAAGATCCCCTGGAGGAGGGCATGGCAACCCACTCCAGTATTCTTGCCTGGAGAATCCCATGGACAGAGGAGCTTGGTGGGCCGTGGTCCATAGGGTCACAGAGAGTCGGACACGACCGAAGTGACTAAGCACGCACGCACGCACACGTGTGTACCTGGCTGCTCTGGGTCTTGGTTTCCGCACTCGGGATCTCTGATCTTCACTGTGGCGTGCGGGATCTTTAGTTGCAACACTTGAACTCTTGGTTGCATCACATGGGATCTAGTTCCCTGACCAGGGATGGAACCTGGGCCCCCGGCACTGGGAGCCTGGAGTCTTGGCCACTGGCCCACCAGAGAAGTCCCTCAGAGCTCTCTTGTAGGTATTGTTATTGTCTTGAAGTTACTATTGAACAAAAGGAGCCTTTGAGAGAAGTTAGGTGGCTTGTCCATGGCCTCATTGCTACTTTGTGGAGGAGCTTTGAATGCAGATCTGCTTGTCTTCACCCTGCACCCCCTGTGCCCTCCAGGTGCCTGGATGGAGTGGATGGAGCAGCAGATGGAGAGGAATGAACCTGTGGAGGCAAAGAGGGAGGCGGGAGGAGACACCAAACATAGCAGGGCCCCCTCGCTGGTGTGATTTTCCCCATCACAGCACTGCTTGGGTAGATCAGCAGTTGGAAAGCTGGCCCTGGTGCTGTGGAACCCCAGTGCCCAGCTGAGAGAGAGGCAGGGGAATGGACAAGATGAGTCTAACATAGTGTGGCTGACATGAGGAAGGTCTGGGAGCATCACAGAATCTGGGCTTTCCGGCACTCTCATGCTTGCGATCTGACTGCCGGATGTGTGTTGGGTGGACCTGACATTCTGGTCCAACCATGGGGGAGCAGGAAAGATGGAGGAGACCCAGGTCTTCTTGGGTTTCAGGGAAACACAAGAGCATACAGGGGCCGTATACAGAAAACACTGCCAACAAGAGCAAGCTGAGACCTCCACGGATGTGAGATCTCGAGGCTCCCTGGGGGAAGCTTCTAGAAGATAGCACTTTGGGGTGGAGTCTGGCAGAGAAGGGAAGGATGTTGGCTGATGGAGGGGGTGGAAGCTGGGGGGGCGGGGGGCATTCCAGGACACCTCCACCATCGCCGTCATTTAACTTTCATTTTGTAACTCCAGGCATCACTCACTCGGAATGCGGATCATAAAAATTACAATTGATGTTTCAATTAGTTATAATTTACGGAGCGATTATATTTAATTTCTCTTTTATTGTATTTTAATGGCTTCAAATTTCTTGTTGATGAGATTCAGCCCCTGGTCTGAAGTCACCAGGCTAGAAGGTGGGGAAGGGGGCTTGGGTTCTTAAAGGGGTGGGTGGGCCAGCGATCGCTTCAGGGCTTCTCGCTAGCCCAGTAGTCTCACACCAGCCTTTGCTGTCACGGGTGGGGATTGGGGTGGGAGGCAGAATAAAACCTGCGGGGTGGTTAGGGGGTGGATGGGGAGAGGGAGGCTTGGGGGCCTTTGCCCTGCAGGCATCTGTTGAAATGATGGGAGAAAAAGCATTAGCATCTTTTTAACTAAGGATCTGGGGGAATGCAGCCTAGACAGCAGGCAGGGCGGGGAAAGAGCTGAGCGGGGCTGCGGGGGAAGCACTGAGCTGTGCCCCTCCCCCAGGGCGCGGAACCCGGGGGTGCCCGGGGAGGGGGCGCAGGGGCCCGGAGCCTGCAGCCTAGAGGAGAGAAGCTGGGAGAGCGGAAGTTGTGCTTGGCACGTTCGCATCCCGGGCAGTGCCAGCTCGGGCAGCACGTGGTCACCGCAGGCGCTTTATAAATATCAGATCCGTCGCCTTGGTTTGCTTGGCCCCGAACTCCGGACGGGAACTCCTCGGGACCCGATCCTTCTGAAGCTCGCTGTAATTTGGAAGAAGTTCCCGGCACCGGCCTCTCCCTTCCTCCTGTCCTGGAGGGGTGGGGGTGGGGGCGGGGGCGGCGGCGATGGGGAGCTTGGGCGCAGAAGGGGGCGTCGATATGCTTTCCAGAGACTGAGGCCTCCCAGCCCTGGCTCAGTTCCCGAGGGACCGACCCCTCTAACTTGGGTTAGAGCGGGGAGAGCGGCGGCCGCTCCTGTGCGGGGCTCGGTAATTGGACGTGGCCCGGGGGTGCAAGGCCTTTCTGCCACTCGGTGACTGTACACAATGCCGCCGCCTTTGAAGAGGCTTCAAAGCGTTTGCCGGGAAGGCCCCCGAATCATCTGAGAAGCAGACTGGACTCTGCCAGGGCTGAGAACAAGGACAGGGGACAGCTCCGCGGGGCTTCCCTCCTCCCAGCTTCCCAGGTGGGGGCCAGGAGTCCGCACATCAAAGTCCCAGGAACAGGGGACCTGGCACAGACCACAGGGCCTCAATCAAACCACTCCTGCTGGTGGTTTTGAATTCCATCCAGCAGGACGCTGGGAGGGCTGGGAGGAGGCTCTAGAGGCTTGAGAGCTGAGGCTGGGCTTGCCTGAGCAACGGTCACTTCAGCTCCAGCGGCTGGAGAAGATGGAGGAAGGGTCTGACCCACCACACCCATCCCCCATGCCTCGGAGGGTGGTCCTGCCCTGCCGCCCACAGGGAGGGTGAGCAGATTGCAACTAGCCTTTGGAGGTCCCGGAAATCTTAGCAGGGAAAGAAAGATGTTTCAAGGAATGGACATTTCAGGCTGGAGAAGAAAAAGCCGGAGGGTGACTGCATTTTCTAACTTCCAGACAATTAACCAAGGAGGGGGGTGAATAGGCCTTGTAGGGGTTTTATGTCCTCTCGACCCTGTCAGAATTTTAGGCCGAAACCCTGACAGCTGTGTCTCCAAGGCTTTGCATGTACCCAGAATCATCCAATTTCCTGATAATTCCAGTGTTCTCAGCAATAACTTCTCAAGCTCCAGGTTTTCCTAATCAGATTGTTTTTTTAAAAAGAGGTAGATCATGTATCAGTGGTACTGAAGGATCCTCCCCTTATTCAGAAATCCTGTAAACCTGGAGTCCCAAAACTTCTTGGCACCAAGGATTGGTTTCATTCCAATCCCAAAGAAAGGCAATGCCAAAGAATGCTCAAATTACCACCCAATTGCACTCATCTCAGTTCAGTTCAGTTCAGTTCAGTCGCTCAGTCTTGTCTAACTCTTTGCAACCTCATGAATCGCAGCACGCCAGGCCTCCCTGTCCATCACCAACTCCCGGAGTTCACTGAGACTCACATCCATCGAGTCAGTGATGCCATCCAGCCATCTCATCCTCTGTCGTCCCTTTCTCCTCCTGCCTCCAATCCGTCCCAGCATCAGAGTCTTTTCCAATGAGTCAACTCTTCGCATGAGGTGGCCAAAGTACTGGAGTTTCAGCTTTAGCATCATTCCTTCCAAAGAAATTCCAGGGCTGATCTCCTTCAGAATGGGCTGGTTGGATCTCCTTGCAGTCCAAGGGACTCTCAAGAGTCTTCTCCAACACCACAGTTCAAAAGCATCAATTCTTCGGCGCTCAGCCTTCTTCACAGTCCAACTCTCACATCCATACATGACCACAGGAAAAACCATAGCCTTGACTAGACGGACCTTTGTTGGCACTCATCTCACACGCTAGTAAAGTAATGCTCAAAATTCTCCAAGCCAGGCTTCAACAGTACATGAACCATGAACTTCCAGATGTTGAAGCTGGTTTTAGAAAAGGCAAAAGAACCAGAGATCAAATTGCCAACATCCACTGGATCATCGAAAAAGCAAGAGAGTTCCAGAAAAACATCTATTTCTGCTTTATTGACTTTGCCAAAGACTTTGACTGTGTGGATCACAATAAACTGTGGAAAATTCTGAAAGAGATGGAATACCAGACCACCTGACCTGCCTCTTGAGAAACCTATATGCAGGTCAGGAAGCAACAGTTAGAACTGGACATGGAACAACAGACTGGTTCCAAATCGGGAAAGGAGTACGCCAAGGCTTTATATTGTCACCCTGCTTATTTAACTTATATGCAGAGTACATCATGAGAAACGCTGGGCTGGAAGAAGCACAAGCTGGAATCAAGATTGCCGGGAGAAATATCAATAACTTCAGTTATGCAGATGACACCACCCTTATGGCAGAAAGTGAAGAAGAACTAAAACCTCTTGATGAAAATGAAAGAGGAGAGTGAAAAAGTTGGCTTAAAACTCAACATTCAGAAAACTAATATCATGGCATCTGGTCCCATCACTTCATGGCAAGTAGATGGGGAAACAATGGAAACAGTGAGAGGCTTTATTTTTGGGGGGCTCCAAAATCACTGCAGGTGGTGACTGCAGCCATGAAATTAAAAGACACTTACTCCTTGGAAGGAAAGCTATGACCAACCTAGACAGCATATTGAAAAGCAGAGACATTACTTTGCCAACAAAGGTCCATCTAGTCAAGGCTATGGTTTTTCCAGTAGTCATGTATGGATGTGAGAATTGGACTATAATGAAAGCTGAGGGCTGAAGAATTGATGCTTTTGAACTGTGGTGTTGGAGAAGACTCTTGAGAGTCCTTTGCACTGCAAGGCGATCCAACCAGTCCATCCTAAAGGAAATCAGTCCTGAATATTCATTGGAAGGACTGATGCTGAAGCTGAAAGTCTAATACTTTGGCCACCTGATGCAAAGAACTGACTCATTTGAAAAGACCCCGATGCTGGGAAAGATTGAAAGTGGGAGGAGAAGGGGACAATAGAGGGTGAGATGGTTGGATGGCATCACTGACTCAATGGACATGAGTTTGAGCAAGCTCCAGGAGTTGGTGATGGACAGGGGAGGCCTGGTGTGCTGCGGTCCATGGGATTGCAAAGAGTCGGGCACGACTGAGCAACTGAACTGAACTAAGTGATTGGTTTCATTGAAGACAGTTTTTCCACAGACCAGGAATGGGGCGGCGGATGTTTTTAGGATGGGGAATGTTTTAGTTTTAGGATGATTCAAGCACATTACTTTTATTGTGCAGTTTATTTCTATTATTTTTTAAAAGGTATTTTTTATGTGGACCATCTTTAAAGTCTTATGCATTCCAATATTGCTTCTGTTTTGTGTTCTGGTTTTCTCGCCACGAGGCAGGCGGGATCTAGCTCTCCCACCAGGAACTGAACCTTCACCTGCATTGGAAGGCAAAGTCCCAACCACTGGCCACCAGGGAAGTCCTTGGTGTTATTCAGTCACTAGGTCGTGTCCGACTCTTTCTGACCCCATGGACTACAGCACGCTAGGCTTCCCTGTCCTTCACTGTCTCCCAGAGTTTGCTCAAACTCATGTCCATTGAGTCAGTGATGCCATCCAACCATCTCATCCTCTGTTGCCTCTGTCTCCTATGGCCCTCAATCTTTCCCAGCATCAGGATCTTTTCCAATGAATAGGCCCTTTGAATCAGATCAGCCAAAGTATTGGAGCTTCAACCAGCACCAGCTTCCAATGAAGTCCCTATTTCTGTTATTAGCACATCAGCTCCACTTTGGATCATCAGGCATTAGATGCCGAAGGTTGGGGACCCCTGCTTTAAGCAACCCGAATAGGCAGGCTCGCTCAGCATCTTGGGTCTGTTCACACGTCCGGGCGGGGTGGTGATGGGGGCATCACACCAGAACACCTCCAGGAGCCTCTGCATGGCCATGTGTGTCCTCACCCTGGACACACGCCTGAGGATGGGGTCGCATGACCCATGGCTCCCGCAGCAGAACCGTAATCAGTGGCTGTGGGTTTGGGAAGTGATCTGGGCTCTGCTCCACCCCCCACCCAGTGGCTGGCGAGGGGCATCTCTTGGCCTCTCTTTCTGTATTATTTCCTGCATGCTAAGTCACTTAGGTCATATTTGATTCTTTGTGACCCCATGGACTGTAGCCCGCCAGGCTCTTCTGTCCATGGGATTCTCCAGGCAGGAATACTTGAGTGGGTTGCCATGCCCTCCTCCAGGGGCTGTTCCCGACTCAGGGATCGAACCTGTGTTTCTTACGTCTCCTGCATTGGCAGGTGGGTTCTTTACCACCGGTGCCACCTGGGAAGCCCGTCTTACTTCCTAGAGCTGCACTAACAAATGACCACAAATTGGGCAGCTTAGAACAACAGAAATAGCTTCTCCTGCAGATCTAGAGACCAGAGGCTGGGCTCCCGCTGAAAGCTCTGGGGGAGAATCTTTCATTACCTCTTCCAGCTTCTGGGGGCTCTGGCATTCCTTGGCTTGTGGCCGCGTGACTCCAGTCTTTGCCTCTGTCTTTCCCTGGCCTCATCCTTCTGTGTCCGTGGGGGTCCTTTTCTATCTCTTATAGGACAGTCTCGTGGGATTCAGGGCCCACCCTAATCCAGTACCATCTCAAGTCCTCACCTTCACTACATCTGCAAAGATTCTATTTCCAAACGAGGTCACATTCTGAGGTTCTGGGTGGAACCAAAGGTTTTGGGAGACACTGTTCAATAAACTGTACCCCTACAGCTCCTCCCACTTCCTTTCCCTGGTAACACACCCTCCTCTGTTTGGGAAACTCTCCTGTCACCCCCCTCCTCTTACTCACGGTTCAGTGACAGTGTCCTTCCAGTCTGCCTGGCTCCAGAGGCAGACCTGAACCCCCGAGGAAATCACTCCTATCTCCTGGGCTCTGCGAATGGATCCAGGGAACAAGAGGATCTGAGCTGTCAGTCATCCCAGAGATTCAGATGTTCCTCAGCATCAGCAGGAGAGGGAGAGGGAGCCCCTGAGCTAGGAACTCACGTGTGTGGAAGGGCTTTGGCCATCTCCACCCCACTGCGTGGAGCAAAGCAAGCTTAGCTGCAGAAGGACAGGGCAAGGCCCTCCCCACCCCATCTCTGCTCAAGTGAGTCTGAGCTGCGTTTCTGCCACCTGCCACGAAGCCCTAACACAACACATATTAAAGGATGAATAACCATTAGCAGCGGAGAAGGCAATGGCACCCCACTCCAGTACTCTTGCCTGGAAAATCCTAGGGGCGGAGAAGCCTGGTAGGCTGCAGTCCATGGGGTCGCAAAGAGTCGGACACGACTGAGCAACTTCACTCTCACTCTTCACTTTCATGCATTGGAGAAGGAAATGGCAACCCACTCCAGTGTTCTTGCCTGGAGAATCCCAGGGACGGGGGAGCCTGGTGGGCTGCTGTCTCTGGGGTCGCACAGAGTCGGACACGACTGAAGCAACTTAGCAGCAGCAGCAGCAGCAACCATTAGCAGAGGTATTGAGGAGGGCCGAGTGAGCAACCATCAGAGACACTGTTAGGAGGGAGTTCCGTTTTGGGCGGCTTCCCACATAACTCAGTGGTAAAGAAACTGCCGGCCAATGCAGGAGAGTCTGGTTCGACCCCTGGGTCAGGAAGATCCCCTGGAGGAGGAAATGGCAACCCAGGCCAGTATTCTTGCCTGGGAAATCCCATGGACAGAGGAGCCTGGTGGGCTACAGTCCATGGGGTAGCAAAGAGTCTTAGTGACTTAGCAACTAAACAACACCTGCTTTGGGCAGGGGCTTGGACTGGATGAGTGGTTTTGATAAGCATGTATTAGGCACCTCCTGTGTGCCAGGCACTGCAGGCACAGAGGTGAAGGACAGTGGCAAAGTTGTCTTGCATTGACGAGGAGTAGGGGGGCTGCCTCAATGAGATGCTGGGGGTGAGGGGACAGCAAGGCTCCAGTAGCTGCCGGGTGGTCGATAGGGGCACCCCCTGCAGTCCTGGGGGTTCCCTGTGCTTGGTACACTGCAGGAATTTAGGAAGCATTTGTTGAATGAATGAGTCTGAATTATTTGATGGTTCACTTGCTTGTCTGTGTGATTCATGCTGTGTACATCCTCTCCTTCGTTTGCACACCTGCCCTCCAGCCCATGCGTGCATGCACAAACACACACACACACACACACACGCACAGAGTCAGCTGCCAGGCATGACGCCAGGCACCTGGGAGAGCTGAGTAAGCATCTGTGGTCCACATGATGGAGTGGCTGGCAGGTGAATGATTGGCAGAAAGCTGCCTCTATCCATCTTGCTGTCGGGGCCCTCACCGATGTGGCAGTAGGGGGGCGGGGTGTGTGACTGGCCCCTGGAATCTGGCTGGTACCCAGCTCCTCTGACTCGCTGAATGGATGATCCACGGCGTGTTTTATCCAAGGTCTCTCTCCCCTTGCCACCCAGGATGCTTCCGGGTCGTCTCTAGCAAGAACCAGGCACCCCGTGGTCATTTCAGCGCTGGTTCTTGATGCTCAGGCTGTCTTGGCGACCTTGGGAGCACGTTGAGGGGAGAGGGAGGGAAGTTGCAGAGGGAAACGTGGGATGGAGGGGGTGGTCTTTCTGTTTCTAGATACTTCTACCATCCCTCTCCTTGGAGGGTGAGCCTGTGCTGCAGGTTCCTTCTATAACCACTAGATGTCAGTGTTTCTTAATGGATGGAAACTGGGGTCTCGAGCTGGGGTGATGGAGCCAAGATTAAGGTGCCTGGATCGTGCCTGTTTTAGAGACGGGGAGGAAGACTCCAGGGAACAGAGCCAAGGCTTAGGCAGGGATTCCACTGGGTGAGACGTAGTGAACTGGTCGAAAGACCCCCGGGGTCCTGACTCTCAGTTCCCTGGTGTCCCCAGGACAAGAGCTACAGACAGGTGAGAGTGAAGGTGTGGGGTTGGAGAGGGGGCAGGTATGGGAGGATGAACCCTGGGATGCGTGAGGGCGGCCTGACCACGAGTGGGGATTAGAGAGAGGACTTGGAGCGCCGCAGCTGGGAAAGGCCCGCTCACCCTTCCTGGCGTTCCTCCTCTCATCCGGTTTCCCATCCTCCTTTCTGATTTTGGTCTGCTGTCTGAGAAGTCGGGAGACAAGGGACAGGCCGAGAGGCTCCACTTCTCAAAGGAGACCCTTCTGACACTGAACTGAAGCGTAGGCTGCGTGTCAGTCCTCTTTGGAGTTCATCCTTCCACACCCCCTGGTTCCTGTCCTGCAGCCCTGGTGTAGCGCTGGGAGCCCAGGATGCCCTCTATCCCTGTGCCCAAGGAGGGGTGGGGTGGGGCGGGGAGAGCTTTGCAGAGACTGAGCAATGGAGGGGGCTGGAGCCTAGTACTCGGGAGACCTGGGGATCCCAGAATATAAAGCAGGGTTGGATTCTGAGCCCCACTTAGGGTGGCGATAGTTAAACAACCTCTGCCCCCCCAAGTGGAAGAAGGGGTTGGGATTAGGGTGACTGGGGCATTTTGGGGCAGACCAAGATGGGTGCTGCTGAGGTTTAACCAGAGATAAGGAAGGTTATCTGCTGCCTCCAGTATGTTTCCTATGAACTCAAGTCTTATCATTAGAGACTGATTTATTTAGGTCAAGCCCTGACTCCCCCTAGGAGCTTCCCATGGTTTCTTGCTTGTAATAGACCATTCAGTAAATATTTGTCAACTGAGTCTCCATTAAAATGGAAATATCCCCGAGGAGGGATAAACCAGTTGCGTTTGCTAACACTTCACTGTGAATCAGGTTATCAGCTAACTAGCGCTCTCACCAGGCTTCTCGGGGCAGAGGCCCAGAGCAGATGTGTTCTGAGGGCCTGCCTGGGGGGACAGGGCCGTCTGGAGCTCAGTCCTGGGCCCGGCTGTGACGTGGCTAGGAGCGAGGGCCAGCGCCTCAAGGTCAGCGCAAGGACACTGGGGGTGCCTGTGGCCCACAAATGTGATCATGCCCCTCCTCTGACAGCTCTTTAATGCTCTCCTCAGGAAAATGTCCCAACTCATCACCAGGGGTATAGAGACCCTCCTGACTGGACCCCCTCTCACCCTTCCAGCCGCAGGTCTTGACATTCTATTTTTTAAGAACCTTTGTTTATTTAAAATTGACATATAGTTGATTTGCCTTGTGTTAATTTCAGGTGTACAGCACAGTGATCACACACACACACACACATCTATTCTTTATCAGATTCTTTTCCACTGTAGTTTATTACAAGGTATTGGAGACAGTTCCCTGTGCTATATAGTGGGGCCTTGTGGGTTATCTATTTTTATATATAGTTGTGTGTATATGTTAATCCCAAACTCCTGATTTATCCCTTCCTACCCCCTTTTCCATAAGGAAAAGCCATAAGTCTGTCTTCTGTATATGTGAGTCTGCTTCTATTTTGTAAAGGTCAGTTGTATAACTTTTTTAGATTTCACATATAAATGATATTTGTCTTTCTGTGGTCTCGTCATTCTAGGAACTTCAGCCAAACTCTTCCATGAAGGTAACACGAGGCCCGTGTTGCGTCCTCCCTTTGAACGTGCCTTTTGTTCTCTACGCCTGATTCACTCTCCCACACTCTCTCTGGTTAATCCCAGTTCAGTATTTACATTCAGCTTGGATGTCACTTCCTCCAGGGAGTCCTCCATAACCCATCTGAGGTTGAGGTGGTTTTCCTTTCAGATGATCTTGCATTGCTGCATTCTCACAACAGTTACAGCACTGAGTTTAACAGATTAATTAGAAGTAGGACCTGTTTGGAGTTAAAAAAAAATTCTGGTTGTGGAGGAGGCTTATAATCAAAAGTTCCAGTTGTTAGCCCCTACCAGTCAAGGTCTGATCAGGAAAATCGAAACCTCCTTAGTTATTTTAACAGAGATTTAATATAGAGAATTAACTCAACATGAATTGTAAGACTGAAAAGATAAAAAGAAAACATGGATATAGTAGCTGCAGAAAGAAGCTGTTGGTCCTACAGTTGGCGGAACACAGGCGGGAGGCTGGGCTTATCTGACCCCAGAAGCTTGAAGAAGACGTTGCACGGAGCTGGGCTCAGACTTCTGCACAGGGGCACTGGCTGACTGGTACTGATGTGTTTGAAGGGCCCTTTGATGAGGCTCATGGCATAAAAAACTGGATACTGGTGTGAACCGCTCCTGCTGGGATGGAGATCTGTTGATAGAGGGATGCAGACAAGAAGAGTGAGCAAATAGGCAGAGAGCGTCCCTTCTCCCCACTCCCGCCCTCCGGCTGCTCTCTGGTTCTGTTCTTGGCAGAAACCAACAGGGAGTCAGCTGGCAGAGCAGGTGCAAAGCCCCAGCCCGAGTCCCATCCCAACACCGAGTCTAGAAGGATGAACTTGGAGTTGAGAGACAATAGCCTAATAGCCTATGCAGTCCATCCCTTTGGCTACATAGCATCCACAGACAGCCTTCCACACACATGTGAGCTCCATCGAATGATGACAACATGAGATTTATGCCTTTTCCTTGCCAGGTGCAGCTATCTTTTTACAGAGACCCTCAACTTGTTCTCAAAAACGTGCTCAGCTGCTCAGCTGTGTCCAACTCTTTGCCACCCCATGGACTGTAGCCCACCAGGCTCCTCTGTCCTTGGGATTTTTCAGGCAAAAATGCTGGAGTGGTTTGCCATTTCCTACTCTAGGGGATCGTCCCGACCCAAGGATCGAACTTGCATCTCCTGTGTCTCCAGCATTGGCAGGGAGATTCTTTACCACTGAACCACCTGGGAACCCTCAAAGTTCTCAAAAAGAGGAGACACAAAATCCTAATAGCCATTTTATCCATCTTTGGGTGACAGTCATGGTATCATTTCTGAGTGAGTTTGATTACCCTTCAAATATGGTCAAAATCCTATCTGAATATTCTATTACTTAAAGACCAAATAAGACACAAATGAGCCTATGGAACAGAAACTGAATCAGGGACATAGAGACCGGTAATTGCCAAGGGAGAGGGTGATGGGAGAAGGCTGGATTGGGAGCTTGGGATTTTCAGATACAAAAATCATATATAGCGTGGGTAAACATCAAGGTCCTACTGAATAGCACAGGGAACTATATTAGCTATCCTGTGATGAACCATAATGGAAAAGAATATGAAAAAGAATGAATATGTATGTATGACTGAGTCACTTTGCTGTATAGCAGTAATTAACACAACTTTGTAATTCAACTATACTTCAAGAAAAAATAATTTAAAAAAAGACCAAACAAAAAGTGAATCACCATCTTTCTTAGAAAATCAAAAAGAGGAAGGAGAAAAAAGAAATTAGTTAATATTTGCAAATACATAACAGGTAGATAGGCAACAATCAAGGAAGAAGAGATTCATGGTTTCTACAGTTCTTGTCTCTGTGAGGCCATAGTTGATATTTGTAACCTCTGTTTCCCACCGCCCGTTCCGTATTCATGGTACTTCTCTTAGACATGGGAGTACTAGGTAGATTCTTTACCAGCTGAGCCACCAGGGAAGCCCAAGACTACTGGAGTGGGTAGCCTATCCAGTAGTAACCTGGAGAATTTCCTGGGTTCCCGGTCCTCCTTATGTAGCAGAAACCTCCGTTCTCCTTGGTGATTAGAAGAGTAGCCCTCTGGGGACGTCCCTGAAGGTCCAGCAGTTAAGACCCTGTGCTTCCACTGCAGGGGCCACGGGTTCAATCCCTGGTTGGAAAAGAAAAAGAGAGAGAGAAACTTCTTGTTTTGTTTATTCAAAAGAGAATGATCGTGTGTCAGTCTCAACTTCTAATTCACAGGAATTTTATTCTGTTCTCGTGGGAGCATTTCTTTCTTGGATCCAAGGGCCTTGAAATCTGTAGTCTGAAGTTGAGGGGACAGGAAGTAAAAGTTCCATGAGAGTTGTGAGCTCTAATAGTGAGGGGAGGGACTTCCCCTGTGGTCCAGTGGTCGAGGCTCTGCACTCCCAATGCTTGTGACCCAGGTTTCATCCCCAGTCAGGGAACTTTCCTGGTGGCTCAGCTGGTAAAGGATCTGCCTGCAATGCAGAAGACCCTGGTTCGATTCCTGGGTCGGGAAGATCCCCTGGAGAAGGGATAGGCTATCCACTCCAGTATTTCTGGGCTTCCCTGGTGGCTCAGCTGGTAAAGAATCTGCCTGCCACGTGGAAGACCTGGGTTTGATCCCTGGGTTGGGAAGATTCCCTGGAGA
The DNA here is from genome assembly GCF_029407905.1 of Bubalus kerabau. Classification (NCBI taxonomy): domain Eukaryota; kingdom Metazoa; phylum Chordata; class Mammalia; order Artiodactyla; family Bovidae; genus Bubalus; species Bubalus kerabau. Next base: position 6,628,870 of record NC_073627.1, on the reverse strand, counting down.
AGGGAGCAGCTATCCACTCCAGTATTCTGGCCTGGAGAATTCCAGGGACTGAATAGTCCACAGGGTCGCAAAGAGTCAGACACGACTGAGGGACTTTCACTTGCGCTTCAGGGAACTAGATTCTTCATGCCCAGCAGGACATGCTCTTCGGTCTTGTGGCACGCGGGGTCTTTAGCTGGGTTGTGTGAACTCTCAGTTGCTGTGTGTGGGGTCTAGTTCCCTGACCAGGGGTTGAACCTGGAACCCCTGCATTAAGCTTGGAGTCTCAGCCACTGGACCGCCAGGGGCATCCCTTTCAGAATTACTGTCACTTGGGCATGCCCTGTTCACTTCTGGTTGGTGCCAGTGTATCACGCAGAACCGTCTGTAAGCAGATCCGATTTCTTTTCTTTTCAGTCAACGAATCGTAAAGAACTTCCTAGGAATCCGCATGTGTAGTTTAATCTTTTAAAGGCAACCACTATTTTTTTTTGTTGTCTTCATCGATCTCTAATATGGTAATATTTCTACTTTTTTGTTTTTGTTAATTTCAAACCTGTACTGATTCCCTACTGTGAAAGATGTAGTAGTTTTCTCTTCCCACCCATTTCCTCTTACTTTTGGTAATTATATTTATTCCTCACACTAGTTACCTTCACAATTTTAAATTATACACTTAAAATACCCAGTTCTTATTCTCTTAACATGAGACGGTAATTCTTGAGTGCTTACTCTGTGAGATGAGAATTTTATTTATTTATTTTATTTTTTACTTTTTGGTCACGTGCAGCATGTGGGATCTTAGTTCCCAGACCAGGGATCGAACCTGCGTCCCCTGCACTGGAACCTCGGAGTCTTGACCACTGGACTACCAGGGAAGTCCCAAGGGGAGGATATTATTTTGTTTCCTATCCTTCCTATTTCCTTTCCTCCCCACTCCTTTTAATGTCCCAACTTCTGCCAGCTTTATCTTTACTTTTATGTTGTCAAAATTGATGACATTTACATTCTGTTCTTTAACCACATCTGTCACCCTGGTTTTATCTACAGATTCGTCTTCAAAGTTGGAATCTAATCAACAGCCTTTATGTGTTGGTGATGAAGTAAATATTGTTTTCCCCAGTGAACTAGGAAATACAGAGGGGTTATGTTTTCTTTTCTTTCCCTCTTATATCACAACCAATGTACACAAACTTAAAGGAAACGCACATTGAAATCAAATAGACTGGGGACTTCCCTGGTGGTCCAGGGGCTCTCAATGCAAGGGGCCTGGCTTTGAATGCTGGTCAGGGAACTAGAGCCGCGACTAAGAAGACCGCATGCCACAACGAAGGTCCCGAGAGCCACAGCTAAGCCCCAGCGCAGCCAAGATAAATAAGTAACAAAGGAAGTAAACGCAAGAAATCAAATAGGGTATCTTTTTGTATTCTCCAACAATTCTTCGAAATCATGCTTAGATTGAGGTCATGATTATTTGGTATTAACACAATTTAGTTTTTGGAGTATTTAAGTGTACACTTTAAGTTCTTTTGGGGAGAAAAGTTACCTTCCTCATCATTTCATAAATATCTTTTGGTTTCTTATTAAGTCTCTCAATTGCTTAGACAACATTGAGCTCTTCTTAAAGATTTTGTGGGTGACGTCCACCGCCAGAATCTGGGAGTTTCCTTTACTAGGAGTTTTGCTTTTTCTCTCTTCCTCAGTATCCTGTTCACTGTGTTAGAGGACTTCCTCTAGTCATTTCTTTAGAAAAAGAGGTAAAGTTTCTGAATTTTCGGATGCCCCAGGTGCTATTTTTCCTCCGTAGGTAGTTTGGCTGGGCGTAGAGTTGGTTAAATGTTAGTGAGCGTTAGACTATAAACAAGTAAACACATTTTAAAAGTACTGATTATAATAAGTTCTTTGCAGAAAAATAAGTAAGTGATGGGTACGGAACAACTGAAGAGCTTCTTTAGATAGAGCAGTGGGTGGATTGTCCTAGAGAAGGTGACTTTTCAGCTATGAGTTGGAAGACAGGAGGAGCCGGTCCCCTGAGTCAAGTTTGGAGGGTATGGTGCAGGGCAGGGTGGGAGGGGAGTGGTCCAGGCACAGGAAACCATTGGTGCAAAGGCCCCCAGTCTGTTCTTTCTGGAAACTACCAAACCTCCCTCCTTGTGTTCTAGGAGAGTTGAATTCCCTCTGGGTTTTCAACTAGTTTGTGAGTGTTTCTGTTACTTGCAGCCAAGAGTCCTCGGTCATGTGAGTTTTGTATTGTTGTTCCATTTTTCTAAATGAGGGGTGTGAGTTTTAGAGATGCTGAGTAACTTGCCTGTGGTCACTTGGAGGGGAGGTTAGAGAGAAGCCAGGCGTGTTGGCTGCAAAGCTCAGTCTCTCCCTGTTGCTTCTCCCTGAATCCTTGTCCCCTCACCCAGAGACAGGGATTCCTTCTTTGTCGGACTCTTGCAATTTGGATTCATGATGCAATCATGGCCAAAATGCATCTCAGAACTCTCCCTACAGCCCCAGTTTCAAATGTTGCCCCGTCACCCCACCAGTGCACTTGAGTTTCTCAGACCTTTGCCCTGAAGGAGCTCAGATATTCCAGTCGCCATCGCTCCACTGCCTCGCATTTTTGCTCCATTCTTCACTGTCTCGTTAACTAAGGGGAAAGCTGGGGAGGCAGACTGAGAGGTGAGAGGTTCGTGGGAGCAAAGAGAAAAGAAGGCGGGAGCGGGGGGAGCCAAGTTAAGAAAGAAAGAAGGAAGAGGACTTTTCTGGTGACATAGTGGTTAGGGGTCTGCCTGCCAATGGAGGGGACATGGGTTCCATCCCTGGTCCGGGAAGATTCCACGTGCCGTGTGCTCCACAGCTACTGAGCCTGCGCCCTGGAGCCCGGGAGCCACAGCAAGAGAAGCCATCTCGATGAGAAACCCGTGTGCTGCAACAAAGACCCAGTGCAGCCAAAAACAAATTAATACATTTATTAAAAAATAAAACGATAAAAAGAAACACAATGGATTCTGACTCATAAAACAAAAAAGAAATGATGCCTTTAAAAAAGGAAGGAGGAAAGAAGACAAGAAGGGAACGATGCAGAGACTCGACTGAACGAACACAGGCCACGATCTTCCCTTTGATCTCAACCCAAATGCCAATCTGGTCACGTGAATTCGCCCGACTCCTTGCTCGGACGGAGTCCTGCCTTCCTTGGGCTGAAGTCCGAGCTCTCGGGCCTTGCCCAGAAGGTCCTGCCTCTCCCGCCACTTCTCCCCCTTCTTTAAGACTCCAGTCCTACCCTTCAGTTCTGGGAGTCTTCAGAGGCACCGAGGCCCGCCCATCCCTTGGATCTCTGTTCCTGCTGCCTGGATATTCTTCCCTCTTCTTTCACCCCCCTCACAGCAGGTCCCAGACCAGGGCCTGCAAGCAGATTATTAACTTGGGGAAGTTACCTACCCCTGGGAGCAGGAACAACAGAGCAGTCAAACAGGGAAGTAGGGGAACCGACAGGAGCGCGTGGTCACAGCCGCAGGACGCTGGTATGCCATGTCACGGGCAGCAGGGCGTGTGTCTCAGACCTGTCCACCCACTGGACACCAGGGAAGTCCCTGTGCCGTCCTTCTCTTGATTAAACCCTCCTCACGCTGGTCCTCAGCCACCGCTGCCTGGATATGAGGATCCACAGGTCAGAGGCAGGAGAGGGCAGATCAGCTGTCCGCTTTTCTAAAGGCTCTGGAAATCCTGTAGTGTTCTTACCTGTGTGTGTGTGTGTGTGTGTGTGTGTGTGTGTCTGGGAAGCCCTCTCCCTGGACAGCCCACATTAGTGTGGACAGCCCCTGTTAACATATTCTGTAATCTCACACTGGTGCTGGGGTCCCTCACCCAGGTTTGTGAGCAGGTGGGGGCCGTTTTAGGGAAAACTCAGCCCTCATCCCCTTAAAATGGGCTGAGTGTCTGTGGACATAGCTGCTTGAGCCCCTGAGCCACACCCCAGTGTGGATGGAGGGGCCCCCAGAACCTGGCTCCCGTGCTGTGATCCCTGGAAAGATTCCACACGCAGAGATGGCAGGCACCCCTCATGGTTTTCCAGGTCCTCGTGGTCCAGATAAAGATGCAACCTCCATCTGTGGACCAAATGCTGCGGACCAGAATCAGTTTGTCAACAAACACAGGCCTGGAGGGTACACGAGGACTGAGGGGTTCAGGGTAAGAGGGGAAACCGTTTGAGTGGGTGATATAAACCTAGAAAAGAGCTTCCCTGGTGGCTCTGATGAAGAATCCACCTGCCAAGCAGGAGACATGGGTTTGATCCCTGGGTCGGAAAGACCCCCCTGGAGAAGGGCGTTGCAACCCACTCCAGTATTCTTGCCAAGAATGTCCATGGAATTCCCATGGACAGAGGAGCATGGCAGGCTACAGTCCGTGGGGTTGCAGAGTCAGGCAGGACTGAGCATGCACACACGTGAATCTAGAAAACCCTTTGATTTGGAGGCACCTGGTTTCTCTTGCTTACGTGGGCTGAGTGCCACGGGTGTGATTTTCTGTCATGGGGGCAGGAATCCACTTTGCTGTGCATAGCATCAAGGGCAGTTATGTTATTATTTTTTAAGGTTTACTTTTAGTGTGGACCGTTTTTAAAGTCTTTATTGAATTTGTTGCAATATTGCTTCTGTTTTCTGTTTTGCATTTGTGGCCCTGAGGGGATCTTAGCTCCCCTACCAGGGACCAAACCTGCACCCCCGCTGTTGGAAGGCAAAGTCTTAACCCCTGGACGGCCAGGGAAGTCCCAAGGGTGGTTATAGATGTTAGCCACGAGGTGTAATAAAGATGAAACTGGACCATGTTCAAAGGGAAGTAACCATGATGAAGGGAATGAAAATCAAGTCTTCGGAGGAATCAGGCTCATGTGAAGGAAGAACCCAAAGGGGCTAGTTAGCTCTAGACACTTGGAAGGTTATCTATCACGTGGAGGAAAGGAGATACATTTCCTGTGTCTCTAACTGGAAACCTCGGCCCAGCATGGAGAGGCATGTTTCAGCTTAAGAGTCAAGAGTAAGCTTCCTGTGTACAGTGGACTGGGTTATTGCTCTCACTTGAAAAAAAAAAGTTTTTTTTTAATTTATTTGGCTGCATTAGATCTGAGTTGCAGCGTGCAGGGTACTTGGTGCGTCATGCAGGACCTTTGGTTGCAGTGCCCAGACTCTCCAGTTGTGGCACACCAGCTTAGTTGCTCCGCAGCAGCTGGCATCTTAGTTCCCTGCCCAGGGATCAAACCGGCATCCTCTGCATTGCAAGGCAGATTCTTTCCACTGGACCACCCGGGAAGACCACCGGACCTGGAGGTCTTAGCACTGGACGCCTGGACCTCCCCGCTTTCGGTTCTTCGTGCCCTCCTTTTGTTGAGTGATCTCACGGAGTGCATTTTCCCGCCCTATCGCTGCTGCTCTTGGCCGTCCGACTTGCTTTGGCCAACGGAACTTTGGCAGACATGATCTAAACTGAGGCCTCCTGTATGCTTGTTTGGTTTGGTTGGCCCTCCTGAGCGCCCTTGATCTGGTCTTAGAAGAATGCTCAGGGTTGATTCTGGCCCGAGGAGAATGTATAGACATAATCATAATATAGACGTAATATATACATATACATATACATGTATAGACATGTATATGAATGTATATACATGATCAGTGTATAGACATATGTATAGACATAATAGAACCCAACTGGAGCCAAGTTTAGCCAATCCTTAGCCTGAAGCAGAATAATCCAAAAATAAAAGCCTGTTACTTTTGAGGCACTGAGTTTTGGGGATGGTTTGTTACACAGCATTATTGCTCTAATAGCTAACTCATACATCATCACTGAAGGCAATCAGCTTAGGCTTAAGACCATTTGGTTGGACATTATAAAGGCGATTCCAGCATTAAGCAGGTGTTAGGGCTAGGATATCTCTAAGGTGTCTCTGAGCCTTTAGATTTTGTAGTTTTATGTTCCAAAGCGGGTTGTGGTTAACTCTGCTTATCTGAGGCTGAAACCCTAGGGAATAGAATCAATACAAGAACAAAAATTTAAACTTGACACAGGCCAGTGCTGCACCTCCCACCTTGGCCAGACACTTCGTGTACCAGTCAGGGTCCAGTCAGGAGCGCAGTTCAGTTCAGTTGCTCAGTCGTGTCCAACTCTTTGCGACCCCATGGACTGCAGCACGCCAGGCCTCCCTGTCCATCACCAACTCCCGGAGCTTGCTCAAACTCAAGTCCATTGAGTCGGTGATGCCATCCGACCATCTCATCCTCTGTCATCCCCTTCTCCTCCTGCCTTCAATCTTTCCCAGCATCAGGGTCTTTTCCAGTGAGTCAGTTCTTCACATCAGGTGGCCAAAATATTGGAGTTTCAGCTTCTGCTTCAGTCCTTCCAGTGAATATTCAGGACTGATTTCCTTTAGGATGGGCTGGTTGGATCTCCTTGCAGTCCAAGGGACTCTCAAGAGTCTTCTCCAACAGCACAGTTCAAAAGCATCAATTCTTGGCGCTCAACTTTCTTTATAGTCCAACTCTCACATCCATACATGACCACTGGAAAAACCATAGCTTTGAGTAAAGCACAGAAACCATTCTAAATATTTAATACAAAGGGAATATTTGATAGGATTTTGGTTACACAGGCCATGGAGGAACTGAGAGGTTGAGTAAGGGATGGCGAGGCAACCCGGGGATCAGCTAAGCAGGAAGCCGTGACTGTTGGTGGGATGGAGGGCCCGGGGGAGAGGCGGGATTAACCCAGGGCTGGGATGACTTGGTGAAAGCTGCAGCCATGGAGGGCTGCTGGGTGGGAACTGGAGAGATGTAGCTGCCTCCTCGACTTCCTTGAAACTCTGCCCAAGGCCCAGAGAGGGAGAGACCCATCCTAGCTCCGCGCTTCTTCCCACCCTCCAGCCTCCTCCCAATGTGTCTCCCATTGGCTGAACCCAGCTGACCCAGGTTCTGGGGTCTTCCAGGGTTAGATGTCCTGTGATACAGAGAAGGTCAAGGGAAGGACGAGAGATGTTCTGAGGCTGCAGACCAGCACTGCCTATTCGTGTATGCCTTTGGCCAATATGCCTGTCTTGGTAAACTGCCTTCTCCGCCATCCAGCTACTCAGCCAGAAATCTGGGAGACATCTTTTCCACCCCCAAGTCTGCTTCATCAGTGATTCCCAGGAGCTCTACCTCCAGGTTATATTTGCACAAATATCCTTCTTATCATGTGGCCTTTCCTTTGTCACCACCGGGTCACTTGCAGCAGCACCCAGCTGGTCCCCCTGCCTGACAAATGCTTGTCCTTTCCCCATCCGTTCCCCACGCGGCAGCCACACAGATATTTTGCAAATATAAAATCAGATCGTGTCATTCCTTTGGTAAAAACCCATCCAAGGTCTTCAAATCCAAGCTCCTTTGCCCAACATGATCTGTTCTCTGCTAGCTTTCAAGCCCATTTTTTCCTTTTTCTTTTTTTTTCTCACTGAATTCCAGGTACTTACTGGCCTCTCCACACTCCTGAGAGCCAGGCAGACTCTTTCTCACCCCAGGGCCTTTGCACCTGCTGCTCCCCCAGTTTTTAGTCATAACCAGCTCCTTTGCATCTGTAGGTCTCAGCTGACCTTTTGCCTCTTCAGAGCTGCCCTCGTGGACCTCCCTTAAGTGTCCTCCCGGGGCTGCCCACCGCCTCGTCACTTCTCACTCGTGCATCATGCCGCCATTCCTCCAGTCATACGTTGCTTTGCTTGTTGGCTGTCTCCCTGACTTGAATATAATCGTTATGAAGACAGGGCCTTGGCTGGCTTGCCCACTGCCGGGTACCCTGCTCCTCTCTCCACTACTAACATGTGGGGGACACTCAATAAATGTTTAGTAAAAGATCAATGGAAAAGACAGAGGGAGGTCCATTGACAGAGGAAGGGATAAAGAAGATATGGGGCATATATGCAATGGAATATTACTCGGCCATTAATAGAGAATGAAATAAGCCATGTACAGCAACATGAGTGCAACTAGAGGTTATCATCCCGAGTGAAGTAAGTCAGAGAAGGAGAATGTATAAAGGTGTGGCACCCTTTATACGCAGCATCTAAAAGGAAATGATACAAGGACATCTCTGGTGACCCAGTGGCCAAGATTATGTGTTCCCAGTTCAGGGGGCCTGGGTTCGATCCCTGGTCAGGGAACTAGATCTCACGTGCCATAACTAAAATCTGGTTCTGCCAAATAAATAAATAAATTGAAAAAAAGAAATCATACCAATGAACTTATTTATAAAACAGAAACAGGCTTACAGATTTAGAGAAAGAATTTATGGTTGCCAGTGGGGAAGAATGGAGGGAAAGGATAGCTAGGGAGTTTGGGATGGACATGTGCACACTGCTATATTTAAAACATAACCAACAAGGACCCACTGTCCAGCACAGGGAACTCTGCTCCATGTTATGTGGCAGCCTGGATGGGAGGGGAGTCGGGGGAGAATGGATACATGTGTATGTATGGCTGAGTCCCAACACTGTTAATCAGATATACTCCAATATAAAATAAAAACTCAAAAAATAAAGTGCTTAGCAGAGTGTCTGGAAAAAAAAAAAAAAAAGACCACAGGGCTGAGAAGGTGGCCCAATGACACTCTGGAGGAAAAATAAAATAAAGAATTGATACGTCTGCAGACTGCCAAGGGTCGGTGGCCGGCCCTTTGTGCAGAACGACTGGGAAGAGGTTGCCGTGAGTGTCTGCGAACCCTGCTCCCAGCGTCACATCGCCCAGCAAGGCTTGAGGCAGGGGAGTGGAAAGGTGCTAAATGAAGCCCAGATCTCATTGTCTCCGGTCTTCTGATTACCAGGTATTTAGACTGCAGTTACACAGTCAGCGGTGATGAGCTGTAATTGCAGACGTTCTCCATGGTTATTTTTGCCCCTGGAAAATAAAGTGATACCTGTAATTTTCCCCAAGTTGTGCTCCAGCCTCCCCTCCTGAAGCCCAGGGCTCAGCAGCCTTCATTACCTCTAACTGCGGGGTTCCCTTTCTGCTCCTTGGCGAGTAGGTGGGTGGGCTGGGAATTCAAAGCTCTGTGTCCTGGTTTAGAATTTGCCATTGACTTGCTGGCAGATTCTGACCCTCAGGGTGCACATCTGGAAAATGGAGGCTGTGCTGGGGCCTTTCGGAGGTAAGGGGGGGCAGGGATGGAATCCCAGTGGAGCACAAGGTCCTCAAAAGAGGAGCTTTTAGGAACCGACAGCTGAGCAAACAAAATGGACACTCCAGAAGGCTCGGGAATCAGCATTAGCCACAAGGAGCTACTGACTCTGCTGTGCTAAGTCGCCTCAGTCCTGTCTGACTCTGTGACCCTATGGACTGTAGCCCTTCAGGCTCCTCTGTCCATGGGATTCTCCAGGCAAGAATACTGGAGTGGGTTGCCATGCCCTCCTCCAGGGATCTTCCCGACCCAGGGATCAAACTCGAGTCTTTTGTGTCTCCTGCACTGGCAGGGGGTTCTTTACCACTAGCGCATCTCCTTCTGTGATGACCTCCGATCCTTGAGGCAGGGCTTCCCCATCAACCCAGCCCACAGCCACAATGTTTATTTTTTTTTCTTTTGGCTGTGTTAGGTCTTTGGTTGTGGCACACGGGCTTAGCTGCCCTGCAGCATGTGGGATCTTAGTTCCCCAACCAGGGATCGAACCCCTGTCCCCTGCATTGGGAGGCAGATTCTCAACCCCTGGACCACCAGGGAAGTCCCCACCGCCACAGTGTTGCCCTTGCCCTTGTCCCTCCCCTGAGCTCCCCGTTTGCTAAAGCGCTTGCTCAGCTCTAGGAGTCCCCTGGCTCCCCCGCCCAGTGGGTGACGGGGTGGGAGGAGGGGGCCTCCTGTGCCCTGACCCTGTCGGGCGCCGCCCCTTGACTCCCTCCCTGAGCTTCCCCGTGGGCTGAGCTGGGACCGGCGGGCCATGCACAGTACTGCTTCAATAAGAAGATGCACCCCCAGCGCTCCAGCTCCAAACAGTAGACTTGTAAACATTTCTTTTTATTTTTTTAAAACATTGGAGTGTAATTGCTTTACAATGTTGTGTTAGTTTCTGCTGTTGATTCACAACAATGTGAATCAGCCGTGTGTACACACACAGCCCCTCCCTCTTGAGCCTCCCTCCTCTCCCCACCATCCCACTCCTCCAGGTCATCACAGGGCATCGACCTGGGCTCCCTGTGCTGTACGACAGCTTCCCGCTAGCTATCTGGTACAAACAGTAGACTTTTTCAAAGCACTTCTGGAGCCCAGCCTAATTCCAGACTGAGGGCAGACAGGCTGTATGGGTTTTTAGGGTCAGGAGGACAGCCAGAGGCAAGGAGAGGACTTCGGCACTGCCTGTCTCCTCCCTGCCACCCCTGCGGCTGAGCTCTCTGCTCCAGCCTGCTCTGAGGCTGACCATGGTCTCTTGATGGCTCTCCTGCTCTGTCCCTATGCAGGCCCACTGGCCGCTGGACTGGTAACCCAGGGAAACGATAAAAAAAGCCTCAGACTCGTACCACCCTCTCTTTCTTTCTTTACTTGGGCATGGATGCAGAAGACAAACTCCCCACCTGGGCATAAGTGATGAGTCATTCCTCAAAGGTCGGCAGGAAGATTTATCTACTGAGCAGTCAGTCTAGTCCCTGACCCACATCTGCTCCCCCACCTCTGATCCGGGCGGGCCTGAGACAGTTCCCTGACCCACATCGGCTCCCCCGCCTCTGATCCGGGCTGGCCTGAGACAGTTCCTTGCAGGCTTCTGTCCTGTTTCACGTGCTGCCCCAAGCAAGGGCATGAAGCTTCCTGCTTCTCCATGGCTGCTCCTCTCTGCCACGTGATTACCACCAGAGCTCTGCAGGCGCCGGGTTCTGGCTGCCAACTGCAGGGAGGATGCTGGGGTGGTGGTCAGGCTTGGGCTCCCCATCCTGCCAGGGTGCCATCCCAGGAAGCAGTTCTCCACAATTTTCAGAAGGTTCTGGGGGAAAGGGGCCCCCAGGTTTGTTGCTAGCCAAAAATCTTGGCTTTCTCCACCCAGCCAGCCAGTGCCTGCTCAGCCGTGTCCGACTCTTGTGACCCCATGGACTGTAGCCCCCGCGCCCCTGCCCCACCCAGCTCCTCTGCCCATGGACTTTTCCAGGCATGAATACTGGTGTGGGTTGCCATTTCCTCTTCCAGGGGATCTTCCCGACTCAGGGATCGAACACAGAAGCCAAATAAAAAATACGGAGACAGAGTTTGGAAGAAATGGAAAGGTGGCTTTAACTCTCAGCCAGTGGAGAGCGGAACAGGGTAGGCTCACGACTTAAGAACTGAGCCCCCGCCCCACGAGGAGTCTAGGGCTTACATAAGATGAGGGCTCACAGTCAGGAGTCTTCGTGAGGAGCAAAGGTGTCAGGCTCTTGGCTTCTTCCCCTTGCGTTGTTTCAAAGACAGTCACAGGCCAGCGTCAGCAACCCAGTAGTTAAGTCGGGCAGTTCCACGGCTCTGCGGCCTGCTTTCTGATCTGTCCCTACAAGGGGAAGGGTGTTGTAAGGGTAAACACCAGAGGGGGGCTGTGTTTAGCATAGCGTCAAAGGAAAAGAGGCGCGAAGCGCAGCTCTTGCAGACTTAGGGGGCAGAAAAGCAAACTTCGTTACAGACCTGCAGAGTCTGGGGCAGTTAAAGTTAAAAAGAAAACTAGGAATGTTCAGGCCTGCCCACTGTTCTCTTTATCTTCTTTGTTCGCTGGAAAGGGAAAAAAAAAAAACCTCATTCCTCTTTTTTTCCTTTTCATGGCAACAGGTTTGCAGTGGCCTTCTCGAGAGCCGGCTTCTGTTCCCTGGCTCTCCTTCCCCTTTTTCATTCCTGCTCCCTCATGATCACCTATCAAATAAAACCCCCACACACATAACTTCCTCTCCGGCTCTGCTTTCGGAAGACTCCAGGCTAAGACGCCCATGTTTCAGAGGAGCCCCTGAAGAGGAACATGAAAATAAGGTTTTGAGGTCCCGGGTCAGGTCTCAGTCCTGGCTGGGATACTCCCAGGGGGCAACGGGGCAAGTGGGAGATGAAAGGCCTGCAGGGCGACCTAACCTGCCCTTTCTACTTGGGTTGGGAGGAGGCAGAGAGGATGTGACCTGGGCCCCTGGACCTGGGCTCAAACGTGACAGAGGGTGACCTGTGCCCTGGTAACCTGAGGCTGGACAAGGCAAGGCTTTGGAGGAGGGCAGGGCTCTGGCTTGGACAAGCATGGGGATGCGTGAAGTCCTGTCCACGTGACTTCGTTGTTGGAGCTCTGTATCATTTTCTCTGGCTCCAGTGAGAACCCCATTACAGCCTGAGAGCCCAGATAGGAATCAATTCCCACAGCACAGGGCGGGTGGCGTGAGAGCTGGATTGGGGTGGGGGTGGGAGTGTGCGGTGCTGAGAACAATGGCTTCATTAGGAGGCCCTAATGAAAAGGAGATCTTCCAAGGCTAATGTTAATTAAGAAGTGCAAAGATATCAGGGATGATGAGAAAACCACAGGAGGAGGACCTGGGCCTCAGTCAGCCGAACGATGGAGCCAGGGCTGGCTTGTCTGCAGGGTCACCCCAGAACCGCAGAGATCCCGAGAGGGCCTCTGAGTTCAGGGGGGGCACAGTCACCCTCAGGGGGTGGGACAAAGCCCAGCTCTTTCCTTTGAGGCCAAAATTTGTGCCTTCATCCAAGAAGCATGTATTGAGCATCTACTATCTGAAAGCACTCTAGTCATTGGGATACATCAATGAACAGAACAGACAGCTGTCACTGCCCCGGTGGGGTTACATTCTAGCGGGGATCTGAACTCAGTGAGGATCCGAATAACCTAGTGAGTCATGTGGCATGTCAGAAGGTCGTAACTGCTATTAAGATAAAGAAAGAGTGGAAACTTAAGAGGGACAGGATGGTTGGGTGGGATGAGGGGTAAGTAGCTTGCAGATTAAATAAGGTCATCAGGGGAGGACCCACTGGAAGATGAGAAATGAGCAAAGATTTGGTAGAGATGAGTCATAACTTGCTGTGAAGGTCTGGGGCGGGCCTGTCCTTTTTCCATTTTTCTCCTGGCAAATGATACCTTACCCAGGCCCCAGGAAAGGAACTCAGGTCCCGATTCTTCTCCTGCAACGAGATGACTGGTCTCCTGACCAGGATGTCACAGTATCCACCTTGGCTGGAGGCCTCCAAGCAGACACGGTCGTTTAAGGGGTCCCAGGCTGGGCTCTTGGGGACTCTCGGAAGACACCCCTTTCCCTCAGCACACCTGGCTTTGCCTTCATCCCCAGGCGTGCTGCCCCTTCCTGCTGTCTCCCTCCATGAGGATATTTTCATAATGGGGTGATTCAAGCAAACACATTAAAAAAAGCCGCAGTGCACTAGAGAAGCTGCCGAATCCTTTCGTGCAATACCTCTGTTCACTGCATTAATGATCCTCTCCAGATTACCCATTTCCTAACAAACCATTAACACAGAAAGGAGGTGGGGAGGTGAAGAAGGAAGGAGGAGGCGCGGGCTTGCGGATGGGGACAGCCACTGCAGAGCTCAAGGTAACTGCAGGTAGGGCTCTGCATGCTCCCCTGCTTCCCAAGGTGGCGTGGAGGCAGGGGCTGGGGGGCGGGCCTCCCTGGAAAAGGCGAGGAGGGGGTTCACCGGCCCTTCCATCACCGGAGAACGTGCAGGCTCTGAATCTGGCCAACAGCTTGGAGGCTTTCTTCCTCTCTGCTAGGGCGACTTGGATCCCGGGGCCAATCTCCTAAAGGGAATAAACTCAGACTGAGAATCAACTCAGTGCTTCTCCATGCATGAAGTCAGGTTTTACAATTTGCTCAATATCATGTGGGTTGTGAGCAGTGGGGCTGGGATTTGAACCCAAGTCTCTCTAAATACGGGTTCCCCAGGTGGCCCAGTGGGAAAGAATCAGTCTGCAGCGCAGGTGCTGCGGGTTGGATCCCTGGGTTGAGCAGATCCCCTGGAGACGGAAATGACAACCCACTGTAGTATTCTTGCCCGGAAAATTGTATGGACAGCGGAGCCTGGCGGGCTACAGTTCATGGGTTCACAAAGGGTCGGACATGACATAGCGACTAAAAAACAACAGGCAACAACTCTGTAAATGTGCAAAGCTCCCCAGTTCATCAGAGCCTCCTGCCACTGCTGACCGTTGCTTTTGTTGCATCCCAGCCTTCTGAAAGATTGCTGGTGGCTTCCCCTGGTACCCGCGCCAGACAAGGGTCAGATCAGTGGCGTGAGAGCCACCCATCACAAGTGGACAGCTTCCTGCTTCCTGCTCTACACCCCGTTCTCCTTGCGCCAAGAATCCCTCTCCCTCCCTCAGGACTCCCTGGCAGCATGTGGCCCCGTGGGGTACTCTGTACAGACAGGGGTCCTCCGCCCAACAGGCACTGACCTTTGGAGCACTGTCTTCTACCCTCCTGCCTCATTTCCGCTTCGGGTCTCACTGAGGCCATTCTTACATGCCAGAGAATGCAGTGGCCCTCTTCCCATAGGAAAGCACAAGATCTATGGGATTTAATAAGATCATCCAAGCCTTGGCACGATGGCAGATTTCTGGTGACACCACGTTCTTTGGGGAGGTAAATTTCCTTTCTCTTTAATCCACTGTTTCTAAAGCAGGTGACCCACTCTGTGTTATTACAAGCAGGTTATTATTACCATAAATCCTTCTGCTTCTACTTCTTCCATTTACATTAAATATAGTCTCCGTTATGGTGCCTAAATTAGCTTTCATAGGAGGAAATTCCTGTATAATTTAAAGAGAATAGAGAACCTGAGTCAGGCTGGGGGAGGGGAGGGCTGAAAAGGGAATGAAGTGAAGGCTTCTCATCCCAAATAAGGAAAAGGCTCCCTCCTCCTTAACTCAGAGCCCCGCGGAATGTGGGCATCACTTGGTGCTTTCGTCCATCCATTTGTGTATCTGGCACACATTGGTGGCACATCTGAAGTACCAGGCCACAGGGATCAAAACAATGGCAATGCTGTATGATTTCAACCATGGGACATTCTGGAAAAGGCAAAACAATGGAGACAGTAAAAAGATCACTGATTGCCAGGGGTCTGGGAGAGAGAAGGAAGGATGAATGGGTGAAGCATAGAGGATTTCTAGCAGTGAAGCTGTTCCGTGTTATGCAGTCATGAGAGATGCATGTCATTATGCATTCGTCGCAAAGAGCGAACCCTAGTGTAAACTATGGGTGTCAGTCGATAATAATGTATCGATATTGGTTCATCACTTGAAACAAATGTACAACGCTAATACAAAATAGAAATAATAAGGGAGACTGTGGGGGAGGATAGAAGGAGTATCTGGAAACACTTTGTACTTTTCGATCAATTTTTCTGCAAACCTGAAACTGCAGTCCAGTGGCTAAGATCCTGCGCTTCCACTGCCGGGGGCGGGGGGCACAGATTCTATTCCTGCTCTGGAAACTAAGGTCCCAGAAGTCAAGCAGCCCACCAGGCTCCTCTGTCCAGGGAATTTCCCAGGCAAGGATACTGGAGTGGGTTGCCATTTCCTCCTCCAGGGGATCTTCCTGACCTAAGGATCGCACCTGCATCTCCCGTGTCCCCTGTGTTGGCAAGCAGATTCTTTACTGCTGAGAGACATGGGAAGCCTGAATATCCAAGACGGTGACGTGATAGTCTGGCTTTCCAAAATTGACTTGACTGCAGGTCCCCTCGGAGAAGGCAATGGCACCCCACTCCAGTACTCTTGCCTGGAAAATCCCATGGACGGAGGAGCCTGGTAGGCTGCAGTCCATGGGGTCGCTAGGAGTTGGACACGACTGAACGACTTCACTTTCAGTTTTCACTTTCATGCGTCGGAGGAGGAAATGGCAACCCACTCCAGTGTTCTTGCCTGGAGAATCCCAGGGACGGGGGAGCCTGGTGGGCTGCTGTCTCTGGGGTCGCATAGAGTCGGACACAACTGAAGCGACTTAGCAGCAGCAGCAGCAGCAGGTCCCCTGGGCTCTATGAACCCTCTGACCTCTCCCTGACCTTCCCTGACTTCCCCCGACCTCCTTATTGCCTTTACTTTTTGCAGAGCATTTCCAGAAACTAGAGTGTAGGAAGCACATTTGGGGAGATGCTGCCTGGGGTGGTTGTAGGAGGAGGCGTACTTCATCTCTTCCGGGTTCAGTTTCCTCATCTGCATAAAGAGAGTTGGGTTTAATCACATCAGGACTCTATTTCTGCTCTAACCTCTTAAGCCTGAGACTGGGTGAGGTGTTCCCCCCACCCCCCACCTTGCCATCCCTCCCCCATCCCAATCACTCCACAGCCAATGAGGGGCAATTGGGAGAAAACTTCAAGCCAGATTAATCAAGGTATAGGGAAGTTATAGATATGCTAATGCTTTATGTTAATGACTGATGAGAGTGGGTAATTGGAGATGGCAGGAGGGTGCCGAGTGGGGAAGGAATTTCGGTTCTTAGAGAAAATACTGCATTCAAAGAGCTTAAGAATGATTAATGGAGGTTCTGGAATTACAAAGAGCAACCGGTAGAAACTGGAACAGGACTTGCTCAGGGGGAATAACCTTGAGGGTCCGGGTCGGGGACATTTTGTGGACCCCAAGGAAGGGGTGGGAGCTTGAGAGCTGGTGAGGGGAGATGCTGTCCAGAACAGGAGTGGGCTTTGACCCAGAGGAAGGTGACCCCAGGGTGTTCTGGCTCTGTGCCTGGACAGGGCTGGAACCAGAGGGACTGGTGTGTGCCCAGTTGCTCAGTCGTGTCTGATACTTTGCGACTCCATGGACTGTAACCCTCCAGGCTCTTCTGTCCATGGAATTTTCCAGGCAAGAATATTGGAATGGGTTGCCATTTCCTCCTGCAGGGGACCTTTCCAACCCAAGGATCAAATCTGAGTCTCCTGCATCTCCTGCATTGGGAGGTGGATTCTTTACCACTGAGCCACGAAAGCTGGGGGGCTGGAGCTGATCCAAAAAGCTGGACCTGTGTGCACCTGTCCCCCCCTCCCTTGTGTATGATGGTTGCCCCATGCCTGCAGCCTGCTGTAGACCTCAAAGCCTGATTCAGCGGCTGGGCACCCAGCTGTCCTGGACGAGACCCAGAGAGAAGACGCGTCACCAACAGAGAGCTGCTGCTCAAAGGGCTCCGTTTTCAGACCCCTGACTCCCATGGGCATCGTTCAGGGGAAGCGGCTCAGGTTGAAAAGAAAATGGTGGTGAAGCCCTCTGTTTCCTCAAAGGAGGGAAGGCCGGGGTGTCCCATACATCCCCCTCTAACAAGAGGATCTGGGGGAGAGCTGCATCCAGACGCATCTTTGGGATGGGCCTGCTTTCCTGTAGGAGACCAGAGCCCCAATCACAGAGCCAAATGCTCAGATCACTGGCCTTGCCTCTTCCTGCCGAGACCAACATGGTTGAGATGCTGGGCACTGCCACTCGGCATTTATAATCCTGTCAGCCAGCAGATGACGGATGGAGGAGCCACGTCCACCCAGGGAGGTCCTGCCTTGAACAGATGCTGCCGATGGAGGCTGCCTTCCCTGCCTCTCCATCTCCTTCAGCGCCAGCCCCCAGGGCACCCATCACCTTGTCCACCCTCCTCGCTCTGGTCAATGTCCTCGCTGCAGACAGCCTGGCTGGTGAACAGGTGAGCAGGCACCACCTCCAACCTCCTGGGTCCTGGAGTGATGGATGCTGGACTGCGTACCTCCTGTCCTCCCCCCACGTCACCCCACCCTCACTTTCAGAGCACAGTGGAAAGTCGCGGGTTCCACGGGTCTCACGGAGCCTGGAGTTCTGAGGTCAAGTGTGCATGGCGAAGGAAAGAGATCGAGGCCGTGGGGGTGGCCGGGTTCTTGGGATACCCACATCCATTCCAGGGAGCTCATTCTGCCCTGCTCTGGACCCAGAGAAGCCGATCCCTTATCCTTTTTGCTGGTGGACAGAGCTTTCCTTTAGAGAAACTCACACCCCTTAGGCTGGTTTCTTCCAATCCAAGAAGCCTTTAAGGTCATCTTGTCCAGGGCTTCCCTGGTGGCTCAGTGGTGAAGAATCTGCCTGCTGATGCAGGAGACACAGGTTCGATCCTTGGTCCAGGAAGATCCCACATGCTGTGGAGCAATTAAGCCCCCGGGCCGTGGCTATTGAGCCTGTGCCCTACAGCCCGGGAACCGCCACTGTTGAGCCCATTTGCCGCAACTACCGAAGCCCATGCACCCTGGAGACTGTGCTCCAGCAAGAGGAGCCACGGCAGTGAGAAGCCCGAGCTCCGCAACAGACGGCAGTCTCCCCTCTCCGAAACTAGAGAAAGCCTGCACAGCAACGAAGGCCAAGCACAGCCCTAGATACATACATATGTAAATAAAAATTTGAGAAAAGGTCACCTCGTGCAGTTGTTTTGAGACTTCAAAAAATAATCTGTATGGACTTCCCTGGCGGTCCAGTGGTTAGGAGTCTGAGCTTCCGCTGCAGGGGGCGTGGGTTTGATCTCTGGTTGGGGAACAAAGATCTCGCATGTCATGGGGCATGCCCCCCAAAATAAATAATAAATAAAAATAAATTTTAAAAAATCGCAGAGTCTTCCACTCAAATAAAAACCCAACCCAGTAGCTGAAATAGATTACACCAGAGCTTCCTGCTTGCTCATCCTTCCCTCTGCCTACTCCTTCCCAAGCAGCCTGGAGGAGTCGTAATGAACTCCTGGGTGTCCTCAGAGGCCAGTTTAAAAACCAGTGATGCAGGAAGCGGGGAAAGGGGAGTTACTGTTTCCCAGGTATAGAGTTTCAGTTTTGCAAGTTAAGAGTTCTGGAGATGGATGAGGATCGTGGCTGCATGACAATGTGAGTATGCCTAATAGTGCTGAACCGCATGCTTAAAAGTGGTCAGGGTGGTAAATTTTATCCCGCGTGCATTTGGCCAAAGTCAAAACAAAAACAAAGCACCAATTCAGGAATGCAGACGGGAAAACTCAGGCTGACACGGCCAGGTTTACGAGCTGCTCAGTAGCCAGGCTGACCTCCTCTCTTTGGACCGTGGCCTTATTCCGGGGCTCCTTTCACTCCACTCTGCTCGGTGCGGGGGTCCTTGGATGGGCTGAAGCCCCAGAAGCAGCTCGTGTAACACCAGGAGGTGGGGAGGAGAGCCGGCAGTGAGCAAGAGGGCATAGGGAGCCCAGAGAAGGGAGGTGAGACCAAGGGGACGCCTGTCTTTGAAGTTCTTGTCTCAAGGGCCCAGGAAGCCTCACTCATTTTCGGTGGGTTGCTACATTTTCACCAGATGAGTTTTTTAATTGCGTGATTTACTTATCTCGTCTCGGATCTGCTGATGTACTCTGCAGCCTTTTAATTGCTTGAAAAGTTGAGCAGTTTTTCATGTTTTAAGGAGTGCTGAATTGTATAATTAAAACACTAACAGTGTAAATCAACAGTGCAGAAGAAAGACAGAGGAGAATTAAGCAAGTGTGTTGGCATAATAATAAAATCAAACCGGCATGAAGAGGGCCCATTACCAGGAAGATGCTGAATGCTAAATGGTACCGGGGCCTGGGAGAGGGGCGGGGCTCACAGGACCCTGCCCCGCCCCTTCTCTTTCTGGGGAAACAGGGGAGTTGAAAAAAAGAGATGGCTAGATGTGAAAGTCCCTGAGGCCTTGGACTGAAGGAGGGAGGTGGCTTTGTGTGTACCTCCTGTGTGGGCTGGGGGTTGGGGCTCTCGGATTGGGGAGGGAAAGAGTGAGTGGGGAAGAGGGAAGAGGGCGTGTGCATGTCTTCAGGATCTCCCCTTCTTCGGGGGGTTTGCAGTTTGCTTTCTGTGAGGACGGTGGGCAGGAGGAGCTAGAAACCTTCCTTCCCTCCCTTGCTCCCTTCTCTCCAAAGTTCACGCCGAGTGTGATTCTTTCAGACAACACAGAAACATTTAGCAGGAAACAGGAAAGCCCACTCTTGGCTTCTCCTCTTCTTCCTCTGCCTGCAGGCAGGCGAAGTTGGAGGTGGGAGCGAAGGATGGAGATGAAGGCTCAGGCATCCATCCTAGCAGGGCTTGTTCAGACCTGGCTTGGAAACTCTCCAGCTCAAAATCGGTCAGTGTTTCCTGAAGGGTGGAAGGTGGAACACTAGCCCAGGGAGATGCTCTGTGAAAAAAATTAAAAAAAAGCTTTTTGGCCAGTAAGCTTGGAAAACTCTGAGCTAAACAAAAGGTGCTGAGCTAAAGAGGGTGCTGAGCCCCTCTTAGGCACTTGTCATTTTGACTACAGGACTTCCCCTAACCCTGAACGTGCTGATGCACCTGTCTCCTTGCACCCCAGCAGGGTAAACTTTGAGGACCTGGAAGAGCATTCTTTCAAGTCCCATGGCTTCATGGCCCATGGCAAGTGGGTTCCAGGTATGACACTTTGAGAAATATTCAAAGTGTTAGTCGCTAAGTCGTGTCTGACTCTTTGCAATCCCATGGATTACAGCCTGCCAGGCTTCTCTGTCAATGAAATTCTCCAGGCAAGAATACTGGAGTGGGCAACCATTCCCTTCTCCAGGGGATCTTCTTGACCCAGAGATCAAACCCTGGTCTCCTGCATTGCAGGCAGATTCTTTACCATCTGAGCCACCAGGGAAGCCCTGGAGAAAAGTTGGGTTCAGGTGAAAAGGGCACTTTGGTTGGGTCCTAGAGCTGTGGTCACATCCCAGACCCATCACTGACCGACCAGCTGTGTGGCCTAGGGTACATCTCATCACCTCTCTGGTCCTCAGACTCCTCACTTGTCTAATTAGACAGACGATGCCGAGCTCTCAGGAGCTGGTAAGGAGAAGTCGGATAACGCTGTGGAAGCACATAGCCTGGGGCCGATGGTGGGCGTTCTCTCGTGGTGATGCCCAAACCAAGGGGTGTGTCCACTCCCCATTCTTACACCACCAGATACAAAGGCTGTTCATGAGCCAAGTGGGTCCTGGGGGGACCCCAGGGGCTAGGAGTGTGGAGGAGAGATGGAATCAGGCTCTAGAAAATGAAATCAAAGACGGAAAACTAGGAAGACAGCTGGGCTGTGCTGGAATTGGCCGGAAATGAGATGAATGCACAGTTGTGAGGAGGGCAGATACTCTGTGAAAATGCAGTCACTGGCAGGATAGGGGTTAGGGTGAGGCGGGGAAAGCATCACAAAATTTAAAGGTGTGCCCCAGACTCTGTAACCAAGATAAATAATATTTCAATGCAATTTTTTTTTTTTTTTGGAAAGAGCTAAGTGAATGAAAAAAAAAGTCATGACGAACAAAATACCAAAATTTAAATAAAGACAGAATCTGACCTTCATCTCACTGGCCTGCACCCTAATCCCAGCCCTGAGAGCTGAACTCTTTCTGTCCCCCAAGGGTCTGGATCTGGGGACCGACTCTGGGCCAACCAGGGTCAGGGCCCACCCCACCCCCGCCTTCACGGACCCTCACACCTCAGCAAGTGCTTCACGGACAGACGTGGACTCGGGGGTCAGGCTGGGCCTTTCCTGGGGGTCACTCCGGGCTCCCCCCATGGCGGGCGCGGGCTGGGGAGATGAGCTTCCTCAGTGCCTCGGGCCTGGCCTTCCACGAGGTCACCAGGGAACGGGCGCCTCTGTGCCCACTCCGGCTCTGCCCGGGCCCCAAGCTGGCCAGCTCATACCCTCCCTCCCTTCCTGGCACCCATTCTCGGCTCATCTCCAGGGAGCCCCTCATGGCTCCCCCTCAATGGGACACGACCTCACTCTCCTTTAGGCTCTGGGGGCGCTTAGCCCCTCTTGGGCAGTTGTCAGGTACTCATCAGTCTCCCCATCTCTAGCTTGACATCCCCAAAGGCAGACACCACATCAGCATCGTCCACTTGCCCAGTCCCCTGTCCTGTGTGTCCCTGACACGAGTGGGCATTCAAACAGAACCAACCAGGAGGACGGACCTCCTCCATGCTGGACGCGCTCCTGCCCACGTCACTGGGCAGCCTTCTGGGGGCGATGGCATGCCCGGAACTGGAGATATTCAGGTAAAGAATCCACCTGCAATGCAGGAGACCTGGGTTCAATCCCTGGGTTGGGAAGATCCCCTGAAGAAGGGAATGGCAACCCACTCCAGTATTCTGGCCTGGAGAATTCCATGGACTGTATAGTCCATGGCGTCACAAAGAGCTGGACACAACTGAGCGACTTTCACTTTCGCATCCCTCGTGCTGGGAGGGCTCTGATAGGCCTGGGAGCCCCTGGCAGCTCTGCCATGGAGATGACAACCACAGAGAGTCTACTTTGTAGACATTGTCCTTTTTAGTCTCCACAACAGCCTTGCACGTTGATGTCAATATGCCCATTTTACAGGTGAGTAAACTGAGGCTTGGGCTTTCCAGGTAGCTCAGTGGTAAAGAATCCACCTGCTAATGCAGGAGACACAGGAGTCCTGGGTTCCCCTGGAGGGGGAAATAGCAACCCACTCCAGTATTCTTGCCTGGAGCGTCCCATGAACAGAGGAGCCTGGTGGGCTACAGTCCACAGGGTCTCAAGAGTCAGACATGACTGAGTATGCATGCATGCGTGCAACTGAGGCTTAGAGCAGTACACTTAGGACATTTGCAAAAGTAGTCAACAGCAGGGGCGGGATTGGACTCCAAGTCGGCCTGATTCCAAGCTCTTTCATGCTTAACCTCTGAGCTCTTGTTGCCTCAGGATAAGTGGAGATGGGGACCACCTCACACTTGGGTGGGCACTTTTCCAGGCTGGTAGACCTCAAGTGGGGCTTCCCCGATAGCCCAGCTGGTAAAGAATCCACCTACAATGCAAGGGACCCCGGTTCAATTCCTGGGTCGGGAAGATCCACTGGAGAAGGGAGAGGCTACCCACTCCAATATTCTTGGTCTTCCCTGGTGGCTCAGGTGGTAAAGAACCTGCCTGCAATGCAGGAGACCTGGATTCGATTCCTGGGTTGGGAAGATCCCCTGGAGGAGGGCATAGCAACCCACTCCAGTATTCTTGCCTGGAGAATCCCATGGACAGAGGAGCCTGGCGGGCTACAGTCCTTGGGCTGCAAAGAGTAGGACACGACTGAGCAACTAGGCACAGCACACACACACACACACACACACACACCCCAGCGAGAGGTTTCAGAAGCTCTGATGACTGCTCTTCCTGCCCACGGAGGAGGAGGAAAGGGGAGGATTTCACTGCAGGGTCCCTGTGCATGTACTGATACACCTCTCTTTCCTCTTGGGGACACCCTTGTCTCCCCACCCCCCCCACCCCCAAGCACTGGGTGGGCTCTGAGAGTTGCTGTCATTAGTGAAACCACCTCAGGGCCCATCCCAGGCTCAGCCCACTTGTATTGATAAGTCTCAGAGGCTGCAGACTTGTTTGATATTTACAGCACTCCGTTCCTTACCTTATGATGGATGGTTCGTGTGTTGGGATCAATATGGCCCTCGCAAGATTTACATACTCATATTATTAATAAACAATAAGTCATCCCGGCAGCCCTGCCCTGCTGGGTCTTCAGGGTGTTGTGTGCAGACAGTAACCTTGTCCTCTGTCTCGTGCAGCGGTCCTGATGGCTGCTATTGATCCGCTTGGTCGGATGTGGACACAGAGCAGAGCGTGGAGCACGTGGGGACAGAGCCTGGAATTCACACCGTGCCCTCTGTGCTCCTGCTCTGCCTCCCGGCTGGTGGGCTGGCTCCTTACTCTTCGGGCTGGAGGAGGACCCTTCCCCTGTGGGGGTCCTCTGCAGACAGCGGTCACCAGGCTGGTGGTGACTTTCTTCCAGCCGTCTTTCTATCCACCTTGACCTCTCCATGCCCAGTGCCCTCACCACCCAGGACCTCATCAGAGGCCACCTGGGTCCAGATCAGCCTCCTGACCAGCCCCTCAGTCATCCCCACCTCTCTGACCCCTCCCTCTGCTCTGAGACTTTGCTTCCTCTCTTCCTGGAATCATAGCTCTGCTCCAAAATCTCTCATTCATTCATTCTTTTTTTATTCCCTCCTTTTAAAAGAAATTTACTTGGCTGAGCCGAGTCTTAGTTGCTGCACGCAGGATCTTTCAGTTGTGGCAGGAGGGGTCCAGTTCCCTGACCAGGGATCAACCCAGGCCCCCTGCTTTGGGAGCATGGAGTCTTAGCCACTGGACCTCCAGGGGAGTCCCTCTCATTCTTTTCACATACCAACTCCTCTGTCTGGCTCCAAACCCTTTTCCAAGGGAGAGATTTTGACCACCCCAGCCTCTGCCACTTTGTCCCTCCAAGAAGGTCATCTGGGTGACCCCCAGTCCACATTGTCTTGCCCCGTGACTGGCTTAGACCCTTTGTGATGGGTTGTCCTATTTCCCTCCAGGTAAATATCTGTTTTCTCTATGATGTCATCCCTGTGGATATTTACCTGGACAGCAGTTATTTATTTCGCTTTCTGAATCCTCCATTCCTCTAGAAAAGATTTAAAGCAGACCCCGCCCCCCTAAAATGCATAAAATACAAAAGTGTTACTTGCTCAGTCCTGTCTGACTCTTTGCAACCCTATGGAATGTAACCTGCCAGGCTTCTCTGTCCGTGGGATTCTTCAGGCAAGAAAAGTGGAGTGGGTAGCCATATCTTTCTCCAGGGATAAAATATAAAAAGACCAATTTGGATGGAAAAAGAAAGGATGCAGAATGGTACAGAAGTAAGCTTACAGAGGCATGTCCTGGGGGAGTATACGCTGAGGTGGGTTTGGTTCTAAGTTTTCCAATAACCAGAGCGAAAGGCAAATGCATGTTCATGGTGTCCAGAAGATGAAAAGCACTCACAGCTGTAACTGAACTGGAGGAGAAAACATCAAACAGATTCTTAGCCGAGAAAACACTGCAAATAGCCTGCTTCAGCATCAGTCGATTCCAGTGAGTCTCACCTGGGGGCAACTTTGTCCCCAGGGGGAAGGTTGGCAATGTTTGGAGACATTAAGAGTGTCATAATCGGGGGAGGGGGCCCTCCCAGGAGGCGCTAGCGGTAAAGAACCCACCTGCCAGTACAGGAGGTGCAAGAGACTCGGGTTTGATCCCGGGGAAAGGAAGATCCCCTGGAGGAGGGCATGGCAACCCACCCCAGTATTCTTGCCTGGAGAATCCCAAGGACAGAGGAGCGTGGCGGGCTACAGTCCATGGGGTTGCAAAGAGTCAGACATGACTGAAGTGACTTGGCAAGCAAGCTGGGGTGGGGAAGGGTTTGCTGCAGGTATCTAGACAGTAGGAGCCGGGGGGCTGCCCTGCATCCTGCAATGTGCAGGACAGGCTCCAAACCAGCTAGCAGTGTGACCCTCAGGGTTAATACTCCCCAACTGGGAAACACCGGTCCATCCCTTTCTTCAGCCTGGAGAACAGCACTGATTTAAAAGCAAGTCATTTTGGTCCATGTGTAACTAAGCCCTCTTGGAAAAGATTCACAAACGCCCTGGCCTGAGACTGAGTCTCCTTCGCTGGGGAAAATAAATGCCTTTGGATTCCTCAAATCTGAGAAGGGAAAGCTAGATCATCGAGGCCAGTGCATCCATCGATCATCACGCTTATGCGGCCCCTGGCAGGCATCCAGTCCTTGGCCAGAATCTACAGAGAATTCAGAAGTAGCTCAGCTCGTGTGCCCTGCCTGTAATGGGCTTCCAGCCCACCAGCAGAGACCTCCCTCCAGGGCGGCCTGGATCTTTTGCGGAATCACGAACCTGCTCTGGAGGAATCAGGAACTCAGGGTAGAGGAGGTGACCAAGACTCTGACGGACTGGGGAAGTCTTTGCAGAGGCAGTGTATTTCCTATACTCTTTCCTGGCCTCAAGATTTAGGCTTCCTCTCTACCTAGGAATGTCTTTCTCTCTCTCCTCTGCAGAGGCCCGGTGTTCTGGGGGTAGACTCGTAGCAGGCGTGAGTTCCTTTCCTGCAATGCAATGTGCTGGCAAGCTCTCCCCACGCATGGATGAATGGGGAGGTCCTACGCTGAGGCTGGCACGAGTTCACTAGGTCACAAGTTCTCCTTCTTTTTCTTTCTTAAAACATGGCCCTGAGATCTTTGCTGCTTCTCCCATCAGAAGGTGGGGTGCACGTCCCCCTGCCTTATGGCTGGGCTCTGTGTCTCCTTGGCGCATAGAATATGGTAGAACGATGCTCCACCAGTTTCCGGACTCAGGTCTTGAGAAATAGACAGCTCCAAGTGAAAACTACGATGAGGTTATCACCTCACCCAGTTGGAAGGGCCACTGTCAAAATGATGAGCGTGTACAAACAGTAACTGCTCCTACCTTGTTGGTGGGAAATGCAAATTGGTACAGCCACTGTGGAAAACAGTATGGAGGTTCCTTGAGAAGCTAAAAACAGAACTACCATATATATGATCCAGCAACCCCACTCCTGGACATATATCTGGAGAAAACCATAATTTGAAAAGACACATTCACCCCAGCGCTCACTGCAACACCGTTTACAGTAGCCAAGACAGGGAAGCAACCTAAATGTCCTTCAGGAGAGAAATGGATAAATGTCTTGCCTATATGCAATGGCAGATTACTCAGCCGTAAAAAAGAATGAAATACTGCTATTTACAGCCACATGGGTGGACTTGGAGGTTATCACATTAAGTGAAGTAAGTCAGACAAAAACAAATATCATATAATATCACTTATATGTGGAATAATCATACGAATGAACGTATTTACAAAACAGAAACAGGCTCACAGACTTAAAAAACAAACATGGTTACCAAAGGGGGAAGGGGAGGAGGGATAAATTAGGACTTTGGGATTAGCAGATCCACACTACTACATGTAAAATAGATGATCATCAAGGACCTGCTGTAGAGTACAGAGAACTCCACTTGAGATTCTATAATATCCTATATGGCAAAAGAATCTGCAAAGTAATGGATATATGTGTATATATTGAAAAAGCAAGAGAGTTCCAGAAAAACATCTATTTCTGCTTTATTGACTATGCCAAAGCCTTTGACTGTGTGGATCACAATAAACTGTGGAAAATTCTGAAAGAGATGGGAATACCAGACAGCCTGACCTGCCTCTTGAGAAACCTATGTGCAGGTCAGGAAGCAACACTTAGAACTGGACATGGAACAGCATACTGGTTCCAAATAGGAAAAGGAGTACGTCAAGCCTGTATATTATCACCCTGCTTATTTAACTTATATGCAGAGTACATCATGAGAAACGCTGGGCTGGAAGAAGCACAAGCTGGAATCAAGATTGCCGGGAGAAACATCAATAACCTCAGATATGCAGATGACACCACCCTTATGGCAGAAAGTGAAGAGGAGCTAAAGAGCCTCTTGATGAAAGTGAAAGAGGAGAGTGGAAAAGTTGGATTAAAGCTCAACATTCAGAAAACTAAGATCATGGCATCTGGTCCCATCATTTCATGGGAAATAGATGGGGAAACAGTGGAAACAGTGTCAGACTTTATCTTTTTGGGCTCCAAAATCACTGCAGATGGTGACTGCAGCCATGAAATTAAAAGATGCTTACTCCTTGGAAGGAAAGTTATGACCAACCTAGATAGCATATTGAAAAGCAGAGATATTACTTTGCCAACAAAGGTCCATCTAGTCAAGGCTATGGTTTTTCCAGTAGTCATGTATGAATGTGAGAGTTGGACTGTGAAGAAAGCTGAGTGCTGAAGAATTGATGCTTTTGAACTATGGTGTTGGAGAAGACTCTTGAGAGTCCCTTGGATGGCAAGGAGATCCAACCAGTCCATTCTAAAGGAGATCAGTCTTGGGTGTTCATTGGAAGGACTGATGCTGAAGCTGAAACTCCAGTACTTTGGCCACCTCATGCGAAGAGTTGACTCATTGGAAAAGACCCTGATTCTGGGAGGGGTTGGGGGCAGGAGAAGAAGGGGACAACAGAGGATGAGGTGGCTGGATGGCATCACTGAGTCGATGGACGTGAGTTTGGGTAAACTCTGGGAGTTGGTGATGGACGGGGAGGCCTGGTGTGCTGTGATTCATGGGGTTGCAAAGAGTCGGACATGACTGAGCGACTGAACTGGTAACCGAATCACCTTGTTGTACACCTGAAACTAACACAACATTGTAAATCGACTGTGGTGGTGTTGTTCACTCGCTAGGTTGTGTCCAACACTTTGTGGCCGTATGGACTGCAGCATGCCGGGCTTCCCTGTCCTTCACCATCTCCAGAGTTTGCTCTAACTCATGTCTGTTGAGTTGGTGATGCCATCCAACCATCTCATCCTCTGTTGCCCCTTCCTCAAAAAGGATAAAAAAAAAAAAATGAAATGGGCAGCTCCAACTTCCTGTGCCTTGGGACAGTCCCTCGGGACAGTCCGTCTCAGACTCCAGCCGCTGTGTTGTGAGGGTGTGATCAGCCACACGGAGTGGCTGGTGTGATGTTCTGGCCCACAGCCTAGGCTGCAGCCCAGGATGCAGACAGTAGCTAATACTCTAAATGTGTGAGATTTTAGACAATTCCAGCCCCTTGCTGCTGAGTCAGCCCTGTCTTTGAGCCACATGGAGCAGAAATGAGCTGTCTTCCAAAGCCCCGCCCCAACTGCCGAATGAATGATTGCTGTTGTTTCAAGCCTCTGCGTTTAGGGTGGCTCATTACAAAGCAATAGATAACGGAAACAGCGTCCTTCCTATTTCCTGTATCTAGCCATTCAACAAGCATTTTTCAGCACCTGTCATGAGTCAGCCACAACTCCAGATGCTATGGATAGAGCACAGAAGAAAATGAACAAGAATTCTCACCCTCGTGGAGCTTATGTTCCAATGAGGGAGACAGACAAGCAAGAAAAATAAAATCAACTGTATAGCATGGTGGTGGAGAAAAACAGAGAAGGCTTTGAAATCGGGCTGGGGGTACGGTTTTATACGTAGGGGTAATGGGGGAAGGCCTCGCTGAGCAGATGGTGTTGTTTAAAGCCTTGAAGGACATGGGGGAGCTGGCCTGGGGAAAGAGCTTTCTGGGCAGAGGAAGTGCAAAGGCCCTGGGGAGGGGGAAGGAATATCCAGGGTGGGTGGTGGAGTAAGTGGCAGGATATGAGGTCCGGGTGGTAATGGGCTGGGTGGTATAGGACACTAACCCTCATGGGTGGTTTTAATTAATCAATTAATAATTTATCATTGAATAATTTTAATCAATTACTTTTAATTAATCTATTTTATTGATATATTTATTTTTAATTGAAAGGTAATTGCTTTACAATATTGTGTTGGCGTCTGCCATACACTGACATGAATCAGTCACAGGTATACATACGTCCCGGAGAAGGCAATGACACCCCACTCCAGTACTCTTGCCTAGCAAATCCCATGGATGGAGGAGCCTGGTAGGCTGCAGTCCATGGTGTGCTAAGAGTCGGACCCAACTGAGCGACTTCACTTTCAGTTTTCACTTTCATGCATTGGAGAAGGAAATGGCAACACACTCCAGTGTTCTTGCCTGGAGAATCCCAGGGATGAGGGAGCCTGGTGGGCTGCCGTCTCTGGGGTCGTACAGAGTCGGACACGACTGAAGCGACTTAGCAGCAGCAGAATGCATACGTCCCCTCCCTCGTGAGCCTCCCTCCCACCTCCCACCCTATCCCACTCCCCTAGGTTGTCCCAGAGCCCCAGTTTGAGTTCTCTGAGTCATACAGCAAATTCTCTCATGGGAGGTTTTTTTTTTTTGGCTGCACTGGGTCTTAGCTGCAGCTCTTTGGATTTTTAGTTGCGGCATGCAAAGTCTCAGTTACGACATGTAGGATCTAGTTCCCTGACCAGGGATTGAACCCAGAGCCTCCGCACTGGGAGCGTAGAGTTTTGACCAACAGACCACCAAGGGAGTCCGGTAGAGGCAGTTTTGAGCAGAGGCGTAACACATTTTAACAGGATCACCATAAGTCTGGGAGTTCAAACATGGATTTGGGGAGCCTGCTTAGGAGGCCATTGCAACAATTAAGGTGAATCAGCTCATGTCTTATCGGGGGCCTGGGGTGGATCATTCCAAATTCTGCATTTTACATTATTTCTTAGAGTTTTCCTGGGAGATGAAGCCCAGTTGCCTTCTTCAGTAGCTGGTTAGCAACAGTCGTTCTTGGCTGCCTTCCCCTCCCTGGATCACGTCTCCGTTCCCCAGCCTGGGGTCCCTGGTACTTTGCAAACCCTCTTGGGGCCTGCTGCTCGGGGGAGCAGACCAGCTCTCAAGAAGCAGAATTTGGGGAGATGGAGAGGTAAAGTGTTCCCCAGCCCAGGAAATGGCCTGACGTAGGACTCCACAGTGCACAGAGGTGACCTCCGGGAGCTGAGACTCTAGAGCATGAACTTGACCCACCAGCAAAGGAGACAAATCGAGGGCTTCCCAGGTGGCTCAGTGGTAAAGAATCCACCTGCTGATGCAGGAGACTCAGGTTTGATTCCTGGGTTGGGAAGATCCCTCGAGGAGGGTGTGGCAACCCACTCCAGTATTCTTGCCTGGAGAATCCCATGGACTGAGGACCCTGGGGTTGCGAAAGAGTCGGACACAACTTAGCAACTAAATAACAACCACCACCAGCTGGTCCAGTTTTGGAGCACTGCTGAGCCACACCCAGCAGTGGCCTCTGATGCGGGCTCCACGGCTTTGACCTCGGCAAGGTCTCTTTCATTCTTGGAAAGGGACAGGGTCCTGGGTGATGCTGGCTGTCCCAGCAGGGCACTCAGCCTGCAGCTGGTTCCGCTGGGAGGCGCAGAAAGCTTTCTGCTCACAGGGATGCTTTTCCCAGGCAGGTTGACACTTTGCTAACGGGTTGGCGGGTGTGAACGCAGGCTTGCCTAGAGCTGAGAGCATCTGCTCCCTTTGGGGCGGCTTTCCCTGAGGCTGGCTGGACAGGGCAAGACAGCAATGGCCTCCAAGTGCTGGCTGGTTCCTGGGTCCTGGAGCCCAGGTCCCCTGATTTCCACCCAGAGCCTCTTCAGCTCTGAGCCTTCATTTCTTCCGCTTTGACCTCGGTCTCTCTCATCTCCCTGTGTCTGCTCACTGTGTCCTGAGGGCTGCAGCCTCTGCCTGGCCGGGCCTGGAGAGCCCAGAGCCTCTTGGGGACCAGCCTGCTTGATGTCTCCCTCCCATCCCCGCCCTGTTTTCCCACTGAAGGCAGATTTCAGAGGCGGCACCGGGATTTGCTGTAAATGAGTGACTCCTGCTTGCAACCAGATTTATTCAACAACTGGTAATTCTGAGCGCCTGCTGTGTGCCAGGCGGGGAGATTCCACAGGGAACCTACAGTCGAGAGAGGAAGTAAGAGCATCTAGAATGAGCCCCAGGATAGGGGTGCCTCTCATGGAAGCGGAATAACTCTTCCAAGGGCCTCCTCTGTGCTATGCGGCTCCTAACATCCAACTGTCCCACAATGCTGTGCGTGCATGCTGTGCTCAGTCACTAAGTCGTGTCTGACTCTTTGCGACCCTATGGATTGTAGCCCACCAGGCTTCTCTATCCATGGGATTTTCCAGGCAAGGATACTGTAGTGGGTTGCCATTTCCTTCTCCAGGGGATCCTCCCGACCCAGGAATTGAACCTGTGTCTCCTGCATTGGTAGGCAGATTCTTTACCACTGAGCCACCTGGGAAGCCCCTGAAAGATGCTCAGTCTCAGGATCCACTCTCCATCTTTCTCCATCTGCTCTGAGCCTGGGAGACATCTGCGTGGATCGCATCGGCTCGCTAGACTCAGGCCGCTGGACAGGTGTTGCGGAAGGCCGGGGCTGCGAGGGGGGAGAGAGAGTGGAGGGGTGGCCCCCGCCCCTCCTGGTCGCAGGTGGGTCCTCTCTCCAAGACTCCACCCCTGTCCGCAGGTCCTCTGCCCCAGCGGGGTGGCAGGCTGCACACACCTGTGTGTGTGCGGCTGCAGGACTGTCCCTGCCCTTGTGGTTTCCATAACCTTGTCCCCATCTGGGCAAAACGTCCCTTCCGTCTTCACGGACAGATGCTCTGTGCGGCCTCCGTGGCTGAGAAAGGCCCCACCCTTGGTTGAACGTCCACTGTCATCACCTTGAAATTCTTCATTCTTTTTGAACAACGGGCTCTCACTTTCCTCTCACGCCTTGTCCGCAAATGGACGCTTCTGGCCTCTCCATTCCTCTCTCCCGGTCAGCCAGGTCCACTCTACATCAAGCAAACAGAGTGGGAAGGGAGTTCAATAACTCGCCTGAGGCCACATGGCTACTAAGTGGCCAAACTGCGATTTGAACCCAGGACCTCTGCCTCCAAAGCCCGCGCTCTTTCCAGCTCCAGGAGCCCAGAAGACTCGCCTGCCGTGGAAATCTGTGGTATTTTGCATATACACTGATTGTTCCTCCTTTGATGGGAAAGTCAGGAGGCTTCCCGGGGTCTCTATCTCTGCTCATAATTCGGGCTGTTTTTCTTATTGTCGTGGCCCAGCCGGGTTCAAAGCCGCCCAGCTGAGCTGAATCTCTAATGAAGCTGCCCTGACCTCCCGGTGATGTGGAGACCAGCTGCTCCGTGCTCTGAGCTGGGTGCATTCCCAGCCCCTGCCCACCCTCTTCTCCTCACAGCACAGAGACCCTCACTCCTGGGCTGCGGCCGGGAGCTCTGGCCCTGACATGACAGATGAGCAGCGGAAACTTGGAAGGGGCTGAATGCTCTCGCCGGCTGCCTCTAATTTTATTTCGAAGGGATGAAGGAGAAATGGGAGCACTAGTAGACAGGAGACATTTCCCCTGATGGAGACGAGCAGTGAGTCAGGATAAACGGAGGCTTCTTTCGGGTCCTCGTCAGACCACCAAGCTCTGTTTTCTTGGCAGGTGAATCTCTGCCTGGGGGATCTGGGGCAAGTTGCAGAGGCAGGACCCTTGGTTCTGCTGCTAATCAGATACCCCTTGGATGCTGGGATCTGGAAGGGAGAATTTCACGTTCTGTCTTTGGTCCTGGCCATTTCAGCCAGCCTCGGTGCCTTGGGAGCCCACCTGGACCATGGAGGTAAAGAGAAGGGACATTGAGTCTGGAATCCGACGAGGCAAGTTTATTTGCTCATCCATTTCTTGCAGCTCTGATGCTCAGTCTAATAAGACGGGTCCTGCTTGAAAACTTGAACATGGATTCTACCCCCTCCCAGCTGGGTGAACTTGAGCCAGTCCCCAGCCTCTCAGAGCTTCTCGGGGTAGCAGGGAAAGTCAATCCAGTCCTCAGCATAGATGTGAGCCTCAGAGTTTGTACAGATAAAGTGCCTTGCCCCAGATCTGGCTCCAAATATACAAGACTCCAAATGTACAAGAACTGCAATAGTTCTTTGGGCCGGGACATGGCTCAGGGAGGGGAAAGGTATCCCAAGTTTGCAGTCAGTTTATAAATATGCAGAGACTGGGTGTGGGGGAGCGGGGAAGCCAGAGATGCCTGGTGCCTGTCTCTCAGCCGCCTCGTCTTCCAGCTGCCCGTTTGCAGCTCCAGGGGGGACCTGCTCTCCTTCCTCCCCCCGTTATTTAAAGTCAGAGGGGTGTATAAATCAACCAAAATAATTCGCGAGAATCATTAGGCAGCATCTTTTACCGGCAGCATTAAATTAAAAACAGTGCAAAACTGCGGCTTTTTAAAACACATCAGCTCGGCTTCCTCCCTCCTGCCTGCTGTAATCGAAGGCTGCTGGGATCTAATGAAATGAAATTAGCATCTCCAGTCCCCCTCTGGCTACATAGGGTACGTGAAAATGTGGTGTCTTTACAACGGGGAGCTGAAAGCAGAAGACAGAAGCACAAGGGGGGGTCCCCCTTCTCTCCCAGCCCCTCTTTCTGTGCTGCCCACCTGCCTGCGCTTCCTTCCAGAGTCCCTGCATGGCTGGGGACGCAGTGGACCAGTTGTTTTTGCTGAGTTGCTTCGATTGTGTCCAGCTCTTGTGATCCCTTGGACTGTAGCCCACCAGGCTCCTCTGTCCACGGGATTCTCCAGGCAGGAATACTGGAGTGGGTTGCCATGTCCTTCTCTAGAGGATCTTCCCAACCCATTGGTAGGTGGATTCTTTACCACCGAGTCACCACGGAAGCCAGAGGGGCCTGCAAGGAGCAAAGTGTTCTGTTTGTTCATTTTCGTTTTCAGGATCAGCTTGGAGGTATTCCCTCGGGCTAGCCCCATCAAGGGTCTCATGACAAAGGCACAGCAAGACTGTCCCCATCCTAACCCATCACTCACTGCACCACCCTGCCACCTGGGTGCCTCTAACCTTCTATCCCCTGTTGCATCCCTGAAGGCTTAGTGAGCTGGGCATGCAACCCAGAAACTCGGAGGGGACAGTGTCCTCTTTCCCTAAAGTCTGGATAGGTCCCTCCACCCCTCGGTGTCACTTGGCTGCTCCAGGGTCTCTTTTGGGGGCTTCTTGACCAGGGTGCCGCAGCATCTGGGTGGGGAGACTGTCCTGGGCACCGCGGGATGCTTGGCTCCTGCCCACTCAGTGCAAGAAGGGAAAACGCTGGGCTTCCCTGGGTGGCTCAGTGGTAAAGAATTCGCCTGCCAACGTAGGAGACACTGATTTTATTCCTGGTCCAGAAAGATCCCAGGTGCCATGGAGCGACTAACAGACTGAGCCTGTGCTCTAGAGCCCGGGAGCCGCAAGTACTGAGCTCACGAGCTGCAATTACAGAAGCCCGAGCTCTAGAAGCTGTGCTCTGCAACAAGAGAAGCCACCACGATGAGAAGCTCGAGCACCGCAATAGAGGAAAGCCTGCAGGCAGCAACGAAGACCCAGTGCAGCCAAAATAAATAATGCATAAAATTATATTTAAAAAAGAAGGGAAAATGCCTCCTGGGTTTCAAGTACCCTGCGAGAGGGGTGGGGGTGCTGCCGCCCTGATTGAGGGCCACTGACGCCCTCTCTCCTCCCAGCTACTCTGTCCTTAATTCCGACTTTTCTGAAACAAAAGCTGATCATTTCAGCCTTCTCCTTAGAAACATTCACTGACTCCCAGAGTCGTAATTCTGTCCTATGGTCACTGACAGAGGGTGTGTGTGCACTGGTGGGGTTGGGAGTGGATAGATGGGAGCGGGTGCTGGGGTCCGTGGCGGGTTGGAAAAGAATTTCCAGACACAGAGTATTTCAGAATAGAGTTTATTAGAGTGGGAGACGCTGTTAGAACCGTGGGCCGTCTCAAGGGAGAGTCAATGCCTTTCGTGGGCTAGTACGCAATTTTTATAGCCTCAAGACAAAGAAAATTCCTGCTGGCAGTTTGGCATTGGTTAGGGTGCTATAGGGTGGATATTTTACCTAGCATGGAGTCGGGGGATGGCTGGTTTATGTTGGGGGGCTCATGGCAACAGTTGCTATGGGGCTTGGTCAGTTCTGGAGATTTTTGTCCTGTGACCTCAGTACAGGGCTCCACACCTGTGACCTTGGCATAGGGCTCCACTGGGTGATGGACGAGGTACCCCTTCTTCATAGGGGTTACCCACCTGTGACCTACAGTCTGCCTCCCCTGAGCCACAGACTGTCAGACTCCTGGCTTCACCAGTGTGGTGTCCCCGTCCACCTGTGAGTGCCAGAAAATAAAGTACTGACTCCTTAGCCGGGCACCTCTACTGGCAGAGTTGCAGCTCCTGCCCCAGCCCTTGACTCTGCTCTCCCAGGCCGAGCCTTGGGGCTGCCCTGCTCTCCTACTTGTGGATTGAGCTCTAGGGAACCATCCTGCATCCCTAGGGGGGCCAGGACATTCTGCCATCACCCAGCATGACCCCATATCCAGAGGAAGAGCTGAGATTCATAGGGAGGTTAAGCTGAGGCAGAGAAGGGTGTGGCTCGTCCCACCCTCGGGGCCTACACTCTGAAAGTTTCTTAAAGTTACTATTTCACCCTGCAGTTCATTGTCAGCGTCACCATCATCCACCTGTGCTCTGAGTCCCCCGTCTCTGACCAGGGAAGGAGGAGCACCCTGGCAGGTGCAGACAGAGAAGGAGGGGCGTTACCACCAGGTCAAGCCTCCTGCTGTGGGGAGGGAGTAAACCAGTCCATGGCCTTTCAGCAGGACTGTTACAAGGCAAGCCAAACTTGGAGGGGGTGGGGCTTTGATCGGCCTTCCAGATTATGTCCTGACTGTCAAAGTCCTTCCCCAGCTTGCCAGCTCTCGGCTCAGACCCCTTTCCGAGCATCTCACGAGCATCTCACCGTTGCCGAATGCCGCCCCGCCTCCCCCACCCCCTCCATCCCAGACCTGCCCGGAGGCCCAGATGGCAGCCGCCTGCTCAGAGTGCTTGATGGCCGTGTTGTGAGCCGGAAGGGCTGTTTGGGAAAGTGTGCTCAGTCAAAGCTGTGTTTATAGACACAAGGGCCGGCGTCTTTTTATTATGCATAATTGCAGGCTCCTTAATGTACAGGCATTACGAACCATTTTTCCTTCCCCGGGTGAAGTGGCAGTGGGGGAGGGTATGTGATTGGGTGGATGGGGGGTTGCCCTCCTCTCCTGGACTCGGCAGGCTCTGAGCCCAGAGCTCCATGGGTCCAGCTGATGGATGGTGTGACGACCACTCTAACCGAGAAAGCTAATTCTTCCGAGGGGATATGGGGAAATGAGACACAGCAGTGCCCACGTGGAAGCACTGCAGATCAGAATGCTGAGTCCCACGTCTCTCCCTCTTTGTCTTGGAGCCACAGCCTCAGATGTGCATGTCTATGCTCCTCCTGGAATGAAAACGGTCCATTCTTCTTGAAAAGCATTTTCAGGATCTTCTCTCTAAACTTCACAAACTTGACTCTAAAGCTTGACATAGTCATTTACTATACCCCTATCATTAGACTTTAGATGACTTAAAATTTTTTTTTAATAAAAAATTTTTTTTAGCCATGCTGCAGGCATGTGGGATCTAGTTCCCTGACTAGGGATTGTGCCCCCTGCATTGGAAGAATGGCATCTTAACCACTGGATCACCAGAGAAGTCCCCAGGTGACATTTTTGATGATGATGATGATAGTAATATTATTATTATTACTATTAATGAAAGCTTTTGTTTGTATAGAACAATGGTGATGAAGAGCAAGGCCTGCAGGATTGAACGACCTGGGTTCAAATCCAGACTTCACCATGTATTTGAAGAGCTACCTGGTGGCTCAGACAGGAAAGAATCCGCCTGCAATGCAGGGGACCTGGGTTTTGTCCCTGGGTTGGGAAGATCCCCTGGAGAAGAGAATGGCTACCCACTTCAGTATTCTTGCCTGGAAAAGACGCTGATGCTAGGAAAGATTGAAGGCAGGCGGAGAAGGGGATGGCAGAGGATGAGATGGTTGGATGACGTCACGGACTCAATGGACATGAGTTTGAGCAAACTCCGGGAGATGGTGAAGGACAGGGAAGCCGGGTGTGTTGCGGTCCATGGGGTCACCAAGAGCTGGACACAACAGCAACCATATATTTATTAGCTGTGTGACTTTGGGTTTGCCAGTTAATCTCTCTGAGTCACAGTCTCCTCATTGGCAAAATGGGAACATTAGTTCCTATATCGTGCAAGGCACCTGATGCTGTGCCTGGCTCATAGGAAATGCTTTGGAAATGATCATTTGGCTGTAACTTTGATGCCCCACACTCACCCACACACAGGAAACACTCGCCCAATGGTTCAGTGAGTAGTAGTTTATTATTTTAAAATGTTTTTATTTCCACCATCCCATGTGATTCTCTAAACAACCCGTGGCCTGGGCAGGCCTGTTACCATCTCCTATTTCAGGAATAAGAAAACCAAGTCTCCATGGATATTTGCATACGTACAGCTGAGTCCCTTCACTTTCCACCTGAAACTATACAACATTGTTAACCGGCTATACCCCAACGCAAAAGAAAAAGTTTAACGTTTGAAAAAAAAATAAAATTGAGTCTCAGAAAATTCAGGTGTCTTGTCTGAGCTTGATGAGCAAGCTGGCCAAAGAGCCCAAACCTTATGCCCGATTTAACAGGTCATTTGTCACTTTAATGTCAATGCTAGTTGTTTGATCCTTTGAGAATGTTCCCCAACATTTTCTAAAAAATAACCTTACGTATTTTTGGCTGTGCTGGGTCTTCACTGCTGCACAGACTTTCTCTAGTTGCAGGGGCTACTGTCTGCTGTGGAGCGCGGGCTTCTCATTGTGGTGGCGTCCCCTGTTGCAGAGCACAGTCTCTAGGGCGAGTGGGCTTCACTAGCTGTGGCTTCTGGACTCTAGAGCACAGGCTCAATAGTTGTGGCGTGTGGGCTTAGTTGCTCCGAGGAATGCGGCATGTGGGATATCTCCAGATCTGACATTGAACTCGTGTCTCCTGCATTGGCAGGTGAATTCTTTACCACTGAGCCACCAGGAAAGCCCTGTCCCCCAGCTTTTAAACAGAGAACATGCTAGAGCTCTGTGGTGTTATGAAAATCTGCCCTCTTCTCCCTTCCTCAAAGCCTGCTTCCATCAGGAAGCCCTCCTGGGATGAAGCTGTCAACCCACTCTTGACAGCCCCGTTTTTGGGGGCCTCCTGCTGCAGTCAGGAGGGACTTGGGGAGACTGAGGAAACACACTGAGCCCGCCAGATCGATGCTGAGATGGAATTTCCCCCTGGAAAAGTAGAGGGACCCCTGTCTTAGGGCTGGTCACGCGCCCACGTGCCTCCTTGGAACTCTGATTAGAAGCATGGCCAGTGTCCGGGTTGACTGAAAGAAACTGCAGAATGTAAGGGACTTTGTGTGTGTGTCTGTCCTCAGTCACTCAACTGTGTCTGACTCTTTGCAACCATGGACTGTAGCCCGCCAGGCTCCTCTGTCCGTGTAATTTCCAGGGCAAGAATACTGGAGTGGGTTGTCATTTCCTCCTCCAGCGGATCTTCCCAACCTAGGGATCAAACCCACGTCTCCTATGCCTCCTACATTGGCTGTTGGATTTTTTTTTAACCACTGCACCACCTGGGAAACCTATAAGGGGCTTCAGAGAGCCTCTATTTGAACCACCTTATTTTAGAGATTAGGAAGATAAATTTCAGAGAGGCCGCGGTCTCGTCCAAGGTCATTTAGCCTTTCTCTGCTGAGTCGGGCCGTAAAGAGCTCAGTGAATGGGGGACCACTCGCCCCCGCCCCCACCTCCCAGGTCCGGGGTCAGAACTGCCGAGACACAGATGGAAACCAGTTCTGAAACAACTTGGATTTTGCTGCCTGAGGTCAAATGAAGAACTCGTCAAGGGATAATGGCTTCGTAACTCAGGCGCTAAAGTAATGGAAGTGAGAGGCAAGATCACCTCCTGCCTCTAAATCTCTGGGGGGCCGCTGGCGGGGAGAAGGGGGGAGAGGGACAGAATGGGGCCCTCGTTGTCCCTGAAACAAATCCAGAGAGACCTGCTGGGAGCTAATCACATCTACCGGCGGGGAGGAGTGCCCTTCCGATGGCAAATCTCTCCATTACCAAGGACGGTTCCTTTACCGTCAGTTTGGGGGCTCACCCAGGCCACGGCTGAGGTGCTTGGCGTCTCCGCGGCCCCCAAGCTCCCAGGCTGGTCCCTGGCACTGTGCAGGGGAGCTGGGAGGGTCTGAAGTGCCCCCTACCCCACTCCCAGCTGTGACAGCCCCACTCAGGGAAGTCACCAGACCCCTAGAGCAGTCAGAAGAAGCAAATGAAAACACAGGATGCCCAGGGAAGCTTCAAAAAATAGCTCCAGCTGCCCACACCAGCATAACAGA
Source organism: Bubalus kerabau (assembly GCF_029407905.1). Taxonomy (NCBI): domain Eukaryota; kingdom Metazoa; phylum Chordata; class Mammalia; order Artiodactyla; family Bovidae; genus Bubalus; species Bubalus kerabau. Next base: position 6,589,298 of record NC_073627.1, on the reverse strand, counting down.
GTTAGGAAGTCGTGACCCAGCCCCAGGGCTTGACCCCAGCTCACCACCCAAAGCCAGCCACTCACAGGAGGGGGCTGGAGGGAGGAATTGACAGAGTTAATGGGAGACAGCAAAGGACGGACTTGGACTGAGGTTCTCTCATTCAATGAACAAAGTGCATTAGGAATTGATTCCCTGCCCCCCTCCCCGCCCCCGCCTCCTGTTTACCATCGCTTCCCGCTCCCCCGCTCTGGTGCAGGGAAGAAAGGCTTTGCATCAAGATGAGATATTCCACAGTGAGCCTGCAGTTGGCCCAAAGAGTTTATTATTACAGGAGCCCAAGCACCACTGAGTCCCTTGCCCTTGCTTTTCTTCTGTTTGCTTCCTTCTCCTCACAAACAGTGAGATCAAGTCTTCCTACCTTGTAGGTCTTGGGGTGGGGGGATAAGGGTGAGGAAACGGGGAGGGACACTTTTTGTACCAATGATAGGGGCCTCCTGGCCAGGAGTCTGGGTGGGCCAGGACCATGGACGTTACCTTCCCAGGATCCGGGAAAGGAGAGCTCCTGCCTGTACAAGGTTAGCTGGGACGGGGCAGGGACAGCAGAAGGCTCTGATAAGGATGAAACAAAATGAATGTTTCCCCAAGAGGGGAAATCCCCAGAAGGATTCTGCAAAACTACAATCCTATCTTGTAAATAGATGGAATTACCTTTTTCTTTTTTAACCCATTGGAGAGCGATGGTGAGATGCCTGTCTGTCCAAACGTGTGGATGCAGTAAGTGATGCAGGAGATGATGGTCCCAGAGGCTCGTTCCATTTGTCTTTGAAGCCTGGGATGAGTCAAGGCCGGCCCAAACCACCCATCTGCCCATTCAATTCAGAAACAGACCCCAAAGGCCAACTGGGATAATACGAAAGAGAACTGATGGCTCCTCTGAATCCTTTCTGAGTTTTCCCCTTTCTAATTAAGGGTCTAGGCTGGTATGCTTGGGACAGGGGCCGGAACCACCCATATTCATTGCATTGCAAGGTCCTCAGGGTCATTGGAAAAGACCCTGATGCTGGGAAAGATTGAAGGCAGGAGGAGAAGGGGATGACGGAGGATGAGATGGTTGGATGGCATCACCAACTCAATGGATATGACTCTGAGCAAGCTCCAGGAGTTGGTGATGAACAGGGAAGCCTGGCTTGCTGCAGTCCATGGAACTGCAAAGAGTTGGACACAACTGAGTGACTGAACTGAACTGAACATCAGCAAAGCTGGCAACCTTATGTTATGAAACCCCAAGAAGGGGACTGGTTTTAACTCCGATGACTGGGGACACTGAAGGATTTTCAGCAGTGGGTGGTATGATCAGACGTGTATTTTAGACGCTGTTGATGGCCACACGGGGTAGGGGGTGGCCAAGACGGCAGAAAGGAAGACCAGGTGGAGGTGCTGCAGGAACCAGCTTAGAGTGACGGCGGCGGCCTTGCCAAGTGGAGCCTGAGAGCCGGGCCTGGATCTTAGGCCTGTCCCCTTCAGAGGAACCTGGCGTGGGCACTGGGTGAGTGACGATGCTGTCTGCGGTGGGAGGAGACGCAGAGGAGGGGCCAAGTTGATGAGTGAGGTCCCTGCAACTCAGGTGGGAGGTCTGGACCAAGCAAGTCATTTGGTGAATTTTGTGATATTTAAGTTATACCTCAATAAAGTTTTTTTTTTTTTAAAGGCAGCTAGGAAGAAAAAGTCATAGGGGTTAATAAAACAGGAGTACGTGGAAGATATGATGAAGAAAGGGAGAAGGTATGAGATGTATTACTCAGGACTCTCTGGAGAAACAGAACAGAACACACACAGATGTAACAGAAGATATAAGGACTTCTCTGGGGGTCCAGTGGTTAAGACCGGACTTAAGTTTCCAGTGCAGGGGGCACAGGTTCGATTCCTTCTCAGGGAACCTGCAAGCTGAGTGGTGCGGCCAAAAAAAAAAAGAGAGAGATTTATATGCATTGGCTTCTGAGGTTATGGAAGATGAGAAGTTTCATGACCTGCCATGCCATCTGCAAGCTGGTATAATTCAGTCTCAGATCAAAAGCCCAAGAATTGAGAGCTCTCGTGTCCAAGGTTGCTGGGAGCAGGGGGCAGGGTGGAAGGGGAGGGAGGGAAGAAGGATGGCCCAGCTCCAGAACGGAGAGAGGGAACCACCCTTCCTTCACTTTGTTCCATTTGGGTCCTCAAAGCCTCGATGATACCTGTCCATACTGGGAAGGGCGGATCGCTTTACTCCGTCTGCTGAACCAAACATTAATCTCTTCCAGAAATACCCACACAGATGCACCCAGAAATAATGTTTCACCAGCTACTGGGGTACCCCTTCACCCCGTCAAGTTGTCACATGAAATGAACCATCACAGAGAGACTGTCAAGAGAGCTGACAGCATCCACCTCTCGTAAGAGAAGCTAAACAAGATCTGAAGAGCTGAAAATTTCCATTACGCTCAGCACCAAGGCAGCTACCTTCACCCTCAGTAAAAGGAGGTCTAATGGCGAGGTGGAAGTGGGACCCTGGTGATGGTAGATGGGGGTCAACCTTGTGGTTCCCAGAGGTCTGGGCCATCCTAGGGTTCTGCATCCCTCCTGCCCCTCAGAGTTGGAGCTCAGGAAGGCAGAAATGAATGATTGGTGTTCAAGGAAATCAACCCTGAATATTCATTGGAAGGACTGATGCTGAAGCCGAAGCTCCAATATTTTGGCCATCTGATGCCAAGAGCCAACTCATTGGAAAAGACCCTGATGCTGGGAAAGATTGAAGGCAGGCAGAGAAGGGGGTGACAGAGGATGAGACAGTTAGATGGCATCACCAACTCAATGGACATGCGTTTGAGCAAGCTCCGGGAGATGATGATGGACAAGGAGGTCTGGCGTGCTGCTGTCCATGGGGTCGCAAAGAGTCAGACACGACTGAGCGACTGCGCAATATTTGCCAATTATTGGTGACACCAGTTGACTGGTGCCTAGGGAGCCCCAGGATTAATAGTGAAGAAGAATAGTAGGTATCAGTGTGCTATTTTAAATATTGATTTATTTGTCTGTTCACTTATTCAGCTGCCTTGGGTCTGAGTTGCGGCAAGTGGGATCCTTGTTGCATCATGCGGAATCTCCCACTGCAGAGCTTGGACTCTTCGGTTGCGGTACTCGGGCTTGGTTGCCCCGCAGCTTGTGGAATCTTCCTGGACCAGATATAGAACCCATGTCCCAGGTACCAGCAGGCAGCTTCCTCACCGCTGGACCACCAGGGAAGTCCTCCAACAACGTAATTCACAGACCAGTGATTGTCGTCACATAGAAAGAGCTCTGGACCTGTGGTTGGATCTCAGCTTGTTACCTCCAACCACCAGCCCGGCAGCCCCGGTTGTACCAGGACGAAGGAAGAGCTGGTAATGGGTGGGTGTTTTCCCAGGGGCTTTGCTGGGCAGAGCTGGTGCTTTCCCTGCCAGGGGACAGTATAGCAGGCTCCCTCTCAGGGGGCTCTTTCTCCTTTCCTCTCTGGGAAGCACCAGCCTCTCTTCTGAGTGACTCCGGTGACCTTAATGTTGGGTGTAATCTACAGCTGGGATGAAGAAGTTGCTGGGGAACCAGTTAGAGACCCGATAGGAGCCACTGGGCTGCAGGGTCATGCTGGGACAGGAGGACACCCATGGCCTGTGGAGGGCTGCACCAGCTCCCGAATCTGTCCGGGGCATCCCAGGGGCAACGCGGGGGCTCAGGTGGGGCCGGAGGGGTGAGGGCAGCCCAACTGCCTGAAATCCAATTCACTCTCCGGCCAGGATGCCAAACGGTCCATTTGCTGGATTTACTTGCTGCCTTCAACTCTTCAGTTTTTGTTGACTGGTTTTCATTTTGTCTTTATAACGGCGTTTTAAGGAATTGACCTGCAGCCCATAAGAGGTTCGTGAGGCTGTCAGGCCCAGAGACTCACTCGGGCTATTTCACGTAATGGTGTTTATAGATGGACGCAGCAATAGGAAAGCAGAGACCCCGCGGGGCCCGGGAACAGCCAGACTGTCAGACGTCATGGAAAGAAGCGGAGGAGAAACAGAGCCTGCATGGTGGGGGCTTGGAGGGGGGTCATTCCAGGTTGTGGCAGCTCCGGGAGCTGGGTGTCCTCACCTCTCAATGGCTGGGGTGTTCCCGGTCCCTACTAAAGAGCGAACGTGCCCATCCACAGCAGATCAGCAAGCTGCACGCGGGGACAGAAATCCTCTCTCCTCAGTGTGTCCCCAGTGCCAGGCACACGGCCGGTGCTTAAGGGTGCTGGGTGAAGGCGTGGATAAGCATGGAAGTGGTGTGCATAGCTGGACAGGAACTTTTTAAAAAGATGTTCCAATTTACTAAAAAAAATTATGTTATTATCAGTTCAGTTCAGTCGCTCAGTCGTGTCTGACTCTTTGCGGTATACTTATGGTTATTTTATTTATTTCTATTTTTTTGGCCATGCCTCAAGGCGTTGGCACCCCACTCCAGTACTCTTGCCTGGAAAATCCCATGGACGGAGGAGCCTGGTACGTTGCAGTCCATGGGGTCGCTAAGAGTCTGACACGACTGAGCAACTTCACTTTCACTTTTCACTTCCATGCATTGGAGAAGGAAATGGCAACCCTCTCCAGTGTTCTTGCCTGGAGAATCCCAGGGACAGAGGAGCCTGGTGGGCTGCCGTCCATGGGGTTGCACAGAATCGGACATGACTGAAGCAACTTAGCAGCAGCAGAAAGGCATGTGGGGTCTTAGTTCCCTGATCAGGGACTGAGGCAACCCCTGCATTGGAAGCGCAGGGTCTTAACCACGGCATCACCAGGGAAGTCCTCGAATTGGAATTTGAGGCTTAGAGTCCTCTCACTTCAGGTAGCTCCCTGCCCAGCAAATCTGCACCAGCCCAGCCGGGGCTGGACTTCCTCATTGCCCAAGGGTTTTGTTGCCCGGGACCTGGGAGAGAGTTTGAGCATATACACTTCTGCAGGGGGAGAGGCAGGAGGAGGGATGCCAGCAGTGACCTGGGCTATGCCCGGGGCGGGCGGAGGGCATGGCATCTGGGGGCTGTGCCCAGCCTCTCCGGGGCCTCAGTCTGCGGCTGGCCCTCTCTGCCTGCGCCCTCTCCTTCCTCCTCCCCTGCTTCTCCCGTCTTTTGACCATTTCTCTCCTCCCTCTACAAAGACAGAAGGGAAATAAGAGACCCCTCCACAGGAAGCACTGAGACTCGGGAGACGGAGGGGCTGTGGGGTGGGAGCGGCTCGCACAGGCTCAGCTCCGCCTCCCGTGTTAGGTGCCCTGTCTGCGCCAGGCTCCCTCCGCAGGGCCTGACAAACCCGGTGTGGAGGTCCTGTTACCGCCCCCGTTTCACTGACAGGAAAATGAGGCACAGAGTGGTGAGCAGTCAGACTCAAGCTCAAACGTTCCCACTTAAAACCCACTCTTTTATTCCTTGGTGGGGAGACAAGCAGTTGCCTCTAACCTTCTCAATGGTGGGCCCAGGGACGGGGAACTTGGATCGCTGGCCTCCTAACTCAGGTTCTGTAGAGAATTTGCGCTCTCTTTTCCCAGATGGACTGTTTCCCTGATGGCAGATATGGCTTGATTTTTTTGTTGTTGTTTTTTAGTGCCAATACTTTTTTTAAGGATTTTTTTTTTTTTCAGTTGGAGAATATTTGCTTTAAGGGCTTCCCTGATGGCTCAGTCATTTAAGAATCCGCCTGCAAGGCAGGAGACCTGGGTTTGATCCCTGGGTTGGTAGGATCCCCTGGAAGAGGGCATGGCAACCCACTCTTTCTTCCCTGGAGAGTCCCTATGGACAGAGGAACCTGGTGGGCTGCAGTCCATAGGGTCACAAAGAATCAGGCACCGCTAAGCAACTAAGAACAGCATTTGCTTTACAATATTGATTTTTCTAGGAGCAGAAGCAGCCCTTGTTGACTGCTGGGCACCCATGTTATTTGGCCCTTTGTCTTCCCTTCCTTTTATCACTCAGTCTTGTCCTATTACTATTTAGCTTTTTTTTTTTTTTTTTAATATTGCTGTTGTTCAGTTGCTAAGTTCCATTCGGCTCTTTGTGACCCCATAAACTGCAGCACGCCAGACTTGTCTGTCCTTCACCATCTCCCAGAGCTTGCTCAAACTCATGTCCATTGAGTCGGTGATGCCATCCAACCATCTCATCCTCTGTCGTCCCCTTCTCCTGCCCTCAATCTTTCCCAGCATCAGGGCCTTTTCCAATGAGCTGGGTCTTTGCATCAGGTGGCATCAGTCCTTCTAATGATTATTCAGGATTGATTTCCTTTGTTATTTTTTAAAGGTGTTTTTTTTTTTTTTTTTTTTTTTGATGTGGACCATTTAAAAAAAGTCTCTATTGAATTAGTTACAATATTGCTTCTACTTTCTGTTTTTTGGCTGTGAAGCATGTGGGAGCTTAGCTCCCTGACTGGGGATGGAACCCGCACCCCCTGCATTGGAAGGCGAAATCTTTACCACTGGACCACCAGGGAAGTCCCACAGTTCAGCTTTATTCTTCTGTTCATAAACCTGGCTACCTCCCCTCTGGGTCCTTCCCCTGCTTCTCAGGGTTAATCAGATTCATATCTTCCTGGCCCCATGGGCTCCAGGGCAACTTGCCCACATTCTTCTGCTAGGCTTCCCTGAATCCCAGGAAGGGGATGGGCGTGGGCAGTCACGGCCGTTACTCCCAAAGACCCTCCCTCCTTCCTGCCAAGGCCAAGCCCCTGGAGCTGCCTGGGCACATGCATGATGCCAGGCTTATTTAGAAAAGTGCCAGCAGGGTATTCCATCCCTAATCCCAGACACCCACCGTGGGGGATGCCTGTCTTTGATTTTATGTTTGTTTTTACAATGGGTTTTCGTTTCTTCCCTTGGGAGATGGAGATGGCCTTGCCCCTTAGGAAGCTGGCACTTCCTGAGCCCTGATGCCCTCCCCACTAGGCACCAGATAATGGAAAATCATTTCTGGTGGGAGGAAGCAGTGAGGGGCCTTCTGTGCACCGGAGTTGCTGCCTCGTAACTGCAACAAAAGGGAATGTAGGGCAACGGCCCTTCTGGCTCGCTGCTCGTGCTGCTGAGAGCAGCGCCCGCCAGAAAAATACTTGCTAATGGCCTTCTCCCGATCTCCTTCTAGATAATGATAAATAATGTGTATTTTTAGTTTGGAATTGAATTTCGTCTCTCCATTTCTGGTGTGTTTTCAGGTGTTGTTTTTTTTCCTTCTCCCCTGGGGTCTGAAAACCAGACGTTTGTGCGTTTATCCAGTGCATTTATTCGCTGCCAGAAATTGACATATGGACTCATTAATTCCTCCACACTCATTCTCACCCCTAAACACTCACTTGGCTGAACCAGGAGGGGAGCTGTGTCCAAGAGGGCTCTTCTGAAGGAATTATGTAGACCCAGGAACAGGCGTGTCCTGGAGGCAGGGGACTGGCCCCTATCAGTGACTGATGGTTTCGACACGTAAACATGCCTTCAGGGCTTCCCTGGTGGTCCAGTGGCTAAGAATTTGCCTTGCAATGCAGGGGACACTGGTTTGATCCCTGGTCCAGGAAGATGTCGCATGGGCAGCTGAGCCCCTGTGCCACCAACACTGAAAGCTGGGCACCCTCGAGCCCGTGCTCTTCAACAAGAGGGTAGACCCCACTCGCCGCAACTAGAGGAAGCCCGTCCACAACAACGGAGACCCAGCACAACCAGACATGAAAATACATTTATAAATTTTAAAAAGAAAAAGCGTGCCTTTGGGCCCCACCCCCCAGAGTTTCTGATTGAGTAGATCTGGGATGAGACCCAAGCATCTCTAACAAGTTCCCCGATGACAGTGATGTTGTGGTCGTAGGTTCCACACTTGGAGAACCACTGGCCTAAATCCTCGCTCCTCAAAGTGTGGGCCTGGGAACCAGTATCAGCATCGCCTGGGAACTTGTTAGAGATTCGGACTCTTGGGCCTCACCTCGGGTCTAATCAAAATGTGCATTTTAACAGGACGATTGGAATGTACATTACAATTTGAGAAGCACTGGCCTAGATGATTTCTCAAGGCTCTTCGCAGCTCAGTGGCCTCTGTCTTGACTGCACATTACATTTACCCGGGGAGCTTTTAAACCATCGTAAGCCCAGGCTGTGCCCCAGACCAATTAAAGCAGCATCTCTGGGGGTGGGGCCTGGGCATCTGTGTTTTGTAAAAGCTCCCCAGGTGATCCCAGTGTGCAGCCCCATCTGAGAACCACTGTTTCGGCTGGAAGGGTGAAATCAGCAAACTGCCTCATGCAGCCTTGACCTTGAATGGAGAAAGAGACATTTGTTCTTCCCTCCACGGTCACTCACCCACATCCGCTTTTTTTTTTTTCTGGCCCAGAGAGAGCTCAGCTTTGGTTGCTCTAGGGTCGTCCATCTTCCCGGCATGCCTTCCGTGGATCACAGCCTTGCCTCCTCTCTCTCATTTCCGTCTCGCGGCCTAGGCAAACCGCAGGAGATGAGACGGGGACCCGCGGGCTGCTGGCTGAGCTAAGAACTTCATCTTCAGAAAACAGACAGACCCAGATCCTGGTACCTGGCTTCCCTAGCCCAGTTGGGAGGCAGCCCATCAGAGACGCATGTACAGGTAGCAGACATGCAAAGGAGTTGATGCTGATGCAGCTTGAGCATACTTCTGAGAGTATCAATCCCCAGCGGTGGAGTGGATGGAGTTGGGGCCTAAGTGGCCCTGACTGTATTTTGTGGCCCGGTGCTCCTGATTTAGAGGCCACCTGTCCCCCAGCCTGGCTGCCTCTTCTCCCCTGTCCATTTCCTCCCCCCAGCCATCACCTCCCTAGCCCAGGGGGCTCCTCTCTGACCCTTTGAAGCAGGGAGGTCAAAGGGAGATGCTGCTCTGACCTCTTTGGCTAAAATCTTCCTTCTGTATCCTGAGGTGGGTTTTGGGCAAGGACTCGGCAGCCCCAGATTCCCTGGGTCCTAGGCCCATGGGTGCCCCTCAGGGTTCTCAGATGGGGCTGCATGCTGGAATCACCTGGGGAGCTTTTACAAAACACAGGTGCCTAGGTCCCACTCCCAGAGATGCTGCTTTAATTGGTCTGGGATACAGCCTGGGCTTACGATGGTTTAAAAGCTCCCAGTTAAATGCAATGTACAGGGTGAGGAATAAGAGGTTGAAAAGACTGGGCTTGTTGGCCCTTGAGAAGCAGCTCAAGGGAGGTGAGGTAAGGGCTCCTCTCTCTTCTCAGTGTTCTCGCAGCATCTGAAACATACTCCCAGCTTTTCCTGAAAACTACGGCTATGAATGAGCATGGGGTAGTTTTGTGCCTCTGAGCGGCCATGCGTGTGGAAAGCTGGATCCAAAGGAGCGGTTCGAGTGTGTGTGCATGAGTGTTGTGAGTTCAGGGGCACCTTTACCTCCTCCAGGCCCGAGAGCGTGTGCGGGGGACGTGATCTGCGTGGCCTGGCCCATGTGGACCCCCCCACAGAGGAGGACTCAACTGTGGACGTAGACACGGGCTGAAATCCTCACGGGAGGGAGTGGATGTTGGAACGAGAGTTATTTTCCATTCCTCAGGTTTGGGGTCCAGTGACACCACACCCCACCCCACCTGAATGGACCTGGAGAGGTTGCTGTACCCTGAGGATGGGTTGAGTGATGGGTCAGTGAAGAGGCAGGGGGCTGGACCTGATGACCTGTTGAGCCCTCGCTCACAGAGAGGGCCCCGTCCGTGTCCTGGGGCCTCCTGGGTTCCAGCACTGGCCTCTCTCATTTCCCAGGGGCATCCCAGCCGGAGCGATGCAGAAGGAAGCTTTGCTGACTTCTGTGGCCTTGATTCCTCACCCTCCCCACTTTAGAGGAACATCCGCTCTGCTCTGTCATCTTCGCCATTGAGAGCCAGCCTCTAATGTGACCCACTTCTTCCCGGCTGCCAAGGCCTAGAAGTGATGGGTTCCACTTCCACTCTCCCCGACGGCCCCCAGTGGAGTGATGCACCCCACTCCCCTCCCTCAGTGTCCCAGGGAGGGGGGCACCCTTTCCTCCCTCTCCCACCTTCGCCCCTGCACTTCCCCAGCTGCCAACAATGCCCATGCTGGCTGGCTGGCTGGCTGGACTTGTTGAGGAGCGTATTTATTTTAAGAGGCATTTCACCTCGGGTTTTGATGTGCTTGGCTTATTACCCATAAATATCAACTAACAGAAGAAGGGTGGCCTCCTGGGAGGAGAAGTGGGTATTCTGGAGGGAGACCAAGAGCTGACATAGTCCCAGAGGAGACAGGGCAACAGGTCACATGATTGGCCTGCATCCTGAACCCCTACTGTGTGCTGTCCCCGGGGCTGCAGGGGTGCGGTGCACACAGTTGGTGCTCTTGAGGATGTGGGTCTGGCTGAGCAGACTGGGTACCACAGGGCAGATGAGGGGGTGCACAGGGGATGTGGTTAAGGACTGGGGTTTGCAGGGGGCTTCATTAAGAGCTGACTAGAGAGAAGGTTTTGTTGAGTGAGCAGAGAGGAACGGCATGAGGGATCAGTGTGGGCAAAGGCATGGGGGTCTGCCTGGGAGTTAGGGTGGTGAGGACCCTGCAGGGGGCTCGGGCTGCACGAAGAGTTGGGCTGAGGGAGAAAACGCCACGGATTCAGAGGGCCTTGGTGTCTGGGTTTCCCAGGCCTCCCCTGCCCAGGTGAGGGGCACAGTCAGGGTGTGAGGACCCACAGCTCAGCTCTGCCCCTGCAACACAGACGCGTCGGCCCGCTCTTGCTCACCACCGGATGCCGCCCTTGCCCGCCGGCACAATGCAAAGATCACCTGCTCCTCTCACTCCTCCTTTGCAACCCTGGAAATGGCAATTTCCCCCAGAGGCTTGGAAACAGGACAGAATCTTAGCCACAGGGACAGACAGGCTAAGGTGATCCCGTCTGCAGGGGCATGGCGAGAACACTCTCTGAGCCCTTCCCAGCAAGGAGCAGGCTCCAGCCAGGTGGCTCCTGTGCCTCTTGTGGAGCCTGGGGATGCTCTCAGGGGGCCCGAGTGAGAGTGGGTGAGTGTGAAAGTGTGTCTGTGTGTGAGAGGACGTGCGGGTATGTGTGTCTGTATGTGTATGGGGTAGATCTTGAACCGCCTTTCTCCAGCCCTGAGAATCTCCCGGGGGTCCACCCTCTGAAGGTACCAGCTGGACTGACCCTTTCACATACTTAAGGCAGAACCACCACCCAGTGTGTCAACAAGGCCTTTCTGGTGGGAAGGCCACCCTGACCATCAGCCTCCAGGGACTTTCCCTCCTCTTTGCTTCAAGCTTCTCCTCTTATCGGGCTTCCCTTGTGGCTCAGCTGGTAAAGAATCCGCCTGCAATGCAGGAGACCAGGGTTCAATCCCTGGGTTGGGAAGAGCCCCTGGAGAGGGGAAAGGTTACCCACTGCAGTATTCTGGCCTGGCGAATTCCATGGACTGTATAGTCCATGGGGTCGCAGAATCGGACACGACTGAGCGATTTCCACGTTCACTTTCTCCTCCATCACCCTCCCAACCCCCAGTTCTTCCTACCTTCCCCCACCCTCCCAGAAGTAAACTCAGGCCTGCTACGGGTCTCTCTACTAACGAACCTCACGGCTCTTGAGCCCCTGTGGACAGTCACATGACCCATGTCTGACCAATCGGAAAGCGCCTCCCCTGGGCAAACGCGATTAGTCCAAGCCACGACCAATCAAAATCCTTTTTTGGGATTGGTCCATGGGTCCGGAGCAAAGGCGACTTTTCTTGCTCAGGATGCTCTCATGAGAAGTCATAAATGTGCCATGTCTGGTGCCGGTCTTCACCACCTTGTTGGAGACTGCCCACCTGCAGCTGAGATAGCAAAGATGAGAATCCCGTGGAGGTTGGTGGGCGAAGAGAGAGACGCAGGCGAAGGTGGAGATATAGGTGTAGACAGGTCGTATTGGTCCCGACCTCCCAGTTCCTGCAGTCTTTCCTTTCATTCTGCGAGCTATCCTGGAATCCTCTGAGCTACGAGAGCCAAACAACTCCCCTTTTGCTGAAACGAGTCAAGTTTAGTTTCTGTCACTTGCCGTCTGCATGGTCCTATTCTCTCGAACAGTGGGGACTATGGTACACACGCCTGGTCTCCCACGCTCTCCTCCTGCAAAATTAAAGTCACACGTCCTCTTTCAAACGTCTCTTTCCCGTGGCCCTCCCCTACTCTGGTTGCTGATATGGTACATAGGCTTTGTCTTTTTTCTTGCTACGGAAACAAAGTAACAAAGTATTTAGAGACCCCTGGGTATGAAAAAGGTTGAGGAGCCTTGGGTGAAGACACCCTCAGGTAATCTTGGTCCTTCTGACATTTAGCATCAAGAGGTCAGGACTGAGAGAGCAGAAGAGTGTCGCATTTGGATCACCTGACTCTGCTATTCTGATGCGCTAGCCCGTTCCTCCACCTCCTCCTCTAGTGTTTATATCTACCTCCATGAGCATTATTCATAGGGCTTGGCTGGTTTACCATCTTTATTATTTTTTCAAAAAGGAAATATCTGGGATTTTTTCTTCTTTATAAAAGTAATTCACAGTCATGATGCCATAGTAAAATGAAACTGAGACAGTGGAAAATTCCCTGACTTTAGTGACAGCCCTTAATCAGTTCCTAGGCAGCCCATCTCGGTCTCTAGCAGGAATTGAGTTCTTCACACAAGTCCTCCCAGCAGCCCTGCGCTCATCTCGTCCCTTCTGGCCGCTCAGCGCCTCCAGCCTGCGTGGCCTCTTTTGTCCCCAGACCGCGCTGTAGAAGTGGAGAGACTTGGCAGGAGAAGGGCAGTACATGTAACCTTCTGTCCAGCGCAGCAATCTTGGCCACAGCAACTGACATATGGTGATCTACTGAGGCGTGCACGCTGCCGAGATGGGGAGCTCACTCACTGCCTTCTGGGGCAGCCCTTCCACGACGGGGGCAGCTGTAATTGTTGGAAAGTTCTTCCCTTTGTTTAGCTAAAATCTGCCCCCCGGATGCCCTTGGTTGAAGGCCTGCCCTCTGGAGCGCTGCAAAGTCAATCTGTTCCTCTTCCACACGACAGCTTTCACACCGTCAAGACAGTTAGCATGTCCCTCGCGGATTTGCTCTTTCTCTGGTGAAACACCCTGATTTCTGAAAAACACATCAGAGGAAGGGCAGCTTGAGAGCTCTCGCTGACCTGGTTTTCTGCTGTTCGTGCCCTGCGAGGCCCTTCTTACAGTCTGGTCCCCAGCCAGAGGGAAATTCCCCAGAGACGTTTGACCTCAGTCGTGAGCCAGGAGGATATGGCGATGGCATGTTGCAAGTCGGGCACAGTGTGCTCATCGGGAGTGCCAGAAGCCTTACGCAGAAGCCTGGACCCATCGCCAGAGATCCCGGGTCAGTAAGTGTGGGACGAGACCCAGGAATCTGTATCTTTACGAAGAGCTCCACAGGTTCTGTTGACAAGCCATTTTTCTGTAGGAAAATAGAGAAGTGTTGGTAGGATGGGTGGGCACGATGCTGTGAAGCCAGCGTATTAGTCAGGACTCATTTGTTTGCCAGAGCTAGAAACCTCACTTAATCAGCTTAGGCAAATAGGGAATGTATTGGTCCAGGAGCTGTGAGAGAGTCTGAGATGGCAGTAGGAACCACGTCTCCGGGAACCAGATGGAGGACTCGGAACTCTCGTCCCTTACGTTTTTTGCTTGGCTTCTGGTGAAGGATCTTTCTAGGCAGTGAAGAGCACAGTCATGAGTATGGGCTTCTCATCTTGACCATTATGAGGCCAGACGTGTGTGGTGATTTTTGCCTGGCTGCGTTGTGCTCAGCTCCGTAAGAAATGGGGTGCCCCATACCTCATCATTCTTCTTTCATCTGCTAGTCTGTCTGCCCATCCATCCGTTGGCTCCTTCACGCTTTCAGCCAGGCGGACAGGCAGGGGGCCCTGGGTGAGCACAGGCAGGTGCTCTGTGGGTTTTCTGTGGGTGTTCTCTTCCCACTCTCTAGGTCAGCAGGTTACAATCACCACCCCCAGTATGGATGTGGCTGCTTCACTTCTCAGCACAGCTTTCCCCAGTTTAAAGCTGGAAGCCATGCCAGGAAAACCACACCAGACATTTTATTGATCGATTTATTTTATTTTGTGTGCACATACTCAGTTGTGTCTGACTCTTTGCGATCCCATGGATGTAGCCCACCAGCCTCTTCTGTCCATGGAATTTTCCAGGCAAGAATACTGGAGTGGGTTGCCATGCCCTTCTGCATGGGATCTTCCCAACCCAGGGACTGAACCTGCATCTCCTGTGTCTCCTGCATTGCTGGTGGATTCTTTACCTGTGGACCCGTTGGGAAAACACAATTTTATTTTGATTTGTAGTCATTTTTAAAATGGCAACAAACAATTACTTAAAATGTTAAAAAAATGTGGTGCCTTCATATAATGGAATAATATAAGCAGAGAAAAATGAATGAACTATAGTTAAACATCTATGACATATGACCCCAGACATTTACAGAGAATTTAATAGAAAGATTTGGTTAAATGAGCCAAACTGGAGAGCTGTACAGGCTCTCGTGGAAGTAGCAACTGCAGGGAGCAGCCTCCATCCTTGGAGCAGAGGATCATGGCAAGATGCTGGGATTATTCGAATTTAGGAGCTGGGATTAGCGCTCTGTGGGGAGGAGGCAGGCGCTGGTTAGTGGGTACAGGAGTCTTTTGAAAGGGCGTAAGGCCAGTGGCTGGTTCTGGTAGTACAGAGAAAGAAAACTGCAAACTGGAACCAAATCCTGATAATCAGCTCCACCACCAGGGTGACCTGGAGAGAAGCAGGAAGCAAAGGGAGGAACAAGGGCTGGCTCCCTCCTCCTGCCTTCCCAGGCTGTCTAGTCTTCTTCTCCTCCTGCCCTCAGTCTGTTCCAGCACCAGGGTCTTTTCCAATGAGGTGGCTCTCCCCATCAGGTGGCCACAGTATTGGAGCTTCAGCTTCAGCATCTGTCCTTCCCATGAAGAGGGGCTCCCGGAGACAGGCTTCACGCAAGCCTGCACGTGTTCTACATGGCAGGCTCACAAAAGGAAACTCGCATGGGGAGCCTCTCCAGGGCAGAGACAGCTTGATGCTGGGGTGGAGCAGTGAGGTCAGCTGTGGGGTCTCCCCTCTCAGGGGCTGCTGGACACCTGAAGCTCCTTGGGGACTGTCCCAGAAAGGCTGCCATGGCCTCAGCTGAGATTGAGAATGCAGGATGGTGACGCGTCTGCTTCTTGCTGTGCAACCTTGCGGGAGCGAATGACCTTCTCCAAGTCTCGATTTCTTCCTCTTTACGATTCCTTCAGAGGGCTGTCAGGTGGGTAAGGAGCAATGTATATTGAACGCAGGGCTTTCCAGGTGGCGCTGGTGGTAAAGAACCCACCTGCCAGTGCAGGAGACCCAGGTTCGAACCCTGGGTTGGGAAGATCCCCTGGAGGCGGGCACAGCAACCCACTCCAGTATTCTTATCTGGAGAATCCCACAGACGGAGAACCCTAGCGGTTTCCAGCGCATAGGGTTGCACAGAGCCAGACACGACTGAAGCGGCTTAGCACGCACGCCTGTAGCGCACAGTGTCTGGCACACAGTAGATCCTGAATGAGTGCCGGGAATTGCGATTATCGCTAAGAATGGAGGGGGGTGGTGATGGTGGTGGCAGCCTTTGGCCTTGAGCTTGTGAGATGACCTCACTTCTTTTTGGAGGTGGCGGGGCCCCAGAGAGCAGAGACATGGGTAGAATGAGGGCACGTGGATCAGAAGCCCTGCCCCGGGAGGCCTTGGAGGTCTCTCTGAGCATCCGGGGAAGACTGCCTCACGCTATGGGGTGCTTGGAGGCCCAGGGCTGCAGGAAGTGCCCCGCCCAAGGGCAGCCTGCCTTCCAGTGTCTGGAGGCCCAGTAAGGGCCTGCACCATTTGCATGCCTCAACCATATGCATAATTTCCAGACTCCGCCGCTGCAGTGGAAATTTGGATCAGAGCGAGTGGGTGTAAAGAATGTCAAGCAAGATTCGATTACAATTTTTATTTTGGAAAAACCTTCATCAAAATATGTATATCTAATTAGGACAATTACAGCACAGGAACAAAAAACTGATTAAAAATCAGACACTCCATAAATTACAAGTGTTTTCCTCCAGCTGGGGCGCATCTCCGGCTGCTGAGCTGCAAAGGCCAATCAATGGAGCCGATGCTCTGGGAGTGGGCAGGGGGAGGCGGGGGCTCCCGGAGCAGGACAGGACGGGGGTGCCGAGCACAGCCGGTGGGGGGCCCTGGCACCACCTTACAGCCGCCGTCCTGGGGTGTGGAGGCAGCTGGGGTCTGCTCGGGGGCAGGAAGAGCTGGCGATGCCTGGGATAGGCAGGAATCTGGAGATGTGTGGCCTGTATGTGTGTGTGTGTGTGTGTGCACTTTCCTGAGCCTGCATGGAAGATCATGAGTGTGCACATGCGTACATCAGTATGTGAACATCTGGCCAACATCTGTATCACAGCAAGTGGCTGCATGTGGCTGCGTAAGCTCAATGCACAGTGGCATCTGGAGTTCTGCACCAGAGGCAGGCACGGGGCAGGGGCAGAGCAGGCTGGTGGCCCGTCCATGGCCCGGGCAGCGACGGCCACCACTCACATAACACTGGGGGACGGGCCGGGTGTGTCACCGGGCAGCTGCAGCTGCTCTCTAAGACATCCCATGATGAGGCTGTGAAAGATGAACACAGCTGCCCTTTACTGAGTGGCTACTATGTACTGGGGCTTCCCAGGTGGCTCAGTGGTGAAGAACCCTCCTTCCAATCCAGGAGACACAGGTTCAATCCCTGGGTCGGGAAGATCCGATGGAGGAGGAAAGGGCAACTCGCTCCAGTATCCTTGCCTGGAGAATCCCATGAGCAGAGGAGCCTGGCGGGCTACAGTCCATGGGGTCACAAAGAGTTGGACACAGCTGAGCATGCATGCTCTGTGTGCTGGGCACTGTGCCAAACCCTTTACATGCGTCATCTTGTCAGGCCTGTTCAATGAGAGGCAGAATAACACCTCCCTGCCCTCAGGATGTCCGCATCACAGCCCCTGGAGCCTGTAAAGATGGCACCTTCCTTGGCTAAAGGGATTTTGCAATGTGATTAAATTAAGGATCTTGAGATGGGGAGCTTATCCTGGATCACTTCAGTGGACCCAATATGATCACAGAGGTCCTTAAAAGTGAAGGCGGGGGTCAGA
Source organism: Bubalus kerabau (assembly GCF_029407905.1). Lineage (NCBI taxonomy): Eukaryota > Metazoa > Chordata > Mammalia > Artiodactyla > Bovidae > Bubalus > Bubalus kerabau. Next base: position 6,572,092 of record NC_073627.1, on the reverse strand, counting down.
GCAAGAGATGTGACTGGTCAGAGAGGATGGTCAGAGAGATGCTATGTTTCTGGCTTTGAAGATGGAGGAAAGGGACCATGAGCCAAGGAATGGGAGGGGCCTCTAGAAGCTGGTAAAGCAAGAAAACCTTCTCCCCCAGAGCCTCCAGAAGGAGGACAGTCCTGTTTACATCTTTTAAAAAGCCTTTTTATTTTATATTGGAGTATAGTCCATTAACAGTGTCGTGATAGTTTCATGTCAACAGCAAAGGAACTCAGCCATACTATAAGCACGTATCCATTCTCCCCCAAACTCCCTTCCCATCCAGGCTGCCACACAACACTGAGCAGAGTTCCCTGTGCTGTACAGTAAGCCCTTGGTTATCCATGTGTACATGTCCATCCCAAACTCCCTAACTCTCCCTTTCCCCCAACTTCTCCCCCACCCCTCCGGGAACCATACGTCTGACATCTTAATTTTAGCCCAGAGATGCATGTGCAGCTCCCAGCCTACAGGACGATAAGATAATACTTTATGTGGTTTTCAGTCTCTAACTCTGTGATAATTCGTCACAGCAGCAATTGGACACTGATACGGCAGTTAGTGCTATTTTGCCATATTAGGGGTGTAGAATTGGAGCTCAGTGACCTAAAGTAATTTACTCAAGCTCACCTGGCCAGTAAGTGGCAGGACCACGATTTGGGGCAGCCTGACAGGACCTAAGCTGGCCTCTCTCACCCATCTGCTGAATTGCACCGTCTCTCTAGAGCAATCACAAGGGCCAGACTTCTTATTTCCCGGCAAGCTTAGAGACACCCCTTCTTAGCTGCCAGCTCAGACAGGATGAAATCGAGGGCCCTATTCTGGGGAGAGAACACTGAAAATCCTGGCCACATTCCATTTGAAGCTTTCATTGAAGGCGGCTTGTGAGTTTTCCCTCCAAGGACAGGAAGGGGTTTATGTCTGATCCCGGAGCCAGCTCTGACACGAGGTGCTTCTTGCATCCCCAGCCAATCCTCTTGGAATGCAACTCTGGGCCTCAGCCCCGTCCTCTCGCTTCCTCCCCACTCAACTCAAATCCCCTTTAGTCTGTACTCTTGGGGACAGGGCTTCCGCAGCGCCTTGGTCTTGGGAAGCTCGGGAGATAGATTACTGTGGGCTCAGAACTCACAGCCCTGGGCAGAGGGCGGGGCTGGGATGGGTGGAGGAGCCGCCTGCCTGGCCGTTGACACTCACCCCTTAGCTTTGCAGTTTCCTCTTGGCCATGGGGCACTAAGAGGCTTAAAGCACCCTCTGAGATGGCGCTGGGGGGAGGGTGATACAGGGGAAAGATGCTGGCTTAGGAGTCAGGCCACCTGGGCTCTAATTCTGACTCCTCAGCGAGGCTTATTTTATTAGGGATTTTGCTGGTCCATGTATCTGGAAAGTCCAAGAGTTGTGCCGACTGTAAATATAGCAGTTTCTAGGGGTTCAGGCAATTTTATCAGGACTCAATTTCTCTCCTCCTCAAGCTTCTCCTTAGACTCATTATCAGGACAGGTTCCTCCACAGCACAGGCAAGACAGCCACTGGTCATGCAGGCGCTCACCCTCTAGTGTTACCAGTTCAGTTCAGTCACTCAGTCATGTCCGACTCTTTGTGACCCCATGGACCGCAGCACACCAGGTCTCCCTGTCCATCACCAACTCCCGGAGTTTACTCAAACTCATGTCCATCGAGTCGGTGATGCAATCCAACCATCTCATCCTCTGTCACCCCCTTCTCCTCCTGCAGTCAGTCTTTCCCAGCATCAGGGTCTTTTCCAAGGAGTCAGTTTTTCACATCAAGTAGTCAAAGTATTGGAATTTTAGTTTCAGCATCAGTCCTTCCAATGAACACTCAGGACTGATCTCCTTTAGGATGGACTGGTTGGATCTCCTTGCAGTCCAAGGGACTCTCAAGAGTCTTATCCAACACCACAATTCAAAAGCATCAATTCTTCGGTGCTCAGCTTTCTTTGTAGTTCAACTCTCACATCCATACGTGACTACCAGAAAAACCATAGCCTTGACTAGAGTGTTACCAATCCCAGTGCAAAGTAGCTTTTTAAAAAAATATTTATTTGTTTCTTTGGCTGTGCCAGGTCTGAGTTGTAGCATGTGGGATCTAGTTCCCTGAGCAGAAATCTAACCTGGGCTCCTGCATTGGGGCTGTGGAGTCTCAGTCACTGGACCAGTAGGGAAATCCCTAAAGTATCTTTTTTTTTTTAAAGAAATTTGTACATTCTGTTCAAATTCAATAAAGATGACTTTAAAAAAATAGTTATAAATGACCTTCCATATTATCTCATACCCCATATACAAACAAAGTTGAGCAATGTAAGTAATTCCTGAACATTCTCCTGCCAAATTCATGTATGATTTCATAGGAATAGCTTTCGATTTGCAAAGTAGAATTTTCAGTTCCTCTACCTCACACCCCAAAATTAAAATATTAAATTGTGATTGTATTTCTTCCTTTTACATACCTTTCTGTTTTTTCCCAAGTTTAAAGACCCTAAACTATTTTTTTGTGTATGAACTGCTTCTTACTTTATTCAACAGTGATTACCAACTTTAAAGAATCCTTAAGTCAGCCAATTCAGTAACATGCTTAAGATAACTAACAAATACCAATTTTTCCACATCTCTCTACACAGTACTTAAAGATCCTCAGTTCAGTTCAGTTCAGTCACTCAGTCATGTCCAACTCTTTGCGATCCCATGAATTGCAGCATGCCAGGCCTCCCTGTCCATCACCAACTCCTGTAGTTCATTCAAACTCACGTCCATCGAATCGATGATGCCTTCCAGCCATCTCATCCTCTGTCCTCCCCTTCTCCTCCTGCCCCCAATCCCTCCCAGCATCAGAGTCTTTTCCAATGAGTCAACTCTTTGTATGAGGTGGCCAAAGTATTGGAGTTTCAGCTTTAGCATCAGTCCTTCCAATGAACACCCAGGACTGATCTCCTTTAGAATGGACTGGTTGGATCTCTTTGCAGTCCAAGGGACTCTCAAGAGAGTCTTCTCCAACACCACAGTTCAAAAGCATCAATTCTTTGGTGCTCAGCTTTCTTCATAGTGCAACTCTCACATCCATACATGACCACTGGAAAAAGCATAGCCTTGACTAGATGGACCTTTGTTGGCAAAGTAATGTCTCTGCTTTTGAATATGCTGTCTAGGTTGGTCATAACTTTCCTTCCAAGGAGTAAGCATCCTTAAGTCATCCAATTCAGTAACATGCTTAAGATAACAAATACCATTTTTCTCTACACCTCTCTACACAGTACTTAAAGATCTAAACTTTTTCAAAAATTGACTTGATTTTTTAGAGCAGTTTAGGTTCACAGCAAAACGGAGTGGGAAATAGAGTTCCCATATACCCCTTGCCTTCAACCTCCACCAGAGTGGTGCATCTGTTACAAGCAACGAATCTGCCAAAGTATCCTTTTTCCAAGAGTATCCATAGGTTTGTTCCAAGCAAGATTCTGATTGGCTGCCTTGAATCACATGACTGCCTTTGAACCAATCCCTTGAACCAGGGGAATGTGGTATCATGACATCCCATGTGTGATGTCACATGATTACATCTGTAACCAGGAGGAGGGACCACTCAGGCCACCAGGTCTGAAGCCCCCAGCATCACATGTAATGCTCGGTGATTTTTCCACAAAGAGCACCAAGTTGGGGCAGCAGGGTAGGTTAGCAAAAATGCTTTCCTAAATGCTCACGATGTTTCAGGCACAGTGCTAAGAAGCAGCTTGGCATCTGTTCCAGGTGACTTTTGCATCCCAGGGCCATCAGGGAGCATCACAGTTTACCTGCAACAGGTAGAGGCATCCCCTCACACACCTTGATTCCCTGTTCCATCTTGAAGCAGGTCTGCTCCTGGTGCTCTGAGGCCAGCTCCACCAAGAGACTAACATTGCTTTAAGGTGCTCCCTTGCTGGGCATCTTACTCTCTGCTTTAGCAGGCATTCTGCTCCACCTTGGCACTCAGGGCACCTTAGTTCCAGGATGCTCTGTGTGTGTGTGTTGTGGGGTGTCAAGGGTTTGGGGCTCCTAGTCTTAACAGACAAGGGAGAGATGGGGCAAGACGGTGGCTTCTGCATCACTGCCGTGTCTCCTGGGTCCCCTTTATTTTCTGGAGTCTGCAGCTCCCTGCTCATTACTATTCAGGGCCCAGGCAGAGGCAGCTGCATGGTGGTGGGGGAAGCTGACAGGCAGTGACAGGTAACACCGGCTGCTGGGGCTGGAAGCCAACCAGATCGCAGCAGGGGAGGGAGGAAAAGGCCAGGTGGAGAGAGAGCCAGCTGGGGAGGGGGCAGAAGCCACCCTCTCTATGCCCGCGAGGTCTTTTCCTTCTGTCAGCCAGCTCTGCTGTCTCCGTCACTTCTGATGTCCTGGACTGCCCTGCGGTGGCCCTCCTGGGCCTTCCTCTCAGCCCCTCTGCCAAGCCCCCAGCGAGGCATCGGGGAGGGAGTGGGGACAGTGTCCAGGGGGAAAGCCTTTGTGCCAGTCATTCCCCTGTTTGGTCTCAGACCCACGTTTCACGATTCCCCAGACCACTCAGCGTCACAGGGGGCTGGTCACAGCAGGTGGCTCCAGACTGGATTTAGCTGATGCTATAGACTGAATGTTTGTGTCCCCCCAAATTTACAGTTGAAACCTACCCCCCACCCAAGGCGACCGTGTTCAGAGGTGAGCCTCTTGAGAGCTGATTAGAGTGGAGCCTTCATGAATGGGATTAGTGCCCTTCTAAAGGAGACCCCGGAGAGATCCATAGCCCCTTCTGCCACGTGTGGACAGAGCTGTCTAACCAGAAAGTGGGCCTTCACCAGACATCAAAGCAGCCTTGATCTTGGACTTCCAGCCTCCACACTTATGAGAAATAAATACTTGCTGTGTAAGCCCCCAGACTCTGATGTTTTTTTTCATAGCAGCCTGAACAGGTAAGATAGCCAGTGAGGTCCTGGTGAGACGTTGGAGGGCGGGAGGGAGGGGGGTAGGTTTCAGGCTATTTCACCTGCACTGTTGTGTCTCCTTGTTGCTTTGGCTTTTTATTTATTTTTTAAAAACTTTGTATTTTCTATTGGGATGTAGCCAATTAACAATGTTGTGATAGCTTCAGGAGAACAGTGAAGTGACTCAGCCATACATATATACGTATCCATTCTCCCCCAAACTCCCCTCCCAGGCAGGCTGCCATATGACATTGAGCAGAGTTCCCTGGTTATGCACCAGCTCTTTTTAGATGAGCCCACCAGCTTCAAGCCCACCACCCCACTCTAGTACTCTTGCCTGGAAAATCCCACGGACGGAGGGCCTGGTGGGCTGTAGTCCATGGGGTCTCGAAGAGTCGGACACGACTGAGCGACTTCACTTTCACACTTTCACCAGCTTCCACGGGGACACACCTTTAAGCCCTGTCCCTTCTCCCTGGGGTGTCAGGAGCTTCCTGTTCTTGCTAACCGATGAGTAGCCTCACCATCTGCTTTCTGGCTTCGCTGTTGTTCCTTTACTGGTGTAACCATGAAGTGAAGTGAAGTGAAGTCACTCAGCTGTATCCAACTCTCTGCAAGCCTATGGACTGTAGTCTGCCAAGCTCCTCTGTCCATGGGATTTTCCAGGCAAGAATACTGGTGTGGGCTGCTACTTCCTTCCCTACGTAAATCTCTCCCTTTTAGCTTCTCAGAGTGATGTTTGTCTCCTGCCTGGAAATGGATGCTGCCGCCATCTAACTGTGCCTCTGGCTAACCTGGAATCAAACTCTCCTTGGGCCACCAGTAGACTGTGTGAGCACGGGCTAGTCACTGTCCCTCTCTGGGCTTTGCCTTTCCTATCTGTAAAAGGCAGGGGGTGTCCAGATAGCAGCCCCTGAGGAACCTGGGACTCTCTGTCAGGGGGATCTGGGGCTTGTCTATGTGCTTTCCTGGGGTGCGTGGATCTCCTGGGGGTGATCCACCATCACGCCCTGACCTTCCAAAGCCGTCTCCACCTCTACCTGGGAGAGAGTGAGAGATCCGCTTGTGAGACTTGACTTCAGCCCTGAAGCTTATTCCACATTCTAGCAGGACTCACACCAGGACCAGGGTGGTAGGATTACCCCTACTGGGCACTGGGAACCATGGACAGTTTCCAGAAGGATCTCTCCCCCACAAGGCCAGGGACAGTGGCGGAGGGGCAAGAGCACACGTTGATGAAGTCCGGCTGGAGACTCCTGAGGTCCCTTCCCCCAGGAATCTGCCTCTCACCTGTCCCGGGGAAGATAGCTGTCACTTCGGGGGCAGGGGAGGAGGCAGAGAGGAGAGAGCTGGGAGGGATGGAGCGGTGCTGAGATCGGAGCCGAGCTGCAGCCTTGTTTTGGGTTTGAAATGCCCAAGCTGTTAATTTGAGAATAATCAATGCTAATTTACACATATCTGGTTGCCATAGCAGGTTATCTGTTTCCCATCAAGATACCCCAGAAGTTCTGGCAACTCTTCTCAGTAGCTGCCCCACCTCCCTGTTCCCCAGCTCAGAGATGCCGGGGTCCAGTTCAGCCAGAGGAGAGAGCAGCCCCCACCCGTCCTGCCCTCAGGGTCCAGCCCCAGCTGCAACAGTGGGCTGCAGGAACCCCAGGGCGCAGGAGTGGGGGTGGTGGGGGGTTCCTGGGGGCTGGCCAATGGAGCCCAGGAGGAGGAGAATTAAGCAAAAGTGCAAATTATCCAAACCCGTGATTAACATTTCTTCCAAATCTGCATGAATATTAAAAAGCAAACCCACCCCGGTCCCCACACAATGAATTCTGCATGAATCTTAAGATAAATCGTTTGGATAACTTAGCGGCAGCTGTACTCCCCTGCTACCAACTGCCTCCCCAAATCATTTCAAGGCTGGTAAAAGGAGGCGAGTAACGGGGGGCCAGGGGCTGGGGGGAGGCTAGGAGGGAGCAGAAGAGGAGCGAGTCATGGGGGGTAGGTACCTGTGCTGGCAGCTGGGCCGGGCCTGGCATCCGGCTGAGGGTGAGGAGTGGGCTTCTTAAAGCCAGGGTGGCTGGAGGGCCCGAGATGGAGTGACCGTGGAACCTTACTGAGGATCGCTTCCTCGTGTTTCTGGGAGCTGGGGACCCCTCCCCAGGCGTCCTGGGGTGCCCGCTTCATCCTTCCCCTTCTCCTAAGAAGAAAACCAGCCCAGTGAGTCCTCAAGTCATGCCCAGTCCTCCTGGAAGCTGGTGGTTCTCAACCAGGGGTGTGTTTGCCACCCGCCCCTCCCCAAGGGACATTCAGCAATATCTGGAGATATTTTTTAAAGTTTTTTTTCTGGTAATGGGGACCATTTTTAAGTCTCTGTTTGTTACAATATTGTTTCTGGTTTATGCTTTGGTTTTTTTGGCCCCCAGGCATGGGGGGTCTTAGCTCCCCACAGTCGTGTCCGACTCTTTGCGACCCCATGAATCGCAGCACACCAGGCCTCCTTGTCCATCACCAACTCCCGGAGTTCACTGAGACTCATGTCCATCGAGTCAGTGATGCCATCCAACCATCTCATCCTCTGTCGTCCCCTTCTCCTCCTGCCCCCAATCCCTCCCAGCATCAGAGTCTTTTCCAATGAGTCAACTCTTCGCATGAGGTGGCCAAAGTACTGGAGTTTCAGCTTTAGCATCATTCCTTCCAAAGAAATCCCAGGGCTGATCTCCTTCAGAATGGACTGGTTGGATCTCCTTGCAGTCCAAGGGACTCTCAAGAGTCTTCTCCAACACCACAGTTCAAAAGCATCAATTCTTCGGCGCTCAGCCTTCTTCACAGTCCAACTCTCACATCCATACATGACCACAGGAAAAACCATAGCCTTGACTAGACGAACCTTTGTTGGCAAAGTAATGTCTCTGCTTTTGAATATGCTATCTAGGTTGGTCATAACTTTCCTTCCAAGGAGTAAGTGTCTTTTAATTTCATGGCTGCAGTCACCATCTGCAGTGATTTTGGAGCCCAGAAAAATAAAGTCTGACACTGTTTCCACTGTTTCCCCATCTATTTCCCATGAAGTGGTGGGACCGGATGCCATGATCTTCGTTTTCTGAATGTTGAGCTTTAAGCCAACTTTTTCACTCTCCACTTTCACTTTCATCAAGAGGCTTTTGAGTTCCTCCTCACTTTCTGCCATAAGGGTGGTGTCATCTGCATATCTGAGGTTATTGATATTTCTCCCGGCAATCTTGATTCCAGCTTGTGCTTCTTCCAGCCCAGTGTTTCTCATGATGTACTCTGCATATAAGTTAAATAAACAGGGTGACAGTATACACCTTTGATGTACTCCTTTTCCTATTTGGAACCAGTCTGTTGTTCCATGTCCAGTTCTAACTGTTGCTTCCTGACCTGCATACAAATTTCTCAAGAGGCAGATCAAGTGGTCTGGTATTCCCATCTCTTTCAGAATTTTCCACAGTTGATTGTGATCCACACAGTCAAAGGCTTTGGCATAGTCAATAAAGCAGAAATAGATGATTTTCTGGAACTCTCTTGCTTTTTCCATGATCCAGCGGATGTTGGCAATTTGATCTCTGGTTCCTCTGCCTTTTCTAAAACCAGCTTGAACATCTGCAAGTTCACAGTTCACATATTGCTGAAGCCTGGCTTGGAGAATTTTGAGGATTATTTTACTAGTGTGTGAGATGAGTGCAATTGTGCGGTGGTTTGAGCATTCTTTGGCATTGCCTTTCTTTGGGATTGGAATGAAAACTGACCTGTTCCAGTCCTGTGGCCACTGCTGAGTTTTCCAAATTTTCTGGCATATTGAGTGCAGCACTTTCACAGCATCATCTTTCAGGATTTGGAATAGCTCAACTGGAATTCCATCACCTCCACTAGCTTTGTTTGTAGTGATGCTTTCTAAGGCCCACTTGACTTCACATTCCAGGATGTCTGGCTCTAGGTGAGTGATCACACCATTGTGATTATCTGGGTCGTGAAGCTCTTTTTTGTACAGCTCCCCAACGAGGCAACAAACCTGCACCCCTTGCATTGGAAGGGAAAGTCTTAGCCACTGGACCGCCAGGGAAGGGAAGTCCCTGGAGATGTTTTTGATTTTCTTGACTGGGAAGACGGCGCTGCTGGCATCCAGCGGGTACAGGCCGCAGATGATGCTAAGTGCATGACCACGCCCAGGACACCTCTCTCCTCCAACAATGAGGAGCGATCTGGCCCCAGATGTCAGTAGTGTGAAGGCTGAGACCCTCCTCCAGGGGTGCCCGCCTCACCTTAGTGTCTGGGCTCCCCCTTGGAGGTGTTTAGTCTTTCTCCCAACCTACCTGTGAGGTAGACGTGACTTCCTCTGGGGCCCTGGGTGGAGACTGGAAGTGGGGCTTTGCGTTTTGCAGAGAGACCACATCGTTGTCACTACTGCCATTTGCTAGGCAGGGTTTGTGGATGGCATCAGACTTGTGAGCAGAGTTAAGGGAGCCAGTGGGCTTCCCAGATAGTGCTGGTAGTAAAGAATCCGCCTGCCAATGCAGGAGACATAAGAGACGCAGGTTTCATTCCTGGGTTGGAAGATCCTCTGGAGGAGGGCATGGCAACCAACTCACAGTATTCTCGCCCGGGAAATTCCATGGACAGAGGAGCCTGGTGGGCTATAGTCCATGGGGTCGCAGAGAGTCGGGCACAACTGGGGGACTGACCACACACACACACACAAGGGAACCAGCGTGGGGTGGGGTAGGATCCAGGGGCCAGCAGGAGCGGGGACACTTTACCATGTGTGGGTCCAAAGGTGCATGGGCAAGGGGTGACATTATGGGAGCCTGCCAAGCCCTGAGCCGCAAAGAAGGGGCCATCCAATGCAACGGTGGCCCTGGTGGAAATCGTGCCAGGACAGCAACAGGCACGGGGGCAGTGGGTGGAATACACACCCCAACCGCTCTCTCTTTCCACACTAGTCATGCCAGTGCTTTTGATTGGCCAAACCCAGCTAGGAGGCAGGGAACACGAGGTCCCAGCTTGGGGACGGGTGGGAGGGATTGGGACGTTGGGATTGATGTATATACACTGCTGCTGCTGCTGCTGCTAAGTTGCTTCAGTCGTGTCTGACTCTGTGCAACCCCACAGATGGTAGCCCACCAGGCTTCTCTGTCCCTGGGATTCTCCAGGCAAGAATACTGGAGTGGGTTGCCATTTCCTTCTCCAATGCATGCATGCATGCTAAGTCGCGTCAGTCATGTCCAACTCTGTGCAACCCTATGGACAGCAGCCCACCAGGCTCCTCTGTCCACAGGATTCTCTAGGCAAGAACACTGGAGTGGGTTGCCATTTCCTTCTCCAGTATATACACTGCTATGTCTAAAGCAGATGTCTACTGAGAACCTATTGTACAGCACAGGGACCTCTACTCGGGGCTCTGTGATGACCTAAATGGGAATAAAGTCCAAAAAAGAGGGGATGTATGTATACATACGGCTGATTCACTTTGCTGTACAGTAGAAACAATCACAACATGTAAAGCAAATATACGCCAATAAAAATTAAAAAAACAAAAGCCCCAGTTGATCCAGTCTGCAGAGGCGCAGAGCAGAGGGGAAAAAAAAGAATGGCTTTAGGTAAGTGGGGGAAGTGGGGGAGGGTGGGATGGAGAGCACCCAGCACGCAGCACCCAGAATTATCCAAACCGAGGGAAGACAGCCAGGGGGCACCCAGGAAACTGCTCCCAGGCGCTCAGCACCCAGAACAGAGCAGTTGAAGAAACTCCGCTCAACAACTCACATCAAAAGCATGGGTGGATCAGTGCAAAACGTCTCTTGGAAAATTCTAGGCTCTTTTCCAGTGGTAGCACGAGGGTGAAAATGTTACGATCCACCAGGGAGGCTGTCTCTGAGAGAGAACTTCAGTGAGCCCATGGCCCTCTGGGATTCCATTCACAAAAACGCAGCTTCAGCACAAATTTGCAGAAGCACGTCTGTTGCATCAGGGAATTCCACTTATAATAGAGGGTTGAAGGGAGCAAACACCGCCCTGGCATGCTGGGAGGTGGGAGTAGGTTTCCTGGGGAGGACGGATTGGAGTCTGCAGACTTACTGGGGATGGGATGTAGGGTGAGGGGAAGAGGCCTCAAGAGAGAATGCTCGGGGCGTCCCTGGTGGCTCAGTGGTAATGAATCCACCTGCCAACCCAGGAGACACGGGTTTGATTCCTGATCCGGAAAAATGCCACCTGCTGCAGAGCCACGATGCCCATGTGCCATAACTACTGAGCCTGCGCTCTAGAGCCCGGGAACCGCAACTACTGAGCCCACGTGCGGTGACTACTGAAGCCGTGAGCCTAGATAGAGCCTGTGGTCCACAGCAAGGGGAGTAACCGCAATGAGAAGTCTGCGCATTACACCTAGAGAGTAGCTCCTGACCCCGGCCACGACTAGAGAAAAGCCCATGCAGCAGTGAAGCATGAAGCCGAATAAACAAACAAACGCATGTATATATATTTCAGAAAGTGATACAGACTGTTTAATAAAGAAAAGAGTGAATGCTCAGGTTCTTGGTGGACCGTGATGGTGCTTCTGGACACAAGCTTGGCTGGGGCGGGGCTGGCCTTCAGGTTCTGTTGGGCTCCTCTGCTCTGGGGGAGACGGCCACCACTTGGGCCTGGGGGCAGTGTCTCGGCCGTGGGCAGCTCCCTCCTCCTTTCCTAAGGTGTGCCTGGTGTTGGCTTCTCCTCTTTGGCCACAGGGAGGATGGCAGGGTGGGCAGAGGGGCTGGGATACCTGAGAGGAGCTTGTCCCAGAGAGTGAGAAGGGGCCCCAGGGGTAAGTACAGCAGAGCGGTTGCCTCCTGTTTCCCATTTGAAGCAGCAACCTAACAAGAAATAGACAAACAGGAGCGCTTTCCAGCTCAGCGGGGTGATGGGGGTAGTGAATTAAAATCCTATTATAAAAACACTGTGGAGGCTGCTGGCAGCCTTGCTGATGCTCGTTTACCCCAATGCACACACACCAAAGCCTTCATCGGCAGGACGCGGGCCACACAGACGGCCATGGAAAGAACTCTGGAGCTAAATCAACCTGGTTTCACCAGGTGCTGCCTCGGAGCTGTGACCTTGAGCAAAGGGCTGGACCCTCCTTAATCTG